>NC_047088.1:2022415-2696553 GCF_902459505.1 Geotrypetes seraphini
AGATTGCGATCAACCTATTGGGGGAAATGCTGCCGGGTCCTGCCTTCGCGGAAACAGAAAGTAGGCAGGACCCGGCAGCAAGAAGAGCAAATGCTTCACTAACCTGTCTCCCGCCTTAGCCCATAGCGAACGCTTGCTTCAGGGCTCTCAACATGTGCGTGCCGGCTTCCCTTCTCCCCCCCCCAGACATAACTTCCGGTTTCTGAGGGAAGAGAAGGGAAGCCGGCATGCACACGTTAGAGCCACAGAGCATAAGTTCGCTACGGGCTGAAATCTCCAAGCCGGTTTTTTTTGTTTTTTTTTTAATGTTCAGCAGCGGCGGCAACAGCAGATGATAGTTGGGTGGACCGCCCAGCTAAAAGGCCCTAGAGAGAACACTGGAGAGGAAGGCTGATCGGCCCGGTAGATCAGGACGGCAACACAAGTCTATCACGGAGCCCAGGATGGGCTCCGCGATCGACTCGCGTTGCCTTCCTGAGCTACTGGTCGATCGCGATCGACGTGTTGGGCACCCCTGCTGTAGGTGATTGCTTCCTGGAACAATTTGTCAAGGAAAATACGAGAGGAAATGCAATTCTGGACTTAATTTTAAATGGACTACAAGGACTGACGCAAAATGTAGAAGTAGAAGAGACGCTGGGAAACAGTGATCACAAACCTGGACACAGGGGCAAAACATCGATCCAGAACGACGGCCACAGCACTGAACTTCCGAAAAGGGAATTACGAAGGTATAAGACTCATGGTGAAGAAGATTAAGAAGAGGATAAGCACTTACAAGATCATGAAGGGAGTAGAGAGGGACAGATTCTTCAAACTTTCGAATAATAAAAGAACATAAGAATTTGCCTCCGCTGGGTCAGAGCAGAGGTCCATCCTGTCCAGTGGTCCGCTCCCGCGGCGGCCCCTCAGGCCTATCACCTGTGTAGTGGTCCCTGACCATTCCTATAACCTAGTTCAACTCCTATCTGTACCCCTCAATCCCCTTATCCTCTAGGAACCTATCCAAACCTTCTTTGAAGCCCTGTAACGTGCTTTGGCCTATCACGGCCTCCGGAAGCGTGTTCCATGTGTCCGCCACCCTCTGGGTAAAAAAGAACTTCCTAGTGTTTGTTCTAAACATGCCCCCTTTTAATTTCTCCGAGTGCCCCCTTGTACTTGTGGTTCCCCACATTGTAAAGAATCTGCCCCTGTCCACCCTTTCTATGCCCTTCAGGATTTTGAAGGTTTTCTTCATGTCTCCTCTAAGTCTCCGCTTTTCCAGGGAGAATAGCCCCAGCTTTTTCAATCTATCAGCATATGATAAGTTTCCATACCTTTTATCAGTTTAGTCGCTCTTCTCTGGGCTCCCTCAAGTACTGCCATGTCCTCCTTGAGGTATGGCGACCAGTACTGGACACAGTACTCCAGATGCGGGCGCACCATTGCACGATACAGTGGCATGATGACTTCCTTCGTCCTGACAGTGATACCCTTCTTAATGATACCCAACATTCGGTTTGCTTTCCTTGAGGCCGTCGCGCATTGTGCTGACGCCTTCATTGTTGTGTCTACCATCACTCCTAGGTCTCTTTCAAGGTTACTTACCCCTAGCAGCGATCCCCCCATTTTGTAGCTGAACATTGGGTTCTTTTTCCCTACATGCATGACCTTGCATTTCTCTATGTTAAAGCTCATTTGCCACTTTTTTGCCCACTCTTCCAGTATCGTTAGGTCCTTTTGCAGGTCCTCACAATCTTCCGCGGTTCTAACCTTGCTGCAGAATTTGGTGTCATCTGCAAATTTTATAACCTCACATTTTGTTCCCGCCTCCAGGTCGTCAATAAGTATATTGAACAGGAATGGTCCCAGCACCGACCCCTGCGGAACTCCGCTCATGACCCTTAGCCAGTCTGAGTAGTGGCCCTTTACTCCAACCCTCTGTTTCCTGCCAGCCAGCCAGTTTTTGATCCATCAGTGGACATCCCCTTGCACCCCGTGGTTCCACAGCTTCTTAAGCAGCCGTTCGTGGGGTACCTTGTCGAAGGCTTTTTGGAAGTCGAGGTAAATGATGTCCATGGATTTCCGTTTATCCATCTGGCTGTTTATTCCCTCAAAGAAGTACAGTAAGTTTGTGAGGCATGACCTTCCCTTGCAGAAGCCGTGCTGGCTCGCCTTCAGCTGTCCATTGTTGTCTATGTGTTCACAGATGCTGTCCTTAACCAGTGCTTCCATCATCTTTCCCGGAACCGAGGACAGGCTCACCGGCCTGTAGTTTCCCGGTTCACCCCTTGAACCCTTTTTAAAGATGGGCGTGACATTTGCTATTTTCCAGTCCTCCGGTATCTCCCCAGTTTTTAAGGATAGGTTACAAATTTGGCGAAGTGGTTCCGCTATTTCGTCCCTTAGCTCTTTGAGAACCCTTGGGTGGATGCCGTCCAAACCTGGTGATTTGTCGCTCTTTAGTCTGTCTATCTGTCGGAGGACATCCTCTTGTCTTACCTCTAGTTGGACCAGCTTTTCATCCTGATCCCCATTTATGATCTCCTCGGGTTCAGAAAAGTTAAAAGGGGACAGATTCAAAACGAATGCTAGGAAGTTCTTCTTTACCCAACATGTGGTGGACACCTGGAATGCGCTTCCAAAGAGTGTAATAGGGCAGAGTACAGTACTGGGGTTCAAGAAAGGATTGGGCAATTTCCTGCTGGAAAAGGGGATAAAGGGATATAGATAGAGGATTACTGCAAAGGTCCTGAACCTGTTGGGCTGCCGTGTGAGCGGACTGCTGGGCACGATGGAACTCAGGTCTGACCCAGCAGAGGCATTGCTTATGTTCTTATGTTCACTGCAAAAACGCTAGAGCAAGCATGGTCCCTTTTTAAGGACCGAGGCACAAAATCTATATACCGCGTATCAACATGGGATCCAAGAGGAAAAAGAACAAGGAACCAGCATGGCTCACTGTAGCGGTGAAGGAAGCAATCAGAGACAAGACTTTGTTTAAGGAATGGAAAAGGTCAAAAACGGACGAAAACTGGACAAAGCGCAAACAACATCAAAGCAGGTGCCAAAGAGACTATGAGGAAAAAATAGCCAAAGAGGCAAAAAACTTCAAACTGTTCTTTCAATATGTTAAGGGGAAACGATCTGCGAAGGAAGTGGTGGGGCCATTGGATGACCATGGAATAAAGGGAGTGCTAAAGGAGGACAAAGCCATTGCCGACAAACTGAACACATTTTTTGCGTCTGTATTTACTGAAGAGGATATACACAACATACCAGAAGCCAACAGGCTATACATAGGAAACGAAGACAGGAAACTGACAGGGTTGACGGTCAGTCTAGAAGAGATATGCAGGCAGATTGATAGTCTAAAAAACGATAAATCCCCGGGACCAGATGACATCCATCCGAGGATAATCAAGGAACTGAAAGGGGTTATAGCTGAACTGCTTCATAAGAACATAACAGTTGCCACTGCTGGGTCAGATCGGTGGTCCATCCTGCCCAGCAGTCCGCTCACGCGGCGGCCCTCAGGTCAAAGACCAGTGCTCTAAATGAGTCCAGCCTCACCTGCATAAGTCCCTGTTTAGCAGGAACTTGTCCAGCTTAGTCTTGAAACCCTAGAGGGTGTTTTCCCCTACAACAGACTAATAGCCAAACTGTCAATCAAATCAGGAAGGATTCCGGAAGAATGGAAAGTGGCGAATGTTACACCAATCTTCAAGAAAGGTTCAAGGGGAGATCCAGGAAACTACAGACCAATGAGTCTGACCTCGGTACAGGGAAAGATGGTAGAGGTGCTGATGAAGGACCACATCATTGATCACCTTGACAGACAGAGTCTGATGAGGACCAGCCAGTCATTCTTCAAGGGAGTAAACAGACAGATAGACAAGGGTGACCTGGTCGACATTGTATATATGGATTTTCAGAATGCGTTCAACAAGGTCCCACATGAACGACTACTTTGAAAAATTGCGAGCCATGGAATCAAGGGTGAAATGCTCACATGGATTAAAAACTGGTTGGCGGATAGGAAACAGAGAGTGGGGGTAAATGGACAAAACTCGGACTGGAAAAGCGTCACGAGTGGAGTGCCACAGGCTTCGGTGCTTGGACCATTGCTCTTCAACATATTTATAAACGACCTGGAAATTGGTACGACAAGTGAGGTGATTAAATTTGCAGATGATACAAAGTTATTCAGAGCAGTGAAGACGCAGGAGGATTGCGAAGGCCTGCAATGTGACATAAACACGCCTGAAAAATGGGCTGCGAGCTGGCATAAGAACATAAGAATTACCACTGCTGGGTGAGACCAGTGGTCCATCGTGCCCAGGAGTCCGCTCACGTGGCGGCCCTTAGGTCAAAGACCAGTGCCCTAACTGAGACTAGCCTTACCTGCGTACGTTCTGGTTCAGCAGGAACTTGCCTAGCTTTGTCTTGAATCCATGGAGGGTGTTTTCCCCTATAACAGCCTCTGAAAGAGTGTTCCAGTTTTATACCACTCTGGGTGAAGAAGAACTTCTGTACTTTTGTACAGAATCTATCCCCTTTTAACTTTAGAGAGTGCCCTCTCGTTCTCTCTACCTTAGAGAGGGTGAACAACCTGTCTTTATCTACTAAGTCTATTCCCTTCATTATCTTGAATGTTTCGATCATGTCCCCTCTCAGCCTCCTCTTTTCAAGGGAGAAGAGGCCCAGTTTCTCTAATCTCTCACTGTAAAGAAGATGGAACTCCTTTCGTATTAGGAAGGACTAAAAAGGTCAGGACTCTTCAGCTTGGAAAAGAGAAGGCTGAGGGGAGATATGAATGAAATCTACAAAATCCTGAGTGGAGTAGAATGGGTACAAGTGAATCAATTTTTCATGACTTAAAAAATTACAAGGACTAGGGGACACACAATTAAGTTACAGGGAAATACTTTTAAAACCAATAGGAGGAAATATTTTTTTCATTCAGAGAATGGTTAAGCTCTGAAACGTATTGCCAGAGGGCGTGGTAAGAGCAGATAGCGTAGCTGGTTTTAAGAAAGGTTTGGACAATTTCTTGAAGGAAAAGTCCATAGTCTGTTATTGAGAAAGACATGGGGGAAGCTACTGCTTATCCTGGATCGGTAGCATGGAATATTGCTACTCTGGGTTTTAGCTAGGTACTAGTGACCTGGATTGGCCACCGTGAGAATGGGCTATTGGGCTTGATGGACCATTGGTCTGACCCATTAAGGCTATTCTTAACATAGAAACATGATGGCAGATAAAGGCCAAATGGCCCATCTAGTCTGTCCATGTTCTTTGGGACAGAATTCCTCATATGAGGAAAGACTAAAGAGGTTAGGGCTTTTCAACTTGGAAAAGAGATAACTGAGGGGAGATATGATTTAGAGAATGACACGGGAACAAAATTTTCGCTGTCCTCGCTGGAACTCTTTCCCATTCTATCCCTGCGAGTTCTTTTCCTGTCCCTGCCCCATTCCTGCAAGCTCCATCCTCATCTGCACATGTCTCAAACATTTTTTAATCATAAGTGTTCGAGGTTTATGCGGTTAATGCAGAACATACAGGAATGGGACGAGGACAGTGACAAAACTCACAGGGACAGGGAAATTGAGTTCCTAAGGAGATGGGGACAAATTTGTCCCTGTGTCATTCTCTAATATGATTGACGTCTACCAAAATCCTGAGTGGTGTAGAACAGGTACAAGTGGATCGATTTTTCACTGTTTCAAAAATTGCATTGACCCTCAAATTACATGGAAATACTTTTAAAACAAATACAAAACTCCATCTGATACAAAACACTGCAGCTAAACTCATAAATTGCAAGTTTGGTGCTCTAGTTGGCTGTCTCCCATATTTTTTTAGAAGATCGGCAGGAGGGGTACTCACTCCTGCTGGCAGGCCCACCTCTTCAAAATGGCGGGCCTTACCATTCTCTGTGCATCCTGGGATTCACCTCTCAGGGAGGGGCCTAAGGCACTGATTGGCCCAGGTGCCTAAGAACCCCTTTTATGGGAGGGGCTTGGAAACAGTGATCATAACGTGATCAAATCTGAGCTGATACCTGAAGTGACATCGCAAAAAAAAATCTGCTCTAGATGCATTTAATTTTCGAAAGGTAGATTATGATAAAATGAGGAAAATGGTTAAAAAGAAGCTAAAAGGATCAATTGCAAAGGTTAGGACTGTAAATCAGGCATGGATGTTATTTAAAAATACCATTGTGGAAGCCTAGACCAGATGTGATTAAATTTGCAGATGACACTAAACTGTTCAAAGTTGTTGAAACACATGTGGATTGCAGGCAGACCTTAAGAAATTGGAAGACTAGGCATCCAAGTAGCAGATTAAATTTAATGTGGACAAATGCAAAGAGATGCATATTTGGAAGAATAACCCAAATAACAGTTACCAGATGCTAGGGTCCACCTTGGGGGTTAGCGCCCAAGAAAAATATCCAGGTGTCATTGTAGATAATTTGCTGAAACCTTCCACCCAATGTGCGGCAACGGCCAAAAAAGCAAACAATATGCTAGGAATGATTAAAAAAGGGATGGCTAACAAGACTAAGAATGTTATAATGCCTCTGTATTGCTCCATGATGTGATCTCACCTTGACTATTACGTTCAGTTCTGGTTGCCTTATCTCAAGATAGATATAGTGGAAGTAGAAAAGGCTCAAAGAAAAGCAATCAAGATGATAAAGGGGATTGAACTCCTCTCGTATGAGGAAAGACTAAAAAGGTGTAAGCTCTTCAGCTTAGAAAAGAGCCAGCTGAGGGAAGGTATGATTGAAGTCCACAAAATCCTGAGTAGTGTAGAATGGGTATAAGTGGATTGATATTTTACTCCATCAAAAATTACAAAGTTTAGGGAAGGGTAGGGAACACTTCATGAAGTTACAGGAAAATACTTTAAAAACAAATAGGAGGAAATATTTTTTCACTCAGAGGTTGTTGTAAGAGCGGTTAATGCAGCTGTTTTTTATGAGGAAGAGATGTTATGGGAAGCCCAGGAGGAGGTGGAAGCAATCCCCATGGATCTGTTTGAGAGAGATGGACTAGAAGAAGATGGTTAAGGAAGGAAGAGGGAAGTTGTGGAGGAGAACCATGTTTAGTGTTCCAAGTGGATGATAACTTTTTCTCTTTTCCTAGTCCTGTTTGAGGAATACAGAGATACAGTGTATCCAAGTAGCCTGACATTACCTCAGTAGGCATCCAGTCTTAGGCTTTGTGATTTCCTGTCTTAGGTTTTGTGATTAGGGTTAGGATTTGTGATTTCCTGTCTGTCTCAGGGTGAGCTGGAGGCAGAATTTGCAAACTAATTTGTATAAGTTCAAATTATGGGGGCTTTAAGAACTGACATCTGAAAACCTGAAGCCCAGAGGGATGATTTAGCCATGAATTAAAAGTATTTGGACTATAATAATTTCCCTCACCCTGACCATTATAGGATTGTTTGAAAGTGATCTTTGGGAGATTTGCGAGATTAAAGACAGTGATAACTTCTCCTTGGTCCTAGGATTACAGTTAGGGAACATATATATTTCAGCAGAACTGAGTGACCATTTTCTTTTGATTGGATTCTGTGATCATGATTTGAGTATCCAGAGCATGACTAGCTCATGACATCTGTTATTGATATAGACATGGGGGAAGCTACTACTTGCCTTAGATTGGTAGCATGGAATGTTGCTGTTGTTGCCAGGTACTAGTGACCTGGATTGGCCACAGTGAAGACAGACTACTGGGTTAGATGGAGCATTGGTCTGACCCAGTAAGGCTATTCTTATGTTCCAGCATAATATGGGAAAAATGGAGAGTGGCCAATGTAATGCCTGTTTTGGGTTTTTTAAAAAAAAGATTCCAGAGGTGATCATAGTTTATTTAAGTTTTGATTAAACGCTTATCCAAAAGTACAAAGCGTTGTACAAAGTATTTAAAAATAGCTGGGAGACGAACGTTTTTAAATTATTAGACATACATGAACTAATTATTAGACATACACGAACTAAACAAACATACTTATGACTTGAAAACAATGGGAAAAGAAGGAAGAACTACAATTTTATAGAAAGAATACATAAAAGGAAAATACAATAGAAAAAGGGAAAAAGTAAAAAATTGCTGGAGTTGATACGTGTATAAAAATCAGTTAAAGGCATCTTTAAAAAGCATCTTTCAAATCCAGTTTCTAATTTGACTGAATGTTCATAATGTTTAGAAACACTTTTTTTTGTCTTTTTATGAGACCTCAGAACCACCACTCCTCCGTCCCACCAAGGTGTATATACGGGAAGTACAAGCAGTGAAATCCTCACCGGTCTCTTCAAAGTTTAAATACCATGCATTTCTTAGTGTGTTATTACTTAACTTAGTAATGGTGAAATCTTACATAGTAACATAGTAACATAGTAGATGACGGCAGATAAAGACCTGAATGGTCCATCCAGTCTGCCCAACCTGATTCAATTTAAATTATTATTATTATTTTTTTTTTTTCTTCTTCTTAGCTATTTCTGGGCGAGAATCCAAAGCTTTACCCGGTACTGTGCTTGGGTTCCAACTGCCGAAATCTCTGTTAAGACTTACTCCAGCCCATCTACACCCTCCCAGCCACTGAAGTCCTCCCCTGCCCATCCTCCTCCAAACGGCCATGCACAGACACAGACCGTACAAGTCTGCCCAGTAACTGGCCTAGTTCAATCTTTAATATTATTTTCTGATTCTAAATCTTCTGTGTTCATCCCACGCTTCTTTGAACTCAGTCACAGTTTTACTCTCCACCACCTCTCTCGGGAGTGCATTCCAGGCATCCACCACCCTCTCCGTAAAGTAGAATTTCCTAACATTGCCCCTGAATCTACCACCCCTCAACCTCAAATTATGTCCTCTGGTTTTACCATTTTCCTTTCTCTGGAAAAGATTTTGTTCTACGTTAATACCCTTTAAGTATTTGAACGTCTGAATCATATCTCCCCTGTCTCTCCTTTCCTCTAGGGTATACATATTCAGGGCTTCCAGTCTCTCCTCATACGTCTTCTGGCGCAAGCCTCCTATCATTTTCGTCGCCCTCCTCTGGACCGCCTCAAGTCTTCTTACGTCTTTTGCCAGATACGGTCTCCAAAACTGAACACAATACTCCAAGTGGGGCCTCACCAATGACCTGTACAGGGGCATCAACACCTTCTTCCTTCTACTGACTACGCCTCTCTTTATACAGCCCAGAATCCTTCTGGCAGCAGCCACTGCCTTGTCACACTGTTTTTTCGCCTTTAGATCTTCGGACACTATCACCCCAAGGTCCCTCTCCCCGTCCGTGCATATCAGCTTCTCTCCTCCCAGCATATACGGTTCCTTCCTATTATTAATCCCCAAATGCATTACTCTGCATTTCTTTGCATTGAATTTTAGTTGCCAGGCATTAGACCATTCCTCTAACTTTTGCAGATCCTTTTTCATATTTTCCACTCCCTCTTCGGTGTCTACTCTGTTACAAATCTTGGTATCATCTGCAAAAAGGCACACTTTTCCTTCTAACCCTTCAGCAATGTCACTTACATACATATTGAACAGGATTGGCCCCAGCACCGAACCCTGAGGGACTCCACTAGTCACCTTTCCTTCCTTCGAGCGACTTCCATTAACCACCACCCTCTGGCGTCTGTCCGACAGCCAGTTTACCACTTTGGGTCCTAACTTCAGCCCTTCAAGTTTGTTCAACAGCCTCTTATGAGGAACTGTATCAAAGGCTTTGCTGAAATCCAAGTAAATTACATCTAGCATATGTCCTCGATCCAGCTCTCTGGTCACCCAATCAAAAAATTCAATCAGGTTCGTTTGGCACGATTTACCTTTTGTAAAGCCATGTTGCCTCGGATCCTGTAACCCATTAGATTCAAGGAAATACACTATCCTTTCTTTCAGCAACACTTCCATTATTTTTCCAACAACTGAAGTGAGGCTCACCGGCCTGTAGTTTCCTGCTTCATCCCTGTGACCACTTTTATGAATAGGGACCACATCCGCTCTCCTCCAATCCCCAGGAATCACTCCTGTCTCCAGAGATTTGTTGAACAAGTCTTTAATAGGACTCGCCAGAACCTCTCTGAGCTCCCTTAGTATCCTGGGATGGATCCCGTCTGGTCCCATCGCTTTGTCCACCTTCAGTTTTTCAAGTTGCTCATAAACACCCTCCTCCGTGAACGGCGCAGAATCTACTCCATTTTCTCGTGTAACTTTGCCAGACAATCTCGGTCCTTCTCCAGGATTTTCTTCTGTGAACACAGAACAGAAGTATTTGTTTAGCACATTTGCTTTCTCCTCATCACTCTCCACATATTTGTTCCCAGCATCTTTCAGCCTAGCAATTCCATTTTTTATCTTCCTCCTTTCACTAATATATCTGAAAAAATTTTTATCTCCCTGTTTTACATTTTTAGCCATTTGTTCTTCCGCCTGTGCCTTCGCCAAACGTATCTCTCTCTTGGCTTCTTTCAGTTTCACCCTGTAGTCCTTTCTGCTCTCCTCTTCTTGGGTTTTTTTATATTTCATGAACGCCAACTCTTTCGCCTTTATTTTCTCAGCCACTAGGTTGGAGAACCATATCGGCTTCCATTTTCTCTTGTTTTTATTGATTTTCTTCACATAAAGGTCCGTAGCCATTTTTATCGCTCCTTTCAGCTTAGACCACTGTCTTTCCACTTCTCTTATGTCCCACATCACTAGTAATGGTGAAATCTTGTTTTTCATACGGACTGAAAGGTAAGACCCGACATGTTTCACTGAAGTTTCGTCAGGGTTCTACCCACTACCGCAGCCGTATACCTCAAATCCATTAGTGTTGTAATGGATTTGAGGTGCACGACTGCAGTAGTGGGTAAACCCCTGACGAAACTTCAGTGAAACATGTCGGGTCTTACCGTTTAGTCCGTATGAAAAACAAGATTTCACCATTACTAAGTTAAGTAATAACACTAAGAAATGCATGGTATAAATACTTCTTGGAGATTTTCTCAGTTTCAGAAGAATTAATTCCACCATTTACACAAGTATTTTACCTGCCTGATAGAAAATTGGATCAGCAGTTGATCAACGAGGGACAACAGGAATCAAAATTGGACATTACTACATTATTGGAAAGTTCAATGAAAGAATTAGTTAAACCTGCGACATTACTGGTAACAGTTGTATTGATGCCAGACAAGAACTGGATTATGAAAATGTTCTTTAAAAATAGAACTAAAGAGTTCCTGGGTCAGAAAGTACAAATTTTTTCTGATGTTACCAAAGAGACTCAAAAACGAAGAAAGCAGTTTTTGTTATTAAAATCTGGTGTAATTTCAGTGGGAGGGAAATTTTTCCTTAGATTTCCTTGTAAATGTATTGTTCATTATGGTTCTGATAAATATGTTTTCTTCGATCCGACACACCTAACCAAATTTGTGGCATTGAAACGTCTTGAGAAAGGTGAAAAAATAGAAGTAACAACAGAAATACATGATTAGCTCCCCGCGATTTCATCCATTTAGATTTTCTTAAGTATAAGATTAATCTTATGATCTTTTTGTTTTAATCCACCCTATTGAAGTCTAGGATCCAATTATTGTGGACTAGAGATTGTCTTTATAAGGAGAAGATGTTACGATATTTAATATCTTCTATATTGTATTGTAATTTGTTTTCTTTTTCTTTATTTGTATTCAAAACAATCTTACTGTACAAGATGTTTATGCTTGGGAATAATGTATAAAATTATAAATAAATAATAAAAAAAAAAAAAAAAAAGAAATGCATGGTATTTAAATTTTGAAGAGACCAGTGAGGATTTCACTGCTTGTACTTCCCGTATATACACCTTGGTGGGACGGAGGAGTGGTGGTTCTGAGGTCTCATAAAAAGACAAAAAAAAGTGTTTTCTAAACATTATGAACATTCAGTCAAATTAGAAACTGGATTTGAAAGATACATAGTTAAACACCTTAGAAACAATTCTAGTTTAATTGGTCAGATTTCTAAGAAAGTAATCAGCCTTTTTACACATCTTTAAAAAGCAAGCATTTTAGGCTGCTTTTGAATTTCTGCAAGTTTCGTTCAGCTCTATGGTATAGAGCAGGGATCTCAAAGTCCCTCCTTGAGGGCCGCAATCCAGTCGGGTTTTCAGGATTTCCCCAATGAATATGCATTGAAAGCAGTGCATGCACATAGATCTCATCCATATTCATTGGGGAAATCTTGAAAACCCGACTGGATTGTGGCCCTCAAGGAGGGACTTTGAGATCCCTGGAATAGAGGGAGAGAGTTCCAAATTAAAGGGGTGGTGATTGAAAAAATTAGGGTACGACGGGTACCAATTATCTTTAGGGATGGAACATTAAGGGAATGCTGTGAGGTTGATCTTAAGGTTCTGAGAGGGTCATAGGGGATCAGTAGTCTATCTATGAATGCCGGGGCATTAGTTTGCATGGTTTTAAAGATCAGGAGGGCAATTTTATATGTAATCCTATGTAGAACAGGCAACCAGTGGGCTTTTTGTAACAAAGGAGTGACATGATCAAATTTTTTTGAACCCAAAATAATTTTGATAGCTGTGTTTTGTATAAGTTGAAGACGTTTTATATCTTTTAGGCATATCCCTTTTAATAATGAGTTACAGTAATCAATTTTAGATATTACGAGAGAATTAATTAACACATTAAGAGAATTTACGTCAAGGAGGGGGACCAAAGATCTAAATCATCCTAAGTTTGTAAAAACAGTTTTTGACCAGCGCACTGATTTGAGGACGGGATGAAAGTTTGTTATCAATAAGAACGCCTAGTATTTTGGTTGTTGTAGTTAGTTTAAGAGGAACATTGTCGATGGAAACCGGAGCAATTAACTGTAAACCTTCTTTCCATGGGAAAAGCACAGTGCTAGTTTTAGAAATGCTTAAAGAAAGCATATTAGCATTTAGCCAATCATGAATTTTGGCTAATTTGCGATCAATGGTAGAGATATCGTTTTGGTTAGTGGGGTCAATGGTATGCAGAAGTTGAAGATCATCGGCATAAGCATAGACAGTGAATCCTATCAATTGACAGAGGGTTAAGAGGGGAGCCAGGTAGGTACTAAAGAGTAAAGGGGACAGTATGGAACCTTGTGGAATACCAAAGTTGGAATTAAAAGACTTAGAAATTGAGTTATTGAAATGTACGGTGGATACCCTATCAGAAAAATAAGATCTGAACCATTCAAGAACTTGATCAGATATACCGATGGATGCAAGTCGTTAAAGAAGGAGATGGTGATCTATGGTATCAAATGCGGCAGCGAGATCTAAGGAGACAAGTAGGACAGACTTATGTTGGTCAAGGTAGTAATGGATAGTTGTGGTAAGTCCTAAAAGGGAGTGTTCTGTGGAGTGATTTTTACGTAAACCTGCTTGATTAGGATGCAGAACCTGCATTTTATCAATGAAATCCGACAGCTGATGAAAGATGATCTTTTTCAGTTAATTTGGCTAGAAATGGGAGATTAGCGATTGGACAATAATTAGCACAGTCCTTTGAATTATTTTTTTGGTTCTTTGATGATAGGATAAAGGATTGAATGTTTCCAATCTGCTGGAAGACTGGCAGTAGAGAGACTTTTATGAATAATTTGGAGAATATAGGGACCAAATATAGAGAAGTAACATTTAAAAATGAAAGGAGGAAGAGACTCAGCTTTAGAACCCTTTATATTAATAGAGTGAAGCATAAGTTCAATATCTTTTAGAGAAGGTAAGAAGAAATTGAACATGAGACAGTTAGAGAGTTATTCATGATTGTTTCGTTGGTGATGGAACAAATGACACCCGAGGAAATGGTAGCTTTACTTGCAATGTTAGATCTTATTAAATTGATTTTCATCTGAAAGAAATTATAGACTGGTAAGTCCAATATCTGTGTCGTGCAAACTTGAAGAGACTATAATAAAGAAGAAAATTACAGAGCATTTACATAAGCATGGATTTATGAGATGAATTCAACATGGATTTAGTAAAGGGAAATCTCGCCTCATCAATTTACTACATTTCTTTGACATTTCGCTCCCCTCCAATCCGTCCAGAATTCTGCTGTACGACTCATATTCCGTGAAAGCCGCTATACTCACGTTACCCCTCTCTTAAAGTCACTTAATTGGCTTCCAATCCACTTCCGAATACAATTCAGACTCCTCATACTGACCTACAAATGCACTCACTCGGCTGCTCCTCATTATCTCTCTTTACTTCTCTCCCCCTATATCCTCCCCCCTCCCTCCCCCCCCCCCCCCGTGAGCTCTGCTCGGCTGGTAAGTCCCTCATGTCTGTGCCTTTTTCTTCAACTGCCAACTCCAGACTCCGTTCCTTCTACTTTGCTGTGCCATATGCTTGGAACAAGCTGCCTGAATTCCTATGATAGGCTCCATCTCTGGCAGTGTTCAAGGCCCAATTCAAAGTTCACCTCTTCGAGACTGCTTTCAACTCCTAACTCCTCTTACCTTGGGTTTTGCATCCTTGACCCTATATGTCATGTCTGTCTGTCCAAGTTAGATTGTAAGCTCTTCTGAGCAGGGACTGTCTATTAAATGTCAATATGTACAGTGCTGTGTACGCCTTTCAGCGCTATATCAATGATAAATAGTAGTAGGGGTGAATAAAAGTGAGCCAGTCCAAATTGTGTATTTGAATTTTCAAAAGGCATTTGATAAAGTACCTTATGAAAGATTTCTGAAGAAATTAGAAAGTCATGGGATAGAATGTACTATTATAGATTAAGAACTGGTTAAAAGAGAGAAAACAGAGACTAGATTTAAATGGTTAATATTCTTAGTGAAGAAGGATAAATAGTGAGGCTTCCCAGGGATCTGTGCTGGGACATCTGCTTTTTAATATATTTATCAATGATTCAGAAATGGTAGTAACTAGTTATCTAATTAAATCTAACAATGACACAAAGTTGTTGAATCACAAGAAGACTGTGAAAAATTGCAAGAGAACTATTCGAGATTGGGAGACTGGGCATCAAAATGACAAATGACATTTAATATGAGTAAGTGCAAAGTGATGCTTGTGGGGAAATTGGAACTCAAACTATAGTTATGTGATGCAAGGGTTCCATATTACAGTGTAGGAGTCACTGCCCAGGAAAAGGATCTACATAGGTGTTATCACTGAGATACACTGAAAACCTCAGCTGAGTGTGCGGCGGTGGCTAAGAAAGAATGTAATAATGTTCTTGTATTGCTCCATGATGCGGCAGTATCTGAAAAAAAGATATAGAGGAATTAAAAAAGGTACAATGATAAAAGGGATGGGACGACTTCCCTATGAGGAAAGACTAAAGCGGCTAGGGCTCTTCAGCCTGTAGAAGAAAGAACTCAGGGGTGATATGATAGAGATTTATAAAATACTGAATGGAGTGGAAAGGGTAGATGTGAATCACTTGTTTACTCTTTCCAAAAATACTAGGACTAAGGAGCATGCAATTAAACTAATAAGTAGTAGATTTAAAACAAACTGGAGACAATATTTCTTCACTTAATGTGTAATTAAACTCTGGGATTTCTTGCAAGAGAAAATATGTTGAATGTAGTTTAACACAAAAAAACAAAACAAAAAGGGAGACCCAATGATCCACAGTAAATACAATCCAAAGATAAAAACAACAGACCGTGGATGTTCTGAAAGATGATTTTTATTTGCTCTTCACAATAAAAATACAAATAAGTCTGAATTAGTAATACACATATGATTGTCCTGACGTACCCTACACGGTCCGTGTTTCAGCGAGACCGCCTTCCTCATGAGTCCTAAAGGGGATAAGATATAATGAAATGAAATAAGAAAGATAAATAAGAGTAAAAATGACATGAAGGTGACTGGTGCCAACCGTATGCATGCAAATTTGATGACTGACCTTGACCACAAGATAAGAAGAATTAGAGAAGTACCAAGTGTGACCATGCTATCTAAGGTGACAAAGAACAATAACAGATATTAGAAGAAAGAGAATGTAAACAAATGGAGAGACTAGCCAGTGAAAATTCCATAGTGCATGATATGCACGTACAGCTATGGGAACAAGCACTGGTGAATAATGGCACGGGACAAATTTTTCCTCATCCCATTCCCATGAGTTTTGTCGCTGTCCCATTCTTGTAAGCTCTCTCATAACTGCACAAGCCTCGAACACTTATGATTTTAAAGTGTTTGAGGCTTGTGCAGATGAGGACAGAACTTGCAGGAGTAGGACAGGGACAGGAAAAGAACTTGCTGGTACGGGAAAATGAGTTCCCGTGGGGAAGGGGACAAATTTTCTCTGGAGACAAGCAGGGAAGATGTTGGTGAAGTCCTTAGACTGATCCTGTGTGTCGTTGCTCTCTCATAGCAAAAGACAACCTTTCGCTTACTGAGCATGTGCAGGAATTCCCGCCTTCAGTGGCCCCCCCTCCCCTTGATAGAAACATAGAAATAGACGGCAGATAAGGGCCACAGCCCATCTAGTCTGCCCACCCCAATGACCCTCCCCTACCTTTCTCTGTGAATAGATCCCATGTGTCTATCCCATTTGGCCTTAAAATCAGGCACGCTGCTGGCCCCAATCACCTGAAGTGGAAGACTATTCCAGCGATCAACCACCCTTTCAGTGAAAAAGAATTTCCTGGTGTCCCCGTGCAGTTTCCTGCCCCTGATTTTCCACTTGTTGTCGCGGGACCCTTGAAAAAGAAGATATCTTCTTCCACCTCGATGCGGCCCGTGAGATACTTGAATGTCTCGATCATGTCACCCCTCTCTCTGCGTTCCTCGAGTGAGTACAGCTGCAACTTATCCAGCCATTCCTCGTACGGGAGATCCTTGAGTCCCGAGACCATCCGGGTGGCCATCCGGGTGGACGGTAATGCGGCCTCCAGAATTGCATACAGTATTCCAGGTGGGGCCTCACCATGGATCTATACAATGGTATAATGACTTCAGGCTTACGGCTGACGAAACTCCTGCGTATGCAACCTATGATTTGCCTTACCTTGGAAGAAGCTTGCTTCACTTGATTGGCAGTCTTCATGTTCTCACTGACGATCACCCCTAAGTCTCGTTCTTCTTCAGTTCTTGTTAGGATCTCACCATTAAGGGTGTAAGTCTTGCATGGATTTTGGCTGCCCAGGTGCATGACTTTGCATTTTTTGGCATTGAAGCTGAGGTGCCAGGACCTAGACCAGCGCTACAGTAGGAGTAGGTTGTGCATCATGTCGTCGGACATTGAATTTATGTCTGTTGTGCTTTTGCCCACTAAATTGCTTAGTTTGGCGTCATCGGCGAATAATGTTATTTTACCTCGCAGCCCTTCTGCCAAGTCTCTTATAAAGATGTTGAATAGGATCGGGCCCAGGACCGAGCCCTGCGGCACTCCACTGATTACCTCCGTCATTTCGGAGGGGGTGCCGTTCACCACTACCCTCTGAAGTCTACCTCCATGCCAGTTCCTAACCCATTTCGTCAATGTGTCGCCCAATCCTATAGAAATCATCTTGCTCAGCAACCTGCGGTGTGGTACGCTATCGAATGCTTTACTGAAGTCCAGGTATACGATGTCCAGGGACTCCCCAACATCCAGCTTCCTCGTCAACCAGTCAAAGAAGCTGATCAGGTTGGATTGGCAGGATCTCCCCTTAGTAAATCCATGTTGACGGGATCCCGTAGATTATCCTCGTTCAGGATCATATCCAATTGGCGTTTGATTAGAGTTTCCATTAGTTTGCACACTATTGATGTGAGACTCACTGGTCTGTAGTTTGCTGTCTCCATCTTGGAGCCTTTCTTGTGGAGTGGAATGACGTTAGCCGTCTTCCAGTCCAACGGGATGTTACCCGTACTAAGGGAGAGATTGAAGAGCGCGGATAGCGGTTCCGCCAAGACATCGCACAACTCCCTGAGCACCCTGGGTGTAGGTTGTCAGGCCCCATTGCCTTGTTAACCTTAAGCTTTGACAGCTCGCAGTAGACACCGCTGGGTGTAAACTCGAAATTACTAAACGGGTCATCTGCGTCAACCCTTGTCTGTAGCTGAGGGCCGAGTCCTGGCGCCTCGCGGGTGAAGACTGAGCAGAAGTATTCATTTAACAGTTGGGCTTTTTCCGAGTCCGCTTCTACATAGTCTTCGTCTGGTTTCCTAAGACGTACTATCCCGCCTGAGTTCTTATTTCTGTCACTGATATACCTGAAGAAGGATTTATCTCCTTTCTGGATGTTCATCGCTAGAGACTCCTCCATGCGGAATTTGGCCTCCCTAACTGCTGTTTTGACTTGGCCAGATAGACTTCCCTAGAGTCCTGTTTCCCTGATTTTTTGTAAAAGATGAATGCTTTTTTCTTCTCCTTGATGAGGTCCGAAATCTCCGCAGAGAACCACTGTGGCTTATTGTTCCTTCGCCGTTTACTTACTGATTTAACATAGCGGTTTGTTGCTTCTTGTATGGTAGCTTTCAAAGTCGACCACATTTCTTCCACGTTATCGGTTTCTGCTTGGCTTTGTAGCGCCTGGTGAACGAAGTCTCCCATTTCTTTGAAGTTTGTGTCCTTGAATTTGAGGACCTTGGTCAGTGTGGTAGATTTAGTGAAACCTTTCCTGAGATTGAACCATACCATGTTGTGGTCACTGGAGGCCAATGTGTCGCCCACCGAGACCTCTGTGACACTTTCTCCATTGGTAAGTATCAGGTCCAGTATTGCCTGATCCCTTGTTGGTTCCAACACCAGTTGCCTGAGTCTTGCTCCCTTCATAGAGTTTAATAGTCTCCTGCTGCTTTCGGAAGCAGAGGAAAGCGTGTCCCAATCCACATCAAGCATGTTGAAGTCATCTAACAATACTGTGTCCCTACGCAAGGTGATATTCTCTATATCTCCGATTAATTCCATATCTAGGTCATCCTGTTGTCTTGGATGTCTGTATATTATGCCAAGATACAGGCATTTGTCCTTCCCTCTGGCAAAATTTACCCAAAGGGATTCCCCAGTGTAGTGGACATCTGTGATTCTGGTGACCTTAATGTCATCTTTAGTATATAATGCTACACCTCCTCCCATTTTGCCCTCCCTGTCCCGGCGAAGCAAGTTGTAACCCGGTATGACCATGTCCCACCCGTGGGAGTCCGTGAGCCAGGTCTCAGATATCGCCACCACATCCAGGTCGGCATTCCTCATTTCTGTTTCTAATTCCAGGATCTTGTTTCCCAGACTGTGGGCATTTACGTACATAGCCCTCCATGTTGTATGTTTGTTACGTCTCAGTGGGGATGTTCCCGCTTGAGCTACTTGGACACCTTTAACATTATTCGCATGTTTTGTACTTTCCCTAGACCCAGAGTTACAACGTGCACCTATCCCGGACTCCCCAGACCCAGAACTACAGTGTGTTCCTATCCCAGACTCAGAAATGTATGTACCCTGTGGGGGTATTCCCGCTTGGGCTACTTGAACGCCTTTAGTACAATTTGCAATGTGTGTTCTCTCGCTGGACCCAGAATTACAATGTGTACTCCCCCTAGACCCAGAATTACAATGTGTACTCCCCCTAGACCCAGAATTACAATGTGTACTCCCATTAGACCCAGAATTACAATGTGACCCAGAATTATAATGTGAGCCAACCCCAGACTCGAAAGTGTATATACTCTCCCTTGACCCAGATCGATGTTTACTTACCTTAGTCTAAAAAAAGTATTGGGGTCATTCCATGTCAAGTGATCAGATTCTTGGAAAGTGCCCTGCATGACCATCACGGATTTTGATGAAACTTCATATGCAGAGTCCACCATGTCTCAAATGAACTTTGGTAAAGTTTTAGTTTCGCCTGTGGAATATTTGTGGAGATATAGCCATTTGTTTGACCCCATACCACAATGAAATACAGTACGACGATGACATTCTGACAACTTTGAGACACAATATCTCACGAGCTATGTTTCCAAAAAAACTGAAACTTAGCTACCCTGCACAACTTTTGGAGCTCTATTCAGTGCCACCAATAATAATTTTTGTCGAGCACTGAGTGAATGGCTGAATTACAGTAAACTTGGCCGAAAAAATTAGTGCTCCAAAAAAAGTCAAAGTTTGACATTACTTAGCTCCCACAATAATTAAGTAATAAATGCGAAATTTGGCGCATAATTTCTCAGTACAACATTGTTTTCAAAAGTACAATTTCAACCTCCAAGCTCTTTCCATTAGTTTACAAATTAAGTGTAAAGTTGCTAATTTGTGTAAAAAGGCCAAAAATAGGGTATTTTCAGCCTGCTTTTACAGAAAAATACCTTTTAGAAACTCTTTCAAATCAGTCTCATTAGAAAGAGCATATTTCAAACCCCCTAGAAAAGTGGACTTCATTTTTCAACGCAGGTTAACAATGGCTGAAAAAGGGGGGACAAAGTTGGGAGACGTTGCCACGGCAAAAACATCTATTTCAACATAGTTCTGTCATTTTTAAAGTTACAGTTTTGTATTGACGTAGTATTACTACTACTCTATTGCATTGGTCCATGGTGACATTGTCACTACCAGTTCAAGAGTTTGAACTGGCAACCCCATCGCCATAGGGGTCAAGCCCGATAGCTGTGCAATACCAGCCACGGGTGGGCCACTTCATCCAGGTTCTCAAGCCTCGCATTTGGTTTCTTTGTCAAGGTTCCAAAGCCTTTTGTTGGTATCTTTCTGGTTCCAAAGCCAATGATTAGGGTGTCTTATCCTAGGTTCCCAAGCCTAAATTGGGTATCTTATATGGTTCCCAAGCCGAAGTGAAGTCCACTTTGTTGGCATCGATTCGTTGGTATCCATTTTAAACTGAATTAATAATAATGTGGATCTGAAAAAGAAAACAAGTTGTAATTTGTGATCTGCATGCAACAAAATTATCACCTCAATTTCTAGTTAGGAATAATCATTAATTAAGAACACTATAATTGTACCCAAAGCTTGAGTAAAAATAAACAGGGAAAAACAGTGTGAAAAGTGACATAATTGTAAGTTGAAACGTAGGCCTTTGCCATGGTGACATCTCCCAACTTTGTCCCCCTTTTTCGGGCATTGTTAACCTGCGTTGAAAAATGAAGCCCACTTTTCTAGGGGGTTTGAAATATGCTCTTTCTAATGAGACTGATTTGAAAGAGTTTCTGAAAGGTATTTTTCTGTAAAAGCAGGCTGAAAATACCCTATTTTTGGCCTTTTTACACAAATTAGCAACTTTACGCTTAATTTGTAAACTAATGGAAAGAGCTTGGAGGTTGAAATTGTAGTTTTGAAAACAACGTTGTACTGAGACATTATGCGCCAAATTTCGCATTTATTACTCAATTATTGTGAGAGCTAAGTAATGTCAAACTTTGACTTTTTTTGGAGCACTAATTTTTTCGGTCAAGTTTACTGTAATTCAGCCATTCACTCAGTGCTCGACAAAAATTATTATTGGTAGCACTGAATAGAGCTCCAAAAGTTGTGCAGGGTAGCTAAGTTTCAGTTTTTTTGGAAACATAGCTCGTGAGATATTGTGTCTCAAAGTTGTCAGAATGTCACTGTCGTACTGTATGTCATTGCAGTATGGGGTCAAACAAATGACTATATCTCCACGAATATTCCACAGGCGAAACTAAAACTTCACCAAAGTTCGTTTGATACATGTGGGACTTTGTGCATAAAGTTTTATCAAAATCCGTGATGGTCATGCAGGGAGCCCTTGATCACTTGACATGGAATAACCCATTGGCAGCTTAGCTCGCTAGGTAGGTTGTTTGTGCCCGTACCCTCCCCCAACTTACCTAGTTTAAAGCCCTGTGTAGTAGTCGGGCTAGACGGTGTCCAAGGACGTTCTTCCCTCTTCTGGTCAAGTGTAACCCGTCTGGTCCCTGTAGTCCTTGCAATGCCTTGTGACACCCTTATCCCTTGCTCTAACCAGCAGAGGGACTAAGTGTGTTGAGTTCTGGCCTGTCGGCGTGGCCTCCTCAGGTTGGAGGAAGGCTTTTCAGGGTAGAACAGACCTAGGCGCCTGCCTAGTCTGCCAGGTCTCACTGAGAGTAATTTATAAAGAGAAGACCACACAGGTAAGTCTTGTTAGAAAAGAATGTTCTTGAGCTTTATTGAACCCGGGGGTCTGAATACCATCAGCCACCCGTATGTCATGGCAAAAGTATAAAATACAAAAATAACTTGCAGTTGTCAGAATAGCTTGCTATAAATGCCACATACAGTTCAATACCCTGGACTTTTCAGTTTAAATACAGTCCTCTTCACCAGGGAAAAAGGCAAATGAAAATTATCAGGAAAATAAAACTTTCAAACTTTGCACACCTTGTGACTACAGCCAGAGTAATCACAGTTTCAAAACCTAGCACTGAATTTCTTAAACGTTTCAGCTTACCTAGCTGAGACACGGACAGGTTTGCAGAGCAGGCTTCACAGCTCGTTATTATCAGCTGGGCTTCCTGGCCGAAGGAACAAAGCAAGGCATTATATAAGCTGTGAACTTTACTTGGGTTTTTCCCACGGAGCTTTCACACCCCTACAGATAAAAGTTCTTTGAACAAACAAAGCTCTCAGGGCAGTCATACAGAGTAGCGGAGAGATTTTCCTGCTCTTCTCCTAATCTCTGTCAGCTGAGCTTGGGTTACGGGAGACAGCACAATCACAGCCTTGCTTCCTTCCCCTTAATAACTAACCTCCATGTCAGTGGGGAAATGGCTAGCTTCCAGCAATGGCTCAGCTACGTCCATAGCCTCTGTCTGCTCAGCAGTCTCTGGGGTGGAGTTGAGGTAGTCTTCTGTCATCTCCACGTCCTCACTGCTGCGGGCTGGAGGAGAGAGACTTCTCCCCTCATCTGCCTCCAAGCTCTGCTGTCTCTCCTGCCGCTGCCTGAGCTCGTTAGCCCCAGCTCCGTCCCAGCTTTCCCTGCTCTCCTTACTGAGATTCCATACTCTGTTTTTATGTTGGTTAAAGCCCCACCCCTCTCTCCTCAGAGCAGCTGTGTTAGGCAGAAAATCCCTAGGGAAATAACTCAGGTTTCTCCTAGGCTGGTAATGAGCATACCTTCCAGCCCTAGGACTCCACTTCTCCATAAGAGTCCTCTCAGGCTTTATAGGGTACCTGTCCTGAGATGGCGCTTTCTGCTGGATGTACCTATGTTCCTGCCTCTCCTGCTCTACCTCACTGTCTGAGGGGTAGTCAGCCAAAACCAGACTTTTACTTTTAACCTGGTCAGCCCTTCTGACCAGTGACCGTGTTTTGCTTTTATCCCTTACAGGGACAAAGCTGGCCACAGGTTTGTCACAGCCTCTCCATGGTACAAGAACCCAAAGTTCATATCTCGACAAGGATGGTGTCGAGATATGAACTTCGGATTCCTGGATCATAGAGAGGCGCTGCAGGGACTACAGGGACCAGACGGACTCCATTTGACCAGCAGAGGTAAGAACATCTTCGGACACCGACTAGCCCGCCTGCTTCGCAGGGCTTTAAACTAGGTAAGTTGGGGGAGGGGACCTACTCATATACTGGTGTGGAAAGGAACTATCCTGATGGGACCAGTCGACACTCTGTTTCCGAGGTAAGGACCCAATTTGCAAACAATTCTCTAGGAGCCACACAGACTCAGTCAGGAATAGCCTTACAGGGATTCAGCAAACACAAAGTGTGGAGGGCCATGTATGTTAATGCACACAGTTTAGGCAATAAAATTATAGAACTGGAAACTGAAATAAGAGATGCCAACCTGGACGTGGTGGCAATATCCGAGACTTGGTTCACGGACGCACATGGGTGGGATATGGCTATACCGGGGTACAATCTACTTCGTCAGGACAGAGAGGGCAGGTTAGGTGGAGGGGTAACACTATAAAGAGGACATCAAAACCACCAGGATCACTGATGTCAAGAATACCGGGGAGTCCCTCTGGGTAAACCTGGCAAGAGGTGGCAAAAAATGCCTGTATCTTGGAGTGGTATACAGACCTCCAAGACAACCGGAAGACATGGACGCAGATTTAATTGAGGACATAGAGAATATCACTCTACGGGGCGACACTGTGCTGCTAGGGGACTTCAACATGCCTGATGCAGACTGGAACACATTTTCAGCAACAACCAGCAGCAGCAGGAGGCTTTTGACCTCCATAAAAGGAGTACATCTCAGACAGATGGTAACGGAGCCCACTAGGGCCCAGGCGATCCTAGATCTGGTACTCACCAACGGGGAAAGCGTCTCAGAGGTCTCGGTAGGTGATACACTAGCCTCCAGCGACCATAACATGGTATGGTTCAACCTTGGGAAAGGATCCCCTAAATCAATTACAAAAACAAAGGTGCTCAAATTCCGGGGCACCGACTTCGCACGCATGGGAAATTTCGTTCATCAGACGCTGCAGAACCAAGCAGAAACCGGAAATGTGGAAACTATGTGGTCGTACCTGAAATCATCCATACACGAAGCAACTAATCGCTACATAAAATCAGTAGATAAACAGCAAAGAAACAACAAACCCCAATGGTTCACTGAAGAGATTTTGCACCTCATTAAGGAAAAGAAAAAAGCATTTCTTTCCTACAAACGTACGAAGAGAGGAGAAACTAAAGTAGAATATAAGACCAGATCTGCAGGGGCAAAACAGCAGTTAAGGAGGCCAAACTTCGAGTGGAAGAAACTCTGGCACAAAACATTAAAAAAGGGGACAAATCCTTCTTTATTTATATCAGTGATAGGAAAAGGAACACAGACGGTATAGTACGCCTTAGACAACCGGACGGAAACTATGCGGTGGCGGATTCAGAAAAAGTAGAACTACTAAATGAATATTTCTGCTCAGTCTTCACCTGCGAAGCACCGGGACACGGACCACAGTTGAAGGTAAAACAAGACGAGGATGACCTGTTTCAGAATTTTGAGTTCACACCTGGGGACGTCTACAACGAACTGGCAAGGCTAAAGGTAAACAAGGCCATGGGACCGGACAATTTATACCCAAGAGTGCTCAGAGAATTGAGAGATGTTTTGGCGGAACCGTTGGCAGTGCTCTTCAATCTCTCACTAAGTACGGGGAAAGTTCCGTTGGACTGGAAAACAGCCAACGTCGTTCCTCTACATAAAAAGGGTTGTAAGGCTGAGGCTGCGAACTATAGACCGGTAAGCCTCACCTCAATAGTGTGTAAACTCATGGAAACGCTAATTAAGTATAAATTAGATACGATCCTGAACGAGGGAAATCTCCGGGATCCCAGTCAACATGGATTCACCAAGGGTAGATCATGCCAGTCCAATCTTATCAGCTTCTTTGACTGGGTAACAAGAAGACTGGACTCAGGAGAGTCCTTGGACGTCGTGTACCTGGACTTCAGCAAAGCGGTTGACAGCGTCCCACACCGCAGGCTGCTGAACAAGATGAAATCGATGGGATTAGGAGAGACTCTAACTGCATGGGTTAAAGATTGGCTTAGTGGCAGACTTCAGAGGGTGGTGGTTAACGGTACCCTCTCTAAAATGTCGGAGGTAACTAGCGGAGTGCCACAGGGTTCAGTCCTGGGCCCACTCCTCTTCAACATATTCATTGGGGATCTGACTCAAGGGCTTCAAGGCAAGGTAACCTTATTCGCTGATGATGCTAAACTATGCAATATAGTAAACGGCTATAATCTACAGGATGCTATGGAGCAAGACCTGCGTACTTTAGAAAGTTGGTCCTCGATCTGGCAGCTGGGCTTCAACGCCAAGAAATGTAAGGTCATGCACCTCGGTAACGGAAATCCTTACAGAACTTACACCCTGAATGGAGAAACTTTAACCAGGACTATGGCAGAACGAGACTTAGGAGTAATCATCAGTGCTGACATGAAAGCAGCCACTCAAGTGGAGAAGGCTTCATCTAAAGCACGGCAGATGATAGGTTGTATCAAGAGAAGCTTCGTCAACAGGAAGCCTGAAGTCATGATGCCATTGTACAGAACCATGGTGAGACCTCATCTGGAATACTGTGTGCAATTTTGGAGGCCACATTACTGTAAAGATGTGCTCAGAATTGAGTCGGTTCAGTGGATGGCCACCAGGATGGTCTCGGGGCTAAAGGATCTCCCGTACGAAGAAAGACTGAGCAAATTGCAGCTCTACACTCTCGAAGAGCGTAGGGAGAGGGGAGACATGATTGAGACATTTAAGTACATCACAGGACGGGTCGAGGTGAAAGTTTCGTGGTGACGCCAGGAAGTACTTCTTCACAGAGAGAGTGATTGAGCATTGGAACAAGCTTCCAGTGCAGGTGATCGAGGCACGCAGCATCTCAGACTTCAAGAATAAATGGGATACCTATGTGGGATCCCTACGAGGGTCACGCCAAGGGATAGGGTCTCCAGGGTACAGACTTGAAAGAACGGGTCAGTAGAGGGGCAGTAGTTACAATTATACTTAAGGGGGTCATTAGACTTAATAGGGAGGGTCAATAGTGTGGGCAGACTTGATGGGCTGTAGCCCTTATCTGCCGTCATCTTTCTATGTTTCTATCTCCTTGCACCATCCCTGCAACCAGTCGTTTGCCCTCTGGATGTGATCCTCCCTGGCACTGCCCTTGCCCCTTACTGGGAGGATCAAGGAGAAGACCACCTGCGCATCCATCCTCCTCAGCTTCTCACCCAGGGCTCTGAAGTCTTCAGGTATGCTCTCCGGGGTGCTCCTGGCGGTGTCGTTGGTTCTGACGTGGATGAGAATCATGGGGAAGTGGTCACGGGGCTTGATGAGTCTGTCCAGGCAAGCGGTTACATCCCGGATCCTGGCCCCTGGCAAACAGCAGACCTTTCTTGATTGCAGGTCTGATCTACAAACTGGACCCTTGGTGCCCCTCAGCAGCGAATCCCCGATGACCACCACTCTGCGCTTCTTAGGGGTGGGCCGATCTGTTGACTCCGGAACTGGACCGTCTGCTGAACAACTTCCTGTTCCTCATTGTCAGGACCTTCCTGTAGCAGCTGGTATCTGTTCCTCAGGGTGATTTGTGGTGTCGATGTAGAGCCGCCCTGTATGTGAGAGAAAGAGACAGAATACTCGGTTGTTTGTTTTTTTTAGCTGCTCCTGTCAGGTTGCAGCACTCCCTCTCTCACACACACAAATTTAAAAATAACAATAATATATATTTCCTTAGCATCAGCAGCAGATGAATCCAGAGACCAATGAGATAGTACACATCTACCAGCAGGTGGAGATAGAGAAACTGATTAACAGGTGGTCCTATTGTCTGGCATGCCTCCTACATCTTCAGTATGCTCTATCTCCCAACAGGTGATGGTTGCTATTCAACTAGCTCCTGGATTCTTGCTGTGACTGGGAAATTATTTTCTCCTATTTTCTCTTCAGTGAGACAGAGGTGTTCGGCTGAATGGTGCCAGCTTTAGGGTTACACCTGGCCCCCCCAGGTCCCTGCCTCACCCTCCCTCCAGTGATAGAGGGTCTGACTGGGTCTTGATTTTTCTTCTTTCCCTTCACTGTAAAAAAAACAAAAAAAGAGACCACAGTGACTTTTAAACATTTCTGCCCTCATAGTGCTGAGCAACCGGCAAATGCCAGCACTATCAACAGAGTTGTGAGTATATGTTTTATGTTCAAACAATTTTATTGATGAAACCACAGATCAACAGAAGCAGACAGATGATATCAAAATCAAGAAAAGAACACTGGAACAATATCCACAACAGAAGAACAGTCATCAATATTTTGTCATCCATGGGGACATAATACACGTCTCCTACCTACCATATTCCACTACAGACTTAGGTCCAAGAACACAACATCAGAACCAGGGCCCTGATCTCTGATGAGCCCTAGAGCAAGCCATCCAGCATCCACCTCCCATTGAACTCAATAACAGTGACCTGGAATGATACATGTAAATCTTATACCCCCCTCCCCCACCCAAAAGCCAAATCCAAATGCAACCAAAAAAGACCCAACCTCCCCCCCCAGGTACTCTCCACCCCTCCCCCTGAAAACTCCTCCCCGTGAATTACAAACTGCCCAGATTAGGACAACCACCTGAATATGGCGTTACGTCCCTTTGGGTTCAAAGACTGCAAATAGGGTTCCAAGGTGCTCATGAACAAAAGCTTCCTCTTCCTTGACCCGCCCGGCATCCCTTGCATCCCAAGTAGCCAACTAATTCCACCAATGCCAGAACGCCGGAGGTTCCTGAACCGTCCAGTATTGAAGGATACATTTATGGGCCAACAGGCTCATCTTCCTACATAAAGTCAAATGGCCCTGGGGCAAATAGCCATAAGCTTCTGGTAAATCCAGAACCAGCTGGGCCGGTGTGCTCTCCCTATCAAGCCCGACATGTAAGAGACTATACGGCTTCAGAAGCGCTGTATTATAGGGCAGGACCAGAATGCATGTCCCAAAGTATGCTCCCCCTGTGGGTCCCCTCTTCCCTAAGGAAAAACCTCAGCAAACTAGCCCCATATGTTTCCCCAATTGTGCTCTGTCAAGGGAACGCAAACTCTGCGCCCTCCAGTGATCTCCCACCAGTGCCTGCAAGTCCTCACGGGCTAACATCTCCCCGTCCTCCCCCAAGAGGTGTTCCAACCAGGAAACACCTTTCGCTTCCCAGGTCAAATAAGCCCGGGATTCCTGACCCGGCTGAAAAGCTGGATTGCCCCTTAAAGGCAAGAGATCAGTGACCCTCGGGTCCCCCCCAAACATCTCAATAGCCATCACCAAGCCTCTTGCAAAGAACCAAATACCACACTTGCTCTGATATCCACCAGAAGCACACTTCTGGGACTATGGAGCAATGCAAACACATCAAAGGGAGCAAAACACTCCCGTTCCATCAAAAGAGGGGTATAACAACTAGACTGATTCACCCAATCCCCCAAATGTCGGAGCAAACACGCATAATTATAAATCTGGACATCCGGCAAACTTACCCCCCTCTTGACCAATTCCCCAAGAGCTGTGGTAGTTTCAACTTAGGTTTCTTTGCTGCCCAACAAAATCGAGCGATACCTCTGTATAATCTTCTCAGAACCTTCCCTTTCAAGCGCAATGGGAGGGTTTGCAACACATACAGCCACTAAGGAAATATGAGCATCCGGACCAGACCAACGCAACCAAACAGGGAGAGAGGCAGAGCGTGCCAGGTATCCAACAAGAGCTCCATGTGCTAGTGTAGTAAATCTACATTAATGCTTTAAAGAATGGACATCTGAACCCCCAGATATCTGAACTTCCCTGGCACCCAGGTGAGCAGAAACCGTGTCCCCCAGAGGGCTCTAACCTCCGCCTAAGAGGCCAACGCTTCAGACTTCTCCAAATTTAAATGAAACCCAGCAAAATCTCCATATTCTTTAATTAATTCCAACAAAGCTGACAATGAGGGTCGAGGGTCCGCCAGATGAACCAGGATATCATCTGCGAAAGCTGACAGCTTGAATGTAGTACCCCCTATACGAATGTAGTACCCCCTATACGAATCCCCTGTATAGTTGACTGTAGCAGAAAGAGACTTAGGGGTGATCATCAGTGAGGACATGAAGACTGCCAAGCAAGTGGAGAAAGCTTCATCTAAGGCTAGACAAATCATAGGTTGTATACGTAGGAATTTCGTCAGCCGTAAGCCCAAAGTCATTATGCCATTGTATAGATCCATGGTGAGACCCCATCTGGAATACTGTGTACAATTCTGGAGGCTGCATTACCGCAAAGATGTGCTGAGACTTGAGTCCAGCGAATGGCCACCCGGATGGTCTTGGGACTCAAGGATCTCCCGTATGAGGAACGGCTGGATAAATTGCAGCTATACTCACTCGAGGAACGCAGAGAGAGGGGAGACATGATCGAGACGTTTAAATATCTCACGGGCCGTATCGAGGTGGAAGAGGATATCTTCTTTTTCAAAGGTCCCACGACAACAAGAGGGCATCCGTGGAAAATCAGGTGCGGGAAACTGCACGGTGACATCAGGAAATACTTCTTCACCGAAAGGGTGGTTGATCGCTGGAATAGTCTTCCACTACAGGTAATTGAGGCCAGCAGCCTGCCTGATTTTAAGACAAAATGGTATCGTCACGTGGGATCTCTTCACAGAGAAAGGTAGGGGAGGGTTATTGGGGCGGGCAGACTAGATGGGCCGTGGCCTTTATCTGCCGTCTGTTTCTATGTTTCTATGGCGTGAATATCCCATATGAGGGGGTCCAGGGTAAGCACAAATAAGGGCGACAATGGGCAGCCCTGTCTTGTGCCCCGATGGATCGAAAACTGCTCTGTTTCAAAATCTTTCAACACTAATTTAGCTTGGGGAAGGGCATACAAGGCCTGCACAGCGGAAACGAAGTACCCATCAAACCCATATGCAGTTAATGTAGCGTAGAGAAAATCCCACCGCACCCTATCAAACGCCTTTTCGGCATCGAAACTAATCAACACCAAAGAGATATTCCAAGCTGTCCTCTGTTCCGACGACAGAAGTAATTTCCTCACGTTCTTTGTTATTGTCCGACCCTTCACAAAGCCCACCTGAGCTTCGTGAATAAGATCCGGCAGCACTGCTGCCATTCTACTTGCCAAGATTTTTGCTAACAATCTGACTTCTGTATTCAAAAGAGAAATGGGTCGATATGAACTAGCCTGCTCTGGGTCTCTACGGGATTTAGGTAATACCAAAATGCGTGCCATGTTCATGCCCTCAGGTAAGGCCTCAGCCCGGACCATGATGTTAAACATCTGAGCCATAGGTTGAATAATCTCTTCACCCAAAATTTTATAGAATTCAATTCTCATACTATCATCTCCTGGTGCTTTCAGCAAAGGACTATTCATGATCACCCAGTACACTTCCTCCAGAGAAATGGGTGCATTCAAGTGCTCCTTAGCTTGGTCAGTAAGGTGAGGCAGCGGAATCCCTGACAAATATTGAGTGGCGAAAACCCCCACATCAGGCGGAGGGCCATACAATCTTTTATAATATCGCAAGAAAATATCCCCTATATCCTGATTGGAAATAACTCTATTCCCCCGCTCATTCCTCAGGACCTGGATCCATTTAGGCCCCGTCCTAGTGGTGACCAGTTGGGACAAAAGTTTACCGCCCTTATTCCCAAACTGATAGAGCCGATATTTATAGTAAGCGAGTGATTTCCGCACCCACTGATGTAGAAGTGAATTAAGGGCCACCTGATATTCCATCAACTACCCGTACAGCCATACCGCTGCCGCGCTCTAGCAACATCCCTCTCCAAGCGCAGAATTTCTCGGTCCCGAGCCTTCTTAACATGACTACTGTAACTTAAAACCCTGTTATAAATCCTGTGTTTTAGGGTAGCACTGATAGAACCTGCAGTTTTGTTTAAAATACTGTGTTTTAGGTGGTATAGAGCCTATATTTCTGGTGCCTGTGGCTCAGGGTGACTAAAGTAGGGAAAATCCTGTTATAAATCCTGTGTTTTAGGGTAGCACTGATAGAACCTGCAGTTTTGTTTAAAATACTGTGTTTTAGGTGGTATAGAGCCTATATTTCTGGTGCCTGTGGCTCAGGGTGACTAAAGTAGGGAAAATCTGTTATAAATCCTGTGTTTTAGGGTAGCACTGATAGAACCTGCAGTTTTGTTTAAAATACTGTGTTTTAGGTGGTATAGAGCCTATATTTCTGGTGCCTGTGGCTCAGGGTGACTAAAGTAGGGAAAATCTGTTATAAATCCTGTGTTTTAGGGTAGCACTGATAGAACCTGCAGTTTTTGCTAACAATCTGACCTCTGTATTCAAAAGAGAAATGGGTCGATATGAACTAGCCTGCTCTGGGTCTCTACGGGATTTAGGTAATACCAAAATGCGTGCCATGTTCATGCCCTCAGGTAAGGCCTCAGCCCGGACCATGATTTTAAACATCTGAGCCATAGGTTGAATAATCTCTTCACCCAAAATTTTATAGAATTCAATTCTCATACTATCATCTCCTGGTGCTTTCAGCAAAGGACTATTCATGATCACCCAGTACACTTCCTCCAGAGAAATGGGTGCATTCAAGTGCTCCTTAGCTTGGTCAGTAAGGTGAGGCAGCGGAATCCCTGACAAATATTGAGTGGTGAAAACCCCCACATCAGGCGGAGGGCCATACAATCTTTTATAATATCGCAAGAAAATATCCCCTATATCCTGATCGGAAATAACTCTATTCCCCCGCTCATTCCTCAGGACCTGGATCCATTTAGGCCCCGTCCTAGTGGTGACCAGTTGGGACAAAAGTTTACCGCCCTTATTCCCAAACTGATAGAGCCGATATTTATAGTAAGCGAGTGATTTCCGCACCCACTGATGTAGAAGTGAATTAAGGGCCACCTGATATTCCATCAACTACCCGTACAGCCATACCGCTGCCGCGCTCTAGCAACATCCCTCTCCAAGCGCAGAATTTCTCGGTCCCGAGCCTTCTTAACATGACTACTGTAACTTAAAACCCTGTTATAAATCCTGTGTTTTAGGGTAGCACTGATAGAACCTGCAGTTTTGTTTAAAATACTGTGTTTTAGGTGGTATAGAGCCTATATTTCTGGTGCCTGTGGCTCAGGGTGACTAAAGTAGGGAAAATCTGTTATAAATCCTGTGTTTTAGGGTAGCACTGATAGAACCTGCAGTTTTTGCTAACAATCTGACCTCTGTATTCAAAAGAGAAATGGGTCGATATGAACTAGCCTGCTCTGGGTCTATACAGGAGTTAGGTAATACCAAAATGCGTGCCATGTTCATGCCCTCAGGTAAGGCCTCAGCCCGGACCATGATGTTAAACATCTGAGCCATAGGTTGAATAATCTCTTCACCCAAAATTTTATAGAATTCAATTCTCATACTATCATCTCCTGGTGCTTTCAGCAAAGGACTATTCATGATCACCCAGTACACTTCCTCCAGAGAAATGGGTGCATTCAAGTGCTCCTTAGCTTGGTCAGTAAGGTGAGGCAGCGGAATCCCTGACAAATATTGAGTGGTGAAAACCCCCACATCAGGCGGAGGGCCATACAATCTTTTATAATATCGCAAGAAAATATCCCCTATATCCTGATCGGAAATAACTCTATTCCCCCGCTCATTCCTCAGGACCTGGATCCATTTAGGCCCCGTCCTAGTGGTGACCAGTTGGGACAAAAGTTTACCGCCCTTATTCCCAAACTGATAGAGCCGATATTTATAGTAAGCGAGTGATTTCCGCACCCACTGATGTAGAAGTGAATTAAGGGCCACCTGATATTCCATCAACTACCCGTACAGCCATACCGCTGCCGCGCTCTAGCAACATCCCTCTCCAAGCGCAGAATTTCTCGGTCCCGAGCCTTCTTAACATGACTACTGTAACTTAAAACCCTGTTATAAATCCTGTGTTTTAGGGTAGCACTGATAGAACCTGCAGTTTTGTTTAAAATACTGTGTTTTAGGTGGTATAGAGCCTATATTTCTGGTGCCTGTGGCTCAGGGTGACTAAAGTAGGGAAAATCTGTTATAAATCCTGTGTTTTAGGGTAGCACTGATAGAACCTGCAGTTTTGTTTAAAATACTGTGTTTTAGATGGTATAGAGCCTATATTTCTGGTGCCTGTGGCTCAGGGTGACTAAAGTAGGGAAAATCCTGTTATAAATCCTGTGTTTTAGGGTAGCACTGATAGAACCTGCAGTTTTGTTTAAAATACTGTGTTTTAGGTGGTATAGAGCCTATATTTCTGACTCGCTAGTTTTTAGCCATTGTGTCTGATTAGGTGGAGAAGGGAGAGGCTCTGTTTTACTTCTAAGGTTAATTGCATTATCTTTGGGACATTACTGAAACAAGGCTGCCCTGTGAACTTCTAAAAGCTAAGTTACTCAGCATTTCATATTCTGCTCTTTTCACTGGTTTTCAGCATTATATCTGCTTAATTTCTCTTCTCCTCCCTGTTTCTTACTAAAAAAAATATAAAAAAGCACAAAAATCCTTCTCTTTCCTCTGTTAAATCTTATTTCCTCTTCCTGCAGTTTTGTTTAAAATACTGTGTTTTAGGTGGTATAGAGCCTATATTTCTGGTGCCTGTGGCTCAGGGTGACTAAAGTAGGGAAAATCTGTTATAAATCCTGTGTTTTAGGGTAGCACTGATAGAACCTGCAGTTTTGTTTAAAATACTGTGTTTTAGGTGGTATAGAGCCTATATTTCTGGTGCCTGTGGCTCAGGGTGACTAAAGTAGGGAAAATCTGTTATAAATCCTGTGTTTTAGGGTAGCACTGATAGAACCTGCAGTTTTTGCTAACAATCTGACCTCTGTATTCAAAAGAGAAATGGGTCGATATGAACTAGCCTGCTCTGGGTCTCTACGGGATTTAGGTAATACCAAAATGCGTGCCATGTTCATGCCCTCAGGTAAGGCCTCAGCCCGGACCATGATGTTAAACATCTGAGCCATAGGTTGAATAATCTCTTCACCCAAAATTTTATAGAATTCAATTCTCATACTATCATCTCCTGGTGCTTTCAGCAAAGGACTATTCATGATCACCCAGTACACTTCCTCCAGAGAAATGGGTGCATTCAAGTGCTCCTTAGCTTGGTCAGTAAGGTGAGGCAGCGGAATCCCTGACAAATATTGAGTGGTGAAAACCCCCACATCAGGCGGAGGGCCATACAATCTTTTATAATATCGCAAGAAAATATCCCCTATATCCTGATCGGAAATAACTCTATTCCCCCGCTCATTCCTCAGGACCTGGATCCATTTAGGCCCCGTCCTAGTGGTGACCAGTTGGGACAAAAGTTTACCGCCCTTATTCTGATAGAGCCGATATTTATAGTAAGCGAGTGATTTCCGCACCCACTGATGTAGAAGTGAATTAAGGGCCACCTGATATTCCATCAACTACCCGTACAGCCATACCGCTGCCGCGCTCTAGCAACATCCCTCTCCAAGCGCAGAATTTCTCGGTCCCGGGCCTTCTTAACATGACTACTGTAACTTAAAACCCTGTTATAAATCCTGTGTTTTAGGGTAGCACTGATAGAACCTGCAGTTTTGTTTAAAATACTGTGTTTTAGGTGGTATAGAGCCTATATTTCTGGTGCCTGTGGCTCAGGGTGACTAAAGTAGGGAAAATCTGTTATAAATCCTGTGTTTTAGGGTAGCACTGATAGAACCTGCAGTTTTGTTTAAAATACTGTGTTTTAGGTGGTATAGAGCCTATATTTCTGACTCACTAGTTTTTAGCCATTGTGTCTGATTAGGTGGAGAAGGGAGGGGCTCTGTTTTACTTCTAAGGTTAATTGCATTATCTTTGGGACATTGCTGAAACAAGGCTGCCCTGTGAACTTCTAAAAGCTAAGTTACTCAGCATTTCATATTCTACTCTTTTCACTGGTTTTCAGCATTATATCTGCTTAATTTCTCTTCTCCTCCCTGTTTCTTACTAAAAAAAATATAAAAAAGCACAAAAATCCTTCTCTTTCCTATGTTAAATCTTATTTCCTCTTCCTGCAGTTTTGTTTAAAATACTGTGTTTTAGGTGGTATAGAGCCTATATTTCTGGTGCCTGTGGCTCAGGGTGACTAAAGTAGGGAAAATCCTGTTATAAATTCTGTGTTTTAGGGTAGCACTGATAGAACCTGCAGTTTTGTTTAAAATACTGTGTTTTAGGTGGTATAGAGCCTATATTTCTGGTGCCTGTGGCTCAGGGGACTAAAGTAGGGAAAATCCTGTTATAAATCCTGTGTTTTAGGGTAGCACTGATAGAACCTGCAGTTTTGTTTAAAATACTGTGTTTTAGGTGGTATAGAGCCTATATTTCTGGTGCCTGTGGCTCAGGGTGACTAAAGTAGGGAAAATCTGTTATAAATCCTGTGTTTTAGGGTAGCACTGATAGAACCTGCAGTTTTGTTTAAAATACTGTGTTTTAGGTGGTATAGAGCCTATATTTCTGACTCGCTAGTTTTTAGCCATTGTGTCTGATTAGGTGGAGAAGGGAGGGGCTCTGTTTTACTTCTAAGGTTAATTGCATTATCTTTGGGACATTGCTGAAACAAGGCTGCCCTGTGAACTTCTAAAAGCTAAGTTACTCAGCATTTCATATTCTGCTCTTTTCACTGGTTTTCAGCATTATATCTGCTTAATTTCTCTTCTCCTCCCTGTTTCTTACTAAAAAAAATATAAAAAAGCACAAAAATCCTTCTCTTTCCTCTGTTAAATCTTATTTCCTCTTCCTGCAGTTTTGTTTAAAATACTGTGTTTTAGGTGGTATAGAGCCTATATTTCTGGTGCCTGTGGCTCAGGGTGACTAAAGTAGGGAAAATCCTGTTATAAATCCTGTGTTTTAGGGTAGCACTGATAGAACCTGCAGTTTTGTTTAAAATACTGTGTTTTAGGTGGTATAGAGCCTATATTTCTGACTCGCTAGTTTTTAGCCATTGTGTCTGATTAGGTGGAGAAGGGAGGGGCTCTGTTTTACTTCTAAGGTTAATTGCATTATCTTTGCGACATTGCTGAAACAAGGCTGCCCTGTGAACTTCTAAAAGCTAAGTTACTCAGCATTTCATATTCTGCTCTTTTCACTGGTTTTCAGCATTATATCTACTTAATTCCTCTTCTCCCTGTTTCTTACTAAAAAAAAAAATATAAAAAAGCACAAAAAAATCCTTCTCTTTCCTCTGTTAAATCTTATTTCCTCTTCCTGCAGTTTTGTTTAAAATACTGTGTTTTAGGTGGTATAGAGCCTATATTTCTGGTGCCTGTGGCTCAGGGTGACTAAAGTAGGGAAAATCCTGTTATAAATCCTGTGTTGTAGGGTAGCACTGATAGAACCTGCAGTTTTGTTTAAAATACTGTGTTTTAGGTGGTATAGAGCCTATATTTCTGCCTTACTAGTAGTCTTACTTATAGTCCCACCAACTCCAGGGACCACTATTCATATATAGAGACCCATATAATCAGGACTTCACAACCAATCAAGATGACCTTTATTCTATGCAATCACTGTGGTGCTTTAATTCCAAGACACATTATTTGGAGGTTTAAGGCTTGCCCCATTTGTCTTCAACTTGCTAGTATTAAGGAGGAGCTCTGCAAACTTAAACAGGAATTGAATACAATTAAAGCAGCTTCCATCACTCCACAAAATCATACCAACTTACCACCTCTACCTCAAAGAATAAAACAGCCCAGGAATAAATGGGTCACAGTAGGCTCAGGAAGACTGCGACATGTAACACAGAAACATCCACCTTCACTTATATTACCTCTACAGAATTCCTTCGCTCCACTAATGCACTGCGATACTCAGGAAAACAGAAGGGAGGTGGGACTGGAACCAATGAAGGAAACTCAAGAGAACAAGCGCACCTTAAGTACAAATAAAAAAGCCAAAAACAGAAAACTATTACTGTTGGGGGATTCCATCATCAGAGGCATTAACCTTGGAACACAGGGTGAGGAGACCAAAATAGTGAAATGTCTTCCAGGATCCTCAGCTACCAGGAGTTCCAGGCAAATACTGACTATAATTAAGGAAGAAACTAAGGATTTTAACACTGATGTTGTTATCCATCTGGGAACAAATGACCTGGCCAACAACTCCACACTTGCAGCACCGAAAGCTTTTCGGGAGCTTGGTGAGGGCGTGAAACCTTTTGTAAAGACTTTAGCTTTTTCTGAAATACTGCCTGCATATGGAAAAGGAGAGCAAAGAATGAAAAACACAGAGGACTTTAATAGATGGCTCAGAGCCTGGTGTCATCAAGAAGGCTTCAGGTACATAGGAGGATGGGGAAATACATGGAAGGACAAGAAGCTATATTGCACTGATGGGCTACATATTACTACAGCAGGAAAAAGAAACCTTGCAGAGAAATTTAGACAATATTTTTCTAGGCATTTAAACTAGAAGGTGGGGGTGGTGTATATACGAAGGACAATTATAGAGACCACCCCCGGCAAAAGAAAAGATGTGATAGTAGTAAAGGCTGCAACATAAGCAATATCAGCAACTCATTTCTTAGTATTGCAACGGAAAGTGAAACGACACAAAAATCCATACGAAAAAGGAGATTATCGCTGAAAAATAGCTGGAAAGCGATGACCACAAATGCTCGCAGTCTAAGCAACAAAGTTCATGATCTGCAAGCCCTGATATTAGAGGCAGATCTAGATATTGTTGCTATCACAGAGACATGGTTCAGTGAATCACATGGATGGGATGCAAACATACCGGGATATAATCTTTTTAGGAAGGACAGAAATGGTCATAAAGGTGGAGGAGTAGCTCTCTATGTAAAGATCAATATCCAAGCGACCGAAATGCAAGGGACCTGGGGAGAGGAAGAAGCGATATGGATTGCTCTGAAAAGAGAAGATGGAACTTCTATCTACGTGGGTGTAGTCTACAGACCTCCGACTCAATCGCAGCAAATTGATAAGGATCTGATTGTGGATATCCAAAAGTTTGGAAGGAAAGAGGAGGTTCTGCTGTTGGGAGATTTCAACCTGCCGGATGCGGACTGGAATGTTCCGTCTGCGGAATCAGAAAGAAGTAGGGAGATTGTGGATGCCTTTCAAGAGGCTCTGCTCAGACAAATGGTGACGGAACCCACAAGGGAAAAAGCGATATTGGATCTGGTCCTCACAAATGGAGAGAGTATCTCTAATGTTCGAGTGGGTGCTCACCTGGGTAGTAGCGATCATCAAACGGTTTGGTTTGATATAACGGCTAAAGTGGAGAGCGGCCGCACGATACTTAAAGTCCTAGATTTCAAACGTACGGACTTTAATGCAATGGGAAAGTACCTGAAGAAAGAGCTGTTAGGATGGGAGGACATAAGAGAAGTGGAAAGACAGTGGTCTAAGCTGAAAGGAGCGATAAAAATGGCTACGGACCTTTATGTGAAGAAAATCAATAAAAACAAGAGAAAAAGGAAGCCGATATGGTTCTCCAACCTAGTGGCTGAGAAAATAAAGGCGAAAGAGTTGGCGTTCATGAAATATAAAAAAACCCAAGAAGAGGAGAGCAGAAAGGACTACATGGTGAAACTGAAAGAAGCCAAGAGAGAGATACGTTTGGCGAAGGCACAGGCGGAAGAATAAATGGCTAAAAATGTAAAAAAGGGAGATAAAAATTTTTTCAGGTATATTAGTGAAAGGAGGAAGATAAAAAATGGAATTGCTAGGCTAAAAGATGCTGGGAACAAATATGTGGAGAGTGATGAGGAGAAAGCAAATGTGCTAAACAAATACTTCTGTTCTGTGTTCACAGAAGAAAATCCTGGAGAAGGACCGAGATTGTCCGGCAAAGTTACACGAGAAAATGGAGTAGATTCTGCGCCGTTCACGGAGGAGGGTGTTTATGAGCAACTTGAAAAACTGAAGGTGGACAAAGCGATGGGACCAGACGGGATCCATCCCAGGATACTAAGGGAACCCAGAGAGGTTCTGGCGAGTCCTATTAGAGACTTGTTCAACAAATCTCTGGAGACGGGAGTGATTCCTGGGGATTGGAGGAGAGCGGATGTGGTCCCTATTCATAATGTTGTTCTTGCTCAATTGATGAAGCCTCCTTTTGAACCAATGGCTTTGGCTCATCTTAAATATCTCACTTGGAAAGTGATTTTTCTCATTGCTGTCACGTCTTCTCGCAGGGTCAGCGAGCTACAATCTTTAGTTGCAGACCCACCTTTCACAGTATTCCATCATGACAAGGTGGTCCTCTGTACTCATCCTAAATTCTTACCTAAAGTGGTTTCAGAATTTCATCTCAGTCAATCCATTGTATTTCCAGTGGTTTTTTTCCAAAGCCTTATTCTCATCCTGGAGAAACAGTTCTTCATACTCTGGAATATAAGCATGCTTTGGCTTTCTACTTGCAAAGAACTATGCCATACAGATCTATACCTCAACTTTTTGTCTCCTTTGATCCAAACAAGTTGGGGCATCCGATTTCCAAGCGCACCATCTCCAACTGGTTAGCTGCTTGCATCTCTTTCTGCTATGCTCAGGCTGGACTGCATCTACAGAGTCAAGTCACAGCCCATAAAGTCAGAGCCATGGCGGCATCAATAGCTTTCCTTAGATCTATTCCTATTGAGGAAATCTGTAAAGCTGCCACTTGTTCCTTGGTTCATACCTTCACCTCTCATTATTGTCTGGATGCTTTTCCAGACAGGATGGCCATTCAACCAGGCAGTGTTACAAAATTTATTCTCCTGAATTGCCAACACTCCCACCATCCCATTCTGGTTAGCTTGAGGTCACCCACATGTTGAGAATAGGCTGCCTGCTTGTCCTGGGATAAAGCAGTTACTTACCGTAACAGGTGTTATCCAGGGACAGCAGACAGCTATTCTTACAACCCACCCACCTCCCCTGGTTGGCTTCTCTGCTAGCTATCTGAACTGAGGAGAGGCACGCACTTGCGTGGGTGGGAAGGCACTCACACCCCTTTCTACAAGTAGCTAGGGACTCACCAACAAGTGCGACTACATCGCCCCTGCTTGTCTCCGGAGAAAGTGCAGTTACTTACCTGTAGCAGGGGTTCTCTCTAGACAGCAGGGGAATGTAGTTACACTTACCCTCCCTCCTTCCCCTCATGGAAACTGAGTTTACATTCTAAAGATAAGCTTTGTCTTGATGTGCCTTCCTTGTCTGTAGTTAAACTTCTGAGTTATCGGAAAGTGATGTTGTTGGAATAAGCTTTCTTTGGACCTTATGAAAGCTTCATCGGTAGTACAGTTTAGAAAAAAGCTTAAAACTTTTGTTTTTGTGCACTTTTTCAACTTGAAGCTGCAAATGATTTGCCAACAGTCAAGTTTCACTCAAGTGAGAGCAGAGGGAGATAGGTGTTCTTTTTTTTATTGTATATACCGCATCTTCTCTATAATAGTAGAGCTTGGCATGGCTTGCAAAAATTAGAAAACAGAACAAGTACAATGTGGATTTGGAATAGTATGGAGAGGAGTGGAATTTACAACTTTGAAAATAGCCAAGTTTTCAGATGTTTTCGAAATAGTTGGAAAGAGCCCAATTATTGTTTGGATGTTTTATTGTACTCTGCATAGAATTGTAGGATATGCAGAATATAAATGTTTAAAATAAATAAGTATGTTTACTGTATATGAGTGCTTCAGCTAGGGGCAAAACTGAATATCAAGGGGAGGGGGGCCAATGAAGGCAGGAATTCTTGCAGATGCTCAGTAAGTCAAAGGTTTACTTTTGCTATGGGAGAGCACTGACACACAGGATTAGTCAAAGGACTTCACCAAATATGACTACGTTCCCCTGCTGTCTATGGAGAACCCCTACAGATAAACAACTGCACTGTCCCCATGTCATTCTCTAATGCAAACTGCTTTGATTGTAACCATACAGAAAATGTGATATATCAAGTTCCATCCCTTTTACCCATTATGGCAACTCTTATGTTCTTATGATTTATCCTGATCTTGATCTGCTGGGAGGTCTGACTACATAAATTTTATTTCATCTGAGTTCTGTGGCCTAAGTGAGCTGTAACTCTAGGTTTGAGTCATATTTTATTGCTTCTGTTGGTTTGATATGGAAATACAGTACCTTAGTCTTACTATTGGTCTAAGTTTATTGCATGACAGGTTTACTGGAGAAGGGCAGGAGTAGAAGAGTTAGAGAAAGAGATAGAGGAGGGGGAGAAGGCTTGAGGAAGATGGACATTCATGTGTACTGTGGTTTACATTTCTTCTGTAATTTGTTATATGTATTATAATTTTAAAAATTGTTTTGTAGGCTATTTGGGGCCTGAAAAGCAGTTTAAATGAATATTAACTAAGGAAATAAATATTCTTATCTATAACCTGAATTGCAGTGTAGGGAGGCAATCATATAATATGCTATTTTTTGAAGGGAATCAATGCAATCATGAAAGCAACTGTAATAATCAAAGGCCATAGTGAAGAAACCTTGAACATGGCAGCCTACTTAATTTAGTGATGATGCAAACATACAATGAAAGGCAAGAAGCCCATTCACTCTTGCAAGTGCAGTCAAAATGTGGCAATGCAGAGCAGGGATGTAAAGGTTAGGTTTCAAACAAAGCTGACTGCAGGTAAAGTGCTCCTGAAGTTGAGGTTAGGGATGTTAAGGTCCAGTGTGTGGATTGTTGTTTAGATGCAGAGCAAACAGTAGGCTCACTGCTCTTGGTGCTAGGGCTGGGTGAACCAGAACAGTGATGCAGCAGCGGCTATGTTAAAGCTAGATGCAGAGTGCAGAGGTAGTGGTGGGGTGGGTGAGCTAATGCTGATGGAGCTCTTGGACTTTTAGGACCCAGTGTATGGAGAGTGGGTGAAGGGCATGAGTTAGTGCTGATGCAGCAGTTGGGCTCTTGGAACCAAGTGAATTGGGGGGAGGGGGAAGGAGTGTGATCTGGGCTCCTGGGAACCAGTGCATTGAGGGGTGATGTGTTGAGGCAGCGGCTGGTCTAATGGAACCTAGTGCATGAAGAGGGAGGGCTTGAACTGGTGTTGATGTAGCTCTTGGGATTCAGTACAGCATGGAGGGGGATTTGGTACTTAGGCAGCCATTGGTCTATTATAACCCAATGCATGGAGGTGATCTGGAGCTGATGCAGCTCTTGGGAACCAGTGTATGGAAGGGTGATTTGGTGCTGAGGCAGTCGTTGGTATATTGGGACACAAAGCATGGGAAGGGGAGGAGGGGATACAGCAGTTAGGCTCTTCGCACCTAGTGCATGGAGAGGGAGTTGAACTGGTGTTGATGTAGCTCTTGGGATTCAGTGTAGTAAGGATTGGTGATTGGACCCAATGCATGGGGGGAGGGGGGGATTTGGTGCTGATGCAGCTCTTAGGAACCAGTGCATGGAAGTGTGATTTGGTCTATTGGGACCTGTTGTATGGAGAGGTGGGGTTGATGTGTTGGGCTCTTGTAGAGTAGTTTTGGCGGGGCTCATGCAGCGGGAGTTGGTGCAGATGGCAGGGCCCAGTGCCCGCGAGGGGAGGACGTTGTTGCCCCGAGGTGGCTGTCACGCGCAGTCGGGGCGGCGGCTGAGATTCTAGTGAGGCGCGAGCTCTCTCCAGAAGACGGAGCGCTGCGGCGCAATCTCCTCTTCCGGATCCCGCGCGCGCCCGCCCATCCCAGCTTTTGCAGACTACTGCCAGGCTCCGAAGCTCGCGCGGGGGGGGCAGGACGTCTCGCGAGCCCGCGCTCGCAGCCGGCGCCCCAGCGACCAATCATCGTCGGCGCTGACGGCGCGACTCCGCCCACTGGCAGGCCGAGCGAAGGGCGAGCTGCGGTGATTTAAAGGGGCCGCGCACGCCGTCGCCAGCGAGGAAGGGTTGGAGCGAGTCCGGGTCACCGTCGCTGCCAGAGCCCGCGCAGGTACCGGCCGCAGTCCGGCTGCCGCTCTCCGGGGTGGGGAGCCTGCCCGCAAGATGTCCGCCGAGCAGCCGTCCCAGGGTACAGAGGCTGCGCGTGAGGAACGGGCCGGGGAGGCTGAGCGTGAGTGGGGGAGGGGAAGGGCCGCGGTGGGGGATGACTGAGGGGAGTGGGGGAGGGACGAGGATGGGGGAAATGGAGTTTTCAGGGAAATGAAGGGGCAGGGGGAGGGGCATAAGGAGGGGGAGGGGTGGTAGAGCTGGGACATGGGTCAAGGAGGAGAAGGGCAGGGGGGGGGTGCGCTGGAGGAGGGCCATGGGAAAAGTGGGGGGAAGAGGGAGGGAAATAATGATCAGAGAACGGGGGAAGAGCTGAGGACCTTGACAGAGATCAGGGTTTGGGAAATGTGATTGAGACAATGGGAGGAGAAGAAAACGAGGTTTCGGAAAGAAGGAGAAAGTCAAGTCACATGCATTTAGGAGCATGCCTCCTTTCTGTGGTCCAGCCTCTCTCTGATCTACCTTAAGTCTTCTGCTATTTGGTGGTCTCTTGTCTCTGTGTGGTTCCACACCCTTCTCTTTGTTCTGCCTATCTTAAAACTTTACACTTCAAAACTAGCAGAAACTGGCAGTGAAGTCTACCAATATTATGCCCAACATCAGACTCATCCAATACAATTGCAAGTTTATCATTTTTTTGTTGTGAAACTTTTTTTAAGTTTGACTTGATTTAGACAGGGTAGGAAAAGCCTCAAAAAGATCTTCTAGGCACATAACAGAAGAAGAACCATATTGGGTTAGACCAGGGGGTCTCAAAGTCCCTCCTTGAGGGCCGCAGTCCAGTTGAGTTTTCAGGATTTCCCCAATGAATATGCATGAGATCAATGTGCATGCACTGCTTTCAATGCATATTCATTGGGGAAATCCTGAAAACCCGATTGGATAGCGGCCCTCAAGGAGGGACTTTGAGATCCCTGGGTTAGACCAGTGGTCCATCAAGCCAAGTATTCTGTTTCTACAGTGGCCAATCCAGGTCACAAGTACGTGGCAAAAACCATATAGTAGAAACATTCCATGCTAACGATGCCCAGGCTTCCTCCATGTCTGTCTCAATAGTGGACTATGGACTTTTCCTCCAGGAACTTGTCCAAACCATTTTTAATCCTGTCTGAGTTAAACGCTGTTAACACATTCTCTGCGATGAAATTCAGTGAAAAAAAAATTTCCTCCTATTGCTTTTAAAAGTATTAGAAACATGATGGCAGATAAAGGCTAAATGGCCCATCCTCAGTAACCATTATCTCTTGCTCTCTCAAGAGATTCCATGTGCCTATCCCAGGCTTTCTTGAATCCAGACACAGTCTGTCTCCACCACCTCCACAACCACTGTTCCACACATCTACTACCCTTTTTATATAAAAAAAGTATTTCCTTAGATTACTCCTGAGCCTATCACTTCTTAACTTCATCCTATGCCCTCTCATGGCAGAGTTTTCCTTTAAATTGAAAGACTCGACTCGTACACATTAACATTACGTAGGTATTTGAACGTCTCTATCATATCTCTCCTCTCCCACCTTTCCTCCCAAGTATACAGATTGAGATCTTTAAGTCTGTCCCCATATGCCTTTTGATGAAGACCACACACCATTTTAGTAGCCTTCCTCTGGACTGACTCCATCCTTTTTTATATCTTTTTGAAGGTACGGCCTCCAGAATTGTACACAATATTCTAAATGAGGTCTCACCAGAGTCTTATACAGGTGCATCAATACCTCCTTTTTCCTGCTGGCCATACTTTTCCCTATGCATCCTAGCATCCTTCTAGCTTTCACCGTCATCTTTTCAACCTGTTTGGCCACCTTAAGATCATCACATATAATCACACCCAAGTCCTGCTCTTCCATTGTACACATAAGTTCTTCACCCCCTAAACTGTATCGTTCCCTCGGGTTTTTGCAGCCCAAATGCATGACCTTGCATTTCTTAGCATTCAATTTTAACTGCCAAATTTCTGACCATTCTTCAAGCTTCACCAGGTCTTTCTTCATGTTATTCACACACCATCCTGGGTGTATACTCCATTGCAGATTTACCTGAAGCCCTTCTGCAATACCGTTTATAAAAATGTTAAAAAGAACAGGCCCAAGAACAGAACTTTGAGGCACACCACTGGTAACATCCCTTTCCTCAGAGCGATCTCCATTGATTACTACTCTTTGTTGTCTTTCACTCAATCAGTTCTTGACCCAGCCTGTCACTTTGGGCCCAATTCTGAGGGCACTCAGTTTATTTATTAGATGTCTTTGTGGAACACTGTCAGTGGCTTTGCTAAAATCTAAATACAGTGGAACCTTGGTTTACGAGCATAATTCGTTCCATAAGCATGCTTGTAAACCAAATTGCTCGTATATCAAAGCAAGTTTCCCCATAGGAAGTAAGGGAAACTGTTTTGATTGGTTCCACCTCCTCCCCCCCCCCCCCGAGGCTACTTGTGCTGCTCCATTCTCCCCCCTTGAGGAATCCGAGGCTGTTCCAAACCCCCCCCCCCGCAATCTGCCATCCCCCCCAGCGATCCGGCATCCCCCCCCGCTCGCGTTGCCCCCTCCACCGCCATCCTACTTCCCCCCCCCGAGCAGTCAAGGACACCCTTTACCCGACTTGGCACCAGTGCCGGTGCCCGAAGATCCTCCCTCTTCTGGCGTGGCTGGGCGGTGCGTCGGAGATCCTCCTTCTTCTGGGCTGGGCTGGACTGGCTTTGAGCATTTGCGCATGCTCAATCTCGGAGAGAACGAGACCAGAAGGCTTTGAGCATGCGCAAATGCTCAAAGCCAGCCCAGACCAGAAGAAGGAAGATCTCCGACGCACTGCCCAGCCCAGGCCGCGCCAAAAGAGGGAGGATCTTCGGGCATCGGCACTGGTGCCAAGTCGGGTAAAGGGTGTCATTGACTGCTCGGTGGGGGGGTAGGATCGCGGTGGAGGGGGGGGGGGCAACGTGAGCGGGGGGGGGGATGCCGGATCGTTGGGGGGGGGAGTGCTCGTACAGCAAGGCAAGCTCGGTTTACGAGGCACCAAGTTTGCGAATGTTTTGCTCGTCTTGCAAAACACTCGCAAACTGGTGCACTCGTAAACCGAGGTACCACTTGTACACCACATCTAGCTCACATCCTCTATCCAGTTCTCTGGTCAACCAGTCAAAGAAATAGATCAGATTTGTCTGACAAGACCTACTTCTAGTGAATCCATGTTGCCTCTGTTCCTGTAACCCATAGGATTCCAGAAATTTCACCATTCTCTGTTTTAAAAGCATTTCCATTAAATTGCTTATCACAGAAGTCAGACTATAATTCCCTATTTCTTCTTTCTTCTACTTTATGGAGAAGGATCGCATCTGTCCTTCTCCTGTCCTCTGGTACCATTCCTGACTCTAGAGACTCATTGAAAAGGTCAATCAGTGAAGCGAGCAGAACTTCCCTTTGTTCCTTCAGCACCCTCAGATATACACCTTCTGGCCCCATCGCTTTGTCTACCTTTTAATTTAGCTAGCTCCTCACAAACACAACCCTCTGAAAATCGATCAGGATTTACCACACCTCCATCCCTATTCATGTTTGTCTTTTGCGGTCCAACTCCTGATGCTTTAGCCGTGAACACAGAACAGAAATATTTGTTAAACAATTCATCCTTTTCTTTATAAGCTTCTATACATTTTTCTCCTGCACCTTTGAGTCTCACAATGCTACTTTTGCACTTCTTCCTATTGCTAATATATCTTGTAATTTTTGATGGAGTAAAAAATTGATCCACTTATATCTGTTCTACTCCACTCAGGATTTTGTAGACTTCAATCATATCTCGGCCATCTCTTTTCCAAGCTGAAGAACTCCAACCTCTTTAGCCTTTCCTCATATGAGAGACGTTCCATCCCCTTTATCATCTTGGTCGCTCTTTAAATCTTTTTTTTAATTCTGCTGTATCTTATTTTGAGATATAGCGACTGGAATTCAACACCGAACTTATTCAAGGTGAGGTTACACCATGTAGTGAAACAGAGGCATTATAATAATTTACCATCCCTTTTCTAATAATTCCTAGTATTCTGTTTGCTTTATTGACTGCTGCTGTTTATTGGGTAGAAGGTTTCAATGTATTCTCTACAATGACGCCTTGATTTTTTCTTGGTGCTGATTCCTCCAATGTGCATCATTTTCCATTTGTCCACCTTTCATTTCTTCTGCTATTCAGTTGTTTGGTCTTCTGCAATTTTTCAGTGTTCACATGTATTTTAACAACTTTGAATAGTTTGTCATATGCAAATTTAATTACCTCGCTTGTTGATCCAATTTACAGATCATTTATAAATATGTTGAATAGCACTTGTCCCAGTACTGATCTCTGCAGCACTCCACTATTCATCTTCCTCCATTGAGAAAAATGGCCATTTAACCCTACCCGGCAGTCTGTTCAGGTTTTGGAAGGCCCCTGAGCTCAAGGCTGTATCTGGAGGGCTTCTGAGCATGGGTGGATGTTGACGTGATGATGTTACGCACATGTATGTGACATCATCAGCCGATGTCCGCTCATGCTTGGATGGGGCCCAGAGTTTATTGAGCCGTGGTGAGAAAAGTTTGTTAGACACTGGTTTATTCACACATTCAAAGAAAAGCAGTTAGATTTGGCATAACAGCTAAAGTTTAGGGCAACCACACAAACTCCAAGTCCTAGATTTCAAACATGCAAACTTTAGTAAAATAGGGGAGTACCTGAAGAAAGAAGTGATAGGATGGGTGGACATTAGAGAAGTGGAAAAACACTGGTTCAAGCTGAAAGTAGCAATAAAAAGGCTTCTGATCTCTATGTGAGGAAAATAAAAACAAGAGAAAAAGGAAACTGAGATGGTTCTCCAAACTCATGGCAGAGAAAATAAAGGCAAAAGAGTTGGTGTTTGTTTTTTTAATATAAAAAATACTCTTAAGAGTATAGTAAGGAATACTGGATGAAATTGAAAGAAACCAAGAGAGAAATACATCTGGCAAAAGCTCAAGTGGAAGAGCAAATGGCTAGAAATGTAAAAAAATGAGACAAAATTTTTTTCATGTATATTAGTGAAAGGAGGAAGACGAATTGCATGATTGAAAGAAGCTATGAACCGCTATGTGGAGAGTGATGAGGAAAAAGCAAACATGCTAAACAAATGGTAATGTTCACTGAAGAAAATCCTGGAGAAGGACTGCTATTGTCTGGCAAAGTTACATGTGAGAATGGAGTGGATACTACGCCATTCATAGAAGAAAGTGTTTATGAACAACTTGAAAAAACGAAAGTGGATAAAACCATGGGACATCCCAGGATACTGAGGGAGCTCAGAGAGGTTCTGGCGGGTTCTCTTAGTATAAATCGTTTTATTGAAAAAAATGGCATTCAATAAACAAGTATAAACATACAAAGATGCATGAAATTTTTTGTTATGCTATACTCTAAAGCTATCACATCGGAACCCATCCCGTACCCCCCCCCCTTTTCTCCCACAAAAGACATTTAGACATCCCCATACCAGTAAGTAACTTGGAGCTCAAATGAACAAGGGAAAGCCAGGTAGTCAAAGAGAACAATGAAGTCCTATCTGCAGAACAATCACCTGGAAACAACATATAGACCAAAACAGTAGGTCAACTATAGTGTAGAAGCCTAATACTCAAGTCTGTTGGGTGTCCCAGTATAGGTTCCTTGTGAGAAGGACAGGAAATCCTAGAGAATACCAAACTCTCTTCCCTCCCCCCCCCCTGTTTTGTAGAAAGGAAATCTAAGAAAAAGTGGCTATACAGAAGGTGTGTTACATAAATCTTATGGACTACTAGCAAACACCAGTCTCAATGGTGTAAAGCAGTGTCCCCCCAGATGGTTTAAAAGATGGCTGCGAATTCAGGGAGGCAAAAATTGTATAGAAGGATCCCGTACAGAATAGACGTGCCTGGTTTGTTTAAAGGTAAGCTGTAAAATCTCTGAGTTCCATTAGCAATAACTTATGTAAGCGATTACACTAATGCCAGAAAGAGGGTACAACATCCTGAGTCCAGTATTGTAGGATACATTTCTTTCCCACGATACATGCCTTTTAACCCAAAATCTCGGGCCCTTGCCCCAATCCCCCAAAGCGCCTGTCCCAGAAGAATACCACCTGGATGAAAACAAATGTTTTGTTGGAGGATGCGTTCCAGATACCTAATAAGTGCCCTCCAGTATTGAGCAATGCAAGGGCAGCCCCACATAGCATGTATGAAAGTATTAGAAACCCTGCAAAGTTCAGATGTTCCACTCATAAAAGCGCTATGCTGTAAGATATTTGCTCAACAGAGGACTTGAAGTTGGCACTCCTGTAGTTCAGAGGAAATCACCCAAGTAGGAATGAGACATAAAAGTTGCAAGAAATCAAGAGCTGAAACCTCAAATTCCAAATCCCTACTCCACTTTGCAATTAGGTTAGATAAGTTTTTTTGAAGGCAAGTTCAGCACCAACTTTCTATGGAAGTATGATATCTAAAAAGGATCTTCATTATGGGTGATACATGGGGATGGTATATAATAATAACTTTATTTTTCTATACCGCCATAGTCAGGCGACTTCTAGGCGGTTTACATTGAAAGAAGGCTGGACATTCAGCGAATAACAAAAAGTCTTAATACAATACAATGAGTCTAAATACAATAAGTCTAAATGGGAAACTTACGTACTAATTGGAGTTCTATGGGTAAAGAATACCTGAATACATGAAAGGAGCTTCTTGAGAGAAAGAAAAGGCATTTACAGAGGGGGAAGTCCTAGTGAGGGAGGGGACAGTTTTAGTCAATGACACGAGGGGGCAATGCCAGACACAGGAGGGAGTATACAGATACAGAGGAGAGATATTAGAAATGGGGAAAATAGGAACACAGAAGGGAGATGGTTTGTGCGGATGGGATCAGATGGTTTGCAGGGACGGGGCGGGGACAAATTTTTTTCACCATGTCATTCTCTATCCCCTAGTCTTTGTACCACTTGTACCCATTCTAATCCACTCAGGATTTTGTAGACTTCAAATCATATCTCCCCTCAGCTGTGCTTTCTTTGACTGATTTAGTTTTATTTTTTAAATTTAGTCTGCCCTTTTGAATTTTATACTCCATTGTTTTTATTTACACCCTCCTGATGTTTAACCCATTTGTTTCTTTTCTATTAAATATTGTATTTCTTACCATGTTTCCCTTTTTGTAATGTATGTCTTGTTCGTTGAGTACTGTTTATGTGTGTGTTCCCCCTGAAAATTGTAAAGATTTTTTTATTATGTTCATCACTTTGAAGTATGATTAAGTGATTAATCAAATTTTAAATGAATCTTGAAATCTTGTCTCTTTTCCAAGCTGAAGAGCCCTAACCGTTTTAATCTTTCCTCATACGAGAGGAGTTCCATTCCCTTTAACATCTTGGTCGCTCTTCTTTGAACCTTTTCTAGCGCCACTATATCTTTCTTGAGATAAGGAGACCAGAATTGAATGCAATACTCCAAATGAGGTTGCACCATGGAGTGATACAGGGGCATTATGAAATTCTTAGTCTTGTTAACCATCCCTTTATTAATAATTCCCGGCATCCTGTTTGCTTTTTTTGGCCGCTGCCACACATTGGGCGGAAGGTTTCATCGTATTGTCTACAATGATACTCGGATCCTTTTCTTGAGCGCTAACCCCAAAGGTGGACCAGACTCCCACTCCAGGTGATAAAGGCCAGCAGCGTGACGGATTTTAAGAGAAAATGGGATACTCACGTGGGATCTTTAAGGGAGTAAATTCAGGGGAGGGGATACTTGGAATGGGCAGACTTGGTGGGCTATAGCCCTTTTCTGCTGCTTTTTTCTATGTTTCTAGCTTCCAGTAACTGTGATTCAGGTTATTGTTCCCAACGTGCATCACTTTGCATTTGTCCACATTAAATTTCATCTGCCACATGAACGCCCAGTCTTCCAATTTCCTAAGGTCCACCTGCAATTGTTCACAATCCGAATGTGTTTAAAACAACTTTGAACAGTTTAATTTCATCTGCAAATTTAATCATCTCACTCGTCGTTCCAATTTCCAGATCATTTATAAATAAGTTAAATAGCACCAGTCCCTGCGACACTGGGGGACACTATTGAGAATCCTGCCATATATAAAGCCGGGGTGATCATTCTGTTTAGGAAAGGTTTAGATGTGGAAAAGCATTCTGAGTACAAGGGTACACAAGGTAGATTTATTATCGCTCGTATCTCCATGAACAAACAGGAGCTGATACTGGTAAATGTGTATGCTCTGAAGAAGTATGATAAAGCTTTTTTCAGAGATCTTATAAGGCGTACATATTTGCCTGCGAATGTGCCAATTGTCATGGGAGGGGATTTCAACACAGTCTTTGACCCACTGCTGGGCAAATCCTCTTAACACTGGAGTTACACCCATTGACTTTTCAAGAGGCATCCCTCTGATTTGTCATTCCTTAGACCTACTGGATTCTTGGAGGCAGGCTAAGCGATGTGCACATTCTTTAAATCATCAGTTACCTTCGCCAGCTAAACAAATAATAATTTAAGAAACTATCTGCAAAGGTTTATTTCTAAGAAAATATTTTAACTGGACTGGATCCAGAAACACTTATTTGTCATTTGCAAATGAAATAAGGCATTTACAAGGGAATTTTAAGAAGGTCGCGCCCACCACTAAGGCTTTAGGCCTGAGCAATAGAAACTGCTTCCTCTTTATCTGAGTCTGCTTAGAAACATCAGGAAATATTAACACTCGGCCACAAAACAGAGCTTGTTTCTTAGTAAAGTACAACTTCAAAATAACCTGTTTCTCTAGTTCTTTTTTGAAAGCTACCAAGAGTTTTGTAATTGTGTCCGCGGTTCTGTGGCCAAAGGGGTGTGGCCAAAGAGGCAGGACACGCCCCCTTTTGGGCAGTTAGTCTTTTTTGGACAATACGACGTTGGCCTATGTCAACAGGCAAGGAGGCACCAGAAGCGTACCGTTGAGCCTAGAAGCTCAACTCTTTTCATGGGCAGAAGCTCATTTGCAGGGTTTCTTGGCCATGTACATAGCAGGAGTGGAAAATGTGCAGGCTGACTTTCTAAGTTGGCAGATGCTCAACCCGGGGGAATGGTCTCTTGTACCCCTAGGCATTCAACGCCATAGTTGGTGTTAGGGGCCTTGGCAGCAAACACAAAGATGACTCACTTTTACAGCCGAAGATATGAGCCTAGAAGCGAATGGTTGGACACAATAGCTGAATTGTGGCTGAAGAAAGAGCTCTTATATATGTTTTCCCCGTGTCCTATGCTTGGTCAAGTCATTTGTAGGATTGTGAGTCATTCGGGATTGGTAGTCTTAGTGGCACCTGATTGCAGACCTAGTCCATCTTCAAAGGAATGAAGGCCTTAAACTAGCGGTCCAAGTGGACCTTCTCATACAAGGATTTGTCCCTATTGAGAATCTGGAATACTTTAGGCTTATGGCAGTGGGTAGAAGTTAATATGTTAATTGTGTAGTTTCAAGGAATAAAAGACTCTTGGTCTTGAAAACCTAATCTATTATTTATTTTTTACATTATTTAAATTTTTTTAAATAAATTAAAACTAAATTAATTGTGTGCAAAAATATCAAGTGAAAACATCACTAAATTTTAAATCATACATACACATAGTCATCATGTTCCAAAAAGCACTTAACTTTGGGCTTCTTTTATGAAGGTGTGCTAAGATTAGCGCATGCTAGCCAAAAATCTACCACCTGCTCAAAAGGAGGCGGTAGCAGCAATTTAGCATGCGCTATTCTGCGCGTTAAGGCCCTAACGCGGCTTTGTAAAAGGAGCCCTTTATTTTGGAATGATGCAAAGAAACCCAAAGGAGTCCTTATAAAGATCAGCTGTGTAGTCCTTCAAGCAATCTGTTGATCCGATCCTTTTGGGCCAATTCAGTCCTTTGATCAATTGATTTATCCAATCTTTTTTTGGATAAATCCAGTCTTTAAAGTTTAATTCTTGATCCGATCTTTCAAAATATCTTTATAATCCAAACTTTAAAGTCAGTCCTTACTAAAAAAGATTGGATTAATCAATTGATCAAAGGACTGAATTGGCCCAAAAGGATCGGATCAACAGATTGCTTGAAGGACTACACAGCTGATCTTTATAAGGACTCCTTTGGATTTCTTTGCATCATTCCAAAATAAAGTTAAGTGCCTTTTGGACTATGATGAATATATAGATGTATGTTTTAAAATTTTAGTGGTGCTTTCACTTGATATTTTTGCACACAATGAATTTAGTTAATTTATTTAAAAAATTTAAATAATAGGTTTTCAAGACCAAGAGTCTTTTATTCCTTGAAACTAAACTATTAACATATTAACTTTCTTTATTTGAGTGACATTACACATTTGTGAGGTTTTTTTTTTTTTTTTTCCTCTTTTTTTGACACTCTTGAGTGGGTGGCCCTGACAAGCAAGAATTATTCGGAGTTTGCTCAGAGCTAAGAATCTGCGAATGGTAGTTGCCTATTCTAAGGCCTGGAAGTCTTTTCAGGTCCGGTGCACTGTGGAAGACGTAGAACTCTTTTGAGCTCCAATTTTGGAAGACCTGGACTTTTTGCAAGAGGGATTTCAGAAAGGTCTGTTGGTTGGATCTCTGAAAGTGTAGATAGCAGGCCTTTTCCTTTTTCCAAGTGTGAGAGAACAGAGGCTCCTTGACCTCTCGCTCAGATGTCGCCTGGTTCATTAAAGGGACTCTTCGGTTGTGCTCTCTGGTGTGTGTCCCCTTTCCCTTCCTTGAATCTTAACACTGTATTATTGCAGGGTCTCGGTGGATCTCCATATGAGCACTTTCGGGAGGCTTCCCTTCTGGATTTTATGGTCAAAACAGTGTTTTGGTGGCATTTGTCGGCAAGACAAGTCTCAACGTTGCAAGCTTTTTCCTGCAGGGAGTCATTCCTCAAAATTACAGAAGCAGGGCTCTCCTTTCACACGGTTCTGTCCTTAACGAAAATTGTCTCAGCCTTCCATGTTAATCTGTGGAATACTGTGTGCAATTCTGGAGGCTGCATTATCGCAAGGATGTGCTGAGACTGGAATCGGTTCAGAGAATGGCCACCCGGATGGTCTTAAGGATGATCTTTCTTGTAGATGTGTCTTATGGTCCTGAAGTTCCATGCTGTACATGGGCTTCATCTGTCTTCTGCCTCGGAATCAGTTTGGAAAGGGGAACACTTGAGAGTGTATAGTCTGCTTCAAGTCACAACTGGATAGCGGGATATGTGAGTAGCTACAAGCTTATATAAAGTTAGTGCTGGTTGCACAAGTTTTTAAAAATCTGTTTTAAAGTTATAATGTTTATTGGTATTGTTAAGAACATAAGAATTGCTGCTGCTGATTGAGACCAGTGGTCCATCGTGCCCAGCAGTCCGCTCATGTGGCAGCCCTTAGGTCAAAGACCAGTGCCCAGGCAGAGCAGAGCAGAATAGAATTGTTCTGTCAGGGATTCATCCCCTTTTCCCTCCTTTGGGTTGTATCTTTCATTACAGTGTTATTTGATTGCTTTTGTACAAACTGAGGAGGCAGGAGCAGCTCCCTGGGAAAGAGGTGGAGTTGAAAAGATGATTGACATCCTTCTGCAAGCAATTTGTGGGTTCAGATGCAAAACCCTACGGTTTAGGACCACTAGATATATCTAAAGAAAGAAGATTGAGGTAAAAACCTAATCTTTCTATTTCAGGAGTTAGATTTTTAATTTGTAAAGGGTGAGAATTACTACTGGGTTTGGGTTCTGTGGAAACACTTCACAATACACAATGAGCAAAGCTTTTTCAGAGAGAAATAAAAGGGGGATTGGGACTTGTATATACTGCCTTTTTGTAGTTACACATCCACACTCAAACCGGTTTATATATAAACAGGTACTTATTTGTTCTTGGGACAATGGAGGATTAGGTGACTTGCCCAGGATCACAAGGAGCAACCCTGGGATTCGTTTCCACAAACTCTAGGGTCTAGAAGCTATTTTAGAGTTCTCTTTGACATACTAAGGCATAAGGTAAAGTTGATCTGATGTCATCTTTTATCTATTAAATTTAAATTTTTAAATTTGTGTTGTCATGCCAGTAGTTTATATAGACATTAGACTGGATGTGACATGATAGAGAGGTCTTACTAGCTAAACATGCTCATATGCATTTCTTCTCATTTAAGGTCAATGTATAAGTTAACGAAGTCTTGTATCTTTTGTTTTACCTCTTGATGTAGCGTCTTCCTCAATGGATTCCACTGAGTTCTTTGACCCTCTTGCCCTCACTGACAAGCCTCTAAGTGGTAACCTTCCCTCAGACATGCAGTTTGGTGAAGACCTTTTGGGTTCTCGTGCAACTTCTCCAACGCTTGCCCAGCCTCTAGAATCTGGAATGATGGAACAGCCAAAGCATCCGGTTGCAGATTCTGCACTGACAGTCTTAGGAAAACCAAATGTGCTGGACATTCTTGAGAAACCCAAAGTTAGGGATGTTGTAGAAACAAAGTGCAGTCTACTGACTCTAGATAAGTCAGAAAGTTTGGGGATTCAGTATAAGGCACGCTCTTCTAAAGTCTCAGATAATCAGAATGGCAGCTGCGTGACTGTTTCTCCGCATAGAGAAGACATGGGAGATGCAGTTTGTACAGAAGGGGTGACCAGGATGAAAACAGACCCTGAATGTGGCCAACAATATCAGGATGGCACCCCTTCTATTGCTCATTCAGAGATCAAGGACAGCAGCCCTCTGCCAGATGAGGTGGCCCTGGCACCTTCAGGAAAGCCAGCAGATCCACCACAGCCAAGTCTGACTACAGAAAGGAAAACCAGATTGAGGACTTCATTAGGAACACTCTCTTCTACCGTCAGGGGAAAACAATCAACAGTCCAGCTGAAGGACAAAGTGGCAGAGAATGATGTTAGTCCAGCACCACACCTGGAGCAAAGCACACATATTAAAGCTGAACAATTGGATAATGGAGAGGTGGTTCCCCAAAATGAAACAACTATGCCTAAATTGAGAGATTTATCAGGAAAATCATGTGCAGGTGAGTGTATTAACCTTATTCTGATCTCACTTTATATTTTACCTTCTGTGATCTTATCCATCTTTTTTTCTCTGCCTGGCTGTTATACCTTTCCTTAAGACAGACTGGGTACTGCCCATCTTGGCTCATCACCAAAATGGGCATACAAATTTTCCCTCCTGATGTGACTGAAATGAAAAGAAATTGCTTAGCAGAACTATTCAGAGGTATGTAGTATAGAATAGGCCATGTAGTCTTTATCTGCCATCATTTTCTCTGTTTCTAAACTTTGATTCTAGTCTGCCCCATCCATATTGCTTATTAATATCTACTTTCCTGTCCTCTTCAGATATCTTCAATGTTGTCCCATGCTTTCTTGAATTCTCCTTCTCTGCTGGAAGGTTGTTCAATAAAGCAGTATTTTCTTAAATTACTCTTGAGTCTATCCCCTTTCACCTTCATCCTACATCCCCTTTTGTTGAGGGGCCCAATTCTTCTGCATTTATACCAGAGATATTCAAGTGAGTCTATTGTATCTTACATAGTAACATGGTACCATGGAGGTAAATTTTCGAAAGGATGCCCAAATCAGAATAGGGATGTCAACATCAAAACAATGTAAATTGGCATCTCGCATGCATTTTCAAATAGGAAATACTTTGAGATTTGTGCGTAATTTTTCCTGGAAATGTCCAGTTTTCTTCTGTTGTAATCTGTCTAGAACTGCAAGGTACAGGCGGAATAGAAGTCACTAATGTAATGTAATAGAGGCATCCAGCATGAACAGCCATTTTACAAACTGGAACATCTAAATTATGAACGGGGACAGAAAGGAACATGGTCATCTATATATCAGCTGATTAGAAAATGGTCACATGTCCAGGCAGAATGGAGGGGCAGGCAGCCTAGCAGTTAGTGCACTGGACTTTGAACCAAGGGACTCGGGTTCCAGTCCCACTTTAACTCTTAATTTGTAATTGTAAGTTTTCCAAAACAGAAAAATATCTATTGTATCTGAATAGCCTTCAGGCTTGCATATGATTTACATATTTAGATATAGAAGGTATTTTTCTGCTCCTGGAAGGCTCACAATTAGAAAATAAGAGTTAATGTGGGATTTGAACCTGGCTCCCTTGGGTTTCCACTCCACTGCACTAACCACTAAGTTGCTTTTCAGATTTGGTCTAGTCAGGATGTCTCTAGTACCTGAAGCTGTCAGCTTGGTTTCATTTTCAGTGAAGAGGTTGGGGGACAGCAACCACTAGGAGATTAAGGAGATATCTTGCCCTAATCCCTCCAGAGGCCAGCTGCTCAGTTGGAGCACCTTTCTGTACCCTAAATTTGATTGAAACAGGTCCAACTAACGATGTCTTTTTAGACTTGGATGTTTCCTTCCCTTAGGTAGTTGGATTGGATTTATTGCGTTTTGATATACCGCTTGAACATAGGTATTAAGCGGTTTACAGTACTAAATTATAGGCATTGAGCTTATCTCTGTCCCGAATGGGTTCACAATCTAATATTACAGAGATAAGAGGGAGGAAAAGAAGTACTCCATGGAAAGTAAAGAACATTGAAGACAAAAAGAAAAAGCCCTCAAGATCCAAGAAAATGAGTATTATAGTTGCTGTGGGATGTCCTGATTCTTTGAGGACAAGCAGGAATTTTTTTTTTTTTAATTGAAATATTTTCAACTACAAAATAAGAAAATAAGTATTGTAATTTAGAAATTTGAAAACAATACAAAGGCAATAATTATATTCACATTATCACAAACAAGTCCACATCAAGAACGGAAGATGAGAGCACTGCTGTTTCAAACAAATTCAAAATTTGAAACTAATCTTGCTGATTTGGAAAAATTATATTAAACCCATATTATATCCTTTAGGCTTCAGTATTGGAGCCTCTCATTTAGAAGAAAGAAATAAAACTTTCCAAGTGTAATGGAGCAAAAATGTATCCCCAGACTTCTTTTTTTTTTTTTTTTTTTTTTTCTGTTCAATATTTTTTATTGATTTTTTTGAAAAAATATAAGAAACAGTTCAAGTACAGGGTATCAAAAAATAAAACAAAACATTTAGTATAACAAATATTCAGTTATATTGTGCAATGTAGAATTGAATCGTTTTAAAAGATCTAAAGTACTAGGACTGTTCATGAAAAGATAATAAAAGAAAAGATAAGAGGAAAGAGAAATTGAAAGAAGAAAGAAAAAGAATAAAATGAGGAAAAAGATGAAGGTAAAGAAAAAGAAGAAGAAGAAGAGAGGAGTGTCTATGAAATAGATTGAACATATGAGTCTAGGAATTTCCAGGGTGATTTACATTGTGTCAAACTTTTGGAAAGTCGAATTATATTTTTCTTTTCATAAGCATATGATTCAAATTTATGATACATGCTCAAAGAATTCCACCAAAAGGTATAGTTTAGTAATGAAGAGGACTTCCAATTTTTCAATATGTGCATAAGGGCAGTCACAAACATTGCATCAATGAGTTTAGGAGGACAGTTAGACTGTGTAAAACAAGGGTGTTGAGATATTGCGGCTTCTATTTCAGATACAGTAATGGGAGAGTCCAGTTTCAATTTCACAGAGTCCGATAAGGTCGGATGAACCAAAGAAGCAAGAAAAGAGTCTATCCCCGATTCTGAAGCAGAAAAATCAGATTTATATAAAGTAGTATAGAAGTTTTCAAATTGAGAAGAGATCAGAGACCGGGTTTTAACCATCTGCCCCAATGGGTTTTGAATGGCTGTGATATGTAGGCGTTTGGATTTAGTTTTAAGATATCTAGCCAAAGGGCGTCCCATAAGGTTGTCTCCCATATAATGTCCAGAGGTTGAGATAAAAATATCCCGTCTAGCAGTACTGGAAACTAAAGTGTTAAATTCGTATTTAAGATTTTGTATACGTTGAAAAATAGATGGATCATGTAAGTGGGTAGACATATGTTGTAGTTCTAACTCTTTGATAGAAGATTCTAAGTCTTTCTCTTTTTTCATGGATTGTTTCTTTTTCCAAGAGGCGAGGTTGATAAGTTCACCCCTAAGGGAGACTTTATAAGCCTCCCAGACAATCTAATCTTTGATTTTCTTGTTTATACCGATTCGTCCCAACAGGAGGGCTTGATTCGTTTAACAAAATATTAATAAAACTAGTGTTTAAGCCTGTAACATTAACGGGTGCTAGAAAGTGGCCCCCCTTCTGTCTCCCCTCCCAAGCAAAGCTGTCTGCCTCCCAGCACACCCCTCCCCCAAAGCAGCCCCCTTTCCCTCTCCCCCTCCAATTCCTCCCTGACTGTCTCTCCATGGCCCCCCATTCTGTCTCCCCCCCCAAGCAAAGCTATCTACCTCCCAGCACACCCCTCCCCCAAAGCAGACCCCTTTCCCTCTGCCCCTCCAGTTCCTCCCTGACTGTCTTTCCGTGGGCCCCCTTCTGTCTCCCCCCCAAGCAAAGCTGTCTGTCTCCCAGCACACCCCTCCCCCATAACAGGCTGCTTTCCCTCTTCCCCTCCAGTTCCTCCCTGACTGTCTCTCCATGGCCCCCCTTCTGTCTTCCCCCCCCTAAGCAAAAAGCCTCCCAGCACACCCCTCCCCCTGAAGCAGCCCCGTTTCCCTCTACCCCTCCAATTCCTCCCTGACTGTGTCTGCATTGCCCCCCTTCTGTCTCCCCTCCCAAGCAAAGCTGTCTGCCTCCCAACACACCCCTCCCCCAAAGCAGCCCCCTTTCCCTCTCCCCCTCCAATTCCTCCCTGACTGTCTCTCCGTGGCCCCCCATTCTGTCTCCCCCCCCAAGCAAAGCTATCTACCTCCCAGCACACCCCTCCCCCAAAGCAGGCCGCTTTCCCTCTCCCCCTCCAGTTCCTCCCTGACTGTCTCTCCGTGGCCCCCCTTCTGTCTTCCCCCCCTAAGCAAAGCTGTCTGCCTCCAAACACACCCCTACCCCAAAGCAGCCCCCTTTCCCTCTCCCCCTCCAATTCCTCCCTGTCTCTCCGTGGCCCCCCTTCTGTCTTCCCCCCCCTAAGCAAAACGATCTGCCTCCCAGCACACCCCTCCCCCCGAAGCAGCCCCCTTTCCCCTCCTGTGAGAATTTTTACCTGCATGGGCCATCTGAAGCACCCTCCAGCCATTCCTCTGAGCTGAAACTCCTTCATGCGCCTCCCGCCTACACACTGTTGAAGATGCGCGCCATCCCCGCGGTCTGGCCAGCTCCCCTAGTCCCTTGCCGCCACCACCCCCTTCCCTTCCCGCAGTAGACAAACCTCCTGGCTCCAGCAGCGGCCGCAGCACTGTAAACACAGCTGCTTCGCAGCCTCTACTGCCCTGATTTGCTCTTCTGTGTCCCTAATGACATCATCAGAGACGCGGCAGAGCAAATCAGGGCAGTAGAGGCTGCGAAGCAGCGTGTTTACAGTGCTGTGGCCGCTGCTGGAGCCAGGAGGTTTGTCGACCGCGGGAAGGGGGTGGCGGCGGCGACGGCAAGGGACTAAGGGAGCCGGCCACACTGCGAGAAGAGAAAGTCGGATGGGAGGGTCAGACTGTGGTGGGAGGCTGAACAGGGATTCGGTTGTGGGGGGGGGGTGAAGACGACGAAGACAAACTGAAAAGAACCCTAGGCGCGCATGCGCACTCCTGCGGCCACAGACCTACATCTCACAGATCAGGGAAAGTGGAAGCACGCAAGTAGGAGTGCGCATGCGTGGCTAGCGTTTTATTATATAGGATTATACAGGAGATTAGAACAGAAACTATGGGCTCCTTTTACGAAGCCGTGTTAGCGGCTTTATCGCACGTACCTTTTTAGCGTGCGCAAACCCCTGCACTAGCCAAAAAACTACTGCCTGCTCAAGAGGAGGCGGTAGCGGCTAGTTCAGCCGGCAAATTAGTGCGCGCTATTACGCACATTAAACCGCTAACGCGGCTTTGTAAAAGGAGCCCTATATCTTTTAGGCCAGAATTTTATCTTTTATGATTGATTATTTGAAAAAGAAGGATTGTTAGTAAATTTCTGAAATAAATGTCTTCAATACTTTACAAAAAGTGGTTAGATGAGAGAGATTTCTAATTATAGAAGGAAGGTCATTCCAAACTTTTATGAATAAAAAAGAAATTGGCCAAAATTTTTATTCCTTTAACAGTAGGAAAGCCAAGTTTATATTTCTGAGAGCTCCTAGAATTAGAGATTTCTTGTGAATTAAATGAGACTAACCAAAGAAAAAAAATATCATATAGGATTTTGAAAATTACAGTTGCACATTTAAATTGGATCCTCCTGGAAACAGGAAGCCAGTGAAGGGATCTCAGTAAAGGTGTGACATGATCATATTTATGTTTACAGTATATCAGTTTAACTGCCCTATTCTGGATAAGTTGTAGCCTCCTCAAATTACATTTACTTAAACAAGCATAAAGCGAGTTGCTATAGGCCAAAACTGCAAAATGTTGCTGAAAAAAAAAGATGACGTACGCTTCTAAGCATTTACAGAGAAATTTCAAAAAAGACCCTCCCATAGGCAAAATTGTAAGTTTCAGTTGAAGAAAGGCCTTACCACGTCTGGGAACATAAGTATAGAATGACCACAAAAAGGTACACTTTTCTTAGGCAAATATGACTTCAAAATCTGAATCTTTTGTTCAACTGAGCCTAAGGACAATAAAGTGGCTCTTTTTACTACTATGTCCTGAGATCATTCAAGAAACTTAGAAAGATCCAGGCTATTTGGAGACTCAGGTGATTTGAGGTAGAGAATGACAAAGTAGCTGTTACCTGCGGCTAACCGTGGGTACCTTCAACGGGGAGAGAAAAATAATGGTCGCCGCAGGGACAATGCCATTTACCCCTCCTTGGAGTGGTGAATGATCTTTTCTTCGCAGTGAAGTAAGGGAACATGCGCGGTCACCGATTGCGTGGTCCAGCCGCCTCCTGCCCGATCGCCACTGTCTGGCCATCTCCCTCCCCCTCACCTTATGTGGCGAATTTCATTTTTCTTCTCCCAGGGGCATGCTTTCCACAAGTCACGCGCAGCTGCTTGAGTTGAATCTTCTCTGACGCAACTTCCAGTTTCCGATTGCGTGACTTGTGGAAAGCGTGCTGCTGGGAGAAGAAAAATGAAATTCGCAACATAAGGTGAGGGGAAGGAAGGGAGCGCCAAGGTAAAGAAATAAAACCCGAACCTGCCGGATCATACTATCCTCTCCTTGCTTCCCACCCAGGCTGGCCCTGCACTGGAGCGCCCCTGGGGTGGGTTCAATACCACTGCTGTCCGCCTTCACTTTGCCATCTAATTGCAAAAGCCACACTACACCGAAAAGGCAGGGAGAGCACGGCCCGGATCGGGTTTGGAAGAAGACATTCTGATTGTTCTGAAGGGAAAAATGGTTCCATTTACTCAAGATTTTAGAAAAGCCCAACAGAGAATGCCGGAGGGAGGGGGCTGCTGGACCGTGCGATCCATGACCGTGCGTGTTCCCTCACAGTAGGAAGGAGGGAGTGAAAGGGAAAGAGATGCTGGGCCAAGGGGATGAAGTAAGAGGGAGACAAATATTGAACCCACAGCAGGAAAGAAAAAGGGGAGAAGGACAAGCAGGTGAGCCAGATGCTGGAAGTGGGGGGAGAAAGAGGGAAAGAAGCTAGATGGGGTTGGAGAGGAGAGACACACATTGGTGTAGAAAAGGACAAGATGGGAAATCTGGACATAGGAAGGTAACGGAAACAGAGGGGAAATTATGTGCATGGGGGCTTAAGGAAAGAGACATAAAGGGGAGATACATGGGGATGGTATATGGACATGGGGGGGGCAATGCCAAACACAGGAGGGAGTATATAGATACAGAGGGGAGATATTAGAAATGGGGAAAATAGGAACACAGAAGAGAGATGGTTTGTGCGGATGGGATCAGATGGTTTGCGAGGGCAGGGACGGGGACTGAGTTCACGGAGGCGGGGACAATTTTTTTCCCTGTGTCATTCTTTAATTTGAGGAAATTGTATTCCCCTTATGGAGCCTACTAGAGAATGACATGGGGAAAAAATTTGTCCCCGTCCCCACCCTATCCCCGCGACCACTGTCCCCGTCCTATTCCCGTGATCATTGTCACCGCCCTGTCCCCATGACCACTGTCCCCACGACTACTATCCCCGCAGCATCCATACAAGCCTCAGTACTACAATATTTAGCTTATTCCTTCCTTATAAATCAAAGTTCTGGCTGCTGAACTAGAGAAAGAGATGTTCAGCTGGCAGGGCTTTGTTTATAAATTTTTATCAACACTACTAACATATACTACTTTAGCAAAAAAATAAATAAATAAAATATAATTTTTTTATTTCAGGACAAGCAGGCAGGTATTCTCACATATGGGTGACGTCATCAACGGAGCCCGGATGCGGACGCCTCACAAGCAGAGTTGCTTGAAGAAACTCAAAGTTTTGAGTCTCCTGCACCGCGCATGCACGAGTGCCTTCCCGCCCAGCGTAGGGTGCTTCTCCTCAGGTCTCAGTTTTTTGCGAAGCCAAGAAGTCTGTCTTTGACTCTCTGCGTTAACTTTGTTATTTGTGCCTTCTCTGAACCGCGGTTTGTTATTTTTTTCTTCACGAATCGCTGTTCTTATTTTCTTTCTTTTATTTTCAGTTAAAAAAAAAATATTTTTTCCTCTTCCGTCCATTGGCCTGAGGGCTTCGATCTCACAGTGGCTATTTCACTTCTATATCCTGGACTGTCACGGACTTCAAGAATTGTAACAAGTGTCAGCGCTCGATCTCTCTTACGGACCCACATCGTCGCTGTCTCAAGTGCCTTGGGCCTAAACATCATCCTAGATCGTCCCTGTGCTGTCAAACACTTTAGCCTTGAGCTTTCAATCGTCGTTGTATTTTGGTGGACGAGCTCTTCGAGATGGAATCTTCTACTGATTCCTCGACTTCGAAGACGACCTCGGCCTCCACTCCTGCCGAGGTTCCTCCTGCTTCTACTGCTTCCACCTCGAGCCTCATCAAACCTTCGTCATTTTCAGCGGCTCATTCTTTGACGACATCTGCTGTATCTTCCCCTGTTTCCTCAGGTCAGATAGCTCAGCAGTCAGTTCCAGTGGTAGTGATTAAAGTGCCTAAGACTTCCAAGTCGAAGCACACTCACACTACCTCGAAGGAACCTCCAGCCAAGACAGGTGGTCCGGTTTCAGACGTGGATTCATCCTTGCCGGCTTCTTTCCAGACCATGTTGGAGAAGCAGTTCATTCAGTTCCTTACTAATATGGGACCGAAGCTTCTTCCTCTTATCCAGCCTGGGCATTCATCAGTCTCCCGCGAGGTCGAGCCGCTCTCATTGCCTCAGGCTGACCTTCCACACTCTTTGCAGGGAGCAGAGTCTCTGCGAGTGTCTGGTCTGGCATCAGTGCACGTGCAGCAAGCAGCAGATTCTTTGCAAGTGCCTCGGAAGGAATCCTTGCACTCTATACAAGGAGCAGAGTCTTTGGGAGTGCATCGAGGTTCCTCCACTAAGCCTCGATCTACAGCCTCCAGTCCCATACATTCGTTGATGCCATTGGCTGCTTCCATCTCTGAGGCGAAGTCTCCTCGATCTTCGAGATCTGCTTCCAGGCATAGTTCTCATCGCCAATCGAGGCCTTCTTCGAGGCATCCTTCTAGGCATAGTTCTTCTAAAGAAAGACCTTCTTCCACTAAGCCTCGATCTACTCCAACCTCGACTAGACCACTGACTCCTCGTTCGAGGTCTCCAATGCTGGACCTTGAGGATGTCCCGGTTTCAATTGCCTCGTCCAAGTAACCATATTCCTTTGATTCCTTTTTTCCTGCCGAAGCTTCATCGACCCAGGCTGCCTCTGGTCCTTCTCGAGGCAAATCATTGGCAGATCAGCTATCTTTCTCATCCTTTCTTCGTCAGATGACTGTGGACTTGGACCTTCAATTAGATACTGGCTCCAAATACTCTAAGGAGTATCTCAAAGTTATGCATCTTCCTCAACCTCCTGAAGAGTCTCTTAAGCTTCCACTTCATAAGCTTTTGAATCAGACTTTTGGTCGATGCATGGAAACACCTTTTTCCATACCAGCTGTTCCAGGAAAATTGGACTCTAGGTATAAGACTGTGCATCGCAAAGGGTTTTGACAACTCCCAGTTAACTCATCAATCCCTGCTTGTCGAGTCCTCCTTAAAGAGGTCCCATCCTTCCAAGGTTTATGGTACCGTTCCTCCTGGAAGGAAGGGAAAACTATGGACAAATTCGGAATTCACATCTTTCAAAATGCTATGATGTCCTCTAAAGTCCTCAATTATAATTTTCAATTCATCACTTATTTTGAATTCCTTATTTCTCTATTGCCAAAGTTTTTGACTTATCTGGATACTCAAAAGCATTTTGAATTTCAAGAAGTCCTGGCTTCTTTATCCCAACTCAGATTGCATCTCTTGCAGTCATCTTACGATGCCTTTGAGTTGTCTGCCCAGGCAGCTGCTTGTTCTGTTGCTATGCGTCGTCTTGCTTGGCTTCGTACCATTGACATGGACCCTAATCTTCAAGACTGCTTGGCTAATATCCCTTGTGACGGCAATGACCTCTTCGATGAATCCATTGAGGCAGCCACCAAGAAATTGTCTGACCATGAGAAATCCTTTGCTTCTATTGTCAGACCCAAGCCGAAGCCAGCTCCTGCAAAACCTGCACGCCCTGCTCCTATCTATCAGCGATGTTTTACTCCGAGGATGGCTCCTTATAATCGCTCTCCTCTAAAGAAACAGCAGCCTCAGAAACAACAGAAACCTCAACCTTCTGCTGCACCTAAGGCTACTCAGCCTTTTTAAACACAGCATAACCTCCACCGTTCTGACTCTGTCTCATTTTCCCCCTATAGGAGGTCGTCTCCATCATTTCTACCACCGATGGACGATAATTACATCCGACTTCTGGGTACTTTCCATCATCAGGGAAGGATACTCTCTTCATTTCTCTCAAATTCCACCAGAGCTTCCTCCAAGAAAGTATCCTTCCAATCCATCCCAGACCGCCCTTCTTCTTCAGGAAGCTCAAGCTCTGCTTCATCTCCATGCCATCGAACCAGTTCCCTTGGAACAGCAGAACAGGGGGTTTTACTCCCGTTACTTCCTTGTTCCGAAGAAGACGGGCGATCTGCAACCCATTCTGGATCTCAGGGCTCTCAACAAATTCCTAGTCAAAGAAAAGTTTCGAATGTTGTCCCTGGCATCCCTTTATCCCCTTCTCGAGCAGAACGACTGGTTATGTTCTCTGGATCTCAAGGAGGCCTACACTGATATCCCCATTCATCCGGCCTCCCGTCAATACCTCAGATTTCGGGTGGGGAATCTGCACTATCAATACAGAGTACTACCCTTTGGCCTGGTCTCGTCTCCCAGAGTGTTCACCATGTGCCTGATAGTGGTAGCAGCAGCTCACTCTCTCCTCAAAAATGGATTTCCTGTCCTATTAACCCTCTTTCTTCCTCCCCTCTTAAAGTCAATCAATTTGTACCTTTGCTTAATCTTTGTAAACCGCATAGAACTTCACGGTATTGCGGTATATAAGCTGTTATTATTATTATTATTAAGGAATCATGGTCTTCAGTTATTTCCCTACCTCGACGACTGGCTCATCAAAGATTCCACATCTCAAGGGGTTATTGTAGCGACCCAACGGACTACCTGGTTCCTACAAAGTTTGGGATTCAAAATCAACTTTCCCAAATCTCAACTTCAGCCCTCACAGAATCTACAATTCATTGGAGCTGTTCTGGACACTGTCCAACTCAGAGCATTCCTTCCACAACAACGAATGGAAGCTCTTCTTCAACTCTGTCATACAGTGTCTTCCCGCTCTTCCATCTCAGCGAGACACATGATGGTACTTCTGGGTCACATGGCCTCCACAGTACACGTGACTCCTTTTGCCGACTTCACCTCAGAATTCCTCAGTGGACCCTGGCATCTCAATGGACGCAAGTTTTCGACCCTCTTTCTCGACACATATCAGTCACTCCTTCATTGAAGCAGTCTCTCCGTTGGTGGATGCTCTCTTCCAATCTTTCCAGAGGCTTGCTTTTTCAAACACACCCCCATCAGAAGGTCCTCACGACAGACTCTTCGACCTACGCTTGGGGCGCTCATCTCGATGGTCTCCGTACTCAAGGCCTCTGGACTAGTAATAATAATAATAATTTTATTTCTTATATACTGCTATACCATAAGTTCAAAGCAGTTTACAACAAGTTACATACAATGAGAGTAAGAGATGTTTACAACAAGAAGTAAGAGATGTTTACAACAAGAAGTAAGAGATGTTTACAACAAGATACATACAATGAGTGTATGAGATGTAAGGGGAACAGAAAAAGTACTTTCTGGGATACAAATTGCAAATGGAAGAGAACCAAGATGGTTTGAATCAATAGGAAGTATCTAGTCAGAGATTGGGGTGCAGGGGAAAACAATTTGGGTGGAATACCTTTACAAATGGGAAGAAGGATGAGTTAATCTAAAATCAAGAGAATTGGGGATTGGGATGAGGATAGCTGAGGGGGATTGGGCAAGAATTGGTAATTATAATTTGTTAAGGAGACGGGTCTTCAGTGATTTTCTGAAGTCGGCGTAAGAAGTGGCCTTGAGAATGGGTTTTACGAGCCATGTGTTCAGTTTGGATGCCTGAAATGGTAACATTCTGTCTAGGAACTTCTTGTAAAGACATGATTTCAGGGATGGGTAAGTAAAGAGATTTATTCTGCGAGAGCTCTTGTACAGATCGTCAGTGTCATATCAATCTGTTGGAACTCGGAGCGATCCTCAAAGCTCTCAATGCTTTTCAACATCTGCTTCACGACCAAGTAGTCCTCATTCAGACGGACAACCAAGTCGCCATGTGTTATGTCAACAAACAGGGAGGGACGGGGTCTTCCTCCCTTTGTCAAGAAGTTCTGAAGGTTTGGGACTGGGCAATCTGCCACAATACCTTCCTTAAAGCTGTCTACATTCAAAGGGCGAAAAATTGCTTGGCGGACAACTTGAGTCGTCTACTGCAGCCTCACGAATGGACACTCCATTCCTCCCCTCTTCATCACAATTTTTTACAGTGGGGAACACCTCAGATAGACTTTTTTGCAACTCCCCACAACTACAAACTGCCTCAATTCTGCTCCATGATATACTCTCCTCATCGCCTTGAGGCAGATGCTTTTCTTCTGGAATGGACGAATCTCTTCCTCTATGCATTCCCTCTCATTCTCAAGACTCTGGTCAAGTTGAAGAACGATCATGCCACCATGATTGGGTCATTCCATGTCAAGTGATCAGATTCTTGGAAAGTGCCCTGCATGACCATCACGGATTTTGATGAAACTTCATATGCAGAGTCCACCATGTCTCAAACGAACTTTGGTAAAGTTTTAGTTTCGCCTGTGGAATATTTGTGGAGATATAGCCATTTGTTTGACCCCATACTGCAATGACATACAGTACGACAGTGACATTCTGACAACTTTGAGACACAATATCTCCCGAGCTGTGTTTCCAAAAAAACTGAAACTTAGCTACCCTGCACAACTTTTTGAGCTCTGTTCATTGCTACCAATAACAATTTTTGCCGAGCACTGATTGAATGCCTGAATTACAGTAAACTTGGCCGAAAAAATTAGTGCTCCAAAAAAAGTCAAAGTTTGACTTTACTTAGCTCCCACAATAATTGAGTAATAAATGCGAAATTTGGCGCATAATGTCTCAGTACAACGTTGTTTTCAAAAGTACAATTTCAACCTCCAAGCTCTTTCCATTAGTTTACAAATTAAGTGTAAAGTTGCTAATTTGTGTAAAAAGGCCAAAAATAGGGTATTTTCAGCCTGCTTTTACAGAAAAATACCTTTTAGAAACGCTTTCAAATCAGTCTCATTAGAAAGAGCATATTTCAAACCCCCTAGAAAAGTGGACTTCATTTTTCAACGCAGGTTAACAATGGCTGAAAAAGGACAAAGTTGGGAGACATTGCCACGGCAACAACCTCTATTTCAACATAGTTCTGTCATTTTTAAAGTTAGTTTTGTATTGACGTAGTATTAGTACTACTCTATTGCGTTGGTCCATGGTGACATTGTCACTACCAGTTCAAGAGTTTGAACTGGCAACCCCATCGCCATAGGGGTCACGCCCGATAGCTGTGCAATACCAGCCACGGGTGGGCCACTTCGTCCAGGTTCCCAAGCCTCGCATTTGGTTTCTTTGTCAAGGTTCCAAAGCCTTTTGTTGGTATCTTTCTGGTTCCAAAGCCAATGATTAGGGTGTCTTATCCTAGGTTCCCAAGCCTAAATTAGGTATCTTATATGGTTCCCAAGCCGAAGTGAAGTCCACTTTGATTTTAACTGCCAGCAATCTTTATAACATTCTGTTAAATTTTTGAGCCACTTTCTTCAATGCAGTTTCTGGAAATTGATATTGGTGGCCGGATGATGTAACTGAAGGGGCACAAAGCATGCAGATAAGGTGTTGCTCTGGAACCCAACAAACGTCTTGCCTTTCTGGCCAATAAAATGAATGAGCTGGACCGTGAGGATGCATAAATTTTATCAATGCATCATTTTGTTCAATTGAGACTTCAACAACGTTGCCTATCCACCATTGATTATCGTAAGTACAGGCAACGTAGCAACCAGGAAAGATTTCGGACACTTTCAAATTTGGAATGGCAGTATCAGAAATTTTGGCAACAAAATTTATTGTGTCATTTGAAACTTTGCTGACACGAACCGAGTTTGAGTCGACTGGTACAAATTGGTGGTGCTCTCTGGTACCGGCTACTGTGCTGCTTTCATGCCATCTTTCTTCTTGAAACTTTTTGCTTTCTTCAATTTCTTCTTTTGGAACATAAATGTATTTAACTCTGTGTATATTTTGGTCACAAAAGTTAAATAGATCCTTTGGCGTCAATATTTGATCCGTTGATGGTCTTTGGAGGCTAGCCCGGGCAGCCAGTCGTTTAGTTGTTCCACCAACTCCATCGCAGGGTGATTTTCTGTGGCTAGTTCCAAAAAAATTCCATTCAGCCTCAATGTTGAAATCATTTCTGTGATTGCACAAATTCACAAAGTTCTTGTAGTTTTTATATTGTGCAGCTGAGCCGTCACTGAAGTAGTATATTTTGGTAATGTTTGTTTGAGTTACCAAAAATTCGATCAACTTTTGAATAAGCACGTGTACAGATATCGTATCATGTTGCATATGATCAGAAATAATGCAACAGTTTACAACTTGCAATGTGCCCACTTCATTGAGGTAATATGCAACAAAAGGATGTACCGTAGCTTGTGAATTTTCCCAGTGAAAGCCTTGGGCGGCATCCTGTACAACAAATGAGTAATTTTCAGCGAAATCCATCAAAACGATCATTTCCGTTTCTTTTAAGCCTGTCTTCAACATCTTCAAATATTCACTTTGTTTTGAAATGAAATGGTGGCTTGTCAACTTCCAAATCTTGCTTGCAAGTCTTTCAATAAAGTTGTCCATGGTTAGTACGCTTGTTTCTAATGTTTCACGGTCAGCGTGAACCCATTGCTTAAATTCTATTGATTCTTCTGGATCTAAATCCTTGAATATTTCTTCCAGGTATGCTGTTAGTGCTTCTTCACCAGGGCAGTTTTGACATCGTTGTAGCATACAGTCCTTGACATTTAGGTCGCACACAGTTTTTTCCATAAGAACTTTGTAGTTCTCTTTGACATTGGCGCCTTGTAGCATGAGCTTTACATTTTGATGTATCGTGCAGACACACACGGAGTGTGCACCTGATGCACCAACGGTTACACACCACTTTGGCCTGAGCTCACAGAATTTGGAAAAACCAATTTCAGTTCCGTATTTGTTACAGTACGCCACGTACAGCTCTTTTAAATTACACAACAGCAGCCGCTTTTGCTTTTGTACTTTTAAACCATTGAGGCGGACTGAAATGCAATCTTTTTTGCCAGGACATATTCTGCTGAATTCATCGTCTTCGTAAAAATCTTGAACTCTATTTGCAATTTCTTTTGGAAGGGACTTGCCAATTTTTGCATCAGGTATAGAACAAATGCCTTTCTCTTTCTTTACTTTTTGGGCTGTTCTGACCATGCGCTCTGAAATGCCAAACTTCATTGCTGTTTCCTTTATTGACCAACTTTTTGGGGCCATCGTCAATAATTGAACTTTCATTGACCTGTTGGATATTGCAATTTTCGTTTTCATTTCTTCAATGAGGTCAGTGTAATCTTCACATAACTTGCATTCTACAGACTGACGAGACGGCCCAACTTCTTCAGCTGAAACTCCAGCAGCAGATGTAATCTTCTTGGCTATCACATTCTGCACACGTTCAATTTTTCGTATCACATAGCCAGCTTTATCTCTACTAGCTAACCTTCGAATTTTCAATGGAGAGGTTCCTAAAGCAGTCAAGCTTTGATCAACTGCATTGGAGATGCTGATATCAAAATCTTCTGAAGATGAAGATGCTGCAGTAGCTTCACTCATTGAAACGTATTGGGCTTTGCACCTACTGCAAAGTTTCTGACCTGGCTTGATATATATTTTTGCCACTTTTCTAAAATCATTAGACATGGCAAGATCGACTTTTAACAATCGACTTTGAACAATGTGATTTTTTTTCTTTTCAAATGGATTACAACACGATGTTTGCTTTAATTCGTATTTGTCGAGATACTTTGCTTTGTGGTGGAGGCAGATTTGGTCTTTATCCATCAGTTCAACTTCAGAGCGCCGAGTGATAAGTAATTTTTCATCGGTTGACAAATTATGTAAAAAAATGAGCCCACATTTTTTAGAATAAAATGTGCCATCATGACACTTTGACAACAATTTTTGCCCAATGGCACAGTCTGGCAGAAAAGGATTATTATTAGTCGATTCATTGGCATCCATTTTAAACTGAATTAATAATAATGTGGATCTGAAAAAGAAAACAAGTTGTAATTTGTGATCTGCATGCAACAAAATTATCACCTCAATTTCTAGTTAGGAATAATCATTAATTAAGAACACTATAATTGTACCCAAAGCTTGAGTAAAAATAAACAGGGAAAACAGTGTGAAAAGTGACGTAATTGTAAGTTGAAACGTAGGCCGTTGCCATGGTGACATCTCCCAACTTTGTCCCCCTTTTTCGGGCATTGTTAACCTGCTTTGAAAAATGAAGTCCACTTTTCTAGGGGGTTTGAAATATGCTCTTTCTAATGAGACTGATTTGAAAGAGTTTCTGAAAGGTATTTTTCTGTAAAAGCAGGCTGAAAATACCCTATTTTTGGCCTTTTTACACTTAATTTGTAAACTAATGGAAAGAGCTTGGAGGTTGAAATTGTACTTTTGAAAACAACGTTGTACTGAGACATGTGCCAAATTTCGCATTTATTACTCAATTATTGTGGGAGCTAAGTAATGTCAAACTTTGACTTTTTTTGGAGCACTAATTTTTTTGGCCAAGTTTACTGTAATTCAGCCATTCACTCAGTGCTCGACAAAAATTATTATTGGTAGCACTGAATAGAGCTCCAAAAGTTGTGCAGGGTAGCTAAGTTTCAGTTTTTTTGGAAACATAGCTCGTGAGATATTGTGTCTCAAAGTTGTCAGAATGTCACTGTCGTACTGTATGTCATTGCAGTATGGGGTCAAACAAATGGCTATATCTCCACGAATATTCCACAGGCGAAACTAAAACTTTACCAAAGTTCGTTTGATACATGTGGGACTTTGTGCATAAAGTTTTATCAAAATCCTTGATGGTCATGCAGGGAGCCCTTGAATACTTGACATGGAATAACCCGATTCTAATTGCTCCTCGGTTGCCAAGACAACCTTGGTACTCCCTTCTACTTCAACTCAGCGGCAGGGAGCCATACCTTCTACCAGTTTTTCCTTCTCTGCTTACACAGAGTCAAGGATCTCTGCTTCATCCCAACCTGCAGTCTCTACACCTGACAGCTTGGTACCTTTCAACATAACCCCTCTTCAGTTTTCTCAAGCTGTAAGAGATGTTTTAGAAGCTTCTAAGAAGCCTACCACTTGGCAATGCTATCACCAAAAGTGGACTAGATTTTCTACGTGGTGTTTTTCTCATCATAACGAGCCTCAACATTCCTCCTTATCTTCTGTTTTGGACTACCTTTTGCACTTATCTAATTCTTATCCAATTCTGGCCTCAAGTCTACATCTATCCGAGTCCATCTCAGTGCAATTGCAGCTTTCCATCAGCCTATTGAAGGGAAACCCCTCTCTGCTCATCTGTTGTTTTCCAGATTCATGAAAGGACTTTTCAATGTCAAACCTCCTCTCAAACCGCCTCCTGTAGTTTGGGACCTCAATGGTTGTCCTTGCTCAGTTGATGAAGCCTCCATTTGAACCAATTGATAAGGCTCATCTGAAGTATCTCACTTGGAAAGTGGAGTTTCTCATAGCCCTTACTTCTGCTCAAAAAGTCAGTGAGCTGCAAGCTTTAGTCTGACCCACCATTCACTGTGTTCCACCATTCACTGTGTTCCAGCATTCAACTTCAAAAAAGGGAATTATGATGGCATGAGGAAAATGGTGGGAAAGAAACTCAACGGCAACGCAAGGAAGATGGAGTCCGTAGAAAAAGCCTGGTCCCTACTCAAGGGCACGGTGCATGAGGCACAGAACCTGTACATCCCCAGATTCAGGAAGGGGTGCAAAAAAAATCGAACAAAAAACCCAGTGTGGATAACAATGGCAGTGAAAAAGGCGATAAGTGACAAGAAAGCATCGTTCAAAAAAATGGAAAAAGGACCAAACAAAGGACAACCAAAAGGAGCACAAAGATCACCAAAGGGAGTGTCACCGTGTGGTTAGGAAAGCTAAAAGAGAATATGAGGAGAGACTGGCGGGAGAAGCAACAAACTTCAAATCGTTCTTCAGATATGTGAAGGGGAAGCAACCGGCAAGGGAGGAAGTGGGGCCATTGGATGATGGAGACAAAAAAGGAGTGGTAAAGGAGGAAAAAGAGATAGCTGACAGGTTAAATAAATTCTTCACGTAGGTCTTCACAAGGGAGGACACATCCAATATTCCGGAACCGGAGGACATCGTAAATGGGGATCGGGATGAAAAGCTGGTCCAACTAGAGGTAAGCCAAGAGGATGTCCTCAGGCAGATAGACAGACTAAAGAGCGACAAATCGCCAGGTCCGGACGGCATTCACCCAAGGGTACTCAAGGAACTAAGGAACGAAATAGCAGAGCCACTTCGCCAAATATGTAACCTATCCTTAAAAACTGGAGAGATCCCGGAGGACTGGAAAATAGCAAATGTCACGCCCATCTTCAAGAAGGGTTCAAGGGGGGACCCGGGAAACTACAGGCCAGTGAGCTTGACCTCGGTCCCGGGAAAGATGATGGAAGCACTGATTAAGGACAGCATCTGTGAACACATAAAAAACAATGGACAGCTAAAGTCGAGTCAGCACGGCTTCTGCAAGGGTAGGTCATTCCTCACAAACTTATTGTACTTCTTTGAGGGGGTAAACAGCCAGGTGGATAAAGGGGAATCCATTGACATCATTTACCTTGACTTTCAAAAAGCCTTCGACAAGGTACTGCACGAAAGACTGCTTAAAAAGCTGTGGCAACACGGGGTGCAAGGGGAGGTCCACCGATGGATCAAAAACTGGCTGGCAGGCAGGAAACAGAGGGTTGAAGTAAAGGGCCATTACTCAGATTGGCAATGGGTCACGAGCGGAGTTCCGCAGGGGTCGGTGCTGGGACCGCTCCTGTTCAATATATTTATTAATGACCTGGAGGCGGGAACAAATTGTGAAGTTATTAAATTTGCGGATGACACCAAACTCTACCGCAGGGTTGAAACCATGTAAGACTGCGAAGATCTGCAAAGGGACCTAACGACGCTAGAAGAATGGGCCAAAAAGTGGCAAATGAGCTTTAACGTACGGAAATGCAAGGTCATGCATGTAGGGAAAAAGAACCCGGTGTTCAGCTACAAAATGGGTGGATCACTGCTAGGGGTAAGTAACCTTGAAAGAGACCTGGGAGCGATGGTAGACACATCTTTGAAGGCGTCGGCACAGTGCGCCACAGCCTCAAGAAAAGCAAACAAAATGTTGGGTATCATTAAGAAAGGTATCACGACCAGGACGAAGGAGGTCATCCTGCCACTGTATCGTGCAGTGGTGCGCCCGCGTCTAGAGTACTGTGTCCAGTACTGGTCGCCGTACCTCAGGAAGGACATGGCGGTACTTGAGGGAGTCCAGAGAAGAGCAACTAAACTGATAAGGGGTATGGAAAACCTCTCGTATACTGACAGACTGAAAAAGCTGGGGCTGTTCTCCCTGGAAAAGCGGAGACTTAGAGGAGACATGATAGAAACCTTCAAGATCCTGAAGGGTATAGAAAAGGTAGACGGGGACAGATTTTTCAGATTATGGGGAACCACAAGTACAAGGGGGCACTCGGAGAAATTAAAAGGGAACAGGTTTAGAACAAATGCCAGAAAGTTCTTTTTCACCCAGAGGGTGGTGGATACATGGAACGCGCTTCCAGAGGCTGTGATAGGCCGGAGCACATTACAAGGCTTCAAAGAAGGTTTGGATAGGTTCCTAGAGGATAAAGGAATTGAGGGGTACAGATAGGAGTAGAGGTAGGTCATAGGGATAGTCTGGGACCACTGCTCAGGCAATGGGCCTGATGGGCCGCTGCGGGAGCAGACTGCTGGGCGAGATGGACCTCTGGTCTGCCTCAGTGGAGGCAACTTCTTATGTTCTTATGACAAGGTGGTTCTTCGTACACATCCTAAAGTGTTCTTGGAATTTCATCTTAACCAATCCATTGTTCTTCCAGTGTTTTTTCCAAAGCCTCATTCTCATCCTGGAGAAGTTGCATTTCATACTCTGGACTGTAAACGTGCTTTGGCCTTCTACTTGGAACGCACCAAACCACACTGAAGTGCTCCTCAATTTTTTGTCTCCTTCAATCCAAATAAGTTGGGACATCCTATTTCTAAGCGTATCATCTCCAACTGGATGGCAGCTTGTATCTCATTCTGCTATGCCCAGGCTGGATTACCCCTTCACAGTAAAGTCACAGACCATAAAGTCAGAGCTATGGCAGCTTCAGTAGCTTTCCTCAGATCTACACCTATTGAGGAAATTTGTAGAGCTGCTAAATTGCCAACACTCCCACCATCCCATTCTCGTTAGCTTGGAGTTCACCCATATGTGAGAATACCTGCCTGCTTGTCCTGGGATAAATCACAGTTACTTACCGTAACAGGTGTTATGCAGGGACAGCAGGCAGCTATTCTCACAACCCACCCACCTCCCCTGGTTGGCTTCTCTGCTAGCTATCTGAACTGAGGAGACGCGTCCTACGCTGGGCGGGAAGGCACGGGGCGGTGTATGGCCTTGTCCTCGTGCCCACAGTGAGCACTCCTCCCCTCCCCCGTTTCAGTAGGTAAAAGCCACTGTGTCGTTCTCTAGTCTCTACCTTAACTGATCTAGGAAGATAATAAAAGCTTTTTAATTTCAAAATCTTCATTAACAAGTTGCCATACATTAAAAATAGTCTCCTACTACTACTACTATTTATTATTTCTATAGCACTGAAAGGCACACTCAGCACTGTACATTCAACAAGTAATAGATGGTCCCTGCTCAGAAGAGCTTACACTAATTAGGACAGACAGAAAAAATGAGACAGATAGGGGTTGGGTAGTTTCTTGCAAAGAGAATGATAGGTATTGTATTGAGATGTGTAATGTTTACATCTCCATACAGTATCATATGGTGAGTGGGAGTTAGGAGTTGAAAGTAGCCTTGAAAAAGTGGGCTTTTAGCTTTGGGTTTGAATATTGCTAGAAGCAGAGCCTGATATAATGACTCGGGGCAGTCTGTTCCAGGCAGCAAGATTGAAAGAACGGAAACTAGAGTTGGCAGTAGAGGATAAGGGTATGGATAAGAGACACTTCAAGTTTCAAGTTTATTAGGATTTTTATATACCGCCTATCAAGGTTATCTAAACGGTTTTTACAATCAGGTATTCAAGCATTTTCCATATCTATCCCAGTGGGCTCACAATCTATCTAACGTACCTAGGGCTTACCCAATGAACAGAGTTCATGGGGGGAGCATAGAGGAAGATAAATGAGGAGAGATATTGAGGGGCTGCAGAGTGAATGCATTTATTAGTTGGTAAGAGGAGTTTGAACCTTATTTGGAAATAGATGGGGAGGTAATGAAGCACTCTCACTCTTCTCAGGATACGGAGGCTAAAGAAACACTTTTTAACAAGCGAATTTAGTTGATCCTTAAATGTAAGAGATGAATCAATAACAATATCCAATATCAATGAGGAAAACTCAATTTTCAGAGATTTTCCTAAGGCCCTTTGAGCTTTTCCATAGAGAGGAGCTGCCCACGTTTCTTACTCAGGGGCTCCAGATCTCTTGGGTCGTGCCGCAGTCATCTGCGCCACCTAACCCTCTCATGGCCCTCCAAGTCCTTTCCAGTTCATGAAGCTATGAAGGAACTCATTGGAGTTCAGTGGACTACTTCGGAGGCGGGTCTGTGTGTGGCAAAAGCGATGTGCCAATTGTACCCCATGGTACCAGATGATATGGGGAGGTAGAAGTTACCTAAAGGTTCCAGGTAGACCACCCTTCCGATGTAAGGCGGTGTGGCATTGAAGGAAACTCGGGACAGGAAATTTGAGTCTTCGGTTATGTTGTCGTCTGAGGTGAAGACTCCAACTCTATAGACAGCAGTGTGTAGTTTGGAGATGGGTTTGGCATCTCTGGCGGATGCCTTCAATGATATCATTCGCATTTTGGCCCTGTTGGAGTCGTTTTCTGTTGGTAGTGTCACGTCGATCCTTGTGGCTCCACCATTGGGCTTCAAATGCTGCTTCCAAATTGCGGCTCGTTCAACTCATGCTTATGGGTAATCTGTTATTTGGTGATGTCTTGGAGTACTTGGTTAAGGATTTCAGGGATCCTAAATTCCGTCCATGTTTTAGAGATAGAAACATAGAATATGACGGCAGAAAAGGGCCTTCGGCCCAACAAGTCTGCCCACTCAAATAACCCTCCCCCCTAAGTTCTTCTTTGAAGTGAACCCACATGTTGATCCCATTTGTTCTTAAAGTCAGTCACGTTATTGGCCTCAACTACCTGAAGTGGAAGATCATTCCAACGGTCAACCATCCTTTCAGTGAAGAAGTGCTTCCTAGTGTCACCATGAAATCTGCCCCTGATTTTTAGCAGATGCCCTCTTGTCACCCTAGGTCCTGTAAGGGAAAAGATGTCTTCTTCCACCTCAATATGGCCAGTAACATATTTGAACGTCTCTTATCATGTCACCCCTCTCTCTGCGTTCCTCAAGAGAGTATAGCTGCAATTTACCTAAACGTTCTTCATATGGGACATCCTTGAGTCCTGAGACCATCCTGTTGGCCAACCGTTGAACTGATTCTATTCTCAGCACATCCTTCTGATAATGTGGCCTCCAAAATTGTACACAGTATTCCTGATGTGGTCTCACCATCGACCTGTACAGCGGCATTACCACTTCGGGCTTTCGGCTGACAAAACTTCTCCAGATGCAACCCAGCATTTGTCTAGCCTTGGATGAGGCTTTCTCCACTTGATTGGCTGTCTTCATATCTTCACTAATGATTACTCCCAGGTCCCGTTCTGCAACAGTCCTAGTTAAGGTCTCACCATTCAGAGTGTAGGTTCTGCATGGGTTTCTGCTACCAAGGTGCATAACTTTACACGTCTTGGCATTAAAATTCAGCTGCCAAATAGTAGACCAATTCTCCAGTAAAAGTATGTCTTGTATCATAGTGTCGGGCACGGTACCTCCGCCCACTTGGTTGCATAATTTAGCATCATCGGCAAATAATGAAATTTTACCCCGAAGTCCCTGAGACAGATCTCGTATGAAGATATTAAATAGGATTGGACCCAGGACCAAGCCCTGCGGTACTCCACTGTGCACTTCCGACTTTTCAGAGGGAGTACCGTTTACCACCACTCTTTGATGTCTGCCACTGAGCCAGTCTTTAACCCATGCAGTTAATATTTCTCCTAGCCCCAACGAACTCATCTTGTTCAAAAGTCTACGGTGTGGGATGCTATCAAAAGCCTTACTGAAGTCCAGATACACTACATCTAGGGACTCTCCCTTATCTAGTTTTTTTGTTACCCAGTCAAAGAAGCTGATCAGATTGGATTGGCAGGATCTCCCCCTTGTAAATCCATGCTGGTGGGGATCCCTCAGTCTCTCATCATCCAGAACCATATCTAATTTGTGTTTAATCAACGTTTCCATAAGTTTACACACGTGAGACTTACTGGTCTGTAATTTGCAGTCTCTAACCTTCATCCCTTTTTGTGGAGCGGAATGACGTTAGCTGCTTTCCAGTCTAATGGAACTTTTCCCGTGCTCAGAGAAAGATTGAATAGTGCGGCTAACGGCTCTGCCAGGACATCTCTCAATTCCCTAAAGCACTCTGGGGTACAATTTGTCCGGTCCCATGGCTTTATTCTCTTTAAGCCTTGACAATTCTTGGTAAATGCTGCTGGTGGAAAATTCAAAATTCCTGAACGGGTCTTCTGAGCTCTCTCTTGTTTGCAGCTGTGGACCGGATCCCAGTGCCTCACAGGTAAAGACTGAGCAGAAGTATTTGTTCAGTAGTTCGGCTTTATCGGAGTCCGATTCTGCAAAGTTGCCGTCTGGTTTCCTTAGGCACACTATCCCGTCTGTATTCCTCTATCACTTCTCCTGGCAAGATTCACCCAGAGGGACTTCCCTGTATACTTGACACCTGTGATTCTGGTAACTTTGATTTCTTCCTTGAAATATAGTGCTACCCCTCCTCTGTTTTTGCCTTCTCTGCCTCGGCGGAGTAAGTTATAACCTGGTATAGTCATATCCCATCGATGGGAATCTGTGAACCAAGTTTCAGATATTGCCACCACATCTAGGTTGACACTCCATTGCCACCACATCTAGGTTGGCACTCCTCATTTCCATCTCTAAGTATTTTATTGCCTAAACTGTGGGCATTAATGTACATAGCCTTTCATACTTCGTGTTTGCCCGGTCTGCGTGGAGATTTTCCCGCTTGACTTAGTTTGCCCTTTGTTTCCCTGTTTGAATTAGTTTGTCCCTTTTGATTTGGTTTGTCCCCTGCAATACTGACTGCAGTGTAAGTACTTACCTCAGACTCAGTAATGGAGTAGTTACTTACCATACCGGGATGGTTACTTACCACACCTGGATGAGAATGGGCTCCCTCCCCCAACTCACCTAGTTTAAAGCCCTTTGGAGCAGGTGAGCCAGTCGTCTACTGAAGACGTTCTTTCCTCTTCTGGTCAGGTGGAGCCCGTCCGATCCCTGTAGTGCCTCTCCGTGGTCCAGGAAGCCGAAGTTCATCTCTCTGCACCATCCATGTAGCCACTTGTTTGTCTTCTGGATACGATCTTCCCTGGCTCTGCCCTTGCCTCTCACTGGAAGAATGGAGGAGAAGACCACCTGTGCTCCCATTTGCTTCAGCTTCTCACCCAGGGCTTCAAAGTCTTCGGGTATCTTTTCCGGGGTGTTCCTGGCAGTGTCATTCGTCCCGATGTGGATGAAAAGCATTGGATAGTGGTCTTGGGGCTTGATCAGTCTCCCTAAGCTTGTGGTCATACCCCTGATTCTTGCTCCTGGCAGACAACAAACCTCTCTTGATTGTAGATCCGGTGTACATATTGGTCCCTCTTTCCCTTCCAATCTGAAGTATCTTTAGAAGGGTTCCTTTTGTGCTCCCAAAGCCCCAACTCTGTCGCTCCATCCTCAAGCCTTTTATGCTTTCTCATGATGGGGTCTTGTCCCCTCCATTAAGGTGATAGGGGGACGACTGTCCTTTTTTCTGGTAGAGTGGACTAGGATCACATCCATCCCAGGGTGCTCAGTGAGCTCAGGGATGTCCTAGCGGAACCGTTATCCGTACTCTTCAATCTGTCCCTGAGCACGGGAATAGTGCCCTTGGACTGGAAAACAGCTAACGCCGTTCCTCTGCACATAAAGGGTTGCAGGACAGAGGCTGCGAATTACAGACCGGTGAGTCTCACATCGGTAGTGAGTAAACTCATGGAAACACTCATCAAACGCAAATTAGACATGATACTAGACGAGGAGGAACTACGTGATCCCCACCAACAGGGATTCACCAAGGGTAGGTCCTGTCAATCCAATCTCATCAGTTTCTTTGACTGGGTAACAAGGAAACTAGATTTGGGAGAATCCCTGGACGTCGTGTACTTGGACTTCAGCAAAGCCTTCGATAGCGTCCCCCACCGCAGGCTATTGAACAAGATGAAATCAATGGGATTAGGTGAAACACTTACAGCAAGGGTCCACGATTGGCTGAGTGGTAGACTTCAGAGGGTTAATGGAACCATCTCTAAAATGTTGGAAGTGACCAGTGGGGTGCCGCAGGGCTCGGTCTTGGGCCCGATCCTTTTCAACATATTCGTAAGAGACATGACTCAGGGGCTTCAAGGTAAAATAGCATTATTCGCCGATGATGTCAAACTATGTAACATTGTGAGTAACGGCAGTCTGTCCGACAGCATGACGCAAGACCTGCTTTTATTGGAACTTTGGTCCTCGATCTGGCAGCTTAGCTTCAACACTAACAAATGCAAGGTCATGCACCTGGGCAACAATAATCCATGCAGAACGTACACATTAAATGGTGAAACCTTAGCAAGGACTACAGCAGAACGGGATTTGGGGGTGATCATCAGTGAAGACATGAAAAAGGCCAATCAAGTGGAGAAGGCTTCATCCAGGGCTAGGCAAATGCTGGATTGTATCCGGAGAAGCTTTGTTAATCGGAAGCCCGACGTCCTAATGCCCTTGTACAGAACCATGGTGAGGCCTCATCTGGAGTACTGCGTACAATTCTGGAGGCCACGTTACCGTAAAGATGTGCTGAGAGTCGAGTCGTTACAGCGAATGGCTACCAGGATGGTCTCGGGGCTCAAAGATCTATCATACGAAGAAAGGCTGAACGAATTGCGGCTATACTCTCTCGAAGAACGTAGGGAGAGAGGAGACATGATTGAGACATTTAAGTATGTCACTGGTCATATCATGGTAGAAGATGATATTTTCCTTCTTAAAGGACCCTCGGCCACAAGAGGACACCCGCTGAAAATAAAGGGTGGGAAGTTTCATGGCGACACCAGGAAATACTTCTTCACCGAAAGAGTGGTTGACAGCTGGAATAAGCTCCCAGTGCAGGTGATCGAGGCCAGCAGCGTGCCAGATTTTAAGAACAGATGGGATGCTCATGTCGGATCTCCATGAGGGAAAGGTCATCAGAGAGCGATTAAATAGGGGGGTGGGTCAATGGTGTGGGCAGACTCGATGGGCCTCGGCCTTTTTCTGCCGTCACTTTCTATGTTTCTATGTTTCTATCCATCCATCGGTCTTGGACATTATTCGAGACAGTTACAAATTAGAATTCTCCTCTCCCAGCATAGATTCTTGTTTAGTGTCCCCGTGTTCGGACGTGGCCAAGGTGGCGTTGGTTCAGGGCACCCTCTTAGTACTCCTGAACATGGGGGCTTTGGTTCCAGTTCCTCAGGAGCAGTGGGAACTGTGGAGATATGCCATTTACTTTATAGTGCCAAAGAAAGAGGGGTCTGTCAGGCCGGTTCTGGATCTCAAGGGGGGGTCAATCAATTTCTCCATGTCAAACACTTCCAAACAGAGACGGTGAGGTCAATGATTGCGGCAGTTTAGTTGGGTGACTTTTTTATTGCTCTTGATCTCGAGGAGGTGTACTTGCATATCCCCATCTGGCCCCTGCACCAGTGGTTTTCTGCGTTTTGCGATTCTCGGTCGGTTGTCTTTGTTTCAGGCACTGCTTTTGGCTTGGCCACGATGCCATGCACCTTTTTCCAAGGTGCTGGTGGTGGTGACGGTCTTTCTTCAAAGGAGGGAATCTTGGTTCTCCCCTATCTGGACGATTGGTTTATCGGGCTTCTTCCCGTCCAGAAACTTTGCGAGTAACTAGGGCGATTTCTCTGCTTCAGTCATTGGGCTGGGTGGTCCACTTTTCGAAAACTTCTGTCATCTCTTCTCAAATCATTGGTGCATCTGGGCATGCGTTTTGACATGGCTCGGGGGAGAGTCTTGCTGCCTGAGGGCAGGGGCGAGTAGTCGCAGGTTCGTCTGCTGACCCAGGTGCTGTGACCCGGAGTGTGGGATTTAGTCCAGGTGCTGGGCCCTATGGTGGCGGCTCTGGAGGTGGTCCTCTGGGTCCGCTTTCATTTGAGGTCTCTTCAGCAGTCTCTTCTTTCCCAATGGTCGCCTTTGTCTCAGGATTACAAGTGTCGCCTCCGATGGATGCCCCAGGCCTTGCTAAGCATGTATTGTTGGACGGACAGTGCCAGTCTGTTCAAGGGAATGCCCCTTTCGACCCCCGAATGGATGGTGGTCACGACGGATGCCAATCGGCCGGCCGGGGTGGGGGTGGGGGCCCAGTGACTGCTGTCCTCGGCACAGGGTGTGTAGCCTCAGGAGGAGGCTCAGTGGTCCATCGATCTTCTGAAATTCAGAGTGAGCAGTCTGGCCCTGCTGGAGTTTTGGTCTCTGATTCAGGGCGGGCCGACCGGGATCCTCTGACAGGTCACAGCGGTTCACCTACATCAACAGGCAAGTGGGCACGAGGAGCCTGCAACTATCTCTGGAAGAGCGGACTCTGCTTCTATGGGCCGAGTCATGTATTGCACTTCTGCTGGGCAAGGGGAAAAAAGGGACAGCTGCTACTGGACCTGGAGGGAGGGAGAAGGAGAAATGCTGCTGAGAGGGGAGGAGGGAAAAGAAAGGGAAGAGAGTTACTGCTGGACAGGGGGAGGAGGGAAGGGAGAAGAAAAAAGGAAGGAAACAGCTTGCAGGGAGTTTAGAAGAGGGGAAGGGGAGAGACAGGAATGAGATGGGAAGGGGGGTCAGCAGAGAAATTAAGAGGAACAAAGATGCTAGATCTGGTGTAGGAGAGATAAAAATGAAGAGAGCAGTGAAGCTGTAATGAATCGTGTAAAAAGAGAGAGGGGCATAGGCTGGATGGAAAGGGGAGAGGGGCATAGAAAGAAGACAAATACCATATGGAAGGGGGAGAGGTCAGACAGTAGATGGAAGGGGCAGACGCTGGAAGGAAGAGAGTAAAAAGAAGATGAAAGCAGAAACCAGAGACAACAAAAGGTAGAAACAAATAATTTTATTTCTATTTTGTGATTAGAATATATCAGATTTGAAATATATATCCTGCTAGAGCTGGTGTTAGACATAACTGGGGACTGCAAAGTCCAGGCAGTGGCTTAGAGCTCTGACCAGGGGGGCAGTTGCCCTAGTTGCACTCCCCTAACCCTATTCCTGCTATGTGTGACTGCGGTATTCTATTAGCATGATATTTGTGTAGCATTCTGTAATAATTTGGCTTATTCAGTTTTCTTGATAGTAGAGGGGATATATGTGAAGGGGAAGGGAGACAGGGGTTTTGTTGATCCTTGCTCTGTATTATTTGTATTTATAAAATGACAATTGTACAGAATATTGTTTCTTTTTATACTTTAATAAAATACATTCAGTATACAATCATAACTGAGGCTTGTGTGGATGGGATCAGATGGTTTGCGAGGACCGAGCTCGCGGAGACGGGGCGGAAACGGGGTTTTAAAATTTCAGTCCTAGTAGTTTGCCGGTCCACAAAATAATTTTTTTTTCCCGCCGGTCCATAGGTGTAAAAAGGTTGAAGAACACTGTACTACAGGACGGAGTATCTGCAAGGTTAGCATACATTTCCCTCAAAGTTCAGGTGGCGGCCATTGCCTGTTCCAAGGGCCAAATGGTGCACTCTTCATAGGCTTCTCTGCCTGATGTAGTACACTTCCTGAAGAGGTGTGCGGCGCATTCGCCCTCCTTTATGGAAACCCTATCCGGGTTGGAGTCTTCACCTGGTACTTGGTGGCGTATAGTGGGCTCCATTCAAGCCCTTGAGCGTGGCTTCTCTCAAGGAGATCACCCTGTATTTGGTCTTTCTGGTGGCTATGGCGTTGGCGCGTAGGTTGTTTCTCGTCTGCCGGGTTGTCTTTATCCCAGGACAAGCAGGCAGCCTATTCTCAACATGTAGGTAACGTCATCCACGGAGCCCGGATGCGGACAGCTTCAAAAGCAGACTTGCTTGAAGAACTTTAGAAAGTTTGCGACTGAAGCATTGCACATGCGTGAGCGCCTTCCCTCCCGACACAGGGCAAGCGTCTCCTCAGTTCTCAGTTTTCCGTGGAGCCAAGAAATCCTATTTCGACTCTACGCTAGACTCAGTCTACTTTGTGCCTTCTCTCACCGCGGCTTTTGTTCTTTTTAAGACAGAGTTGCTGTGTTATTTGCACGTTTTTATTTTACTTTAAAAAAAAAATAAAATTTTTATTTTCTTCTTTTGTTCGTGTCACGGCGGGACCTGCCTTGCGTCCTCAGCCTGCGGGCTTTGAGTTCGCCGCGGCTATTTTTCAGTCTATGTCCTGGCCGATCACAGGTTCAAGGGTCGTGTACCCGGTGTTCTACCCTTCAACCTTGACATTAAACGTTGAATTCAGGTGGAGAAAATCTTCGGCGGTATGGATCCACTAACCCCGGTCTCGACCTCAGCTCCGGTCAAGTCTTCTATGAGGCTCCCGCCTTCTCCCTTGACCTTAATCAAACCTTCCTCATTTGAGAAGTCCTTGTCCTCGAGCAAATCTGCTAAGTCTTCTCCTGAGGAGCCGCTTTCCTCGCTGTCTTTCTCAGGTCTGATAGCGCAGGAGTCTGTTCAAGCAGTGGTTCTGAAGCTGCCCAAGAAGCATGTCTCCAAATCGAAGCGTCATTCTTACTCCTCTTCCTTAGACTATAGCCACACCAAATGTACCAGATCAGGAGTTTGGTAATATACTTGCCAAACATACTCCTACCTCGACTCTGCTTCCTGCAGCCCAGCCTGAGCACTCGGCAGTATCACAAGGAGTTGAGTCCTTGGCAGTGCCTCGAGCTCAACCTATACACTGTATGCAAGGAGTCGAGTGTCTTGTCTGGAGCCTATGCACTCTATACTTTGGGAGTGCCTCAAGAAGATACTATACACTCAATGCAAGGAGTTTAGTCTTTGCGAGTGTCTCGTCTGGAGCCTAAGCACTCTGTATAAGGAGCCGAGTCCTTGCCAGTGCCTCGAGGTACCTCGACACAAGGAGCTCAGTCCTTTTTACATTACATTAGTGATGTCTATTCCGCCATTACCTTGCGGTTCAAGGAGGATTACATAAGATTTATCAGGAGTTACAAGGATTGTAACTTTACATAAGAATTCTCATAGGAATTACATAGGAGTTATATAAGAATTGTCGGGAACTTGAGGCGATACATGTTGGGTAATTAGAAACATTTTAGATTTGAAAGGGGTAATGAGTGTGGTGAGTGGAGATTGGGAAGGAACTGGTTGTGTTAAATAAGTTTTATGTATTTTTTTTGAAGAATAGGGTTTTAGTTTCTTTTTTTAAGGTTTTGTAGTCTGTGGTCGAAGACAGCAGATTGGTGATTTGTCTGTTTAGTTTTGCTGCTTTGGAGGCCATTAGATTGTCATAGTTTTCTTCATTTGACATTTTTGGTTGGTGGGTATGTGAATAGTGAGTGGATTCTCCTGTGTCTGGTTGAGGTGGATTGAGTTAGTCGGTTATTCCAGTAGCATGGGCTTTCTCTATTAATAGCTTTGAAAAGTAGGCAGTAGAATTTGAAGTGTATTCATGCTTGTATTGGGAGCCAGTGTGAGTCATAGTATGCTTCTGTGATGTGGCCATATTTTTTTCAATGAGTAGATGAGTCTTAAGGCTGTGTTTTGTATTGTTTGTAATTGCTTTATCATGGTCACTGGGCAAGAGAAGTATATTATGTTGCAGTAGTCAATTAGTCCAAGGATAAGAAATTGTACCAAAAGTTGGAATTGTTTCTTGTCGAAGAATTTTCGGATTTGTCTTAGGTTTCTCATAGTCACGAATGATGCTTTTATTACTTTGTTGATTTGAGGTTGCATGGTACAGCCTCTGTCAATCAGTACTCCAAGAAGTTTTAGTGTGGGTTGAATGGGGTATAAGATCGAGTTTATTACTATGTTTGTTAAGGTTGGAGTTTTGCTGTTTTCTAGGAGGAGGAAATTTGTTTTGTCAGGGTTGAGTTTTAGTTTGTGTTCAGTCATCCGTGTTGCTACTGTTTCGAGTGTTTTGTGTATTGTGCCTGTTATGGTGGGTTCTGTGGTTGAAGGGGAGGAGAATGGTGATGTCATCTGGGTAGCTGTATGAGGTTATGCCATGTTTGTCTAGGCAGGAGCTGAGGGAGGCTATATATAGGTTGAATAGTGTGGGAGATAGAGGTGATCCCTGGGGAACTCTGCAAGGATTGGACCATGGTTCTGATTTTTCTTTAATTGTTTTAACCCTGTAGGTTCTGGATTGTAGGAAGCCTTTAAACCATGAGAGAACCTTACCTGAGATTCCTATGGAATCTAGCATTTGTAGGAGGATGTTATGGTCTACCAGATCGAAGGCTGTAGAGAGGTCTAGTTGTATGAGCATGATTTTCTTGCCTGTACAGAGATGTTGTCTAGCTGTGTCCATTAGTGTTCCTAGTAGGGTCTCACTGCTGTAGTTGGTTCTGAAGCCAGACTGTGTGGGGTGGAGTAAGTTGTGGTTTTCTAGGTATGAGGTTAAGGTTTTGGCTACTAGGCCTTCTCTCAGCTTGACGTACAATAGGATTGAGGCTATGAGTCTGTAGTTGGATGGTTGATCTGTTGTTCCTTTGGGGTCTTTTAGTATCGGAGTTATGATGATTTCGCTGAGGTCTTGTGGGAATTGTTCATCTATGAGTAGAGATTGTATCCATTGTAGGAGTAGGTAGTGGAATAGTGTGCTCGAGGTTTTCAATAAGTATGGGGGGCAGTGTTTGAGGTCGCAGGCTGCATGGCTGTATTTATTATATAGTTTGTTGAAGTCTGACCGTTGTATGGGTGAGAAGTGGGACAAGGTTCTGTCTGCTGCAACTGATTCTTTTTTTGTGGGGGAAAGTGAAGCCTCTTCTACGTGAGTGGGAATTCCTTTGAACTTGGCTCTGATGTTTGTGATCTTGTTTTTGAAGTATGTGCTAAGAGAGTAGCTGAGGTAGGGGGGGGAGTTGCTGTTGGCTAGGTAGGGTGTGGTGTCTGAGAACTTTTAGTAGCTGGAATAGCTTTTTTGTATCTTGGGGTCCTTCTCTTTTTGGTGTCTCTACCTCGATCTCCAGCCTCCAGCCCTTCTTCCTCGCATAAGGAGCTGCCCTTTTCGAGGCATAGGGCAAGGACTCCTTGAGGTTCTTCTCAGTGGGACCTGCCTGGTTTGAGGCACAGTTCTCCACATCAGTCGAGGTACCCATCAAGACCCAGGTCCTCTTCTCGAGACAGGTCTTGCTCCTCCAGGCCTAGAGACTTTTAGAGACCTCCAACTCCGAAGTCGAGGACACCACCTGCTGAACCTAACCACTATGGTTCTTCTCCTGCGAGGGATTCTATCCATTCTCTCAGTGAGTCATCTGTACCTGCATATTCAACCTCAGGTATCGGTACTCCAAAGAGGCTTCACCTTCATTCTCTGCTTTGCGAGGCGCTTCGAGGTCACCTTCTTCCCCTCGAAGCCGCCCTTCCTCAAATCAGGTGTCTCTTTCTACTCTCAAATTACCCATTAATAGACTTCTTTCTCAGATCTTATTCCATTCCTGCTGTTCCAGGAAAGCTGGAATCTCGTTACAGGATGGTCTACTGCAAGAGCTTTGTGAAATCTTAGTTATTCCATCAGTCCCATCTTCTCGAGTCTTCTCTGAAAAGGACCAGTCCTGCCAAAGTTTATGCCACTGTCTCTCCTGGAAGAGAGGGCAGCACCATGAATAAATTTGGTCATTGCTTGTATCAAAATTCTCTTATGGCAACTAGAGTTTTGACTTACCATTTTGTTTTTACTTATTTCAAGCATTTGGTTGACGCACTCACTGATTTTTTTTCAGGTATATTCTTCAACATCGACTTCCAGGGTTTCGGCATCTGACTTCCATTCTTGATGCATTTGAACTTTCCTCGAGGGTCTCAACCTTCTCAGTGGCAAAGCGCCGGCTTGCCTGGCTCTGCACTCTAGACATGGACCCCAGTCTTCAAGATTGTCTGGCTAATATCCCTTGTCAGGGCAATGAATTGTTTGATGACTCCATCAAGGCAGCTACTCATCGATTGTCTGACCATGAGAAATCGTTTGCTTCCATCATTCGACCTAAGCCTAAGCCTTCTACCTCTAAAGGCTTTAGGTCTCTTCCATCTTACCATAGGCGTTTTCCACAGAGAGCAGCTCCTTATACATGAGCGCCTCCTAAGAAACAACCACAACAGCAGCAGCAGCAAAAACCTCAGACTCCTGCTGCGCCTAAGGCCTCTCAACCTTTTAAACCATCTAATACAAAGCATAACCTTCATCGTTCTGCCTCTGTCCTCTCCCCTTCCCATTGGAGGTCATCTCCATCATTTTTACCACCGCTGGGAGATCATTACATGAGACCTCTGGGTGCTGTCTATCCTCAAGGAAAGATACTCTTTGCTTCCTCCAGATTCCACCAGATCTTCATCCAAGAAAGTATCCTTCTAATTCATCACGGACCACCCTTCTTCTTCAAGAAGCTTAAGCTCTGCCATCGAGGAAGTTCCCTTTGAACACAAAGTAGGGGATTTTACTCCCGTTACTTCCTAGTTCTGAAGAAGACGGGCGATCTGCGCCCTATCTTGGATCTCAGAGCGCTCAACAAATTTTTAGTCAAAGAAAAATTCCGAAAGTTGTCTCTGGCATCCTTGTATTCCCTTCTAGATCAGAATGATTGGTTATGTTCTTTAGATCTCAAAGAGGCTTACACTCACATTCCCATTCATCCAGCCTCTTGACAGTTCCTCAGATTTCGGGTGGGAAATCTGCATTTCCGATACAGAGTGCTACCCTTCGGCCTGGCGGCATCTCCAAGAGTTTTCACCAAGTGCCTAGTTGTAGTAGCTGCAGCAGTTCTGCGGAACCATGGTCTATAGGTGTTCCCGTACCTGGATGACTGGCTTATCAAAGATTCAATATCTCAAGGGGTTATTGTAGCGACCCAATGGACTATTTGGTTTCTTCAAAGTTTGGGGTTCAAAATCAACTTTCCCAAATCCCCGCTACAGCCCTGTCAAACTACAGTTCATTGGAACTTTCTTGGACACTGTACAACTCGGAGCATTCCTTCCTCAGCAGCGTCAGGATGCTCTTATTCACCTTTGTCATAAAGTGTCATCCCTCACTTCACTGTCAGCAAGACACATGATAGTTCTCCTAGGTCACATGGCCTCTACAGTTCACATGACTTCTTATGCCAGACTTCACTTCAGAATCCCTCAGTGGACCCTGGCACCTCAATGGGCTCAGGCTTTCGACCCACTCTTTCAACACATCAGAGTGACTCCTTCGTTAAGACAGTCTTTCCACTGGTGGATGCTCTCTTCCAATCTCTCCAAAGGTTTACTGTTTCAAACACCCCCTCATCAGAAGGTCCTTGCGACAAACTTTTCAACCTACACTTGGGGGGGCTCATCTCAATGGTCTCCTTACTCAAGGCCATTGGTTCAGCATGGATCATCAGTGTCGCATCAGTCTCTTGGAACTCAGAGCAATCTTCAATGTTCTCGAAGCTTTTTAGCATACTCTTCACGACCAGGTAGTCCTCATTTGGACAGACAACCAAGTCGCCATGTACTATGTCAACAAGCAGGGAGGAACAGGATCTCTCCTTTGCCAGGAAGCTCTGAAGGTTTGGAATTGGACAATCCTTCACAACACCTTCCTGAAACCTGTCTACATTCAAAGAGAGAAAAATTGTCTGGTGGACAAATTGAATTGTCATCTACAACCTCACGAATGGACACTTAATTCCTCGCCTCTTCATCACATTTTATCTCAGTGGTGAACTCCTCAGATAGATCTCTATGCGTCTCCCCACAACAACAAACTGTCTCAGTTCTGCTCCAAGATATACTCCCCTCACCGACTGGAGGCAGATGCTTTTCTCCTGGAATGGACGAATCGGTTTCTCTATGCATTCCTTCCATTCTCTCTCATTCTCAAGACACTTGTCAAACTCAAACAGGAACATGCTACCATGATTCTGATAGCTCCTCAGTGGCCCAGGCAACCTTGGTTCTCCCTTCAACTCAGAAGCAGGAAGCTACTACTTCTACCAATTTTTCCCTCTCTGCTTACACAGAGTCAGGAGTCTCTACTTCACTCCATCCTGCAGTCTCTACACCTGACTGCTTGATTCCTCTCAACTTAACTTCCACTCTACAGTTTTCTCAATCTGTACAGGACATTTTAGATGCTTCTAGGAAGCGTACCACTAGACAATGCTACAATCATAAATGGACTAGATTTCCTGCTTGGTGCACCATTCATCACAAGAAGCCTCAATCTACCTTCTTGTGTTCAGTTTTGGATTATCTATTCCATTTGTCTCAATCGGATTTCAAATCCACATCCATTCGAGTCCATCTCAGTGCAATTGCTGCTTTTCATCAGCCTATAGAAGGGAAACCCCTTTCTGCTCAACCTTTGGTTTCCAGATTTATGAAAGGACTTTTCAATGTCAAGCCACCTCTCAAACCTCCTCCAATGTTGTTCTTGCTCAATTGATGAAGCCTCCTTTTGAACCAATGGCTTCGGCTCATCTTAAATATCTCACTTGGAAAGTGATTTTTCTCATTGCTATCACGTTTGCTCGCAGGGTCAGCGAGCTACAAGCTTTAATTGCAGACCCACCTTTCACAGTATTCCATCATGACAAGTGGTCCTCTGTACTCATCCTAAATTCTTACCTAAAGTGGTTTCAGAATTTCATCTCAGTCAATCCATTGTGCTTCCACTGTTTTTTCCAAAGCCTTATTCTCATCCTGGAGAAACAGTTCTTCATACTCTGGAATATAAGTTTTGGCTTTCTACTTGCAAAGAACTATGCCACACAGATCTGCACCTCAACTTTTTGTCTCCTTTAATCCAAACAAGTTGGGGCATCCGATTTCCAAGCGCACCATCTCCAACTGGTTAGCTGCTTGCATCTCTTTCTGCTATGCTCATGCTGGACTGCATCTACAAAGTTAAGTCACAGCCCATGAAGTCAGAGCCATGGCGGTATCAATAGTTTTCCTTAGATCTACTCCTATTGAGGAAATCTGTAAAGCTGCTACTTGGTCCTTGGTTCATACCTTCACCTCTCATTATTGTCTGCTATAATGCCGCTTTATAGGGCAATGGTCAGACCCCACTTGGAATACTGCGTCCAACATTGGTCTCCCTACCTAAAGAAGGATATAAAACTGCTGGAGAGGGTGCAGAGACGAGCAACTAAACTAGTGAAGGGTATGGAGAAACTGGAATATGAGGATCGACTTAAAACACTGGGATTGTTCTCCCTTGAGAAAAGGAGACTGCGTGGGGATATGATCGAGACCTTCAAAATACTGAAAGGAATCGACAAAATAGAGCAGAGAAGATTATTTACATTGTCCAATTTGACACGGACAAGAGGACATGAAATGAAGCTAAGGGGGGGCAAGTTCAGGACTAATATCAGGAAGTTCTGCTTCACACAGAGAGTGGTTGACATCTGGAATACTCTCCCAGGGAAGATTATTGCGGAATCGACAGTCCTAGGCTTCAAAAGCAAACTAGATGCATATCTCCTTGAGAGAGGCATATAAAGATATGGTTGGATATAAAATAAGCCAGGTGTATACCTAGCAGGGCCTCCGCGTGTGCAGATCGCCGGACTTGATGGACCGAAGGTCTGATCCGGAGATGGCACTTCTTATGTTCTTATGCATGTTTTTTTCCAGACAGGATGGCCATTTGGCCAAGCAGTGTTACAAAATTTATTCTCCTGAATTGCCAACACTCCCACCATCCCATTCTGGTTAGCTTGGAGGTCACCAACATGTTGAGAATAAGCTGCTTGCTTGTCCTGGAATAAAGCACAGTTACTTACCGTAACAGGTGTTATCCAGGGACAGCAGGCAGCTATTCTCACAACCCACCCACCTCCCCTGGTTGGCTTATCTGCTAGCTATCTGAACTGAGGAGACGCGTGCCCTGTGTCAGGCGGGAAGGCATGCGCGGTGCAGAAGTCGCAAACTTTCTAAAGTTCTTCAAGCATGTCTGCTTGCGAAGCTGTCAGCATCTGTGGATGACGTCACCCACATGTTGAGAATAGCTGCCTGCTGTCCCTGGATAACACCTGTTATGGTAAGTAAATGTGCTGTGCGGACGGTTCTTTCGTTTCTGCCTAAGGTGGTTTCGTCTTTTCATGTCACTCAGTCTTTTTTTTTTTTTTTTCTTCCCTCTTGCGATTTCTCAGTGTACAAAGGTTGCTCCTGCACTCTGCAGGTTCCTAGTGGCTTTTGGCAGTCAGATCACCTCTTTGTCTTGTTCTCAGACCCAATGAAGGATAAGGCTTCGGTGGCCTGTTGGGTCAGAGGCTGTTTCTTCCGCTTATTTGCTGGCGGGTAAGCTGATTCCGATGGAGCTGCGTGCTCTCCACAAAAGTGAAAATAAGGAAGAAGTAGGGAATTACAGGCTGTTAAGTCTGACTTCTGGGGTAAGCAAATTAATGAAAACGCTTTAAAAACAGAGAATGGTCAAGTTTCTGTAATCCTGTGGATTACATGACTGGAGGCAACATGGATTCAAGAGGTAAGTCTTGCCAGACAAATCTGATCAATTTTATTTGTCGAGCTCTGTTGGGAGATGACCCGGTATATAAATCGAAGACTAGATTAGATTAGATAGAGGATGTGCGCTAGATTTGGTGTATTTAGATTTTAGCAAAGCCTTTGACAGTGTTTCATACAGACGTCTGATAAATAAACTGAGTGTCCTCGGGATGGGTCCCAAAGTGATGGGCTAGGTCAGGAACTGGTTGAGAAGAAGGTGACAAGAGGGTAGTGATCAATGCAGATCTCTCTGAGGAAAGGGATTTTACCACTGGTGTGCCTCAAGATTCTGTTCTTGGGCCTGTTCTTTTTAACATTTTTATAGATGATATTGCTGAAGGATTGTCGGGTAAGATTTGCATCTTTGCGAATGATACCAAAATCTGCAATAGAGTAGACACGCCGGATGGTGTGAATAATATGAAGAAAGACTGGCAAGCTTGAAGAATGGTCTGAAATTTGGCAGCTAAAATTTAATGCTAAGAAATGCAAGGTCATGCATTTGGGCTGCAAAAAGCAGAGGCATATGGGGAAATGTGGGAGAGGGGAAATATGATAGAGATGTTTAAATGTGCATGAATCGAGTCTTCAACATCTTTATAAACGATCTGGACATTGGTACGACGAGTGAGGTGATTAAATTTGCGGTCGATACAAAGTTATTCAAGAGTAGTGAAGACGCAGGGGGATTGCAAAGATCTGTAACGTGATATAATCAGGCTCGAGGAATGGGCATCAACATGGCAGATGAGGTTCAACGTGGATAAGTGTAAAGTGATGCATGTAGGTAACAAAAATCTCATGCATGAATACAGGATGTCTGGGGCGGTACTTGGAGAGACCTCCCAGGAAAGAGACTTGGGAGTTATGATTGACAAGTCGATGAAGCCATGTATGCAATGTGTGGCGGCAGCGAAAAGGGTGAACAGAATGCTAGGAATGATAAAGAAGGGAATCACGAACAGATCGGAGAAGGTTATCATGCTTCTGTACTGGGTCATGGTGCGCCCTCACCTAGAGAACTGCGTCCAGCACTGGTCGCCGTACATGAAGAAGGACACGATACTACTCGAAAGGGTCCAGAGAAGAGTGACTAAAATGGTTAAGGGGATGGAGGAGTTGCCATACAGTGAAAGATTAGAGAAACTGGGCCTTTTCTCCCTCGAACAGAGGAGATTCAGAGGGGACATGATCAAAACATTCAAGGTACTGAAGGGAATAGACTTAGTAGATAAGGAAAGGTTGTTCACCCTCTCCAAGATAGGGAGAATGAGAGAGCACGCTCTAAAATTGAAAGGGGATAGATTCCATACGAATGTAAGGAAGTTCTTCTTCACCCAAAGAGTGAAAACTGAAACGCTCTTCCGGAGTCTGTCATAGGGGAAAACACCCTCCAGGGATTGAAGACAAAATTAGACAAGTTCCTGCTGAATCGGAACGTGCTTAGGTAGGGCTAGTCTGAGGGCACTGATCTTTGATCAGAGGGCTGCTGCGTGAGTGGATTGCTGGACATGATGGACCACTGGTCTGACCCAGCAGCGGCAATTCTTATGTTCTTTCATTTGAAAGGAAACTCTGCGATGAGAGGACATAGGATGAAATTAAGAGGTGATAGCCTCCCGTGTAATCTGAGGAAATACTTTTTTACAGAAAGGGTGATAGATGCGTGGAACAGTCTCCTGGAAGAGGTGGTGGAAACAGACTGTGTTTGAATTCAAGTGAGCCTGGGATAGGCACGTGGGATCTCAGAGAGAAAGAGATAATGGTTATTGTGGATGGCAGTCTAGATGGGCCATTCGGTCTTTATCTGCCATCATGTTTCTATGTATTGTATATCTGTCTATTTGTGTTATGTTTGTAGGCTCCAAGAAGAGTCATCTAAATACCACTTAGAGGGGTGGGCCTCAGGAAGGGCTTAAAGATAGAATAAGAACTACTGGGGCCAGGTCAGACCATACCCTTGACTTGATGCAAGCATCCACCATATTTTACAGCAGACCCTGAGACCCACTGTGTATTGATATGGGAATAGGATGAATGCCCTGTTGAAAAGTGAGTAAGATGTTTGAGTTGGATAGAAAAAATGCCAAGCATCATAAAGTTCTCAATGGTCTCTCAGCTCTTGGAGCCTAACTATCCACTTTTGCATATATAGTTGCCCTTCTGTATTTATTGTCCAGCTGTGGATCAGGTGTGAAATTAAAATCACCCCCAAGAATTATGTCCTACTGCATGGTCAACACACTCTCTGAAAACCTTTTGATCTGAATTGGGGGCATAAATGTTAACTAAAGTATATTGTTCAGTTTTGACCCTTAGCAACAGGACATGATCCTCTATATCTATATGAATCTCCTTAACTAAGTTCACTTCTCCCTCTGTATTTGCTGTTTCAGCATTCACAGTTTAGGTTATTCATGGTTTTTAGCATGCTGGCTCCTTCCCCCAAATTACGACAGCTTGCATAGAGAAATCACTAATTCTTAGCGTTTACAGAGAAAATTGCTGATTCCCAGCACTTTCTTCACCGTGTTTTGCCTCTTCTTCAGGAACGGGCCAGGTCTCCCACTATGTTATTTGCGGTTTTGCCATATTCACAATGGTTTTTAATAGAAAACAGCGAATAACATGAAAAAGTTATTTGTGGTTTTTCTGTATTTGCAATTCTGTTAATCCCCCATCACAGCGAATAAGGAGGGAGAAGTGTAGTCTAAAGTTCGGAAAAGCAAACGGTTGTCTTTTTCTGCTTGTTAAAGGCAAGATATACAATGGGAAATTTAATTGGATGCAAAAGACATTTTTGGGGGATGGCAAAAAATGTGGTGTTCTATTACTATCTTAGCAGGTTTCTGCAAACATTTTGGCCTGGATTCTCTTAATTGATGCCGGGTTTTGGTTTTTTTGGTATCCAAGCTCAGTAAAAACCACTGTTTAAAGAGTGGCTTAATAAAAGAGGATCTAAATTTCTCAAGATGAGCTGGGCCCATAAAAGTATAAGCAACATTTTGTTATAAAGCTAAACATTTACAAGGAAATCTGAAATAAATTGGTTGTCCTCCTTCCACCAGGCTTTAAGAAGATGACTAGGAGGCATACGATGAAGCTACTAAGTAGTAGATTTAAAACAAACTGGAAAAAATAATTACTCAATGTGAAATTGAGTTGGAAACAGGATACTGGGCTTGATGGACCTTCGGTCTGTCCCAGTATGGCAATTCTTAGTTCTTATGAGTTTCAAGGCGCCTACCAGTGCCTAAAAAATTGGTGTTGGAATCAGCCTCCGTAGGAGCTTTAGACTGCCTAATGCCAGAAGTGGTGTTAGGTGGCCTAAAGTGCCTTCGGAGGCACGATCCACATCAAAGGTAGGTGCCAGCAATGTAGACCTGGAAAATCCTGACCTACATTTCCAGTGCCTATCTTTGGCTGGAGGCATGATTCTGTACCTGGTGCCATCATGTAATTGACATGCAGTCGGTGGCCACTTTTAAGGCGGTGCCAGTTAAAGAATCCAGCTCTTTGTGTTCACATTGTTGCTGTATTGTTACAGCAGTGTTCCATTGTTTGAACATATGAATGGTCATCAGATTCCTACTGTTATCAGCACCAGTGTCAGGTCAAAAGCGCGCCAGGACAAAGGCGCGCCCAGACAATTGAGCGCAGCGCAGAGGCGCACGCTGCTCAAAATTACTGTTTTTAGGGCTCGGACGGGAGGGACATTGCGCCGCATTATGGGGGGTTGTAACCAGTGTTCCCTCTAAGCGGGCGGGTGTTGTGAGCAAACTTTTTTCACCGTGAGCCAAAAATATCGGGCGCCAGCAAGTTATGAGCCAACTCGCCCGATTCTCCTCTCGCCGCCCTGCCATCTGCCGTACGCCTCTTCCGATCGTGCGCTGTGACGAGAAACGTGTGCGCTGCGATGTAATATTTTGTGCGCCAGCGCACGCCAGCGCAGCTTAGCGGGAACACTGGTTCAAATGGTTTTATTTATTTCCCCAAATTTATTTTTGTTATACGCATTGAAAATATTTGATATTGCGTTTAAATCAAAATCTCAATAAACTTGAAACGAGTGCCCGTGAGATTGTGGGAGGGTTAAATACTCAAAACTTAGAAGTTTTTGCTACGCCAGCTTTCTGGTATCTTTACATACAGTGGCGTACCTAGCATATGTAACATCCGGGGCCCATCATTTTTTGGCACCCCCCCCCCCATCTGTAAGAAAAACATGATTTTTAGTAACAAACCACACGTCACACATGAGTACCTAGGAAAAGGCAGCATCTTACATATTGCAGTGAGCAGTACATCAATACACCCATTGTAAAACTAAACAAGCCAGACCAGCACAGATCAATCCTACACCGTCAATCCTAACAGAAAACCATGTCTTTCGAACACACAGAACACAGAAAACACCTTCGCCTAGTAAGGAATATGTAATCACAAACTAACCCCTCCCTCTTTTACAAAACTGTAGTGTGGATTTTAGCTACGGAGGTAACAGCTCTGATGCTCATAAAATTCTGAGCATCAGAGCTGCTACCACCAAGGCTGGTGCTAAAAACGCTTCACAGTTTTGTAAAAGGGGGGATAAAATAAAAATACATAGACAAAGGTTAAATTGAACCAGCAAGAAGCTGGACTCTGCATACAATGCTTCACAGAAACAGTGACACATGTCTCCTAAAGCAATAAATAAATAGAAATTTTTTTCTACCTTTGTCTTCTGTGGTTTCTCCTTTCCTCATCTTCTTGTAACTCTCTTCCTTCCATCCACTGTCTGCCGTCTCTCTTCCCCTATATGGCATCTTCTCTCCTTCTATGCCCCTTCCAGAAACTGTATGCCTCCCCCTTCCATCTCTCCTTTCACCCCATTGGTCTGGCATCTCTCTCCTCGCCTTCCCTCTCCCACACCTCTCCTCATAGTCTGGTATCTCCCCTTCCCTGATTCTCTGGCATCTCTCTCCTTTCCTTTTCTTCCATCTTTCGCTCCCCCTCCATGCTCTCACATCTCCCCCTTCCTTTTCCCTTAGACTGGCATACCTTCCTCCTACGCTCCAAGCCCTGGCATCTCCTTTAATTCCCTCCCTCATCTTCCTTCTCCCTCCAGCTGGGTACCGCAACACTCTTCCCTGCAGCTCTGCACTTCCCCACAATTGCCATGCTTCGGTTCCTCTTCTTCCTTCCTTCCTCCCCCCCCCCCCCCCGCGGGACCCTGCGGCACCATCAACTCTTACTCCCTCTAATGTCGGCCCTGCAGCTCCAGACTTCCTCGCACCTTCTCCCCTCCCCCTTTGGATCGCTATTATTTTAAATGTTATAGCCGCGGAGCTGTATCCATCAGTGGAGATGTCTAACCTCGGCCTGCCCCGGAACTCTTACTGCAACAGTGACTTCCTGTTCCTGCCTAGACGGGCGTCTGCTGCAGTAAGAGTTCCGGGGCAGGCCGAGGTTAGACATCTCCACTGATGGATACAGCTCCGCGGCTATAACATTTAAAATAATAGCGATCCAAAGGGGGAGGGGAGAAGGTGCGAGGAAGTCTGGAGCTGCAGGGCCGACATTAGAGGGAGTAAGAGTTGATGGTGCCGCAGGGTCCCGCGGGGGGGGGAGGAAGGAAGGAAGAAGAGGAACCGAAGCATGGCAATTGTGGGGAAGTGCAATCCCCCCAATGCGTCCCCTTACCTTACCGACGCGTGTGTGCGCTGTGAAGAGAAACTTTGCGCTGCGATGTAATATTTTGTGCGCGAGCGCAGGCCAACGCAGCTTAGCGGGAACACTGGTTGTAACCCCCCACATTTTACTGAAAACTTCACTTTTTCCCTGGTTTTAGGGAAAAAGTTAAGTTTACAGTAAAATGTGGAGGGTTACAACCCCCCAAACCCCCCACAACGCCGGCGCGATGTCTATTAAGTAAAGTGGGGGGGTTCCCCAACAAAACCCCCCGTCGGAGCCCCTAAAAACAGTAATTTTGAGCGGTGTGTGCCTCCGCGCTGCGCTCAATTGTCCGGGCGCGCATTTGTCTTTCGCGCCGTTGTCTATGAACCAACAGCACCTATACTACGAAACACAAAAATGTCCAAAAATCAGCACTTGGGATATTTTTCTATGCAAAACGTCTTAAGTGCCGATAATTGAAACAAATAATTTAGATGTTTTGCAGGACATTCGCCCTCTAAAACGTCAAACTCATAAAGTGGTATGTTACAGGCATATTTTGGGTGAGATTTGGACAGGCTGTGGACCAAGTTAGACTTGGACATTTTGCAGGACATCCTAGACAGAACTTATACGTTCCAAGCTAGATCTGCTTTAGAAGCATATAAGTGCCAAAAAGGTAAATAAACTGACCAAATGACCCCCCCTCACACACACACAATCTCCCTGTGGTCACTAACACCCTCCCACGCCACCCAAATCTGAATAAAACAGTACATACCTGTCTCTAGGACAGCAGCATTTGGTATGGGAAAGGTTAGTAGAGCATGGCACAGGTGCCTTAATGAGTTATAGAGAGCAGGACCCAGGCCCATAAGATACTTTAACCACTACATTTATGTTGGAAACATCTACATTTAAGTTGAAAACATCCAATTATCCCAGGACAAGCAGGCAGCATATTCTCACTTGTGGGTGAAGTCATCTATGGAGCCCCGACGCAGACAGCTTTTCAAGCAAACTTGATTGAAGATTCAAGTTTGCTGTGCTGCACCACGCATGTGTGCCTTCCTGCTCCACTAGAAGGCGCATCCTCTCCTCGTGGTCCTCAGTTCTATCGTTTCCGCTTAGCCAGACAGTCCTGTTTTTGGTCTCTCCGTTCCGAATGTGCCTTCTAGCACCGCGGCTTTATTGTTTTTGCAGTGAGTCGCTGTGCGCGAGAATTTGTTTTGTTCCTGCTTTTTGTTGCGAAGTTTCGTGTTTTTTCGGCTCCCGGGGGCTCCCGGGTTGCCGTGGCCTTTTTTTTCATGCTTTATGTCCCGGCCCTTGTCCGGGTTTAAAAAGTGCACCAGGTGTGATTGGCTGCTGTTGATCACCGATCCTCATCGGTGGTGCATCTTATGCCTGGGGGCTGACCATCCCACTGATTCCTGCCCCCGGTGCGCTACTTTTCAACATCGTGCTCTCCGCCGCCGTCGGGCCCGTATGGCGGACTTGTTTGCAGTGGAGCAGCCCTTGGCCTCGATGGCCTCGACGTTGGCCCCGGCCTCGATGACCTCGGCCCCGCCTCGGCTGTCCTCGGCCTCGAAGCCCTCGACCTCGGCTTCGAAGCCCTCAGCTCCGGGTAAGTCCCCTCTTCCTTCCTCAGGGTTGACACCAGCGAAGAAGCCATCCTCGGGGGCTCCGGCCGGGCATGGTGGGAGTACCTTACCGATGGCCCCAGCTAAGCCCTCCAAGCCTTCGGGGCGTACCTCCACCACGCGGGAATACTCAGTGTCGAGGTGACCAGCGGAGTGCCGCAGGTCTCAGTCCTGGGTCCACTCCTTTTTAACATATTCATAAGGGACTTGACACGAGGGCTGCAGGGTAAGGTAACATTATTCGCCGATGACGCCAAACTATGCAACATAGTAAGTGAAAGCTATTTGCAGGATAATATGACACAGGACCTTCTTGCGTTGGAAAACTGGTCCTCAACATGGCAGCTGGGCTTCAATGCTAAGAAATGTAAGGTCATGCACCTCGATAGCGGAAATCCATGCAGAACTTACAACTTGAATGGAGAAACATTGGCTAAGACCTCAGTAGAATGAGATTTGGGAGTAATCATCAGTGCAGACATGAAGGCTGCCAAACAAGTAGAAAAGGCCTCATCCAAGGCAAGACAGATGATGGGATGTATCAATAGAAGTTTCGTCAGCCGGAAACCAGAAGTCATAATGCCACTGTACAGGACCATGGTGAGACCTCATCTGGAGTACTGTGTGCAATTCTGGAGGCCACATTACCGTAAAGACGTGCTTAGAGTCGAGTCGGTTCAGCGGATGGCCACTAGGATGATCTCGGGGCTCAAGGGTCTCTCGTACGAAGAGAGATTGAACAGATTGCTGCTCTACACTCTAGAAGAACGCAGGGAGAGGGGGGACATGATTGAGACATTTAAATACATCACAGGACGTGTCGAGGTGGAAGATGACATCCTTTGTCTCAGGGGACCCTCGGCCACAAGAGGGCATCCGCTTAAACTTAGAGGGGGAAAATTTAGTAGTGACACCAGGAAGTATTTCTTCACGGAAAGAGTGGTAGATCACTGGAACAAGCTTCCGGTGCAGGTGGTCGGGGCCACCAGCGTGCTCGACTTCAAGAATAAATGGGACATCTAAGTGGGATCCCTACGAAGGTCGAGTTAAGGAACAGGGTCATTAGCATTTAGACTTATTGGGGGTGGGTCAGTAGCTTGGGCAGACTCGATGGGCTATAGCCCTTTTCTGCCGTCATCTTTCTATGTTTCTATGAGGTCGCCCTCCGTGGAGTGCACTGCGGCGTCCGACATGCCCTCGATGCTGTCGGTACCCATTTTTCAGGACATGCTCCGTGCGATGATCTCCTCGGAGCTTTCCTCTGCGTTGGCCCACCTGCAACCGGCCTCAACCTCGCGTGCGCCGGACCAGCTTGAGCCTCGCGTCAAGGTGCGCCGTTCCAGGCGTCTCTCTTCTTCCTCTGATTCTTCGCCCCGGGCCTCGAGACGTTTCTTGCCCTTGGGGCGCCGGGAGGTGAAGCGCCGGTCGAAGCCTGCTTTGGCCTCGTCCCGGCGGCTGGCTAAGCGCCCCCGGGATTCTCCTCCGAGACGGGGCCGTTCCTCGGCGGCACGCGCCGCAGGGCCTCTACGGGTGTCGGAGTTGTCTCTCTCCAATTCCAAGCTCTTGCTGACTCCTCCTCGGTCCGGGGCTCCGGGCCGGGGTGCTCGGACTTCTCCGAGGGAGTCTGGGGACCGGTCCCTGAGCTGTCATAGGGTTTCGGTGCCTAGTACCCCGGGGTCTTCCCCGAGGGGTTCCTCGAGGCGCCGTCGGTCCTCGACCCCGGCATGCTCCTTGAGTGCGATGTCCTGGGGTTCGGAGCGTGGGGGTGCGGAGAGGGAACCTCGTTATTCTCATGAGGCTTCCCCCTCGTTTTCGGTTGCGGGACGGTCCCGTTCAGCCACCCCTCCCGGGGACCGGGGAGCCGCTCGTCTGTCCTCTTTCACGAGGTTCGTGCAGGACATGGAGCGGGCTCTCCACTTTGACCTCCAGTCGGATTCCAAATATACGAAAGAATACCTGGAGGAATTGGACATGCCGTCTCCGCCTCGTGAGTCTCTTTGGCTTACCTTGAACCAGGTGCTCCGGCAGGCCTTTATCCGCAACCTTGAGACTCCTTATGCGGTCACTGCGGTTCCCTCAAAAATGGAATCCAAGTATAGGACGGTTCCTTGCCCGGGGTTTGAGCGAGCGCAGTTGTCTCACCAGTCCTTGCTGGTTGAGTCCTCGCTTAAGAAATCTCACCCGTCCCGCGTTTCGGCGGCAGTTCCGCCAGGTCGGGAGGGTCGTACTTTAGGTAAATTTGGAAGGCGACTTTACCAATATTCAATGATGGCAAACCGGGTACTGAACTATTCGTTCACTTTCACATCCTACCTCAAGTCTCTGGTTCGTTCTCTGCCCGCCTTCCAGGCCGACCTACTCACCTCCCGCCAGGTTGCGTTTGGGCAGCTGGTCGAGGCTCTGTCCCAGCTGCGCCTCCATCTGTTTCACGCAGCGTATTACGCATTTGAGCTCTCGTCTCATGTCTCCGCCTTTGCGGTAGCCATGCGCCGGCTGGCGTGGCTCCGGCTGGTTGACATGGATCCTAACCTCCAGGATCGCCTGGTCAACCTGCCCTGCGTTGGGAACGAGCTATTCGATGACTCCATCGAGGCTGCTACTAAGCGCCTTTCGGAGCATGAGAGGTCTTTTGCTTCCCTGGTGAGGCCCAAGGCGAAGCCGACTCCTTCGAGGCCCTATCGGGCTCCTCCCTGGAGGTCCCCCCAGAAGTCAACCCTGGCATTTTCGTGCCCGCCCAGACGCACCCCCGGGCTTTGTTGAAATTCCAGCTGCCGGCCGCGGCTAAGCCTTCCCCGTCTTTTTGACGGTCTCCGCAGATGGGGGTGGGCCCCCTCCGCGCTGGTATCGGCACCCCTTCCCATCGGGGGCCGTCTCGGGGCCTTTTACCCCTGTTGGGAGCGCATCACGTTGGATGCATGGGTCCTGGGCGTGATTTGCCTCCGGATACACCCTGAATTTCCGGGAGTTTCCTCCCGACAGTCCGCCAAGCGCGTGTCCTTCCAATCGGGCGCAGTTACCCCTGCTTCTCTTGGAGGCTCGGGCCTTTCTTCGCCTGCGGGCGGTGGAGGAAGTTCCCTCTTGTCAACGGGGGCGGGGGTTTTACTCCCGCTACTTCTTGGTCCCAAAGAAGACCGGGGACCTGCGTCCAATCTTGAACTTGCGACGCCTCAACAAGTTCCTGGTTCGGGAGAAGTTCCGGATGCTCTCACTTCCGACTCTTTATCCCTTGCTGGATGAGGGGGACTGGCTCTGCTCCCTCGATCTGAAGGAGGCCTACACACATGTTCCGATGCATCCCGCTTGTCGCCGGTTCCTTCGGTTTCAGGTGGGGGACCTGCATCTCCAGTACAGGGTCCTTCCGTTCGGGCTGGCTTCGTCCCCACGGGTTTTCACGAAGTGTCTTGTGGTGGCGGTGGCCCTACGGTCCCGGGGCCTTCAGGTGTTCCCCTACCTGGACGACTGGCTGATCAAAGCCCAGTTGAGGGGGGGTTATCTCAGCGACCCGACAGACTATTATATTTCTTCAGAGTCTGGTGTTCGAGGTAAACTTCCCCAAGTCCCAGTTGTGCCCCTCACAATCCCTACAATTCATCGGGGCCGTGCTGGACACGGTTCATCTTCGTTCGTTTCTCCCTCCTCGGCTGACTGCGCTCGTCCGTATGAGCGAGCAGGTTTCTCTGCTGTCCTCGGTCTCGGCAAGGCGCATGATGATTCTCTTGGGCCACATGGCCTCCACCGTCCATATCACGCCGTTTGCCCAGTTACACCTTCAAATCCCTCAGTGGACGTTGGCCTTGCAGTGGCGTCGGGACCAGGACCCAGCTTCCAGTCTCGTTACGGTGACTCCTTCTTTGAGACGCTCGCTCCGTTGATGGACCAACTCTTCCAATCTTTCCAGGGATTTTCTCTTTCTTGCCCCTCCGCATCACAAGGTCCTGACCACGGACTCCTCGGAGTATGCTTGGGGGGCTCATCTTTACGGTCTGCGGACCTAGGGTCTGTGGTCGGTGGAAGACCGTCGCTGTCACATCAACCTGTTGGAGCTTTGGGCCATTTATTTGGCCGCTGTGACTTTCCGCCATCTGTTTCAGGACCGAGTGGTCCTGGTCCGCACGGACAATCAGGTGGCGATGTATTACGTGAACAAACAGGGGGACATGGGGTCCCGGTCTCTGTGCCGGGAGGCTCTTCGTCTTTGGGAGTGGCGATTCGCCACAACATCTTTCTTCATGCGGTTTACATACAGGGGGAGCGGAACTGTCTGGGGGACAGGCTGAGCTGCCTCCTGCAGCCGCATGAGTGGTCTCTTCATTCCGGGGTCTTGCATCAGGTGTTCGAGCGGTGGGGGACCCCTCAGATAGATCTGTTCGCTTCCCCCCTCAATCACAAAATGCCTCTCTTCTGTTCCAGGATGTACTCCCCGGATCGCCTTGAGGCCGATGTCTTCTTCCTCGCTTGGGAGGGGAAGTTCCTTTACGCGTTTCTGCCTTTTCCTCTGATCTTGTGGACGCTGGTGCATCTCAAATCTACGCATGCCACACTGATCCTGGTTGCCCCTCGGTGGCCTCGACAGCCGTGGTTCTCCTTCCTTCTTCAACTCGGTGTCAGGGAGCCTCTTCTGCCTGTTTTTCCTTCTCTGCTGTCTCAGAGTCGGGGTTCGTTGTTACATCCCAATCTGCAGTCTCTACATCTGACAGCTTGGTTCCTTTCCACCTGACTTCTCCTCAGTTCTCCTGGTCGGTCAGGGAGGTTTTGGAAGCCTCTCGAAAGGTTTAGACTAGGCTCTATTATTCCCAGCAGTGGACGAGATTCTCTGCCTGGTGTTATACAAATCATCTAGAACCCTTGTCGGCTCCTGTAGCCTCGGTTCTCGAGTATTTGCTTCATTTGTCTCAGTCTGGTCTTAAAACAAATTCTATTCAAGCACATCTTAGTGCGATTGCTGCCTTCCATCAGCAACTTGATGGGAAGTCTCTTTCTGTCCACCCTTGGGTTTCTCGCTTCATGAGGGGGCTCTTGCATGTCCATCCTCCTCTCAAGCCTCCCCCGGTGGTTTGGGATCTCAATGTGGTTCTTGCTCAACTTATGAAGCCTCCGTTTGAGCTTATGGATAAATCTCATCTGAAGTTCCTCACTTGGAAGGTGATCTTCCTGCTGGCACTCACTTCTGCTCGACGAGTTAGTGAGCGGACCCGCCTTTTGCTGTATTCCATCATGACAAGGTGGTTCGCTACACTCATCCCAAGTTTTTACCTAAGGTGGTGTCTGATTTCCATCTCAATCAGTCCATTGTTCTTCCGGTATTTTTTCCCAAGCCCCATTCTCATCCTGGGGAAGTGGCGCTTCACACTCTTGACTGTAAGAGGGTGTTGGCTTTTTATCTTCAATGCACTCAGGCTCATCGGAAGGTTCCTCAATTGTTTTTGTCCTTTGATCCTAATCGATTGGGACGTCCTGTTTCCAAGCGCACCTTGTCCAACTGGTTGGCGGCTTGTATTTCCTTCTGCTACGCTCAGGCTGGTCTTGCGCTGCATGGTCAAGTTATGGGACATAGGATCCGAGCAATGGCGGCTTCTGTCGCTTTCCTCAGGTCCACGCCTATCAATGAGATCTGCAAGGCTGCCACTTGGTCTTCGGTTCATACTTTCACCTCCCATTACTGCCTGAATACTTTGTCCAGGAACGACGGCCGGTTTGGCCAGTCGGTTTTGCGTAATCTGTTTTCTGGAATTGCCAACTTCCCTCCATCCCTTTTTTGGTTAGCTTGGAGGTCACCCACATGTGAGAATATGCTGCCTGCTTGTCCTGGGATAAAGCACAGTTACTTACCGTAACAGGTGTTATCCAGGGACAGCAGGCAGATATTCTCGCAACCCTCCCACCTCCCCGAGGTTGGCTTCTTGGCTGGTTATCTGAACTGCGGACCATGAGGAGGGGATGCGCCCTCTAGTGGAGCAGGAAGGCACACATGCGTGGTGCAGAACAGCAAACTTGAATCTTCAATTAAGTTTGCTTGAAAAGCTGTCTGCGTCGGGGCTCCGTAGATGACGTCACCCACATGTGAGAATATCTGCCCGCTGTCCCTGGATAACACCTGTTACGGTAAGTAACTGTGCTATCTAGACCCTTTGGATGTGGGTGGGGCCGGCGCTGAAATGGACTAGCCGCAAAGACATCCCAAAAGTGCAGTGGGGCACTTTAGAGGGCACTGCTGTGAATTTCACATAAAGGGTGCCAGATAACCCCCTTCTAATGTATGGTGAGTTCTCCAAAACCTACTGCGCCCACCTGTCTACCACCCCAATAGCTTTTATGGCTGCAGGTGGCAGTATGGTAGGATTTTGGTGGCCTCACACTTTCTACCATAAATATAGTGGTTAGAGTGGCTTATGGGCCTGGCTCCCCCTTTCTAGGGCTCAGGAGCTCATCCACCTATGTGATGCTTTACTAACCTTTCCCATAGTAGCTGCTTTTCTGCAGGCAGGTATGTACTGTTCTATTCTTTTTTTTTTTTGGGGGGGGGGATGAGTCCACCAAAACCCTCTCAAGTCTGTTTCTGTGCTTTTATTTTTTTCCAATAAAAAAGAATTGTTGTTTTTACTCTTGACTCCAGTCTAGTTCTGTTGAGAACCTTTGTCTCATCCCTACTTTTTTGTTTCTTTCAATTGTCAAGACTATATCCACATGGAAGTACTCCACCTCTATATCAAAGGTAGCACTTTTCTGAGGAATGAAGACCCTTACATTTATGGGTCATTCCATGTTAAGTAGACCAATACTGAAAACCGCCCACGCTCGACCCCCTTGAAATCCAACCAAATTTTACAGGGGTGTTGTCTAGGGTCTCAAATGAAACTCTGCAAAAAATTTTGGAGCTCTCTCAATTTGGTCAGGAGCTAGGTTGAGCAAAAGCAAATCGATCCACTCCCATGCCTTGTGTGACCTAAAATACTAACTTTGTTTAAGCACTGCAGCAGAAGAAAACTACCTAGGAGTCTGAAATTTTGCAGTTTGGTACAATAATAATAATAATAATAATTTATTTCTTATATACCGCTGTACCGTGAGGTTCTAAGCGGTTTACAGTATAAACAGAAGAAATGCAATAAGTAAGATTAATTAAGATGAAGAGAAAGTACTTAGAGTTCCCTGACTGTCCCAAAGGCTCACATTCTTGCTAAAGTACTTGAAAAAAATAAATTAGTTAGGTTATAAACATAGAGTAGAAGAAGGTAGGAAAACAGTTCATAGGAAAATTAATTTCGAATACATTATACATTATATATTGTTCAAGGCGGAATACAAATTATAGGAATTACCAAAAGAATTGCGTAATATAGATTATCTAGATAAATTACATAACAGTGATTCGTGTACATTACATGGTGTGGTAGAGGATTCAATTTTGAGAATTACATATCAAGGGAATCAAGTGATAACAGAATATAGTGGAGATTATCAGTATATATGGTTTACAGATTGGAAGTTACCTAATAATGAAGTAAGAAATTTATTGGATAGTGTGGAAAATGTTTATATAGGAATCAGAGTATGTATGATAGGAAAGGTTCTAAGAATTGAATTAATGTGTTATTCTATCGAGGGAGAGCTTGTGCATAAAGGGAGGATATTAGTTGGTAATGACGTGTTTTCTGAATAGAAATGTTTTGATTTCTTTTCGAAACACTTTGATGTCTGTTGTATTGATCATTAGTTTGGTGATTGTGGGGTCAATTTTTGCTGCCTGTGTCGCTAGAAGGCTGTCGTATAGTTTCTTAAGACGGGTTCCATTATTAGGTGGGAAGGTGAATAGGTTTTGAGTTCTTCTTGATCTGGATGAGCGGTAATGGTTTAGACGGTTGTTTAGGTAACAGGGGGCAGTTCCATGGGTTATCTTAAACAGCAGACAATAGAACTTGAATTGAGTTCTTGCTTTTATCGGAAGCCAGTGAGAGTCTATATAGGCGGGAGTGATGTGGTCAAATTTGCTGAGACAGTAGATGAGTCTGATGGCAGTGTTCTGAACTGTCTGTAGTTGTTTTATCATATTGTTAGGACATGTTAGGTAGAGGCTGTTGCAGTAATCCAAGTTATTGAGTGTGAGGGATTGTACAATGATCTTGTAGTGTTCTTTGGTAAAGAGATTTCTTATTTTTCTTAGGTTTCGCATGGTGAAGAATGCCTTCTGTATGACTTTGTGTATCTGTGTCTGCATAGTGCAGCGTCTATCTAATTGTATTCCTAGAATTTTTAGAGTGCTCTGTATGGGATATTTGATTGTATTTATTTCCAGTTCTGTTATAGATTGCTTTTGTTCCTTCTCTAGTAGTAGGAATTTGGTTTTCTCTGCATTCAGTTTCAATTTATGGTTCTTCATCCATTTTTCTACAGTTTCTAGTATTGTTATCAGGTGTTCATTGGAGCTGGGGTCTTGTATGTCAAATGGGAGAATGATGGTTATGTCATCTGCGTAACTGAAAGATGTTATATTTAGGGCGTCTAGGGCAGTGCCTAAGGAAGCTATGAAGAGGTTGAATAGTATGGGCGATAGTGGGGATCCTTGTGGTACTCCGCAGGGGTTTGTCCATGGTTCAGATAAAATATCTTTTGACTTAACTCTATATGATCTTGTTTGAAGGAAGCCTTGGAACCAGTTGTGAACTTTACCAGTTATTCCTATGGCATCTAGTGTCTGAAGAAGTATTAGATGATCTACTAAGTCAAATGCTGCTGAAAGGTCGAGTTGGATGATTAGTAACTTGTTTCCTTTGCTGAGGTGCTGTCGGGCTATATCAAGTAAAGATACCAGTAATGTTTCTGTGCTGTGATTGGTTCTGAAACCAGATTGAGTTGGATGTAGAATGTTGTGGTCTTCAAGGTAATTGGATAGATATTGTGCAACTAGACCCTCGATGATTTTGATGTATAGTGGGATAGAAGCAATTGGTCTATAATTTGTTGGGTTGTCTATTGGGCCTTTGGGATCTTTTAGTATGGGGGCGATTATTATTTCTCCAAGTTCTGGAGGGAATTGACCTTCCTTGAGAGTGGTTTGCAACCATAACGTGAGACAAGTAATGAATTTGGTAGATGCTGTTGCTAATAGGTAAGGAGGACAGTTGTTCAAATCACAGGAGGATTTGCTGTATTTTTTGTATAGCAGGTCCAGGTCTGACCATTGTGTCGTTGGGAAGTTGGTCCAGGTCCTATCTGCTGAGATGGCTTCGTCATTTGTGGGTTTTATTGGTATCTCTTCAAAGTTTGGCTCCATACTGCTACTGGTAGGTAAGTCAGCTGAGGGTACAACTTTACCAGCAGACATGTACCATGAGATACTTCCAAGATTTGCGATATGAGCTTCTACAGTCAAGTGAAGCTGAAGATATGACCATTCAAAAAATATGGCTTTGTGCATTTATGCAAATTTTCACTGTTTTTCAGATTCAAATTTCTCTAATATGTAGTTATTTTTTTAGTTTTTTTAATATCATTTGAAAGAGCATGTTTTTTGCAACAGAAGCTATCCTGTTTCATCTTGGACCCGGCCTTTCTTTGGTGAGAATTAAAGCTTCAAGGATAAGCATTAGTTGTACACTTCTCCCTCCGTATTCGCTGTGATAGGGGATTAACAGAACCGCATCAAAAAAACAGAATTAACAGAAAAACCGCATATAACTTTTTCATGTTATTCGCTGTTTTCTATTATAAACCTAAACTAAACTAAACCTTAGGTTTGTACACCGCATCATCTCTACATTCGCAGAGCTCGACATGGTTAACAGGAGTTAGGGTAGAAAGGAACTCCAGAAGAGGGAAGGATGAAGAGGACATTTAGAGGACTAGAATAATCAGAGATGGAGGAAGAGTTACATTTTTGAGAATAACCAGGTTTTCAGATGTTTATGGAAGAGTTGGAGGGAGCTCAGATTCGTAAGAGGGGAGGTAAGGTTGTTCCAGAGCTCAGTGATTCTAAAAGGGAGGGAGGAACCTAGTTTTCCCACAAGGGAGACGCCTTTTAGAGAGGAAAAGGAGAGTTTCAGTTTTTGGGTGGGTCTGGTGGAATTGGGGTTAGAGGAATTCCAAGAAAGAGGAATAAAGAGGGGGAGGATACCGTGTAGGATCTTGAAAGTAAGGCAGGCACATTTGAAGTGGACTCTGGAGATTGTCAAAAACAGTGAGACGTGGTCGAATTTGCTTTTTGCGAAGATAAGCTTAGCAGCGGCATTCTGAATCCGCTGGAGTCTTTGAAGGTTTTTCTTTGTTAGGCTTAGGTAGATAGAGTTGCAATAGTCCAGTCTGGAAAGGATGGTGGATTGGACAAGGACGGCAAAGTGTTTTTGATGGAAACATGTTCTCACTTTCCTCAGCATGTGAATGCTGAAGAAATATTTTTTTATTAGGGAGTTGAGGTGATCATTGATGGAAAGTGTAGAGTCAATGATGACTCCCAGAATTTTACTTGAGTATTCAAGATGCAGAGTGGTGCCAGAGGACAGAGGGATGGCAATGGGCAGTTGGTCCAATTTTGGGCTGAGCCAAAGAAGTTTTGTTTTGGATTCTTTCAGTTTCATCTGCACAGTGTGGGCCCAGGATTGAAGGTTCGATATACATGAGGATATGTTTGCAGAGAGGTTGGTGAGGTTTCAGTCGGTCTCGAGGAGGACAAAGATGTCATCTGTGTAAGTGTAAAGTGTTTCAAGGGGGGAGAGATGGAGGACTTTAAGGGAGGACATATAAATGTTGAAAAGGATAGGGGAGAGAGGTGAGCCTTGTGGGAATTAATGCCTATCTCGGTGAGTTGGTAAAGTAGGATATCATGATGGACGACATCAAAAGCTACAGAGAGGTTGAATTGTAGAAGGACGGCGAACTTGTTGCGAGAATGGAGATGTTGAACTTTTGAGATTAAGGAGGTCAGAAGGGATTGGGTGCTGAAGTTGGGACGGAAGCCGTATTGGTAGGGTAGCAGAATGGTGAATTTTTCAAGGTAGGAAGATAGTTGAGTGGATATGATGGATTCTAGCATCTTGGTAAGGAGAGGAATGTTTGCTATTGGGCGGTAGCTGGAAGGTGTAGAGGGGTCTAGATCAGGTTTTTTCAGTAGTGGGGCTAAGGAGATATGGCCCATTTCTGGGGAGAATAGACCCGAATGGAGGGCGGAGTTTATGAGAATGGTAAGAGATGAGATGGCCTGAGGGGGAGTGTTCTCGTAAAGGTAGGCGGGGAAAGGATACAATGTACAATTGCAGGATTTAAATTTGAGGCAGAGATTATGGACCAGAGATTCAGAAACAAGTTTGAAGGAAGACCAGGATCTGTCAGCTGGGATAGGGTAGGAGTCTGTAAGGATAGGGTTGGGGTTGATTGGAATCAGAGAATTGTAGGAGATTGCAGGAGGGAAGGAGCGCCTCAAGGTGGAGATCTTGTCGCTGAAGAACTTTGCCAGAGAATTGGCTGAGGGGGAGGAGGGGAGGATGGAGGCATTTTTGGAGGTTAAGGAACACCAGATGTTAAATAATGTGCTATCTGGTTGTTGGATTTGAAGATTTTGTCACCGTAGAAATTTTCCTTGCTTTTTTTAGAACAGTATTATAGAATTTAATATTGACCCTCCAGGAGTGTCTGTCTGTAGGGTATTTAGATTTTTTCCATTTTCGTTCCAGAGCTCGGCATTTCTGTTTCAGTTCTCTGTGGTATGGGAGGTACCAAGGGGCCTTGTGGGAATAGGAGATGGTTTTAGTGGAGAGAGGGGCGAGGGAAAGGAAGGTGGACTCGAAGAGGGCGACCCAGTTTTGCCAGTTTGTTTCTGGTTCTGCAGGTTTAGGGGTGGGGGAGAATTTGTCAAGAAAATTGGTCCAGAACAGATTGCTCGAGATTTTTTTGCGGAAGGTGATAGAAGTTGACGTGTGGGATGGGGGCTCAAAATGTGACATGAAGATTGGGAGACAGAAAGCCCCTATGAAGTGATCGGACCAGGGAACGATTTCCCACCGAGTGACAGTGATTGAGGTTTTGTGAGAAGTGAGATCCAGAAAACTGATGAGGTCTAGTGTGTGGCCTTTTTCGTGGGTAGGGAAGGGAGTGGGAGGGGGAAAGCCTAAAGAGGAGAGGAAGCTATTAAATTCGGATGCGTCCTTGCTGGTGACATCGTCAAGGTGGAGATTGATGTCTCCGATGATCAGTAATCTTTGAAATTTGAGGAAGGCGTTTGTTATGGTTTCAAAGACGAGTTCTGAGGAATTGTTCCAAGGGGTAGGTGGACGGTATAGGAGCAGGATACCCAGTGGATGAGGGTGGTACTCATCGTTAACTGAGGCTAGCATGTATTCTAATGAGGAGAGGCTGCCCTTTTCAAGGAGCTGGACATCGAAGAATGATTTGAAAAGGAGAGCCAGGCCGCATCCTTTTTGGTTAGTTCTGGGAGAGAAGAGGCTTTGGTAGCCGTGGGAGCAAAGTTCGTTTTGAGTAAATTGGTCATCTTTTGTAATCCAAGATTCTGTGATGAATAGGAATCCGGGGTCTGAATCCTCGAGTAAGTCCTTCAAGATTTGAATCTTATTACAAGTGGATCTGGCATTGCAATAAAAGTGTCGGACTGGGGTGAGAGAATCAGAGGCAGGGTCGGAGAGAGTGGAAGCGGGGACAGGTTTTAGGGAGGCGTGGTTGCGGGCATTTGCAGGGTCGAGGAGGTTGGGGGAAGTGGCTGTCAGGCAGGGGGAGAGTTTGAGAGAAGAGCAGAGTAGGAGAAGAAGGAGCCAAGAAAGTGGTTTCATGATGAGAGTTGGGGGACCTATGGGCTAGACGGGCCTGTTTGGGGTGTGTGAGAGGTTAAGGATAGAGGAGTGGCTAGATAATGATGTACTAGGTATCAGCACAGACAATATTAGAAGAAAACTAGTAGAGCGTTTCTAAATTTGGAAAAATTCTGAAATTGATCTAGTGGAAGGGGAGTAAAGATAATCCGGCTATTGATTCAGTGCTCAAATTAGCATAGACTGTTAGATACAATAGGCATTTAACAGATTATTTAAGAATCGACAACAGTTATCAAATATTAAGAAAAACAGCAAGCATTTAACAGATTATAAGAGTCAACAAGTATTTAGCACAATTTTTGTTTGCTTTTGCCTATTATATATATATATATATATATATATATATATATATATATATATATATAGTTTTGTTTTTTTTGAGAGCTAGTAATTGTACTTTACAGTTGAATGAATTCACGATAATACTTAAGAATTGGAAAAGTTTTCCCTGCTGGCTCGGTGGATGGCTGTGTGCCTCAGGAATCGCTGATTTTTCAAAGGCAGAGGTCTCCTGTTGGATCGGGGAGAGGCGGAGCAGTGTTCCCACGCTCTTCTCCTCTCTGGATGCCTCTGTGTTCCCAGCAGCCCGCGGTATTGGTGTGGGGGCTGAGGAATGGCTGTGTGTCTCAGGAATCGCTGATTTTTCAAAGGCAGAGGTCGCCTGTTGGATCGGGGAGAGGCGGAGCAGTGCTCCCACGTTCTTCTCCTCTCTGGATGCTTCTGTGTTCCCAGCAGCCCGCGGTATCGGTGTGGGGGCTGAAGAATGGCTGTGTGCCTCAGGAATCGCTGATTTTTCAAAGGCAGAGGTCTCCTGTTGGATCGGGGAGAGGCGGAGCAGTGCTCCCTCGCTCTTCTCCTCTCTGGATGCCTCTGTGTTCCCAGCAGCCCGCAGGTATCGGTGTGGAGGCTTAGAAATGGCTGTGTGCCTCAGGAATCGCTGATTTTTCAAAGGCAAAGCATTGTGAATATGGTGAAACCACGAATAACATGGTGGGAGACCTGGCCTGTTCCTGAAGGAGAGGCAAAACACGATGAAGAAAGTGCTGGGAATCAGTGATTTGCTCTGTAAACGCTTGGAATCAGCAATTTCTCTATGCAAGCTGATGTAATTTTGGGGGAGGAGCTAGCAAGCTAAAAACCGTGAATAATCGAAACCGCAATTGCTGAAACCACGAATATGGAGGGAGAAGTGTATATGCGCAGGAATGATTTATATTGAAAAGAGGCACGTTTAGGACAAACCATGTTATATGCAAATGAACAAGGTACATGAAGTTTCACAGTTAAGTTCAGATTGTTACTGATCTTTGATCCCCTTCCCTGTATCCATGCATTTTTATATACCCACTGCCACTAGTCGTGAAGATCATGACAAGTGTATTATACACTGAGACCACATATTTATCAGTTATTGATCCATTGTCTGAAAGCCATTCCCAATAGTCAGATAATACCATATAAATTTCTAAGCTTTATTAAAGACAGAAAAGAAAAGTGCAAAAACCACACTTATTTAAAGTGCGCATACATACTGACAAAGATCAGGAAATCACATAAATTCAACTTTTAACTCAGTTTCTTGCCCATCGTTTTGAAAGTCTAGTCAATGTTTGCCAAAACAGCTTGTGGATAAGTGTACTGTCTGCCTGATGAAGTGGCCATAGGTGCATTAAGACCTACAATAATATGATGTTCAGGGATCCAGCAAATGTCTCTACAGGGAGACCAGTGAAATGAGCGTGCAAAACCTTGTGGATGCAAAATGTTGAAAGCTGGATGCTTGAAAGCATGTTCAGGATCAGGATCAATATCAGACTCTAGGACATTGGCAATGAATGAGCTGGTGTCACTTGAAATTTTGCTAATAAGGAGTCTAGCAGTGTCTATGGGCTTAAATTGGTGATTTTCTCTTGTTGCAGCCACTGCATGGCCCATACTAAACCTTTGCTCCTGAGCAGGTCTTATTGCTTCAATATCTTCCTTAGCAATAAAGAAAAATTTGATTCCTGAGACAGATTTTTCGCAGAATTCAAATAGATCCCTTGGTGTCAAAATTTGCTTATTGAGAGGGCGTTGTAAGCCGGCATGGGCAGCTATACGTTTGGTTGTTCCCCCAATCCCATCACACGGAGATTTGCCATGGCTGCTGCCAAAGAATTTCCACTCAGACATACTACTACAGCTATGCGTACATTCTTGTGAATCACATGATTATGTGTTTGGGCTTGCACGCTGTAAGTATACATGTTTTGACAGTGATCTTGCAAAAGTGCACAAGTCTGTCAAACGCTGAGCATAATACGAGACGAGTACTTGTGGCTGGCAAAGCTTGGTTTAATTTTCAGATCAATATAGTTCCACTGCACATTCACAATGAAGTGTAAATGACCCTTCAACATAACATGTTTACACACGCAAGTAATGCTTATATTTAAACCATTAATTCTCCGCGTCCAAGATGAAACAGGACAGCTTCTGTAGCAAAAAACATGCTCCTGGTCCACTTGACATGAAATGACCCTTATGGACAAAAAAATAACTGAATTATTTGTGAAAAAAAGGGCAATAATTCTCTAAGGCAGTTCTCCCTAACTGTTTTGACACCAAGGACTGCTTTTAGAGAAGCAAATTTTTCCAGGGACCGGTAGGGGGGGTATTCGTGGCAAGTTCGTAGGGCAGTTTTATACACGATATAAATGACATTTCTATTATTATTAAGTTATAATATCATAATAGAAATTCTATAACTTATCATAATGCAGAATCAGTGGGAGCCCTGAGCTTGTTTTCCTGCAACCAGACGATGGAAGAGAGTGATGCGTTAAGAGAATGACATGAGGAAAAAATTTATCTCTGTTCCCGCCCTGTCCCCATGAGCTTGCCCCTGACCCTGCCTCGTCCCTGCGAGCTCAGTCCCCATCTCTGCCTCGTCTCCGCGAGCTCAGTCCCTGCCCTGTCCCCGTGAGCTCAGTCCCAGTCTCCGCCCTTCAAACTGTCAGTTCCCACCCGCACAAGCTTCGAATTGTTGCGATTTTATACTGAACTTATTTTATTAAAGTATAAAAAGAGACTATTCTGTACAATTGTCATTTTATAAACACAAATAATACAGAGCAAGGATCAACAAAACCCCTGTCTCCCCTCCCTTTTACAAATATCCCCTCCACTAGTGTGAAAACTGAACAAACCAAATTACTACAGAATGCTACATAGAAAAATCAAGCTAACAGAATACTTCAGTCACACATGGCAGGAATAGTGTTAGGGGAAAGCAACTAGGGCAACTGCCCCCTGGTCAGAGAGAGCCCTAAGCTAGCTGGAAGCTAAAGAAATAAAGTCTGGGCTTTGCGGCTTCCAGTTATATCTTAATAGCAGCTCTAGCAGTATACATATTTCAAATCTGAAATATTCTAATCACAAAATATAAAATAAATTTTTTTTTCTACCTTTTGTTGTCTGGTAATTTTATTCTTCAAATCACATTGGTCTCGGGCTTTGATTTTGGGTTCCTTCTGTCTTCATTGTGGCATGGCTGGCTCCTGAAGGACATGAAGGTTGCCAATCAAGTGGAGAAGGCTACCTCCAGGGCAAGACAAATGATGGGATGTATCCGCAGAGGTTTTGTCAGCAGGAGACCTGAAGTTATGATGCCGCTGTACAGAGCCATGGTGAGGCCTCACTTGGAGTACTGTGTTCAGTTTTGGAGACCACACTACCGAAAGGACGTGCTGAGGATCGAGTCGGTGCAGCGAACGGTCACCAGGATGGTCTTGGGGCTCAGGGATCTCACGTATGAAGAAAGACTAAAGAAATTGCGGCTGTACTCACTTGAGGAAAGAAGAGAACGGGGAGATATGATTGAAACGTATAAGTACATCACGGGACGCATCGAGACAGAAGAGGATATCTTCTGGCTCATGGGACCCTCGACCACCAGAGGGCATCCACTGAAAGTCAGGGGAGGGAAGTTTCATGGTGACTCCAGGAAGTACTTCTTCACCGAAAGAGTGGTGGATCATTGGAACAGACTCCCACTCCAGGTGATAGAGGCCAGCAACGTGACGGATTTTAAGAGAAAATGGGATACTCATGTGGGATCGTTAAGGGAGTAAACTCAGGGGGGAGGGATACTTGGAATGGGCAGACTTGGTGGGCTATAGCCCTTTTCTGCCGCTTTTTTTCTATGTTTCTGATGGTAAAATAGGCCCACGAGGAGCTGGGGAGAAGATGCCGAGTCTGACACTGGCGCAATTTTTTTACAACAGAGCAAGACTTTTCACTGCTTCCACGGGGAGGTGAAAGGTCTTGTCTCCATTCCTGCAGTAAACCAGTTGCGAATGTCCCCATTACCGTGGTAAACAGTCCCTGTGTCATTCTCTAATATGCGTGCAGAAGAACCCTGACGACCCCGCCAACCCATCTCCCTGCGCAGCACCTTTCCATCTCTCCCTCCCATCCCCCACTTGAAGCAGAACTCCGTTGACCCTTCAACCGCAAGGCCAACATGCCTCCGTTCTGAAAAGCAGCAGTGGCGGCAACACTGAACAGGCTGCTTCGCTGCCGGGGCCTTCCCTATGCCACCAGCGTTATTAATAGAAACATAGAACCATGATGGCAGATAAAGGCCAATTGGTCCATCTAGTCTACCCATCCGCAGTAACCCATTATCTCTTTCTCTCTCCGAGATCCCATGTGCCCTTTTGAATTCAGACAGTCTCCACCACCACTTTTCAGAGACTGTTCCATGAATCTACTGGGAGAATGTTCCAAGCATCTACTATGTCATCGGTGACGCGGTGGCAGAGGGAAGGCCCCAGCAGCAAAGCAGTCTGTTCAGTGCTGCTGCCGCTGCTGTTTTCAGAACGGAAGTATGTCGGCCTCGTGGTTAGCGGGGTTCTGTGCGGGATGGGAAGGAGGGATGGATAGATGTTGCATAAGGGGATCTCTTGCAGCCCAGCTGTCAGACGGCCACGGCCTGTTAGTGGGCTCCAGACTGGGTGTTGGGGACCCCTACTCTTAAGGGGCTGATTCTGGAAGTAGTGCCTGCCACATGCCAATCGCAGACATGTGCCGCTTCCAGAATTCTGGTTTAACAGGCCTACACTTCCGGTGCCTAGGGTCCTGTCAGAATCACGGCTAGTGTCAAATTGTGATGCTGAAGTCTAGAGTTTTGCCTAGGATTGTTTTTAGCCTTTGAACCACGAGTTTTCAAATCAGGACCCTCAGGGGAGCCCTGAGGAGTTGTCGAAACACGGACCGTGTTGGATCCATAGTCCCCAATGATTTGGGTCCTAGATATTTCTTCATGTGGATTATTGGATTGTACTTTCAAAAAAGTCTGCATCTTGAACATCATCTTCTCCACAGTGTTTTTGTTCTTGTCAGACATCCATTTCTATGGAGCGTCAAGGGTTAACCTTTTGTTTGCGCTTCTATGACCAATTATTGTGCTACTTAAACCCAATTAAAACCACTTAGGTTAGGCGCCAGTAGGCACGATCTAGGCACCTTGTTTGAATCCGGGCCTATGTGTTTTATCTATGCAATACTATCTTCCCTGTTAGAGGGGAATAGCATCTCTCAAATGAACCACCTATAGACTAAGCCTGCAGCAAAAAATAAATCTCTTCATGTGTTACATTTTGCCTAAATCACCCCCTTCCTTCCTATCAAACAGTAGGCCCATTCCGCTTCCCCCTCAGCCTCAAGAACAGAAAGCTTTACTCCATCCCTGAGTACACATGACTCCTGCAATGTGAACTTAGGTTTTACTTATTGCTTTTTGATATTTTACTTATACACATAAATATTTTACTTATACATATACGAACAAACAGCAAACTTGTCCACTTAATGGAAGTCCCCCTTGCAGTACGTTTTATTTTATTTTATATTTAAGGACTATACATTATAATATCCAAGAAACTTCTTGTAATAGGAAATTTTTTTTAAAATTTATCTGTTTATTCATTTAAAAATAATATCAAGCATTACACTTGTTAAGGAAATACGAAGAAAAGATTTTTAGAAAGGAGAATAATAACAAGTAAATAAAAATACAACTTCTTCTTAGACCCTAATATAGAACCTTGGGGGAAAGGTCCACCTAAAGGGACTTTAAATTAAACAACAAGAAACAATAACATAAAAAAGGCTTTAACGGATATATTCCTCTCATATTATAACATCCATTAGTCCCTGTTGATCTTTTTCATGTCTAGAAAGCTCCTAAGATGTTCTGGAACAAGTATTTAATGAGGCATTTGCAAGGGTAAACCAATTGGAAAGTGGCTCCAAGATCTTTCACTTCTTGCCTCATTACTAGAAACAATTTTCTCCTTTCTTGTGTCTCTTTATTAACATCGGGGTAAATCCATAAATCTCATAAAAGGAGCTTGAGTTTTACGGAAGTAAAGCTTCAGTACAGCATTAAGATCTTGCTGAAACACAAATGAAATAAGCAAGGTAGCTCTTTCCTCAATTTCTGTCGTAGATGTTTCCAAAATTTCTGAGATATTTCCCAATTCAAATGGTTGAGGTAAAGGTCATTGATTTACTGCTGGAGTTTCGCTCCCTAATTTCTTAATAGGACCTGTTAAATAATAAATCTTGTTCAAAGGAGGAATAAGTTCAGGAGCAAAACCCAGAATTTGAACCAAATAGTTCTTAAACAATTCAACGGAGGAAATTTCTGACATCCTTGGGAAGTTTAATAGTCTCAAGTTCAATCTCAAGATTGTGCAAATTAGGTTCTTCAGGAGCATTCTTGCACCATGTGCTGCAGCAGTGCAAAGTGCAAAGCTTAGCCTCTCCCCTGGTCAAGCAGGTGTCAAAACGCTCAGGTAGCCCAGTGGGGCAGCCTTCTTTATTTTTGGGGCTTGGCACAGCTTATAGTTCCCTGTGCATAACTGCGGTCCTTCCGTAGCCTCTGAAACACATGGCGCCACAGGAGCTGGAGACTTTCTCATAGTTTCTGAAACAGTTGTAAAAAAGAAAAAAAGCTTTTCACAGCAGGTGTTCTTTCTCTGCGTGGTCCCACTTCGCATCAGCTTCATCTCCCACTGGCGTTGATTTTCTAGGCATGTCCTTGTCTCGGTCGGCCATTATTTCAGATCTGCCTGATCCTGGTCTTTAGGCTGATGTCCAGCTTGCTGACCCTTTCTTTCTCGGTGCAGCATTCCCAAGGACGGGAGACTAGGCTGTTGTGCTGGATCTTCGGATCCTTCAGGGGCTCTAGGACCTGGGGATGATCTCGCAGTTCTGTGCTTGTTTCAATCTGTGGCTTTGCCAAATCTTATTTCTGAGTCTTTGCAGGACTGTATTTGGTCACTCAGCTGGCTCTGTCCTCTTCTTCATCATAGCTTTCTGGTGCGCACTTGTAGTCTCCCACCTTTCCCTGATACCCTCAACTGACCATTTTAATGCCAGCATAATGTGACTATCTGGAATGTGCTGTTTTATTAGCGAGGACCATGTCTTGCTGGTACTCTCTGGCATTGGACGGCCCACAGGTCGTAGATCAGCCTAGAGTGGATTCTTAAGAACATAAAAAATGCCGCTGCTGGGTCAGACCAGTGGTCCATCGTGCCCAGCAGTCCGCTCATGCGGCGGCTCTCTGGTCAAAGACCAGTGCTCCGAGACTAGCCCTACCTGCATATGTTCCAGTTCAGCAGGAACTTGTCTAACTTTGTCTTGAAACCCTGGAGGGTGTTTTCCCCTATGACTGTCTCCTGAAGAGCGTTTCAGTTTTCTACCACTCTCTGGGTGAAGAAGAACTTCCTTACATTTGTACGGAATCTATCCCCTTTCAATTTTAGAGAGTGTCCTCTCGTTCTCCCTACCTTGGAGAGGGTGAACAACCTGTCCTTATCTACTAAATCTATTCCCTTCAGTACCTTGAACGTTTCAATCATGTCCCCTCTCAATCTCCTCTGCTCAAGGGAGAAGAGGCCCAGTTTCTCTAGCCTCTCATTGTATGACAACTTCTCCAGTCCCTTAACCATTTTTGTCGCTCTTTTCTGGACCCTTTCAAGTAGTACTGTGTCCTTTTTCATGTACGGCGACCAGTGCTGAACGCAGTTACTCCAGGTGAGGGCGTATCATGGCCCGGTAGTGATAACCTTCTCCAATCCCCTTCTTTATCATTCCTACATTCTGTTCGCCCTTTTTGCCGCTGCCGCACATTGCATGGACGGCTTCATCGACTTATCGATCAGAACTCCCAAGTCTCTTTCCTAGGAGGTCTCTCTAATTACCGACCCTGATATCCTGTACTCGTGCATGAGATTTTTGTTACTGACATGCATCACCTTACACTTATCCACGTTGAACCTCATCTGCCATGATGCCCATTCCTCGAGCCTGATTATGTCACTTTGCAGATCTTCGCAATCCCCCTGCGTCTTCACTACTCTGAATAACTTTGTATCGTCCGCAAATTTAATCACCTCAACTCGTCGTACCTATGTCCAGATCGTTTATAAAGATGTTGAAGAGCACAGGTCCAAGCACCGAGCCCTGCGGTACCCCACTAGTGACGTTCTTCCAGTCCGAGTATTGTCCATTTACCCCCACTCTCTATTTCCTCTACTCCAGCCAGTTTTTAATCCACGTGAGTATTTTACCCTTGATTCCATGGCTCGCAATTTTCCGAAGTAGTCGTTCATGCGGAATCTAGTCAAACGCCTTCTGAAAATCCAGATATACAATGTCAACCGGATCACCCTTGTCTATCTGCTTGTTTACTCCCTTGAAGAAGTGCAGCAAGTTTGTCAAACAAGATCTGCCTTTGCAGAAACCGTGCTGGCTGGTCATCAGACTGTGTCCATCAAGGTGATCATAATGCGGTCCTTTATCAGCGCCTCTACCATCTTTCCCGGTACCGATGTCAGACTCACCAGTCTGTAGTTTCCCGGGTCTCCCCTCAAAACTTTTTTGAAGATTGGTGTAATATTTGCCACCTTCCAGTCTGCCGGAATCTTTCCCGATTTAATTGACATTGGCTATTAGCTGAAGTAGTTCAGCTATAGTCCCTTTCAGTTCCTTGATGACCCTTGGATGGATGCCATCCGGTCCCGGGGATTTATCGCTCTTAAGCCTATCAATCTGCCTGCATACCTCTTCTAGACTGACCGTTAACCCTGTCAGTTTCCTGTTTTCACTCCCAGCATAAAGCCTGATGGGTTCCAGTGTGCTGTGTATATTCTCTTTGATAAATACAGACGCAAAAAATGTGTTCATTCTGTCAGCAATTGCTTTGTCCTCTTTTAACGCTCCCTTTATTCCTTGGTCATCCAACGGTTCCACCGCTTCCTTTCCCCTTAATATAGTGAAAGAACGGCTTGAAGTTTTTTGCCTCCTTGGCTATTTTTTCCTTGTAGTCTCTTGTGGCCTCTTTTACCACCTTATGGCACCTGCGTTGATGTTGTTTGTGCTTATTCCAGTTTTCGTCAGTTTTTGACCTTTTCCATTCCTTAAACGAAGTTTTTTTTGTCTCTGATTGCTTCCTTTACCTCTACAGTGAGCCACGCCGGTTCTTTGTTCTTTTTTTGATCCCTTGTTGATACGTGGTATATATAGATTTTGTGTCTTGGTGACCGTATCCTTAAAAAGGGACCAAGCTTGCTCTAGTGTTTTTACAGTGTTCATCCTCTTCTTAATCTTCTTCCCCACCATGCATCTCATCCCTTCATAATTCCCTTTTCGGAAGTTCAGTGCCGTGGCTGTGTTGCTGGACCGCTTTGGTCACAAAGTTGCCTGACTGCACCTTTCTACCCAGGAAAAGTGCTGTGGTGCTTACAGATATGCAGGACTGCAGTGTGGATGCTGCCCTCTGGAGGTTTTTTTATGCAGCTGCTTTGGGTTTTCAGGCTACTTTGGAGATGTCGGTTATTACACACATATACCTATCTGTCTTGCCTGCACATCCTGGAGAGTGAGGTTATAGATTCTCAACTTCTTTTGGCTAGTTCAGCTTATGTGCCTGCCGCTATATATGCCTTATGTGGGTTTTGGCATTTTTTTTTCCATTTCTGACCGGTTTCTTTGGTGAGAATTTCCTTCAAGGCAGTTGTTGTTTGGCCAGGGCCTGGTCGCCATCATGGATTCTGTGGTGTCATCCTGAGACCCTGCCTAATAGTAGACCCAGACCCTCTAAGGTTTCTGGTCACTCTAATTTTTGTGGCTCCAGGCATTCCCACTCGTATTCAGGCGCCATGTCTTAGACCAGAGTTCTTGGTAGTGGTACTCCAGTTACAGATGTGCCCAGCCATCTAGATCCCGTCCTGTGCCCCCTGCTAAGAAGACTCATTGCGCCATGCTGGGGGCACCCCTCTACTGATTAGGGGCAGGCTGTTAATGTTCTTGCTGGCTTGGGTTTGCATTATGTCTGACCTATGAGTTCTGGCCTTTATTTGATCAGGCTGCAATTAGAATTTGCCCGGCCTCTGACCCATTGGTTTGTGAAATCTCCCATAGGGCACCCAGACAAGGCACTCCACTTGCAGGCCTCTGGACAGCGCTTTTTCGATATTCAATTTCTATAGTGGGTGCTGCCCGATCAGTCTGGCTCCGGCAGATACTCCATATGCTTTATCGTGTCACTGAAAGGCTCTGACGGCTGGAGGCCTATTCTGGAGCTACAGCATGTACATGAGGCTCTCCAGATTTCATGCTCTCACATGGAAATCATTAGATTTGTTATAACAGCGGTGGAAAAGTTGTTGGAAAAATAATGGAAGTGTTGCTGAAAGAAAGGATAGTGTACTTCCTTGAATCTAATGGGTTACAGGATCCGAGGCAACATGGCTTTACAAAAGGTAAATCGTGCCAAACGAACCTGATTGAAATTTTTGATTGGGTGACCAGAGAGCTGGATCGAGGACATATGCTAGATGTAATTTACTTGGATTTCAGCAAAGCCTTTGATACAGTTCCTCATAGGAGGCTGTTGAACAAACTTGAAGGGCTGAAGTTAGGACCCAAAGTGGTGAACTGGGTCAGAAACTGGCTGTCGGACAGACGCCAGAGGGTGGTGGTTAATGGAAGTCGCTCGAAGGAAGGAAAGGTGACTAGTGGAGTCCCTCAGGGTTCGGTGCTGGGGCCAATCCTGTTCAATATGTATGTAAGTGACATTGCTGAAGGGTTAGAAGGAAAAGTGTGCCTTTTTGCAGATGATACCAAGATTTGTAACAGAGTAGACACCGAAGAGGGAGTGGAAAATATGAAAAAGGATCTGCAAAAGTTAGAGGAATGGTCTAATGCCTGGCAACTAAAATTCAATGCAAAGAAATGCAGAGTAATGCATTTGGGGATTAATAATAGGAAGGAACCGTATATGCTGGGAGGAGAGAAGCTGATATGCACGGACGGGGAGAGGGACCTTGGGGTTATATTGTCCGAAGATCTAAAGGCGAAAAAACAGTGTGACAAGGCAGTGGCTGCTGCCAGAAGTATGCTGGGCTGTATAAAGAGAGGCGTAGTCAGTAGAAGGAAGAAGGTGTTGATGCCCCTGTACAGGTCATTGGTGAGGCCCCACTTGGAGTATTGTGTTCAGTTTTGGAGACCGTATCTGGCGAAAGACGTAAGAAGACTTGAGGCGGTCCAGAGGAGGGCGACGAAAATGATAGGAGGCTTGCGCCAGAAGACGTATGAGGAGAGACTGGAAGCCCTGAATATGTATACCCTAGAGGAAAGGAGAGACAGGGGAGATATGATTCAGACGTTCAAATACTTGAAGGGTATTAACGTAGATCAAAATCTTTTCCAGAGAAAGGAAAATGGTAAAACCAGAGGACATAATTTGAGGTTGAGGGGTGGTAGATTCAGGGGCAATGTTAGGAAATTCTACTTTACGGAGAGGGTAGTGGATGCCTGGAATGCGCTCCCGAGAGAGGTGGTGGAGAGTAAAACTGTGATTGAGTTCAAAGAAGCATGGGATGAACACAGAAGATTTAGAATCAGAAAATAATATTAAATATTGAACTAGGCCAGTTACTGGGCAGGCTTGCACGGTCTGTGTCTGTGTATGGCCGTTTGGTGGAGGATGGGCAGGGGAGGGCTTCAATGGCTGGGAGGGTGTAGATGGGCTGGAGTAAGTCTTAACAGAGATTTTGGCAGTTGGAACCCAAGCACAGTACCGGGTAAAGCTTTGGATTCTTGCCCAGAAATAGCTAAGAAGAAAAAAAAAAAAAAAAAAAAAAAAATTTAAATTGAATCAGGTTGGGCAGACTGGATAGACCATTCGGGCCTTTATCTGCCGTCATCTACTAGTGACCAGGTTCCCCTCCTCCGAAAACAGGTGGAAAAGATATTGTAGACCTTGTGCTTGCCACCTAAGAAAGGTGGCATTTTGCATGCCTGGCTGGAAAGCTCCATTGTCCTGTATAGACAAATATAAAGACAGCCTAGAAGGCAATTTGTCTGTTTTAAGTTCAAGTTCAAGTTTAATTATTCTTAATGAATCGCCTATTTTAAATCACTAAGCGATGTACAAAACCTTAATACATACAAATTAATACCTAAATACATACAAATTAAATATTAGTGACAATTTAAACTGAATTTTGTTAAAGATAAGAAATTAACATACTAAAGTACATGCGTATAATAAAATGTTAGTTGGGGTAAAAAGACATACTTGAATTGTGAGGATAAATGGGGAAGAAATTACAATAATTGGACAGTAAAGATAAAGTAATAACATGGGAAAAACAAATAGGAGGGGGATATATATTTATTGATAAAAAAAGAATAATAAAATATTAAGAATCATATGCATCTTTAAAAAAAAACACGATTTTAGTGTTTTTTAAAAAATGGTTAAGTCTTAATTCCCTAATGTGTTGCGGAAGGAGATTCCAAGACTGAGGGGCAATAACAGAGAACATGTCGTTTCGCCTAGTTCCAATCACCTTCAATGAGGGAACCGAAAGGAGGTTGGAAGAAGTAGAGCGGAGTGAACGAGTAGTATTATAAGGGATTAACCATCTATTGACGAATTGAGGCTCATTAAAAGTGACGGCTTTAAAAACTAAAAGTAATAGTTTAAACAAAATACGGTAATTTACCGGAAGCCAATGAGATCTAATTAGAAGGGGAGTGACATGATCATATTTTTTTGCGTTGTATAATAATTTCACGGCAGTATTCTGAATTAATTGTAGCCTTCTTTTTTCCTTTTGTGTTATGTTAATGAGAAGGGAATTACAGTAGTCTAATTTTGAAATTATTAAAGAATGGATCAGGATATTTATTGATTCAGGTTTAAGAAATTTGGAAAGCGAGCGAATAAGACGTAGTTTGTAAAAACAAGTTTTAACAGTATTACTAATATGATCATGACAGGTAAGTTTGTCGTCAATCAAAATGCCTAAGATTTTTATAGTAGTAACCAAATCTAATGCAGTGTTATTAATGGAAATTGGAGCAATTAATTTAGTGTCTTTTTTCCAAGGAAAGAGCATTGTTTTTGTTTTTTTGAGATTTAAAGCTAATTTGTTTGAGAAAAGCCAATCTTTTATCGAGAGAAGTTTATTGTTAATATCTGTGATATGATCCAAATTTTCTGGGTCTAAAGGGTGAATTAGTTGTATGTCATCAGCATATGCAAAAGTAGTAAAACCTAAAGACTGTGCTAAATTTAAAAGTGGAGAGAGAAATATATTGAAGAGAAGGGGGGAAAGTATTGAACCTTGTGGAATCCCGTAATTTGTAGAATAACTTTCGGAAATATTATTGTTAAAGCTGATGACAGTGGAACGATTTGCAAGAAAAGAGGAAAACCAATCCAAAACTTGGTCTTTGACACCAATTGAGTGTAGACGATCCAATAAAAGGTTATGATCTATGGTGTCAAAAGCAGCTGTTAAATCTAGGGAGATTAAAATAACCAATTTGTGGTGGTCTAGAAAATAATGAATGTTGTTAATCAGACCAATCATTGTATATTGTTAGTCAGACCAATCATTTACAGACCCATCTCCATGTCCTTCTGGCTGGCGTAAAAATGGGGTAGTGAGACACCAAAGGACGCATCCTCGGATCCGCCACATGTAGAAAATAGCTCACATGGAACGGAGCCAGCAAAATTGTAATTTCTTTAATACGACATTAACTATTTTTTTCTGTGGCCCTCCAAGTACCTACAAATCCAAAATGTGGCTCTTCAAAGGGTTTGAGTTTGAGACCACTGCTCTATACCATCAATACGGGAACTATTTTACAATACTACTGCAAAGCTTTTTCTCCACTAGTTTGGCGCACAGAACATAAAAGGGTTTACGCTTTTCAGTGAGTGCTAGAGAATAATCTTGGAATATACGAACAGAGAACTCTTCAAAGCATGACGTGTCTCTGATTAACTTATATTTCCTTAGAATGGCAACTTTATGATTATAATTGAGCAGCTTAATTATGACCATCCTGGGGCGCGCCTCACGGGCCTGCTGCCGACCCAAACAATGAGCACGTTCCACTCAGGGCCCATTTCCTTCTGCAGAGGAAAGTTCTCAGTAAGCCAATGCTCAAGCTGCTCCAAAAGAACTGAGTCAGCTGCCTATTCAGAGATTCCCAAGAGCCACAAGTTAGAGCGGCAGGAGTGATTCTCCAGATCTTCCAAACGCTCCGTATGCAGTTTAGTGAATGTCTGCATGGCCTGCAGGTCTTCCGCGTGTGTGTGAACGGTGTCATTGAGTGTAGGCACTCTATTTTCCAACTCATTGGTCCTCCTCGTCGTGTCTATGATTACCGTCTCTAAATGAGTGAGCTGCTCCGATAGTCGATCTAAGCCTGGCTGCATCGCTGACGTAACCACCTTAGTAAGTTCTTGTAGGGCCTCCGCCAAAAACTGGCTCACCTTGGAGGACACCACCGGCGCCATTTTGTCATCAGGGGCGTGGAGACAATCACGATCTTTCTTAGTTGTTTTTGCTGCCATATCTGACTTAGTTCTAGTCAAATAGTGGTCCATGCAGGTCAGAAGATGTTCTACTGGACTAGTGTGAGGGCAGGAAAAAAAATCGGCACTGCAAAACTGTAATTATGGCCCCGGGTTCAGGAGCTGAGCTGACTCGCGTCTGCTTCAGCTCATAGCATCACGTGATTCCTAAGAATACCAATTTTCATCTTCCTCCTTTCACTGATATATTTGGAAAAATTTTTGTCTCCCTTTTTTATATTTTTAGCCATTTGCTCTTCCGCCTGTGCTTTTGCCAGATGTATCTCTCTCTTGGCTTCTTTCGGTTTCACCCGGTAGTCCTTTCTGCATTCCTCTTCTTGGGTTTTTTAATATTTCAGGAATGCCATCTCTTTTGCCTTTATTTTCTCTGTCACTAGTTTGAAGAACCATGCCAGTCTCCTTTTTCTCTTGTTTTTATTTATTTTCTTCACATAAAGTTCTGTAGCTATTGTTATTGCTCCTTTCAGCCTAGACCACTTTTTTTCCACTTCTCTTATGTCCTCCCATCCTAACAGCTCTTTCTTCAGGTACTCTCCCATTTTATTAAAGTCTGTACATTTGAAATCTAGGACTTTAGTATTGTGCGGTTGCCATCCACTTTAGATGTTATATCAAGCCAAATCATTTGATGATCGCTACTTCCCAGGTGAGCACCCACTCGTACATTAGATATATTCTCCCCATTTGTGAGGACCAGATCCAATATCGCTTTTTCCCTCTTGTGTTGCATCACCATTTGTCTGAGCAGAGCCTCTTGAAAGGCATCCACAATCTCCCACAATCCTCAGACAGAATGTTCCAGTCCACATCCAGCAGGTTGAAATCTCCCAACAGCAGCACCTCTTTTTTTCCAAACTTTTGGATATCCACAATCAGATCTTTATCAATTTGCTGCAATTGAGTTAGAGGTCTGTAGACTGTACCCAAGTAGATAGAAGTTCCATCTTCCCTTTTCAGAGCGATCCATATTGCTTCTTCCTCTCCCCAGGTCCCTTGCATTTCTGTCGCGTGGATATCTATCTTTACATAGAGAGCTACTCCTCCACCTTTTTGACCATCTCTGTCCTTTCTAAATAGATTATATTCCGGTATGTTTGCATCCCATCCATGGGATCCACTGAACCATGTCTCTGTGATAGCAACAATATCCAGGTCTGCCTCTAACATCAGGGCTTGCAGATCATGAACTTTATTGCTTAGAGTAGGGTTAAATGGTCAATATTCCCAATGGAGAGGAGTAAATAGTGGGGCTCCCCAGCAGCCTGTGCTGGAACTGCTGCTTTTTAACCTCTCAAATTATTTATCACTGATCTAGAGATGGGAATAATTAGTGAGATAATTAAATTTGCTGATAATACAAAGTTGTTAAATCACAAGAGGATTGTGAAAAAGTGCAAGAAGACCTTGTGAGGCTGGGAGACTGAACATCAAAATGGCAGATGACTTTAATGTGAGCAAGTGCAAAGTGATACATGTAGTAAAGAAGAACCCAAATTGTAGCTATAATGATGCTGGGTTTTGTGTTAGGAGTCACTGCCCAGGAAAAGGATCTAGGTGTCATTGTTGAGGATACATTGAAACCCTCAGGTCAATGTGCGGCGGCTGGTAAGAAAGCAAATAGAATGTTAGGAATTATCAGGACAGGAATGGAAAACCAAGATGAAAATGTTATAATGCCCCTTGTATTGCTCCATAGTGTGGCTGTACCTCAAATATTGTGAGCAGTACTGGTCTCAGATTCTCAAAAAAGATATAGCAGAATAAGAAAAGGAACAGAAAAGGGCAAAAAGATTGCTAAAAGGGATTGGGCGACTTCCCTATGAGGAAAGACTAAAGTGGCTAAGGCTCTTCATTTTGGAGAAGAGACAGCTCAAGGATGATATGATGGAGGTCTATAAAATATTGAGTGAAGTGGAAAGGGTAGATGTGAATCGCTTGTTCACTCTTTCCAAAAATACTAGGACTAGGGGGCATGCGATGAAGCTACTAAATAGCAGATTTTTAAAATAAATTGGAGAAAATTTTGTCACACAACGTGTAATTAAACTCTCTGGAATTAGTTGTTGGAGAATGTGGTGAAATCAGTTAGCTTGGCAGAGAAGTCCATAGACCATTATTGAGATGGCTTAGGAAAATCCACTGCTTATTCCTGTTTCACTCCTTGGGATCTTGCTAGGTATTTGTGACCTGGGTTGGCCACTGTTGGAAACAGGATAATGGGCTTGATGGACTTTCAGTTTGTCCCAGTATGGCAACTCTTATGTTCTTATAATATCCTGTTGGTTATAGAAGGGCATGATTATTCTGGTATCTTCAAAACTTCCAAGAAAACACTTTTCATTGTTAAAGCAGGAGCTGTTGATGGAAGACTGGGAAAATTCATTTTCCAAATTCTCTGATGGTAATCCATACTAATAGTGGTCTTAAATGTCTGTGTTCACATGCAAGGAGTCTCTAGGTCAAAATCACCAAATAGCATTAACAATTGGTTATAAAGTATCCATGGTTACTATCTGACTCTCTAGTTGATTCTGTAGACCATTACCATTCTGTGTGGTTTGTCTCCATCGTTGTCCCTGATGGGGACTAGGTATAACTGCTGCTCTGTTATGAGCTGAGCTGAATCTGATTGATTGTTATGCAGATGTGCCTTCCCATTGTTGTGTTGTGCATTTCAAGTGTAAAGATAAGTCCAAAAGGGTCTTGGACACGAAGGGAGGAGAGCAGTGCTGGTGGCTTTGGGGGGGAGATTTGCAATGTAGGGTAGCAGTGTAGGGGAATTTTTATGTGCTAGGTTAACTGGGATTCAACTGTTGTGGTAAGCAAGAGCTTTGGTGATCTCATGGAATCTACATTGTATACACAGAGTGAGGTTAGAGAGCTCTGAGAAGGTGTCCATTCACACCTTCTCCTACTCAAGAAGGCTTGCTTTCCAGGCTGCCTTAGAACTTGTTACTTAGTTGAATAGCATTAAAAGCATGCTATGATGATCCAGGGCTCATTAGATACCTTTGGACACAGTGCCCAATAAGCTCGCTGAAGCTCAGAGGAAGCTCTTTCATCCAGCCTGAAGCAAATATGAATTTATGGCAGATTTGATGCATGAGTTTTAATGTTCGTTTCTCACGATGCCTCAGGAACACTGTGGACCCAAGATTATTTTTGTCTCCAGTATTCCAGATCCTCTAACTTAGAGGAATTTTCAGCATGTTTGAAATATGTTCTGCAGTTCTTTGTCATAGGCCATGGCCTTTTCCTCAAAATCATTAAGTCTTTGGCTCACATCCTCTAACTGATTTACATTAGCAATGTTGGACTGCAGATCCTGCTTCATATCTGCTTTCATTAATTTAAGCTTTGTCATCCATTGTTTCATTGTCCTGTATGTAAGTAGCCAGTGCTTATCCTCAAGGTCTGCCACAGTGGGGTGGTTTACACAGCTTGCACATGTTCTGATTCTGCTGCCATGTCACATTGTGCCATGGGAGTGTAAGACCCACCTCAATAGGTGAAGGTTTTACGATCCACCAGCCTCTGTATTTTTTTTTTCTGCCATCAGTGAAGATGATAGCAATGCCAACAAAAAAAGTTTAATAAGAGCAAGAGTGTGTGGAATGCTACTAAGTTTGCTTAGTTTAAAGCTACGGAAGTCAGGGGCTCCACTTCAGTGCAGCCATCAGTGGGATGATATCACTGGAATTCTTAACCAGCTCTTAATTCATAATAGGATATTATTACTTCCTAATCCATGACTTTCTAATTCCTCAGATCTTTCATGAGGTATTTTGTCAAATGACTTTAGTAAAATCTATATAAACAGTATTGACCGGCTCACCTTTATCCACATGTTTATTCTCATCTTCAAAAAATTATAGTAGATTTGTGAGGCAAAATTTCCCTTGACTAAATCTATATTGACTTTCTCATTAATCCATGCTTTTGCATCTGCGCTTTAATTTTGTTCTTTATAATAGTCTCTGCCATTTTGACTGGTAATGCCATCAGGCTCACTAGTCTTTCATTTCCTGGATCACAACCCTTTTTATAAACTGGTGTTACGATGGCCATCCTCCAATCTTCCGCTATCATGCTGGTTGACTCTGAGGGAGTATTCATAGCCTTTGGGGAGGGAGTCGACATGCAGTGGTGATTTCTAATGTTAGGATTTTTTTGCAGAGTTCTCAGCCCTGGATTGTAGTATATTAATTTGTATTACAACTGGGAAGGGAAATAAAGTATAAAATAAGGGATATGTCAGCCCTGGTTCTGAATGAGCAAGAAAACTGTCAGGCTCAAGAAATGAAGAGCATGTTTTGCATCTCTTGTTTCTTTGCTGTTTCTATTGTCAATCTGTAGAAATTACATATCTGCTCTTTTTGGTGTATAATTGTATTGATAGTATTTAGCATGCTTAATCTTTAACATAACTAATTTACAGTCTCAGTGTTTTGATGTCTGAAGGAGAGAGTCATCATTGTTACATATGGGTCATTCCATGTCAAGTGGTCCAGGAATCCACGCTCGACCCCCTTCCACTCCCATGTCTCATGTGACCTAAAACATCAACTTTGCTTAAGCACTACAACAGAAGGAAACTACCTAGGAGTCTGACATTTTGCACTTTGGTACAACATCTTGGGGCAAGTTTGAAATATTTTGCGAATATGCTTCCATTTCTACAGGTCTGCTGCTGGTAGGTAAGTCAGGTGAGGGTACAACTTTACCAGTAGACATGTACCATAAGGTACATCCAAGATTTGCAATATGAGCTTCTACAGTTAAGTGAAGCTGAAGATATGACCATCCAAAAAATATGGCTTTATGCATTTATGCAAATTTTCACTGTTTTTCAGATTCAAATATCTCTAATGTTGTAGGTGTTTTTGGTTTTAAAAAAATATCATTTGAAAGATCATGTTTTTTGCTACAGAAGCTTTCCTGTTTCAGTGTTCTCCCCAGAAATTTTTTCCAACCTAGTGGCATGAAAAAGTAGCTTGAAGGAGACCTATGTGATTGCACTACAGCAAAATAAAATAGTAGCAAATAAAGATCAAAGTGAGAGCTAGGGCAAAACAGTTTAGGTAAAGATGCAGGTAATAATTAGCAATGTATTTAAAATATTTTATTTTTATTTGCTTATAATGTCATTTGAAAGCTGCTTGATGTTAATACAACTTTAATTTAATTCTTTTTAGTGTGTGTGTTGGGGGGGACAACACCTACGTCAACAGTAAAGTTAGAATAGGGTCATTAAATCCAGTGACGTACTTAGTATATATGACAGCCAGTGCTGATCATTTTTTAACAACCCCCTCCTCTATATAAAAAAAGTTATTTTTAGTAATAATCCATGAGTCACACAACAAGGGTGCACCTAGGAAAAGGCAGCATCTTAAACACTGCAGTGAGCACTAGAACACCAATACATGCATTGTAAAACTAAACAAGCCAGATCCTGCATAGTCAGTTGATCCTGTACAGTCGATGCTAACAGAAAGCCATGTCTTTTTCATACACACAGAACACAGATATACCCTCGCTCAATATGGAATAATCACAAACTAAAAATAGAAATATGTAGACAGAAGTTAAACTGAACCAAGAAACCAGACTCTGCATACAATGTTAACACCACAGAAACAGTGACACGCCTCTAATACTGTGCAAAATATAATGACAGTAGATGTAAATTTGAAAAAACTGCTACATAACAATCACCACTTTACAAATTAACAAATAGAAAAAACAAATAATGAGAAATAAGAAAATACCATTTTATTGGACATTTTTAAATTAGTAGTAATTAGCTTTCAGAGGCCAAAGCTTTCTTCAAGATAGTACAGTATACTGCTGTTATGATATCCTGTCCTGACCTGAAGAAGGGGGTTTAGTCCCCCCCCAAAATTGCCTTATTTCCATTTCCTATTGATATACTTTAATCAATACAATTACAATAAGAACATAAGAAGTTGCCTCCACTGGGTCAGACCAGAGGTCCATCGCGCCCAGTGGTCTGCTCCCGCAGCCCTGTGAAGTGGTTCCTGACCATTTCTATAACCTACCTCTACTTCTGTCTGTACCCCTCAATCCCCTTATCCTTTAGGAACCTATCCAAACCTTCCTTGAACCCCTGTAATGTGCTCTGGCTTATCACAACCTCCGAAAGCGCATTCCATGTGTCCACCATCCTCTGGGTAAAAAAGAACTTCCTAGCATTTGTTCTAAACCTGTCCCCTTTTAGTTTCTCCGAGTGACCCCCTAGTACTTGTGGTTCCCCACAGTGTGAAGAATCTGTCCCTGTCTACCTTCTCTATGCCCTTCAGGATTTTGAAGGTTTCTATCATGTCTCCTCTAAGTCTCCGCTTTTCCAGGGAGAACAACCCTAGCATGTTCAACCTGTCAGCGTATGAAAAGTTTTCCATACCTTTTATCAGTTTAGTCGCTCTTCTCTGGACCCCCTCAAGTACTGCCATGTCCTTCTTGAGGTTTGAAGTTTCTTGCTTCCCCCGCCAGTCTCTCCTCATATTCTCTTTTCGTTTCCTAACCACTCGGTGACAGTCTTTTTGGTGCCTTTTGTGCTCCTGGTTTTCTTTTGTTTGGTCCATTTTCCATTTTCTGAAAGATGCTTTCTTGTCACTTATCGCCTTTTTCACTGCATTTGTTATCCAAGCCGGGTTTTTTATACGATTTTTTTTGCACCCTTTCCTAAATCTGGGGACATACAGGTTTTGTGCTTTGTGCACCTGTGCCCTTGAGTAGGGCCCAGGCTTCCTCTACAGTCTCCATTTTCCCTGAGCTGTTGCTGAGCTTCTTTCCCACCATTTTCCTCATGTCCTCGTAGTTTCCTTTTCTGAAATTGAGTGCTGACATTGTGGTTTTTTTCACCCTTGATGTTCCCATTTTTAGCTTGTACTGGATCATGTTGTGATCGCTGTTTCCTAGTGGCGCTAGTACTAGCACCTCCTTTGCAGGTCCCCCTAGCCCGTTGAGGATTAGGTCAAGAATGGCATCTCCTCGTGTTGGTTCCGTGACCAGCTGTTCCATGAAACAGTCCCTCACCGCATCCAGGAATTTTGTTTCTCTCGTGCAATTTGAGTGTCCAATGCTCAAGTCTATTCCCAGTTAGTTGAAATCCCCCATTACCACCACACTTCTGCTTTTGCATACCTTCCTCAATTTAGCCTCCATGTCCTGGTCGTTTGCTTCCGGTTGTCCTGGTGGGCGATAGTACAGTCCCAATTTTATATCTGCTCTATTTTCTCCTGTCAGCTTAACCCATAGTGATTCCAAGCCGTCCGCCATTACTGTTGTTTCCATCCTGGTTGAAGGAATGGAGTCCTTTATATATAGCGCTTTTCCTCCACCTTTCTTGTGTGTCCTGTCCTTCCTATAGAGTTTGTACCCTGGTACGACCACATCCCATTTGTTGTCTTCGGACCACCATGTTTCTGTGATTCCAATTATGTCTAGGTCCTCCTTACTGGCCAAAACCTCTAGCTCTCCCATCTTGGATTCTTAGGCTCCTAGCATTAGTGTATAGCCAATTTAAGTCCCGGTTGTTTACCTTCTCTGTTGGTTTTCCCCGTGGTTTGGTGCTCATGACGACTCCTCATGGGCTGCCAGTCCCCGAACCTCGTTCCGTTCATCCTCCTCCTGTGGTGTGTCTGTTTTGTCCTCATTTCCCTCCTGTGGAGTGTCTATCTCGTCCTCAGTCTGCTTCCCCATTTTTGGATGTCGCTCTGGCTTCGGCTGTTTCCTCCTTTCTCGCTCTTTAGTTTCATTAGTTCCTTGGGCCCCTGCATTGCGTCTTTGGTTTTTTTTTAAAAAAATGTCCACTCAGTCTTGAGCCCTCTGTCACCTTTTCCCTGTTCAGTATCCTTGTTTGATACTCTAGTCCAGGGGTGTCCAATGTCGGTCCTCGAGGGCCGCAATCCAGTCGGGTTTTCAGGATTTCCCCAATGAATATGCATGAGATCTATTAGCATACAATGAAAGCAGTGCATGCAAATAGATCTCATGCATATTCATTGGGGAAATCCTGAAAACCCGACTGGATTGCGGCCCTCGAGGACCGACATTGGACACCCCTGCTCTAGTCCGATGTGTCGATGTCAGATTGACTATCGGCTTTCCCCTTGTCCTCAGTTTAAAGCCATGTCTATGCCGGTCTGGATGTTTCGTGCCAGCATCCTTGTCCCAGTCGTGCTCAGGTGCAGTCCATCCCTCCTGTAGAGCTTGTTTTTCCCCAGGAAGGTTGTCCAGTTCCGTACAAAGTGGAAACCTTCCTCTTCTCACCATCTCAGCCAACCGTTTATTGCTTGCAGCTCGGTCTGCCTCCTTGCATCCGCCCTCGGTACTGGCAGGATCTCTGAGAAGGCTATCTTCCTTGTCCTCAGCTTCAGTTTCCTCCCCAGAATCTTGAACTGCCCAGTTAGTGTAGTCCTGTTGTAGTTCCTTCTGCTGACGTCGTTGGTTCCAACGTGGATTATCACTGCTGTCTCCTCCGTCTCAGCTCCTTTCAGGATTCTCTTGATTCTGTCAGAGATGTCCTTTGTCCTCACCCCCGGGAGACCCCCGGTCTTCTCTGCCTCCTGCTATGTGACTGTCCACCTCTCTCAGGATTGAGTCTCCCACTACGATTGCAGATTTTTCTTTTCTCAGCTTCCTCTCAGTTCTCAGGTCCGTATCAGTGACTCTATCCTCCAATCCTTCCTCCGGGTTCTGATGGGTCTCTGCCTCCTTTGCCCGCTCAGCTCCTTCGCAAGGTCCTTCCCCCCTGGCATCTGGTGGGTTCTGTCTTCCATCTGTTGGTTCCCTTTTGAATTGCTGATGATCCTCTAACATCTTGCAGGCCTCCTCGATGAATCTCTCGAGCTCTTTATGTACGCCTGCCTCCCGTAAAGCAACAACAAAAATTTTTTTTCTACCTTTTGTTGTTTCTGCTTTAATCATCTTCTCTTCGCTCTCTTCTTTCTATTCAGCGTTTGTCCTCTCTCCCTTCCCTGTCCTCTCTTTGCCCCTTCCACCCAGCCTCTGCCCTCTCTCTACCCCTTCCATCTACTATCCACCCTCTCTGCCCTTTCCATCCAGTGTCCGCCCTCTTTCTCTCTCTTCCATATGGCATCTTCCCTCTTTCTATGTCCCTTCAATAAACTGTTAATCCTGTGCCCTTTCTCTTCTTTGTACATGATTCATTTCAGCATTACCCCCTCTCCATTTTTTTGTCTCCACCCCCTCCTCTATGCTCTGGCATTTCTCTATTCTCCTTTCCTTCCCTTCCCTCCCCCCATGCCCTGGCATCTCTCTCCTATCTCTTCTTCTCCCTCCTTGCTCTGGCACCTCCTCTCCTTCCTTTCTCTCTGGTCTGGCATTTTATGTCTCCTTAGTTTTCCTTCCCTCCCCCATGCCCTGGAATCTCTCTCCTCTCCTTCCATCTCCCCCTCCCACTCCATTATCGGGCATATCTTCTCCTTCCTTTTTCTCCCTCCTTCCTTCCTTTCACCTGGTCTGGAATCTGTCTCCTTCCCCCCTCCCATATGCCCTGACATCTCTCTCCCCCCCTCCATGGTCTTGGCATCTCTTTCTCTTTCCCTCTCTCCCATGGTCTTGGCATCTCTTTCCTTTCCTCTCCCTTCCCTGGTCTTCCTTATCCCTCCTTCCCTATCCCCCACCCAACTGGATGCAGCAGCAATAGCATTTTTCTTTCCCCTCTCCCCCAATTGGGTATAGCAACATTTCTCTCCCCCCTCCCCCCAACTGGGTGCAACAGCAGCATTTCTCTTCCCATCCCCCTCCCCCCGTCTCACACACCCGTCGGCAGATTCGCTACTATGGCAAGTTGTAAGTTTCCCTCCGTCGCTGACCTATCTCCCATAGATCAGCGACGGAGGGAAGCTTACAACTTGCTGCTCTTGCTTGCTTTGGGCCTTCCTTGTTGCCGGGTCCTGCCTTCATGGAAACAGAAAGTAGGCAGGACCCAGCAGCGAGAAAGGCCCGAAGCAAGTAAGAGGAGCAAGTTTTAACTTCCCTCTGTCGCTGACCTAGCTCCTACATGCTCTGGGGCTCTAATGGTACCACTGTCCGTGCCAGCTTCCTTTCTCTTCCCTACCTCCCCCCCGGGACGTAACTTCCCGTTTTGGAGGGAAGAGGAGGGAAAAGCCAGCACACACAGTGGTACCGTTAGAGCCGCAGAGCACGTGTTCAAGTCGCTTGCCGCTGTTTAAAAAAAAAAAAAGTCAGGCAGGAACTTTCGGCAGCTCTTCAATGTTGAGCAGCAGCAGTAGCAGCAAGATTTGCGACACATGACAGAAGGGCGCTCACCTAAATTAGCACCAGGCTAAAAGGCGCTAGGGAGAACACTGCTGTTTCATCTTGGACCCGACCTTTCTTTGGTGAGAATTAAAGCTTCAAAGATAAGCATTAGTTGTGTATGCGCACGAATGTTTAATATTGAAAAGTGGCATGTTTAACACAAACCATGTTGTATGCAAATGAACAAGGTACATGAAGTTTCACAGTTAAGTTCAGATTGTTACTGTTTTATGATAAGAACATAAGCATTGCCTCTGCTGGGTCAGACCAGAGGTCTATCATGCCCAGCAGTCCACTCACGCGGCGGCCCATCAGGTCCAGGACCTGCAGATTAATCCTCTATCTATACCCTTCTATCCCTTTTTCCTTCAAGAAATTATCTAATCCTTTCTTGAACCCCAATATCGTTCTCTGTCCTATCACACCCTTTGAAAGCGCATTCTAGGTGTCCACCACCCTTTGGTGAAGAAGAATTTCCTAGCATTGGTTCTGATTCTATCCCCTTTTAATTTTTCCGAATGCCTTCTCATTCTTGTAGTTTTCGAAAGTTTGAAGAATCTGTCCCTCTCCACTTTCTCTATGCTCTTCATGATCTTGTAAGTCTCTATCATGTCCCCTCTAAGTCTCCGCTTTTCCAGGGAAAAGAGCCCCAGTTTCTCTAGTCTTTCAGCATATGAAAGTTTTTCCGTACCTTTTATCAATCGCATCGCTCTTTTCTGAACTCTCTCGAGTAACGCCATATCCTTCTCGAGAGGGTTCAAAAAAGAGCAACGCGATTGATAAAAGGTATGGAAAACCTTTCATATGCTGAAAGACTAGAGAAACTTGGGCTCTTTTCCCTGGAAAAGCGGAGACTTAGAGGGGATACCTTTCCCTGAATCCATGCATTTTCATATACCCACTGCCACTGGTCGTGAAGCTCAGACAAGTGTATTATACACTGAGACCACATATTTATCAGTTATTGATCCATTGTCTGAAAGACATTCCCAATAGTCAGACAATACCATATACATTTCTAAGCTTTATTAAAGATAAAAAAGAAAAGTACAAAAACCACATTTATTTAAACTGCGCATACAAACTGACAAAGATCAGGAAATCACATAAATTCAACTTCTAACTCAGTTTCTTGCACATGGTTTTGAAAGTCTGGTCAATGTTTGCCAAAATAGCTTGTGGATAAGTGTACTGTCTGCCTGATGAAGTGGCGATAGGTGCATTAAGGCCTGCAATAATATGCTGTTCAGGGATCCAGCATATGTCTCTGCAGGAAGACCAGTGAAATGAGCGTGCAGGACCTTGTGGTTACAAAAAATTAACCAGGATGTAGCATTCTTCCATTGAAATTTCACATACATGACCAATCCACCAAGAATTGTCATATATGCAAGCTAAGTATTGTCCAGGTTGAAAGCTGGATGCTTGAAAGGTAGGGACATGTTCAGGATCAGTATCAGACTCTAAGACATTGACAATGAATGAGCTGGTATCACTTGAAATTTTGCTAATGCAGAGTCTAGCAGTGTCTATGGGCTTATATTGATGATTTTCTCTTGTTCAAGCCACTGTGTGGCCCATAGTAAACCTTTGCCCAGCAGTCCACTCATGTGGTAGCCCTTAGGTCAAAGACCAGTGCCCTATTTGAGTCTAGCCTTACTTGCATATGTTCTGTTCCAATAGGAACTTATCCAACCTTGTCTTGAATCCCTGAAGTGTGCTTTCCCCTATAACAGCCTCTGGGAGAGCGTTCCAGACCTCCACTACTCTCTGGGTGAAGAAGAACTTCCTTACGTTTCTACGGAATCGTTTCCCTTCTAACTTTAGCGAGTTCCCTCTCATTCTCTTCACCTTAGAGAGGGTGAACAATCTCAGTGTCTCTACTAAGTCAATTCCCTTCAATATTGTGAATGTTTCGATCATGTCCCCTCTGTCTTCTCTTTTCAAGGGAGAAGAGGCCCTGTTTCTGTAGCCTCTCGTTGTACGGCAACTCCCCCAGCCCCTTAACCATTTTAGTCGCTCTTCTCTGGAGCCTTTCGAGTAGTACTATGTCCTTTTTCATGTACGGCAACCAGTGTTGAACGCAGTATTCCAGATGGGGGTGTACAATGGCCCGGTATAACGGCATGACACCCTTTTCAGATCGGTTCGTGATCCCCCTTCTTAATCATTCTTAGTATTCTGTTCGCCCTTTTTGCTGCCGCGCATTGCGCGGATGGTTTCATTGACTTGTCTACAAGTACTCCCAAGTCTCTTTCCTGTGAGCTCTCTCCGAGTATAGCACTGGACATCCTGTATTCGTGCATATGATTTTGATTACCGACATGCATCACCTTGCACTTATCCACGTTGAGCCTCATTTGCCATTTTGCGGCCCATTCCTCGAGCATATTTGTCTCTTTGTAGGTCTTCGGAATCCTTCTGTGTCCTCACAACTAAACTAAACCTTAAGTTTGTATACCGCATCATCTCCACAGAAGTGGAGCTAGACTACCCTGAATAACTTTGTATCGTCTGCAGATTTAATCACCTCGCTCGTGCCAATTTCTAGGTCATTTATAAATATGTTGAAGGGCACAGGACCGAGCACTGAACCCTGCAGCACTCCACTCGTGACGCTTTTACAGTCCGAGTATTTTCCATTCACCCCCACTCTCTGTTTCCTATGCGCCAACCAGTTTTTAATCCACGTGAATATATCACCCACTATCCCATGGCTTCCAATTTTTTTCAAGTAATAGTTCATGTGGAACCTTTTTGAACGCCTTCTGAAAATCTACATATACAATGTTAACCGGGTCACCCTTGTCTATCTACCCATTTACTACTTCGATGAAGTGCAGTAAGTTTGTCAAGCAAGATCATCCTTTGCTGAAGCCGTGCTGGCTGGTCCTCATCAGTTTGGGTCTGTCAAGTTAATCGATGATGTGGTCCTTTATCAGTGCCTCTACCATCTTTCCCGGAACCGAAGTCAGACTCACCAGTCTGTAGTTTCCCGGATCTCCCTTCGAACCTTTCTTGAAGATCGGCATAACATTCGCCACATTCAAGTCTTCCGGAATCTTTCCTGATTTGATCGACAGTGCAGTCCGAAGAAATGACGGATGAAATTAAACGTAACTGCAAGGGAGGCAACGCAGTTATCATGGGCAACTTCAACTATCCTGGGATAGACTGAAACCTAGGCACCTCAGACTGCGCTAGAGAGACCAAGTTCCTGGATGCTGTAGGCAATTGCTTCCTGGAACAACTTGTCAAGGAAAGCACAAGAGAAAACGCAATTCTGGACTTAGTTCTAAAGGGGCTGCGAGGACCGGCACAGGATGTAAAAGTAGAAGGGACGCTGGGAAACAGGATCACAATATGATATGCTTCAACCTGGAAATAGGGACGAAATGTTGGTCAAGAACGACGGCCACGGCTCTAAACTTCCGAAAAGGAAATTACGACGGGATGAGATGCGTGGTGGGGAAGGAAATTAAGAAGAGGATAAACACCGTAAAGACGCTGAAGCAAGCTTGGTCTTTTTTTAAGGATACGGTCACTGAGGCACAAAATCTATGTATATCACATATCAACAAGGGATCAAAGAGGAAAAAAAATACAGAACCGGCATAGCTCACTGTAGAGGTTAAGGAAGCAATCAAAGACAAAAAAAGTCTTCGTTTAAGGAATGGAAAAGATCAAAAACAGATGAAAACTGGAATAAGCACAAACAACATCAACGCAGGTGCCATAAGGCGGTAAAAGTGGTAAAAAGAGACTACGAGGAAAAAATAGTCACGAAGGCGAAAAACTTCAAGCCGTTATTTCGATATATTAAAGGGAAACGACCCGCAAAAGAAGCGGTGGGACCATTGGATGACAAAGGAATAAAGGGAGCAATAAAGGAGGACAAAGCAATCGCCGACAGACTGAACATGTTTTTTTGCGTCTGTATTTACCAAAGAGGATATACACAGCATACCAGAATCCATCAGGCTATATGCTGTAAGCGAGTACGGGAAATTGACAGGGTCTACGGTCAGTCTAAAAGAGGTACACAGGCAGATTGATAGGCTCAAGAGCGATAAATCCCTGGGACCCGATGGCATCCACCCGAGGGTCATCAAGGAACTGAAAGGGACCATAGCTGAACTGCTTCAACTAATAGCCAATCTGTCAATCAAAACAGGAAAGATTCTGGAGGACTGGAAGGTGGTGAATGTTACACCGATCTTCAAAAAAGGTTTGAGGGGAGACCCAGGAAACTATAGACCGGTGAGTCTGACTTCGGTACCGGGAAAGATGGTAGAGATGCTGATAAAGGACCGCATCATTGATCACCTCGATGGACAGGGTCTGATGAGGACCAGCCAGCACGGTTTCAGCAAAGGCAGATCTTGTTTGACAAACTTGCTGCACTTTTTCGAGGGAGTAAACAAGCAGATAGACAAGGGCGACCTGGTCGACATATATTTAGACTTTCAGAAGGCGTTTGACAAGGTTCCGCATGAACGACTACTGAAAATTGCGAGCCATGGAATCGAGGGAGAAATACTCACGTAGGAAACAGAGAGTGGAGGTAAATGGGCAATACTTGGACTGGAAGAGCATCACCAGTGGGGTGCTGCAAGGCTCGGTGCTTGGACCTGTACTCTTCAACATCTTTATAAACAATCTGAATATAGGTACGACGAGTGAGGTGATTAAATTTGCGGACGACATGAAGTTATTCAGAGTAGTGAAGACCCAAGGGGATTGCGAAGATCTACAACTTGACATAATCATGCTCGAGGAATGGGCATCGACATGGTAGATGAGGTTCAACGTGGATAAGTGTAAAGTGATGCATATCGGTATAAAAAATCTCAAGCACAAGTACAGGATGTCCGGGGCCGTGCTTGGAAAGACATCCCAGGAAAGGGACTTGGGAGTTCTGATCGACAAGTCGATGAAGCCATCTACACAATGTGCGGCGGTGGCGAAAAGGGTGAACAGAATGCTAGGAATGATACAGAAGGGGATCATGAACAGATTGGAGAAGGTTATCATGCTGCTGTACTGGGCCATGGTGCACCCTTACCTGGAGTACTGCGTACAGCACTGGTCGCCGTACATGAAGAAAGACACGGTACTACTTGAGAGGGTCCAGAGAAGAGCGACTAAGATGGTTAAGGGGTTAGAGGCGCTGCCGTACAGTGAAAGATTAGAGAAACTGGGCTTCTTCTCCCTTGAACACAGGAGATTGGGAGGGGACATGATCGAAACATTCAAGGTACTGAAGGAGGTAGACTTAGTAGATAAGGACAGGTTGTGCACCCTCTCTAAGGTAGAGAGAACGAGAGGGCACTCTCTAAAGTTGAAAGGGGATAGATTCCATACAAACGTAAGGAAGTTCTTCTTCCCCCAGAGAGTGCTGTCATAGGGGAAAACACCCTCCAGGGATTCAAGACAAAGTTAGACAAGTTCCTACTGAACAAAGACATACCCTGCTAGGGCCAGTCTCAGTTAGGGCGCTGGTCTTTGACCAAAAGGGCCACCGCATGAGCGGACTTCTGGGAATGATGGACTGCTACAGTGAACCACGCCAGTTTCTTGTTGTTCTTCCTCTTGGAACCCTTGTTGATACGCAATATATATAAATTTTGCGCCTCTGACTGTGTCCTTAAAAAGGGACCATGCTTGCTCTAGTGTATTTACAATGCTTATTCTCTTCCTAATCTTCTTCCTCACCATGACTCTCATCCTTTCGTGATTGCCTTTATGGAAGTTCAGTGCCGTGGCCTTTGTTCTCAACCGAATTTTTTGTTCCTGTGTCTAGGTTGAAGTGGATCATGTTGTGATCACTTGTTTCCCAGCGTCCCTTCTACTTCTATACCCTGTGCCGGTCCCCGTAGTCCATTTAGACCTAACTCTAGAATTGTATTTTCTCTCGTATCTTCCATGACAAGTTGTTCCAGGAAGCAATCGCCTACAGCATCCAGAAACTTTGTCTCTACTGCAGCTGGAGTTGCCTAGGTTTCAATCTATCCCTGGATAATTGAAGTCGCCCATGATAACTGCATTGCCTCCCTTGTATTCGTGTTTAATCTCATCCGTCATTTCTTCATCAGTCTATTCGGACTGCCGAATAGATCTAGTAGATGCCGATCTTCGTAACCATTCCATTTGTTCTCGGTATTTTGGTTCATAGAGACTCTACCTTATTGTTCGTTTTTGGCGTGTTCTCTCTGGTGGACTCAATTCCCTCTTTTATGTATAGGGCAATACCCCTACCTTTCTGTCCTACTCTGTCTCTGCGTTATAGCTTGTATCCCGGTAGTACAGAGTCCCAGACGTCCCCGTTCCACCATGTTTCCGTGATTCTGATGATGTCTAGGTCAGTGTTCTTCAACCACCGGTTTATGGACCGGTGCCGGTCCACAGAAATTTCTTGCCGGTCCACAGGGCCAGCATTTGCATCAGGCCTAAAACAGTGTTCTTCAAACGTCGGTTCACGGTGCGATCGACGTGGCGTTATCTTCGAGCCAGCTCCCTCTTTCTCACTGATTCAGTGCACAAAGCCTCGGGCAGTGGCTCCTACGCATGTCCTGCGCTTGAACAGGAAGCCTTCTCTATGACGTTGCAACGTCAGAGGGAAGGCTTCCAGATGAGGCATGGGACGCGCAAAGAGCCGCTGCCTACAGCTTTGTGCACTGCATTGGTGAGAAAGAGGGAGCCAACCTGAAGATAACACTGGGGGCTGCATAAAATGGCCAAGCGGGAGCAGGCCAGAAGGTAAGGTATAGCATGGAGGGAGGGAGACAACAAAGGTAGGTGGGAATGATTTTATTTTTGAATTTAGTGATTGAATTATGTCAATTTTGAGATTTTAAATCTGCTGTCAGTGTGCTTTGTGTAGTTTAATGTTGTGGTTAACCATTATGTGTTAATAAGATTATATTGTGTATCTGTGAAAAATGAATGGAAAAAATAGTGTTACAATTAGTACTATTTTGGGGGCGGGGTCTGGGGTGGAGATTGGGTAGAGATGGGCGGGATCTGGCCCATGACTTAGCCCAGTGTTCTTCAACCGCTGGTCCAGGGACTGATGCCGATCCACAGAATAATTATTTTATTTCTGCCGGTCCATAGGTGTAAAAAGGTTGAAAAACACTGGTCTAGGCCATCTTTTTGTGCTATAGCCTCCAATTCCCCCATTTTATTTCATAGGCTCCTTGTGTTGTGTACATACACTTAAGTTTGTGACCTGTTACGTTCTTGCACTTTCTACCTCCTTCGCTTCTGTCCCTTTCGATCTGCCGGGATTTCTATCTTGCCTATGATCCGGTGAGTCTTCCCTGCAATCTTCTTGCACGGTATCCTCTGGTTATACCATTTCCCGAACCACTGTCTCTATGTCGACTGTCAGCTTTCCCCTTCTTAGTTTAAAAACTTCTCAATTTCTTGCTTGATGTTGCTTCCCAATACAGATTTATTGCAGAATTCAAATAGATCCCTTGGTGTCAAAATTTGGTTTTTAAGAGGGCATTGTAAGTTGGCATGGGCAGCTAAACACTTGGCTGTTCCCCCAATGCCATCACATGGAGATTTGCCATGGTTGGTGCCAAAGAAGTTTCACTCAGCAATAATTTGAAAGTCAGTATCATGGCTGCAGAGGTTAATGAATTTCTTGAAGTTTTTATATTGCGCAGTAGAACCGTCACTAAAGTAGTGAATATGGCTTAAAACAGGCAAGACTTCCTTCAGATTCAGATTAAACTTCCTCAAAAATACATGAACAGCAATAGTTTCGTGACACAAGTAGTCACTGATCATGCATATGCATAGGCTTTGGATATCAGGATTGGAGAAGTAGACAACGAAGGGGTGTAATGTTGCTTGGCTGTTTTCCCAGTGGAACCCTTGTATTGCATCCTAAAGGAATAATTTTCAGCGAAGTCCATCAAAACAATAGCATGCCCCTCCTTTATATTTGCTTTCAGTTCCTTCAGATAAGCACTTTGGTAGTTGGAAATTAAATGGTGGCTGGCCAAATTAGAAATTTTTCTAATTAATTCAGAAGTGAAGTCCTCTATGGATAACTGTCGAGTTTCCAGTGTATCCCAATCAGTGTGAATCCACTGCTTAAATTCAGTGATATCATCTGGATCATATTTACCAAAGAACTCAGTAAAATATTCCTCCAGAGGGATCTGCCCAGGACATATTTCACACCGCTGCAACATGCAGTTTTTTGAGTTCATATCACAGATAGTTATATTCAGAAGCACCTTGTAGTCATCTGGAACTGTAATTGCTGAAAGCATTAAGTTTCACATTCTGGTGGATTGTGCAGACACAGACTGAATGAGTCCCTGATGAACTGACTGTGACACACCACTTTGGCCGAAGCTCACAGAACTTTGAAAACCCAATTTCAGGCCAATGCTGACTGCGATAGTTGGTGTACAGTTCCTTCAGATTGGATAAGAGCAATTTTTCTGCTTTTGCACATTTTTACCACTGATCCTAACGGAGACAATCTTTTTTGCTTGGGCATATTCTAAAGATTTCATCGTCTTCATAAAAATCCAGGACTTTCTGTGTAATCTGCTGAGCAAGCACTTTTCCTTTCTTTGTTGCTGGAACAGGAAAAATGCCACCCTGCTTCCTGGCCTTTTTAAACATTCCTGTTGAAACGCCAAATTCCAAAGCAGTTTTCTCAGTAGTACAGCTGTGTGGAGCAAGAGTGAGAATTTGTATTTTCTCCCTATTACTAGATAGTTCCAACTTCTGCTTCAGTTCAGTCAATAGAAGGTTATAGTCAAAACACCTTTTACATTGGCCACTTTCTGGTTCTGCTTTGATATCAGCTGGAGTTAATTCACCAATAACTGCAATTTGGTCTGCAATTGCATTATGGGCTTCAGAGAGTTTGCGTTTAGCATAACTTAAGGAATTTTGCTTGCTAATCCATTAAATCTATAGAGGAGAGATTCCTAGTGGTAAAAAGCTGGTATTGAGGTATTCAGATGCATTGGTAGGGTCATCACTGACCAGACTTAGGGCTACTTAGATCTTGCAGTTTGACATGCAAGTCTTGTATGCATCTTGGGCAAAGCTTTTGGCCTGGTTTAAACTCATGCTTTGTGATAGCTTTTAAATGATCAGCTGCAGGAAGATCAATTGGGCGTAGATCTTTTGATATTGCTGTGATTCTGTTTTCTGAATGGATTACAGCAGTTTTTCTGTAGAAATTCAAACTTCATCAGAATCAAGGCTTCATGATGAGTACAGAGATTAGATTCCATGGACAAAGTAGAAAGTCCAGAGCATCTTTTAATTCAAGTTTCAAGTTTATTTAAAATTTCTTATACCGCCATGTCAAGCCTTCTAGGCGGTGTATGATATTGCCAAAACTAATCTAATCTAATCATTAGGTTTGTATACCGCATCATCTCCACATTCATAGAGCTCGGCACGGTTTACAGTAGATGAAATAGGAAAGAACTACAACAGAGGGTTAGAGGTAGAAGTGTGAAGAATATTAGAGGACTTGGGATGCCAGATATAAGAGTTTTCTTGATTCCTAAGTTGGAGCGGCTTACATTTTTTGAAAAAAGCCAGGTTTTCAGATGTTTGCGGAAAACTTGGAGAGAGCTCAAGTTCCAAAGAGGGGAGGTAAGGTTGTTCCAGAGCTCAGTGATTTTGAAGTGGAGGGATGTCCCTAGCTTTCCTGTGTGGGAAATGCCTTTTAGCGAGGGGAAGGATAGTTTTAATTTGTGGGAGGATCTGGTGGTATTAGAGTATGAGGAATTCAAAGAAAGAGGGATAAAGGGAGGGAGGATACCGTGTAGGATTTTGAAAGCTAAACGGGCGCATTTATAGTGGACCCTGGCGATTATCAGAAGCCAGTGAAGCTTTGCGAGGAGCGGGGAGACATGGCCAAATTTACTTTTAGCGAAGATGAGCTTGGCTGCTGCATTCTGAATCCGCTGGAGCCTGTGGAGATTTTTCTTAGTCAGGCTTAAATAGATAGAGTTGCAATAGTCCAATCTGGAAAGGATGATGGATTGGACAAGGAGGGTAAAGTGTTTGTTTTAGATGGAAGCAGGATCTAACTTTCCTTAGCATATGAAGGCTGAAAAAGCATTTTTTTACCAAGGTTTTACAACATTAATTTACAATACAAACAAAGACAAAATGGGGGAAATGACAATTTTTTATAGACACTGACGAACGGGAACGAAAGGAAAGAAGGATTAGAACTACAATTGATAGAGAGAAAAGGACCATTCAAGGAAAAGAACAAAGGGAAGGGAAACAGAAGATAAAAAATCTTTCCTGAATCTTAGTCGCCCTTAAAAGGGCAGTTTAAGTTACAAAGGCATCGAGGAATAAAAATGTCTTTAACTTTGCCTTAAAATTGGCGAGACTTGTTATTTTGCGTAAGTGATTTGGAATACTATTCCAAAGAGAAGAGGCACTAACAGAGAAAATTGTAGCCCTCATTGTACTGACATATTTCAGGGAGGGAATAGAGAGAAGGTTGTGAGCTGTGGACCTTAACGTCCTAGTTTGATTATACGGAATAAATAAATTGTTAATAAATTCAGGTTGGTTATTTGCTTTGGTTTTAAAAATTAGTAATAGAATTTTGTAGGTGATCCTATGTTCTATTGGAAGCCAGTGAGCTTTCTGTAGGAGGGGAGTGACATGGTCGTACTTTTTTGCATTAAATATGATTTTTACGGCAATGTTTTGTACTATTTGAAGTCTTCTTATTTCCTTTTTTGCAATGCCTTTGAGGAGGGCATTACAGTAATCTATGCATGAGATAACGAGAGAGTGAATTAAAATGTTCAAGGAAGAAGGCTCTAACAGTTTTGCTAAAGATTTAATCATACATAATCGATGGAAGCAGCGTTGAACAATTGTACTAATATGTAAGTGATAAGTGAATTTACTTTCAAATATAACTCCCAGTAATTTTAGAGAGGGTACCTCTTTGATAGGTAGTTTTTTTTAAGTATTAAAGAGGATTGAAGAGAGAGGCCATCTTTAAATGGAAAAAAACATTAATTTTGACTTTTTTACATTCAAGGAGAGCTTGTGTGCGTCAAGCCAAGAGTTAATCTTTTCTAATTTTTGATTAATGCGAATAATTTCGTTAGGGTTATTTAGGTCTATTGGGTGAACTAGTTGTACATCATCCGCATAAGCGAATGTTGTAAAACCAATAGATTGGCCTAGGGCTAGGAGAGGGGCTAAGAAGATGTTGAAGAATAAGGGAGATAGAATTGAGCCTTGCGGGATACCATATGCAGTTGTTATGGGATCGGAAGATGTTGAATTAAAAATAAACTTGGAAATCTGATCAGAAAAAAATGAAGAAAACTTGAACTGAGATACCAATATCATATAATTGCGCAAGAAGGAGTTTGTGATCTAAAGCTGATGAAAGATCCAATGAAATAAGTAATACCGACTGGTGATGGTCTAGGTGATAAAGGATTTTGGTGGTCAACCCGATAAGTGAAAGTTCGGTGGAGTGGTGTTGATGAAATCCGGTCTGATTTGGATGAAACACCTTTGTTCGATAAAATCTGAAATTTCTTGGACAGGCAAAGAGAGCGCCTTTGCGAAGGGCCTTAAGAAAGGACAAGTCACCACAAAGAAGAAACACTAGGGAAGGACACCTACACAGGCAAGTACCACAAGGGCAACAGGACAGACAAGCAGTAGATAAACAAACACAGTAGTAGCAGAGGGCAATTACAGCAGACACAGAGGACACACACAAGTAACAAGGGTAGCAGGTTTAAAATCAGGAGAGAGACTTCACAGTAACACCAAGGATGCTACACATATTCCTACACAAGGAGAAGCCACTTCAGACAAAGTGTGAGAAGGAATATAGGGAAACAGGGAAAAGCCACTTCAGATGCCAGACCGGCAAGTGGACAGCAATGGCAGCAGCAGACAGAAGCAGGATGTTGAGCTACCCAGTTTTTTGCACTGTTTGCCATTTGTATGACTACCTCCCCTCTGGGAGGCGGTCTTATGTATGCACTCGTTGCAAGGAACTGGAGGGCCTGAAGAAGCAAGTCAGACTCCTGGAGGGCAGAATACTGGAACTAGAAGCTCCATTTGGAGCAATGGAGGAGGACAGGGAGGCAGAAAACTTCATGACAGAGGAAACCATTGAGGAAGAAGTCAGGGAGTTAGAGAAGTTAATCGAGGAAGCATACATGGAGGCCGTGGAAAATCATTAACAAAAGTAAAACAGCCAAGATACACCTACAGTGAGTGAGGACCACCTGGAGGACAACCACAAGAAAGGAATAGGTGATACAGCAGCGAGACCTGGAAACGGCGGAGGGAACCCAAAGGAAGACGAGTCCGGTGCAAGCCAATGCCATGATGAGGGAAGATGGAAGTGCACAGAGGACACAGACCTACGACTGGAGAGATGGACATACACCGCGGGGCATGGACCTGCGGCTAGAGAGACAAGAGAAAATAAAGAGGACAGTGATCATTGTGGGGTACTCTTATCAGCAGTCAAGTCGACAACCACATAGCGAGAGGAAGAAAGGATCGGCTGGTGACCTGCCTACCAGGAGCCAAGGTAGAAGATATAGTGAACCGCATCGACAGGATCATCGACAGCACAGAAGGGGTTAAATACGGTGATCCATGTAGGGACAAACAACGTGGGCAATGGGAACTACAGCAGGGAAACACTGAAGGACCAGTTCCAGATGCTAGGAAGGAAGCTGAAGACCAGAGCACTGAGGGTAGCGTTTTCGGAGATCTTGCTGGTACCCAGAGCTGACGGGAAGAGGCAGATGGAGCTGCAAGCAGTCAACTCATGGATGAAGCACTAGTGTGAGGAAGAAGGATTCTACTTTGTGCGCAACTGGATGATGTTCTGGGGGGAAAAGCAAGCTATACAGGAAAGACGGACTTCACCTCAGCGAAGACGGAATGAGGCTACTTGCAAACAACATTAATCGAGAAATTGAAAAGTTTTTAAACTAGGAAGAAGGGGAAAGCCCACAATCGACCAAGAGTCGATGGTTCAGGAAACAGTATTCCCAGAGGATACCATGAAGGAAGATTGCAGGGAAGACTCACCGGATCATAGGCAAGATAGAAATCCTGACAGATCGAAAGGGACACAAGAGGGAAGGAAATGCAAGAAAGTTAATAGGCCGCAAATTCAAGTGTATGTACAAGAACGCAAGGAGCCTAAGGAATAAGTTGGGAGAATTGGAAGCTATGGCACAAAAAAATAACCTTGACATCGGCATCACTGAAACATGGTGGAATGAGGAAAACTTCTGGGACACTGTGCTACCGGGATACAAGCTATATCGCAGAGACAGAGTAGGAGAAAAAGATGGAGGTATTTCCCTATACATCAAAGTGGGAATTGAGTCTACTGGAGAGAAACACTGAAAACCAAAATACCGGGAACAAATGGAACGGAAATGAAGATTGACATCTACTACCAGCCCCCAGGGCAGTCCGAAGAGACTGATGGGAGTTTCAAGTTTCTTTATTTTTGATATACCGTCTATCAAAACAAGTGTCTAAACGATATACAATATAAAAAGATTGCAAAAAACAATTCAAAATCCTAAAGGGCATAGAGAGGGTAGACAGGGATAGATTCTTTAGACTGTGGGGAACCACAAGTACTAGGGGTCACTCGGAGAAATTGAAAGGGGACAGGTTTAGAACAAATGCTAGGAAGTTCTTTTTTACCCAGAGGGTGGTGGACACATGGAACGCGCTTCCGGAAGGTGTGATAGGCCAGAGCACACTACAGGGGTTCAAGGAAGGTTTGGATAGGTTCCTGGAGGATAAGGGGATTGAGAGGTACAGATAGAACTAGAGGTAGGTTATAGAAGTGGTCAGAAACCACTTCACAGGTCACAGACCTGATGGGCCGCCGCGGGAGCGGACCGCTGGGCGCGATGGACCTCTGGTCTGACCCAGTGGAGGCAACTTCTTATGTTCTTAAATAAATAAAAGCAATATTTTATCAGATATTAAAAATCCTAGACGAATTCAGATTAACGTACATGAAACAGAAGGAAAGTAGGGGATGGAAAGGTTGTTTATTAAATACATCAAAGTAAAATTAATAAAAAAGGATGGTATATGGGGAGTGTTAAAACATTAGGATGGGAATCACTTTAGAAGAAGCATTTAATGTTTCAGAGCTTCAGAAGAATCAAGGGATTAAGAGGAGGAAAGTTTTAAGTTTGACTTTAAATTTTTCAAGTGAGTTCTCTAATCGAACGTCTAATGGGAGGGCATTCCACAGAGAGGGGGCGGTGACTGACGGACGAGATTAAACACAACTGCAAGGGAGGCAACGCAGCTATCATGGGCGACTTCAATTATCTGGGGATAGATTGGAACCCAGGAACCTTCGACTGCAGTAGGGAGACCAAGTTCCTGGATGCTGTAGGCAATTGCTTCATGGAACAACTTGTCAAGGAAAATACGAGAGGAAATGCAATTCTAGACTTAGGTCTAAATGGACTACAAGGACTGGTGCAAGGTGTATAAGTAGAGGGGACGCTGGGAAACGATGATCACAATATGATCCACTTCAACCTGGACATGGGCAAAACATCAATCCAGAACGACGGCCATGGCACTGAATTTCTAAAAAGGGAATTGCGAAGGGATGAGAATCATGGTGGGGAAGATTAAGAAGAGGATAAGCAAGCATGGTCCCTTTTTAAGGACACAGTCACTGAGGCACAAAATCTATATATATACCGCGTATCATCAAGGGAACCAAGAGGAAAAAGAACAAGGAACCGGTGTGGCTCACTGTAGCGGTGAAGGAAGCGATCTGAGACGAGAAGACTTTGTTTAAGGAATAGAAAAGGTCAAAAATGGATGGAAACTGGAAAAAGCACAAACAACATCAAAACAGGTGCCATAAGGCGGTAAGAGGGGCCAAAAGAGACTACAAAGAAAAAATAGCCAAGGAGGCAAAAAACAATAAGCCAATCTTTTGATATATTATGGGGAAACAACCCGCAAAGGAAGCAGTGGGGCTGTTGGATGACCATACAATAAAAGGAGTACTAAAGGAGGACAAAGCCATCACCGACAATTTGAACACATTTTTTGTGTCTGTATTTACCGAAGAGGATATATACAAAATACCAGAAGCCGACAGGCTATATGCAGGAAATGAAGATGGGAAACTGACAAGTTTGATGGTCAGTCTAGAAGAGGTATGCAGTCAGATTGATAGGCTTAAAAACGATAAATCTCTGGGACCGGACGGCATCCATCCGAGGGTAATCAAGGAACTAATAGTGACATTGCTGAAGGGTTAGAAGGAAAAGTGTGCCTTTTTGCAGATGATACCAAGGTTTGTAACAGAGTAGACACCGAAGAGGGAGTGGAAAATATGAAAAAGGATCTGCAAAAGTTAGAGGAATGGTCTAATGCCTGGTAACTAAAATTCAATGCAAAGAAATGCAGAGTAATGCATTTGGGGATTAATAATAGGAAGGAACCGTATATGCTGGGAGGAGAGAAGCTAATATGCACGGACGGGGAGAGGGACCTTGGGGTGATAGTGTCCGAAGATCTAAAGGTGAAAAAACAGTGTGACAAGGCAGTGGCTGCTGCCAGAAGGATGTTGGGCTGTATAAAGAGAGGCGTAGTCAGTAGAAGGAAGAAGGTGTTGATGCCCCTGTACAGGTCATTGGTTAGGCCCCACTAGGAGTATTGTGTTCAATTTTGGAGACCGTATCTGGCGAAGGACGTAAGAAGACTTAAGGCGGTCCAGAGGAGAGCGACAAAAATGATAGGAGGCTTGTGCCAGAAGACGTATGAGGAGAGACTGGAAGCCCTGAATATGTATACCCTAGAGGAAAGGAGAGACAGGGGAGATATGATTCAGACGTTCAAATGAAGGGTATTAACGTAGAACAAAATCTTTTTCAGAGAAAGGAAAATGGTAAAACCAGAGGACATAATTTGAGGTTGAGGGGTGGTAGATTCAAAGGCAATATTAGGAAATTCTACTTTACGGAGAGGGTGGTGGATGCCTGGAATGCGCTCCCGAGAGAGGTGGTGGAGAGTAAAACTGTGACTGAGTTCAAAGAAGTGTGGGATGAACACAAAGGATATAGAATCAGAAAATAAGATTAAATATTGAACTAAGGCCAGTACTGGGCAGACTTGCACGGTCTGTGCCTGTATATGGCCGTTTGGTGGAGGATGGGCTGGGGAGGGCTTCAGTGGCTGGGAGGGTGTAGATGGGCTGGAGTAAGTCTTAACAGAGATTTCGGCAGTTGGAACCCAAGCACAGTACTGGGTAAAGCTAAGAAGAAAAAATTAAAAAATTTAAATTGAATCAGGTTGGGCAGACTGGATGGACCATTCGGGTCTTTATCTGCCATCATCTACTATGTTACTATGTTACTAATCTGTCAATGAAATCAGGAAGGATTCCGCAAGACTTGAAAGTGGCAAATGTTACGCTGATCTTCAAGAAAGGTTCGAGGGGAGATCCGGGAAACTACAGACCCGTGAGCGTGACCTCGGTACTGGGAAAGATGGTAGAGGCGCTGATAAAGGACAGCATCATTGATGCTTGATGGACACAATCTGATGAGGACCAGCCAGCACGGCTTCAGCAGAGGAAGATCTTGCTTGACGAACTTACTGCACTTCTTTAATGGAGTAAATAGGCAGATAGACAAGGTTGACATTGTATATCTGGATTTTTAGAAGGCGTTCGACAAGGTCCCACATGAACAACTACGAAAAATTGTGAGCCATGGAATAGAGGGTGATATACTCATACTTATGTAGATTAAAAACTGGTTGGTGGATAGGAAACAGAGAGTGGGGGTAAATGGACAATACTCGGACTGGAAAAGCATCGCGAGTGAAGTGCTGCAAGGTTTGGTGCTTGGACCCGTGCTCTTCAACATATTTATAAACGACCTGGAAATTCTTACGACAAGTGAGGTGATTAAATTTGCTGACGATACAAAGTTATTCAGAGTAGTGAAGACACAGATAGATTGCGAAGACCTGCAATGTGACATAAACACACTCAAGGCATGGGCTGCGACATGGCAAATGAGGTTAACGTGGGAAAAAAATTTTATACACGAATACAGGATGTCTAGTGCTATACTCGGAGAGAGCCCACAGAAAAGAGACTTGGGAGTACTGGTTGACAAGTCGATGAAGCCGTCTGCGCAGTGTGTGGTGGCGGCAAAAAGGGCTAACAGAATGCTAGGAATGATTAAGAAGGGGATTGGAGGAGGTTATCACGCTGAAGTACCAGGCCATGGTACGCCCTCACCTGGAATACTACGTCCAGCACTGGTCGCCGTATATGAAGAAGGATACAGTACTATTTGAAAAGGTCCAGAGAAGAGCGACTGGTTAAGGGGCTGGAGGAGTTGCCGTACAATGAGAGATTAGAGAAACTGGGCCTCTTCTCTCTTGAAAAGAGGAGACAGAGTGAACATGATCGAAACATTCAAGATAATGAAGGGAATAGACCTAGTAAATAGAGACAGGTTGTTCACTCTCTCCAAGGTAGAGAGAACAAGAGGGCACTCTCTAAGGTTAAGAGGGGATAGATTCTGTACAAACGTAAGGAAGTTCTTCACTCAGAGTGGTAGAAATCTGGAACGTTCTTCCGGAGGCTGTTATAGGGAAAAACACCTTGCAGGGATTCAAGACAAAGTTAGACAGGTTCCTGCTAAACCAGAACGTATGCAGGTAAGACTAGTCTCAATTAGGGCACTGGTCTTTGACCTAAGGGCCGCTGTATGAGTGGATTGCTGGGCACGATGGACCACTGGTCTGACCCAGCAGCTGCAATTCTTATGTTCTTACTTCACTCTCAGAGAGACACATGATGGTTCTGCTAAGTCAGGGGTGCCCACACTTTATGGGCTTGCGAGCTACTTTTATAATGACTAAGTCAAAATGATCTACCAACAATAAAGTAAAAAAAAAAACCACAAAGCACACTGAAAGGCAGAGAAAATGTTAATTATTCATATTCCGGGTTTTTTCAAAGAGGTCACGGCAGATGACTCTATGCAATGTCACCTCAGTAACAAAATACAAAAATAGACAAATACACCCCCTCCCTTTTTACTAAACCACAATAGTAGGTTTTAGCACAGGGAGTTACGCTGAATGCCTCGCACTGCTCTCAATGCTCATAGGCTCCCTGCGCTAAAAAACGCTATTGCGGTTTAGTAAAAAGGAGCCATAGTGCAAAATATAGACAGCAGATATAAATTCTCAAAACAGACACATTTTGATCACTAAATTGAAAATAAAATCATTTTTCCTACCTTTGCTGTTTGGTGATTTCATGAGTCTCTGGTTGCACTTTCTTCTTCTGACTGTGCATCCAATCTTTCTTCCTTTCTTTCAGCCTCCTGTATGTTTCCTCTCCTCCAGACCTCATTCTCTCCCCCAACTTTTTCTTTCTGTCTCCCTGTTCCTCCTTCTTTCTGTCTCCCTGTCTGCCCCCTTTCTTTCCTTCTTTCTCCGTGCCCCCCCCAAGCCACTCGGTTTGCTGCCACCGCCATCGGGGAACAGCCCCCAAGCCACCGCCGTCCCAAGCTTTCCCTGCAGAAGCGTTGCACTGACCAGCATTCCGCTCCCTGACTTCAATTCTGACGTAGGAGAGGAAGTTCTGGGAAAACAAGGCATTTCTCCTCATTCCATCCAGCCTGAGCCCCATCTCTCCTTGATCCAGCATTTCCCTTCTGTGTCTGTCAGAATTACCATTCCACCTATTTTCCAGCATCACCCTTCTTTGTGTCCATCTCACCTATATCCCTATCTCACCACTTTTTCAGAATCTTCATTTGTCTCTGTCCTTATCTTTACCCCATGTTCACCATTTGCCCTTTCAATATCTTTATCTCCCCCCCCACACACACTTTTTCAGCATTACTTCTATGTCTCTATTTCACCTCCTCTTCATGTCCCCTCTGTATCTCTATCCTTATTCAGTAGATCCTGCTTACCCTTTCTCTTCTTTGTGTCACTATCTCCATTTTCAGCTTTCCCCCCTTTTCCTTTGTTACTGCACCCTGTAGCCAGAATCTTTCCACCCTCCCTCCACTCCGGCCCAGCCCAGTATGAAATATTTCCTTTTGTTTCCCTCCCCTCTCTCTCTCTCTTCTCCTCCCTCACCCACGAGTCCTGCATCTGGCCCTCTCCCTTCTACCTGCACCTGGCAACACCCCCGTGCTCCGCGGCTCTCTTCAGCAACTCGTCAGCAGCGGTGATCAAGACAAGCTGCTGACATCAAGGCCTTCCCTCTACGAGTCCCGCCTTTGTGGAAAAAGGAAGTTGAAACAAGCGGGACTCGCAGAGGGTAGGCCCCGACATCAGAAGCTTGTGTCGATCGCTGCTGCTGAGTTGCCGAAGAGAGCCGCAGAGCAGGGGGTTTGGCCGGAAGCAGGTAGAAGGGAGAGGGAGATAGGAAGGCTGTAGAAGCTCCGGAGCATGACACCGACCCCGGCCAGAATGATTTCTTTTTCAGGCTGCTGCTGCTGCTGCTGCCACTGCCACGTTTTCCCCTCCCCCCCCCCGAAATGACAAAAACAGCCTAATGCCCGGCGTCGGTGTCTTTGACGTCGGGGAGAGGAAGGCTGATAGGCCCGGTAGATCGGGACGGCAACACGAGTCTATCACGGAGTCCGAGATGGGCTCTGCGATCGACTCACGTTACCTTCCTGAGCTACCGGTCGATCGCGATCGACGTGTTGACTTCATCTCAGAATTCCTCTGTGGATCCTGGCATCTCAGTGGGCGCAGGCTTTCAAACCTCTCAGCACATTACAGTGACTCCTTCATTGAGACAGTCTCTTTACTGGTGTGCTCTCTTCCAATCTCTTTATAGGTTTGCTGTTTCAAACACCCCCTCATGAGAAAGTCCTCACGACAGATTTCTTGACCTACGCTAGGGGGCCTGAATCTCGATGGTCTCCATACTCAAGAGCATTGGTTCTGTACAGATCGTCGGTGTCACATAAATCTGTTGGAACTCGGAGCGATCTTCAGTGCTCTCAAAGCTTTTCAGCATCTTCTTCACGATGAAGTAGGCCTCATTCGTACAAACAATCAAGTTGCCATGTACTATGTCAACAAGCAGGAAGGAACAGGATCCCTTCCCCTTTGCCAGGAGGCTCAGAAAGTTTGGAATTGGGCAATTCCTCACAACATCTTTCTGAAAGCCATCTACATTCAAGGAAAGAAAAACTTTGTAGCGGACAAATTGACTCGATTTCTTCAGCCTCACGAATGGAGACTCAATTCGTCATCTCTCCATCATATTTTTTTTTTCAGTGGGGAACTCCTCAGATAGATCTCATTGCATTTTCCCAGAACAACAAACTGCCTCAGTTTTGGTCCAGGATATACTCTCGTCATCGCCTCGAGGCAGATGCTTTTCTTCTGGAATGGACGAGCTGATTCCTATATGTGTTTCCTCCATTCCCTCTCATTCTCAAGGCACTTGTCAAGCTCAAACTAGAGAGCTGCACGGTAACGGGAATGACGGGGATCCCGCGGTTTCCCCTTCAAGTCGCGGGAATCCTGTGGGTACACCCCCTCAGGTCGCAGGGATCCCATGGGGATGCCACCTCGGGTTGCGGGGATCCCGTCAGGACACCACCTCGGGTTGCGGGGATTCCGCGGAGTTGGAGGCAGCTCGAGCCGAGAGAGGCTCGTCTCCTTTTCCTGCCTGCAACACACCACTTATAGCTGACCCGGAAGTCTTTCCCCGGAGGGAAGGTTTGTATCAGTTACAAGCAGTGTGCAGGGATCTTCTCAGAACAGTGCTTCTTAATCTTCCTACCAAAGGCTCCATAGAAGCTGATTTTTGATTGGACACCGGCACGAAGTAGAAATCAGCCAATGAGTTTTAAGTTAGCAGCAAAAGAGATGCAGCAGCCATGCTGTTCAAATTACTTCTGCAGTCTTTGGTAAGGAGATTTATTTTTGTGCGCTTGTGTGATGTTCATTTATAGCGACAAGTAAATGTTTGAGGCTATTGTGAACAATGCTATTTTACCATGCTACCATTACAACTCCTGCTGTTATCTGGACTCGTTTTTAAACTAGTGGTAGCTTTCACCCCCTCTAGGTTTTGTTGTGCTTTTTTTGGTGCTGGTTCAGCATATGCCATTGCATGTCTTCCTTTTTCATTGGAGTGAGTCACATCTTGGAATGAACTTCTTTAGTTTTCTTTCGATGCAATTCATATCTTTAGAGGTCCACCACAGGCTCTATGAATGCCACTATTTGTTGATTGATTTTAAAGCCTTCCACAGCTGTTCTTTTACATGGTTATGGCTTAGTCCATTTAGCCCTCAACATGATGTTCATACATTTTTATGCCTAATGTATGAGGTTTTCTGTTATGACTGTCCATTTCTTATCAGTATTTAAACGGGCTTGCCATGAGTTTTAAATCAGCTTTTATTGATTTTCATGTATGATATGATTTTTTTTATGCCTGGTTTATAAGTTTTTTCCCTGTTATGACTGTCCATTTTTTGGTATCTAAATGTTCCTGCTTCTCTTAAGTCTGCTCTTATTAATTTTATTGATTTTTATGGATGATGTGATTCTTATGCATAATTTATTCCTGTTGTATGGGCTCTTTATTGTTATGACTGTTTATATTTAAATTGGTATTTTAAAGTGCCTGCTATGAGTTCTAAGTCTGTCTTTTTTTATTTTCATGTATGATGTGCTCTCACGCATAATTCATTTCATTCACAGCTTTACATGTATGATGTGGTTCTTATGTATAATTTATTCCATTCACAATGTAAAGACATTCATTCTGTCTTTAGTCTACATTTGTTTTCTGAGGGAATAGAAAAGGAGAATTGGGCATGAGTGGACAGCAACAGAAGGATTTATATAAGATGGGAAAGTGTAAAATAGAAACTAGGACCAACTTGATGGAAAAATAAGTCCAGACAACAAAAGTAAAAACCAGAATTTATTGACTAAAATATGTCAGCTTTGGGAAATGTATATAGCACATGTCCTTGTATTGTGTTCAAAAGAAAAAGAAATGAATTTCTGGGTTTATTTCTACTGTTGCTGACCCTTGCTATTACTGGTGGGAAATTAGAGAGTTGTATGGGAATGGGGACATTGGAGGCTCTGGTAGAAACCCGTTTACAAAGTATGCATTCTTCCCAATTAATATTTCCAAATTAATAAAGTGTCTTTTGCTTATTTGTAAATGGGTCTCTACCAGAGCCTTTAATTCAGTAGCATAATTAAATGAAATAACTATTTCTGAAGTTTATAGGGATGGGCGGGGACGGAGGGGATTCCTCACGGGGATGGGCGGGGACAGAGGGGATTCCTCACGGGGACGGGTGAGATTTCTGTCCTCGCGCAACTCTCTAGCTCAAACAAGAACATGCCACCATGATTCTCATAGCTCCTCCGTGGCCCAGATAACCTTGGTTCTCCCTTCTACTTAAGCTCAGCAGCAGGGAGCCACTACTTCTACCAGTTTTTTCGTATCTACTTACAGAGTCACGGGTCTCTACTTCATCACAGCCTGCAGTCTCTGCACCTGACAGCTTGGTACCTTTCAAGATAATTGCCAATCTATAGTTCTCTCCGTCAAGGACATTTTAGAGGCTTCTAGGGAGCCTACCACTAATCAATGTTACAACCAGAAATGGACTAGGTTTTCTGATAAGTGCGCTCTTCATCACAAGGAGCCTCAATCTACCTCCTTGTCTTCAGTTTTGGATTACCTGTTTCATTTATCTCATTCAGGCCTCAAATCAACATCCATTCCAGTCCATCTCAGTGCAATTTGGCTTTTCATCAGCCACTAGAAGGGATATCACTATCTGCTCATCTTGTGGTTTCCAGATTTATGAAAGAACTTTTCAATGTCAAACCTCTCAAACCGCCTCCAGTGGTTTGGGATCTCAGTGTGGTTCTTGCTCAGTTGATGAAGCCTCCATTTGAACCAATGTCTATGGCTCATCTGAAATATCTCACTTGGAAAGTTGGAAAGTGGTCTTCCTTATTTCTCTCATGTCTGCTCGCAGAGTCAGTGAGCTACAAGCTTTGGTAGCGGACCTACCTTTCACAATATTCCATCACAACAAGTTGGTTCTCCGTACTCATCCTAAATTCTTATCAAAAGTTGTTTCATCTCAATCAATCCATTGGACTTCCAGTGTTTTTTCCAAAGCCTCATTCTCATCTTGGAGAAACTGGACTGCAAGCATGCTTTGGTCTTCTACTTTCAAAGGATTAAGCCACAAAGATCTTCTACTCAACTTTTTGTCTCTGTTGATCTAAATAAGTTGGGACATCAGTTTCCAAGAGAACCATGTTCAACTGGTTGGCTGCTTGCATCTCTTTCTGCTATACTCAGGCTGGACTGTTTCTAGAGGATTGAGTCACAGCCCATAGAGTTAGAGCCATGGCGGCATCTATAGCTTTCAGATCTATTCCTATTAAGGAAATCTGCAAAGCTGCCACTTGGTCCTTAGTTCATACTTTGACCTCTCATTATTGTCTGGATTCTTTTTCTAGACGGGACGGCCACTTTGGCCAGGCAGTATTACAAAATGTATTCTCCTGAATTGCCAACACTGCCACCATCCCATTCTGGTTTGCTTGGAGGTCACCCATATGTTGAGAATATGCTGCCTGCTTGTCCTGGGATAAAGCACAGTTACTTACTGTAACAAGACACAGTCACCATTAAGGACACAATCACCGAGGCGCAAAATCTATATATACCGCGTATCAACAAAGGATCCAAGAGGAAAAAGAACAAAGAACCGGCGTGGCTCACTGTAGAGGTGAAGGAGGTGATCAGAGACAAGAAAACTTCATTTAAGGAATGTAAAAGGTCAAGAACGGACGAAAACTGGAATAAGCACAAACAATATAAAAGCAGGTGCCATAAGGCAGTAAAAGGGGCCAAAAGAGACTACAAGGAAAAAATAGCCAAAGAGGTGAAAAACTTCAAGCCGTTCTTTCAATATATTAAGGGAAAACAACCCGCAAAGGAAGTGGTGAGACCCTTGAATGACCATGAAATAAAAGGAGTGCTAAAGGAGGACAATGAAATCGCAGACAAACTGAACACATTTTATGTGTCTGTATTTACCAAAGAGGATATACACAGCATACCGGAAACCATTGGGCTATATGCTGGAAATGAAGATGGGAAACTGACAGGGTTGATGGTCAGTCTAGAAGAGGTATGCAGGCAGATTGATAGGCGTAAGAGCGATAAATCCCCAGGACCGGATGGCATCGATCCGAGGGTCATCAAGGACTGAAAGGGATTATAGCTAAACTGCTTCAACTAATAGCCAATCTGTCGATCAAATTGGGAAAGATTCCAGAAGACTGGAAGGTGGCGAATGTGAACGCCGATCTTTAAAAATGGTTCAAGGGGAAATCCATGAAACTATAGACCAGTGAGTCTGACCTTGGTACCGGGAAAGATGGTAGAGGCACTGATAAAGGACCGCATCATTGATTACCTTGACTGACATGGTTTAATAAGGACCAGCCAGCACAGTTTCAGCAAAGGCAGATCTTGCTGATGAACTTGCTGCACCACTTCGAGGGAGTAAACAGTCAGATAGAAACATAGAAACATAGAACATAGAAACATAGAAGATGACTGCAGAAAAGGGCTACAGCCCATCAAGTCTGCCCACTCTGCTTACCCACCCCCTGTCTATGCCCTAATGACCCAATTTCCTTATCTTGACCCTCGTAGGGATCCCACATGGGTATCCCATTTATTCTTATAGTCTGGCACGCTGTCTGCCTCGATCACCTGCACTGGAAGCTTGTTCCAATGATCAACCACTCTCTCTGTGAAGAAATACTTTCTGGTGTCGCCGTGAAATTTTCCGCCCCTGAGTTTGAGTGGGTGCCCTCTTGTGGCCGAGGGTCCCTTGAGAAAGAAAATATCATCTTCCACTTCGACACGTCCCGTGAGGTACTTAAATGTTTCGATCATGTCTCCCCTCTTCCTACGTTCCTACGATAGACAAGGGCGACCCGGTCGACATTATATATTTGGATTTTCAGAAGGCATTTGACAAGGTTCCACATGAACGACTACTTCGGAAAATTGTGAGCCATGGAATCGAGGGTGAAATATTCACATGGATTAAAAACTGGCTGGAGCATAAGAAACAGAGAGTGGGGGGTAAATGGATAATACTTAGACTGGAAGAGTGACACCAGCAGTCTCAAGGCACTGGTCTTTGACCTGAGGGCTGCCGCGTGAGAAGACTGCTGGGCAGGATGGACCACTGGTCTGACCCAGCAGTAGCAATTCTTATGTTCTTAGGTGTTATTTAGGGACAGCAGGCAGCTATTCTCACAACCCACCCACCTCCCCTGGTTGACTTCTTAGCTAGCTATCTGAACTGAGGAGATGCGCGCTTTATGTGGGGCAGGAAGGCACTCACACATGCGCAGTGCGGCAGTCGTGGACTTTCTAAAGTTCTTCAAGCAAGTCTGCTTGCGAGGCTGTCTGCATCGGGGCTTCGTGGATGACGTCACCCATATGTTGAGAATATCTGCCTGCTGCCCCTGGATAACACCTGTTACGGCAAGTAACTGTTTTCTCATCAAAGAAAGATCGGGTCCAAGATGAAACAGGATAGCTTCTGTAGCAAAAAACATGCTCTTTCAAATGATATACAAAATAAAAAACAAACAAACTATACATTAGAGATATTTGAATCTGAAAAATAAAATTTGCATAAATGCGTACAGCCATATTTTTGGATGGTTGTATCTTCAGCTTCACTGTAAAAGCTCATATTACAAATCTTGGAAGTACCTCATGGTACATGTCTGCTGGTAAAGTTGTACCCTCAGCTGACTTACCTACCAGCAGCAGTATGGAGCCAAACTGTGCCAAAAATTTTCATTCCTGAATTTTTTTTTGCCTTCTTTGCTGACCTGTAGAAATGAAAGCACGTTCGCAATAGATTTCAAACTTGGCACAGAAACTTGCCCCAAGATGTTGTACCAAAGTGCCAAATATCAGACTCCTATGTAGTTTCCTTCTGCCGCAGTGCTTAAGCAAAGTTGCCATTTTAGATCACACGAGGCATGGGAGTAGATTGATTGCTTTTGTTCAACCACCCCTAACTCCTGACCAAATTGAGATAGATCCCAAATTTTTTGTAGAGTTTCATTTGAGACCTTAACCCTGTAAAATTTGGTTGGATTTCAAGGGGTTCAAGCGTGGGCTCCTGGTCCACTTGACATGGAATGACCTATATAAAATATAAATAGAAAATCAATAAAACAGATAAAATTCTATAGCGATACTGCTAAAGGTCTTGAACAACACAAGATATAAATATAGGCAAAAAGACCACTTTTCTGAGGCTGCTTTTAACTCTAAACTCCTAATCATTTGTTCAGTACCTATATCTATTTTAATCATTCCCACAATAAGATTTCTTTTTACTAAACTGCGCTAGAGTCTTTTACACAGGCCAGCGATGCCCATAGAATTCCTATGAGCGTCGGAGCATTTAGCTTTGCTAGCCCGCACTTTAGTAAAACTCAGTGTACGTAATTCCCCAGTCCCCGATATGGAACTCATTGCTTGTTGCAGTCTACTTAATTACAGTGGTACCTCGGAATCCGAATGCCCCAGAACTCGAACAACTTGGAATCTGAACTATTTTTTTTAATTAAATTTTGCCCCGGAATCTGAGCGATGTTTTGCAATCTGAACGTATGGGAACTGCAAGCGTTGCTCAGCCCAAAGCTTCCCCTCTGATGCAGCTTTCTGTTTCCGCCTGGACGGTACGCGTCAGAGGCAAGTTTTGGGCTGAACACCACTTGCAGTTGCCGTTGCCGATCTTGCTGCCTAAGCTGGCGGGGGCCCGATCTTGCTGCCTTTGTACCGCCTTATCATTGGTTAATATCTGAGAGTGATATGAATAAAGAATTGCAAAACAAATCCAGTGTGTTTACTATTAAATTTATTTGAAAATCTGAGTTTGTGGGACCAAGGAACGGATTAATCCAGTTTCTATGATTTTCAATGGAAAAATTGTCTTGGAACTCTAACGGGGTTCTGAAACGGATTAAGTTCGGATTCCGAGGTATCACTGTACCGACTATGACATTAGAAAGGTGTTTAAAACTGTTTTTATTTCTTTCTGATTAGTAAAGGAGAATCTTTTGCCTCTGATAAGGTCATTGGAAATTCAAGGTAAAGGATAAATATATGCATATTTTGTATTTTTTTTTCTGTTTGTTCTGGAATTGATAGTGTTGTCCAGGACTAAAATGTAAGCCACGCCAAACCTGTCTAAGGAAGTAGCGGATTATAAAGAATACAGGTTCAAGATCCTTTATCCAAAATCTTTGGGACCAGGCATATTTTGGTTTTTGGAATGATAATGTTAAGTCAGAAAAAGACAGACCATAAGATCATAATATTGCCACCAAACCTATTTATTTAAAAATAAAGCAAACATTAAACAAAACACTTCAGATAGAAAGTTGACGGCACTGGTTGATTTCTCTGCCTCAAATTTTCATATAGGACAGATATAAAATAAAATTTAGGAGTGCACATCTCAACAATTTTCATAGTGTTTTATTTCAATGTTTAGTAATGTGTACTCTTTCAGAAAGTGTATGCACAATTGAGGAAAGAGTTGTACTGTTCACAGAGGGCCCCTTTTACAAAGCCACTACCATGGAAAAACTTGTCCCAGACTATGGTACTGGAGCTTTAATATGCATCATCTTCAGTCACACATAGTCTGTCTTACCAAAAACTCTAACATGCATCATGGCTGATGACAGTGGCGGTCTTTTGTCTGGTTTTTTTTTTCATTTGTCTAATTAACAAAGGTTTCTATTTCATTGAGTAGATAAATGCAAATTGTTCCATGCCAACAATTAACTGGTCACACAATTTCACCATATCATCCATCTATAGGGATATTTTTTCTCCAATGTTCACAAGGTCTTCATCATCACCACTATCTAACACCATTTCAGCAATCTCTCCAAGGAATGCACAACAGGTGCATTTTTGTCAATATTCTGCACTTCATTAATACCAGTTGCTTCTAACTTGTTAACATTTTCAAATGATAGACTTCTCGCATAAGCAATGAGGTTTGATATCATCAGTGTTGATGGCTAAAGTTTATGTTTGATTTGTGCATGTCGGGGATATTAACTACTTCCAGTTTGTGTCAAATTTAGATTTTTTGAATTTTTTGGTTTTCAGAATTTCAGATAAAGGATCTTGTACCTGTAGAAGATAAGAATCCCTTGAATAGATTGTAAGCTCTATTGAGCAGGAGCTGTCTTTTACATGTTTAGTATACAGCGCTCTATATATCTAGTAGCACTATAGAAATAAGTAGTAAATAATTTTCAAGACCAGTGAAGTCCTGTGTGTGAATATCTTACAAGTATGAAAAGACAGTAAGAGGAAAGTAAAACCTATAAAACTCTATTGAAGTAAGATCTGGTTTGTGTCTATAGCATATTTTAAATTACAAGACCAGATAATCAAAATCTGGGCTGAATTGGATGAGCCAAACACCTTTCTATTGCTATACCTTGACCTTGGAACTGAATCTCTATGATCAATTTAATAGTTGCTCTCTAAGTCTTCATTTCTTATGGGAACATTAATCTTTGCTGTGCAACTTTTTCTAGCAGCAGAATATTGCAAATGCTCCTTAGCAGCAGCATCAGACTACATAAAGTAGAGTCCCAGTTAACCGGCACTCAACCAACCGTCAAAAAAAAAAAAATACCTCCCCCCCCAGACTACCTTCACTGCAAACCCCCTCCCCCCCCGGCCACCAGCGCTGCTCTCCTCCCTTCGTGCCCAAGATGATCAGTGCTGCTGTCCATCTCCACTGACCAGTACTGCGCTTATCATAGGCGTTCTGATGCTGAAAGAGCCTGTTGCCCATATTTAATGCTGGGCTGCTGCGGGGCCTAGAGCACTTCACATTCTAAAGGCCTTCTGGCTTCTGCCCTCTCCAGCCAAAAATCTTGGCTTATATTTAGTTATTAAGCCTCTTTTTATTAGTAATGCTCAAGGTTGCCGGTTAACTGAGAGTCTACTGTATGTTTTAGGTGGAAACATAGTTTCCTTTTAATAGGTTACAAATAGTATAACTCTGAATATATTATTTTGTGGACCTTTAAATGTGTCTCAGTATGTGAAATGGCCTAATGATTAGAGCAGTAGGCTGAGAGCCAGGGAAACCTAGTTCAAAACCTGCTGCAGCTCCTTGTGATCTTGGGTAAATCACTTAATCTCCCATTGCCTTGGCTACAAATTAGATTCTACAGTTGTGCTCATAAGTTTACGTACCCCGGCAGAATTTGTCTAAGATCTGCACCATTTTTGGAAAATGAATGATCAAACAAAACACATTTTTTTTTAATGTTTCAAGCCATTATGCATCACAGAACATCACAATCATTAAACAAATCATAGCAATGAAGGAAATAATAAAATGGTCCTGCTAAAAAGTTTGTGTACCCTTAGTCCTCAATATTGTATATTGCCACTTTTGCATCAATGACAGCTTGCAGTCTTTTCTGATAGTTGTGAATGTGGCCCTTTATTTTCTCATGTGTTAAAGCTGCCCATTCTCAGCAAAAAGCCTCTAGAGCCTGTAAATTCTTTGGTTGTCCAGCATGAACTGCATGTTTGAGCTACTTTGGGGAGAACTCAATAATGCTGAGGTCAGGAGACTATGGCCACTCCAGTACCTTCCCTCTTTTTCTGCTGCAGCCACTGAAGGTTGGACTTGGACTTATGTCATGTTGGAAAGTCCAAGTGTGCCCCATGTGCAGCTTCCAAGCCGATGAATGCAAATTCTCCAATATTTTCTGATAAGATGCTATTTTCATCCTGCCACCAATTTTGACTAAATTCCCTTTGTCGCTTTAGCCCATACTCATCCAAAACAGCAGAGATCCACCTCCCATGTTTCATTTTATAGGCCTTGTTGATGCTCTCCAAACATAGCACTTATTATGGTTGTGACCATAAAGTTGAATTTTGGTCTCATTGCTGCAAATTTTGTTCCAGAAGTTCTGAGGCTTTTCTAGGTGCTGTTTGGCGTATTGTAAGCAGGCTGTTTTGTGGCATTTTTTGTTTAATATCTCCTTATTGTGCATGCTGAGTCAGCCACACTGTATTTCTGTCGAAGTTGCTTGTGGGTTTTTCTTTGTATCCCTGTAAAGTTTCCTGTTGGTTGTGTCTGAAATCTTTCTGACCTTGGCTTGGTATTAGCAGAATCTGTAGTGAACAGTACTGATTGCATTTTCAAATCTTTGCATATCTTTTTTTGTATCTTTCTCCTGATTTATAAAGTTGAACTACTTTTGCTCACAGATCCTTTGATAGTTCTTCTGCTTTCCCCCATGGTTCAGAGACCAGCAAAGTCAGTTTTCTCAAGAGCTAAGAAAGTCAACTCATTGACTGGAACTTATTTTATTTTTTAATTTAATTTAGATTAATGTTTAATCTTTTTTTAGAAAAAAAATTTAATTTAATTATTTTATTTTTGTTTTTATCCTCACTGAATACTTGTTGAGATGTACATATCTTGTCTCTATCTCTTTCTTTCCTATCTTCAATGGAATTCCTTTCATTATTTAATTGTTACATTGTAAACCGCTTGAGGGGTATATCAAAATCTTAATAAACATAAACATTTATACACAGACACTAATTGCAATCAAACAAATCGCTGGTGTGGATACTTGCACTTCAATGCCATCTCAACCTGTGTGTGCCCATTTGGGAATATTATCAGTCCAAACATTCAAGGGTATGTAAACATTTGAACAGGGCTTTCCTGTGTGTGCTCAGTTATCATTATGATTACTAAAGGCTAAAATTCTGTGAGTTTCACCTGACCAATATTCCTCAATTAAAGAATGGTGTCTTGCACAATCGCTCATGTTTTCCACACATGGTACATATTACAAATTCTGCCAGGAGTATGTAAACTTATGAGCACAACTATAAACTCTCTAGGGTTAAGAAAATATCTACTGTACCTGAATGTGACTCAGCTTGAACTATGACTGAAAAGGAATGAGTTACATTAAAATCACTGTGGTTTGAGATTGTTTAACAGGAAATGGGGGTGGGGGTGGGCGGGGAGACATTGAGATTTAAGGGCTCTATGCCTAGGGCATTGTTTTGATCAGAGTTCTATGTATCTTCTTTTGTAGAAGAAGGTCACCAAGCAGAGAAGGGGAGCGAGCCGCCAAAGGTAAAACACAAAGGTGGGGGTGGGAGAAAAAGTGGATAGGGCCACTTCTTGTAACATTTGGTTCCAGGGAAATATTTTTAGGGAATTGGGAACTGAGAAAGAGGGGAGGGCTAGCTGGTTTTCTCTCTTAAGGGAATTTCAAAAATTTATGTCATGGTGATTGTGCCACTGCTTCTGCCATGAAAACATTATCAGGTGGATCTGTTGTGCCTCCCATGAAACTAACATACCCTGACTTCTTGTTTCTGGGATTCACACCGGTTCTCTTTTTTTTTTTCCCCTCTCTCTTCTGTTTCAAGGACAAAGCATGACAGATAAATCCTCACTCATGGGTGACATCACTAACAAAGCCCGACCTGGGAAGCGCTACTCCAGCAATTTTTTCCAGAAGCTTTTGATCAGGCACATCACTGCCGTGCAGGACCTTATCAGTCTTCTCTTTTCTATAGAGCTGATTGCGGCTCTTCAGCTTGGAAAAGAGATGGCTGGAGATGGCTGAGGGAAGGATATGATTCCGGAATGATGTAGAATGGGTAAGAGTGAATTGATTTTTCACCCTTCCAAAAAATATTTCTGGAACTCCTTGCCACAGAATGTGGTAACAGCAGTTAGCATAGCTGGATTTAAGAAAGATTTGGACAAGTTCCTGAGGAAAAATTAATAGTCTGCTGTTGAGGGGAAACCACTGCTTGCCCTGGATCGGTAGCATGAAATGTTTCTGCCAGGTACTGTGACATGGATTGGCCATTCTTGAGAATTGGAAACTGCACTAGATGGACCACTGATCTGACCCAGTATGGCTGTTATGTTCTTATTTTATTGTATTTATTATATTTGATACACTGCTTGTACATGGGTATTAAGTGGTTTACAAAACTAAATACATTAGGCACTATGGAGTTCCCTCTCTGTCCCGAACAGGCTCACAATCTAAAGTGCCTAAGAGAAAAAGAACATCATTCATATATTAAAGATAAAAATAGAAATAAGATGAGAAGGAAGGAGCCCCAGAGAGATATAGAGAACCAGGGAACATGAAGCAGAGTGGTTACATTGTAGAGAAAAAGATAAAATAGTAAATCTAATAAGAAAAGTATCAATTACTATATCAGGCAGAAGAAAAGAAATAGAAAAAATAAAATAAGACAGACCCAGCAAAACAACAACAAAATAAGATATGAATAGTTGGAGGGAGAAATTACAGTTAGTGGGAGATTATGGAGAGTATCGCATAGAGTTCCATAGTGTTGATGAAATAGAATTGATTTCAATAGTTTTCAGAAGGAGAAATAGGATGTTTCCTTGAAGAAGCTGTGAAGCATGGAGTTCCAAAGGTTAGGACCTGCATATGAGAGAGCTCTCTTTCTAGTTGTTTGTAGTTTTATTAATCTTGGTTCGGGGACTTCAAATCAATCGTGATGTGATGATCTCAAAGAGTTCTATTAGGTTGATATCGGGCCAGTTTCTTGTACCAGCCAGCCAGATGCCAGGCTTTGAAGGCTAGACAAAGTAGCTTGAATTTGATCCGTTCAGTTATTGGCAGCCAAATCAAATAGAATCAGCATAATGTGGTCATTAATGGGCACACCTGTTAACAGTCTAGCTGCAGTGTTTTGGATTAACTGCAGGTGGGACAGGTTGGCTAAACTTGACCCTAGGAGTAATATGTTACAGTAGTCTAGATGACTAGTAATAAATGCGTGAATTAGTTTAGCTAGATTATTTGCGGTCAGGATAGGTTTTAGTTGGCGCAGTAGTCTTAGGTGGTAGAAACACATTTTTACAATGTGGATTATTTGCGGTTTGTAGCTTAGATTGAAGTTGCAGCGCATTCCTAGAGTCAATATTTCAGGCTTTATTTGAATGGTTTTGCCAGTGAGTTTAGGGAGTTTGTGTAGGACGGATTGGCTGCGTGATAGCCACATGGCGGATGATTTGTTTGCATTAACAATTAGACTGTCAGCTAGTCAGATGTTAAGGTCTGTCAGGTTGCTATTAAGGTCAGGGAGAATTTCTTCTTGGTTGTTTCCCACAAATATTAGCAGTTGAATATCATCTGCAATTCTCAACAGACAGAAGCACTAACCACTTAACCAGCATTCAACATCCTATCATTCCAGCATGGGGAAGAAGACCAGCACACTGCAAGACCAAATCTCACCCTCATCCTAAATCTCTCATCTACCCCAAAACGACTCACAATTACCATACAAAGAACACCACACTCACATGCACCATTTAAATATCAGAGCCCTAGGCCCAAAAACAGAACCCATAAAAAAATGGATAATAAATGAAAACCTAGACTGCCTTTTCCTCAAAGAAACCTGGCTAACTTCAGACACAGATCCCAGAATAACCGAAGTCTGCCCTCAGGCATACAAAATAACAGTGGTCTGCAGAGAAAAAAAAGAGGAGGAGGATTAGCAATCTTAATCAAAGACTCCCTAATCCTAAATATAATTGAAAAAACATCCACCCATACATGGACCTTCTAGCATACCAACTCTCTGGCACCACACTAAAAGATACACTAAATTGCATGCTCTGTTACATAACACCGGGAAACTGGTCCACAGCAAGACCTTAATTTGAAGACTTCATATACCAAAACTCACTATCAGCAACTTACAACCTAATCCTAGGAGATCTAAACCTACACCTTGAAGACCAATTCTCCAAACAAGTAGATAACGTTCTCTCATTTCTCAATGCCTTATCTTTCCTTTTTTTAAATATGTTTATTGAGACAAGAGGCAGCTGGATAACAAGTACAAAACACTAGGCAACAAAGCAAGCAGTATAACAAACATGAACAGAGTGGTACAACCAATGAGAGAGTGCACAGAGGTACAGAAAAAGGTACATCAGAACCACGTCATGAGTGAAGGGAAGTGCGATAAACAACTCGCCAGCCAGCAACCCCGTCCATTTTAGATATAGAGGAACAACCAGAATCCCCAAACTATTCAACACAGGCAATTGTCACCCTGTCACACCATACACAATCCAGACAAAAACACACCCGTACACTCCAAGGTACACCCACAGACACTTACACATTCTCTCCACCGGGGAATGCCACCCCCATCATAGAAGGAATCACTGACAGCAAAAAAGAGAAACAAGGTCAACAGGCACAGTGTCAGATTAACCAGGTGGGGAGGGAGCCCCATAAGGCTGCCAACAGATATGCAGCTTGTGGCAGATAAGAGAGAATGCACTTGTCATAGCAACAGGCCGCATAGGTAAGGAAATACAGAGAACCATGTGCTAACCCTCAAGGCAAAAGGAGTAAAAGGAATAGCAGGGAAACCAGACAATCCATCACTTGAAAACATACAATATCGTTTAAGCATTAGTGTCCAGTAGCTGCTGCCAGAGGGTACAGTAGAATTTCCAATGTTCCTGTGGGCGAGACGAGTAGATGTCCAACTCAAAGCAGGCCTACTGCTTCATCAGGGCTATCCACAGGGTGTATGGGGAAGCCTCCTCAGAGATCCAGTATTTCAGGATAAGCTTTTTCCCCACAATAATAGCGTGTAAAACAAATTTCTGGGAGGGTAAGTCCAGTCTGTGATGTTGTAGATTTCAGACATCCCTTAATAACAAAGCAGGTTCATTCCAGGGCACATTTCTGTGCAGGAGATCAGCCAGACAGCGCTTTACAGAGTCCCAGAGAGTCAGTTTAAGGCAAGCAAAAAAGAAGTGAATGAAAATACCCCCGTGGGTTTTACATTTAAAGCATTTATCGTCAGGCCACAACCCCATGACATGCCCTTGAGCTCAGGTAAGGTAGGAGCGGTGCAGAATTTTGTATTGTGTCTCCTGCAGGGTTACCGCTTTCACATGAAGATAGAGTGTTTGGAATAGGAGCCGTATATCATGGATGGAGACATCTAGCTCGAGTTCGTTAGGCCACTCTCTCACTAGAATGGTTAAGCACCCCTCCCCGGTATGATCCCTCTCCATACCAGGTGGATATTTTATTAGCCGTGGTGGGAGTGAAAAGGAAAATCAAGTCCAAGATGACATAACCCCATTGCTCCCCATGGGCGCGTACCAGGGAATGATAGTAGTGATGAACTTGGAGGTAAGTGTAGACGTTGCCGGGAGGCAGGCGCCAGGATGCTTGCATTTGAGCAAAGGAAGGGAACAAGCCTCCCCCCCCAAAGCCAGTGCAGTACCTAAAGTCATATCGAGTTCCGTACGCCCCCCCTCCCCCAGTCCCCCCACTCCCAGAGCGAAATCAGGGTTGCGAAGGGAGAGAAAAGGCAAGACAGAGGGTAGCTTGCCCTGTTGCAAACACCACCATCGCCAGGCTCTACGGAAGGGAACAAGAAAACAGGGACACAAGGTCCCCCACTCCCGCCCCCAGCCCCATGAATAAGAGACGAAAAAGACCAGGGTAAGCAGAGCCGCAGGAGAGTAGCGTCGAGAAGATACCAATTGTTCATGGATCCAACAGAGAAGCGCTGCGACATTATAAACGCGGAGAGCAGGTAAGCCTAAACCCCCCCTGTTCCTACTCTGAGACAGTTTAAGAGCATTGATACGGGCCACCTTTCCCCCTCCAGACAAAAGAACAGATAATATCTTGGTAAGAACGCTAGTCCATACGAGATATCCAGACAGATTGTTTGAAGTGGGTAGAGCAGTTTTGGAAAAAACCCCATCTTCACCAGTGCCACCCGTCCCATCAGGGAGAGAGAGGGAGCGTGTGCCATTTAAGATAGAGGGTATTAATCTTCACAATAGTAGCAGTAATGTTTGCGGCGTAAAGTTTGTGGGGGGGGGGGTCCCGATAGAGAATGATGTCCAAATATTTCAATTTCCCAGGTGCGATGCCTATACCCAATCCCGTACACCAAGGTTCTGTGGCAGAGGCCCCTAACAAAAGAGCCTCCGTTTTGTCGAATTAATTTTAAGACCGGAAAAAAACACCATAGGACCTAATGAGAGACATTAATGCGGGCATAGTCCAGTCAGCATGCTTAACATATAAGAGCATATCAGCGAACATGCTAATGCAGAATTCCTGGCTGCCCACCCGGAGCCCCTCCAGTGCTGGGTCCCGATGAATCTGAAAACTAAAGGCTCCAAGGAGAGAAGGAAGAGAAGCAGCGACAGGGGGCAACCCTGCTGCATGCCTCTCCCCAGAGGGAAGGGGTAAGACACCCCTCCATTCACCAATAACTGAGAACGCGGATTATGATACAACGCGGACAGCCAATCAATGAAGTCGCCCCGGATGCCGAAACATTCAAGAGTCCCAAAAAGGTGAGTCCAGGAGACCATGTCAAACGCTTTTTTGACATCTAGGCTAGTGATAAGCGCTCTGTCAGTGATGTCATGGGGAGATTGCAACACTGCGAGGACCTTCAAAAGGTTCATTGAGGCATGCCTTTCCGGCACAAAGCCCACCTTGTCTTCATGGATAAGAAAGGGCAAGAAGCCATTGAGTCGCACTGCAAGAATGCTGGCCAGAATCTTGACATCTTGATTTAAAAGGGAGATTGGCTGGTATTACCCAAAAGCATCCAGCGGGTGCCCTGGCTTGGGAAGAATGATGATGTGAGCCCTATTATGGGTGTTCCCCATGGGAGTAACAGTACACAGTCCCATAAAATAGTCTCATAAGGGTAATAAAGCCGAGGGGTCCAAAAGTTTATAGAACTCTGGGCCTAGGCCATCAGGTCTCGGCGTTTTAGCCAGCTTAAGTTTTTTTTAATGGCCACCTGTATCTCCTCACCTGTGATGGGACCATTAAGAGTGGCTCTTTGAGCGTCAGTCAGCTTGGGAAGATTGATACATTGGAAGAACTTAGCGCTAGCGTCCGCATCAAAGGGTTGAGCGGAGTAAAATTCAGTGTAGAATTTCACAAATTGTTGTGTAATAGCTTGATGGATAATATGGGTCGCACCCTGTTTGTTTTTAATAGAAGTGATAATGTGCCGCGCTTTGTGAGGGTGCACCAAATTAGCTAGTAACCGGCCCGTTTTGTCACCCCATCGATGGAGTTTATATTTATAGCAGTATATATTGCGACTAGCACGCAGATCTAAGAGATGGTTAATTTTAGATTTGAGAAGACCCATGGCCTGTCTGGTAGCGTCATCGAGACGGATGATGTGAAGATTCTGGTAAGTGGCAAGGTCCCGAGACAACAAAAGAAGCTATCCATCATGTTGCTTTTTTTGAGAGGTGGAGTAAGCGAGGATATGCCCCCTCATGACTGCCTTAGCAACTTCCCAATAAGTAACTGGACCCACGTCCTCCACTGAATTGGTTTGGACAAAAGCTTCCCATTTCTTTTGAAAAATCTCATGAAACGAGGCATCCGCAAAGAGGTGGGGTGACATGTGCCAAACGCGGCCCTCCGTCTGAGAACCAAATTGTAAAACGAGGCCTGGAAGAGCATGATCAGAAATGAGGGGCGCCCAGATGCAGGCATCCGTCATGTATAGGAAGAGAGAAGCAGAGATAATAATGTAATCAATACGAGAATAAGTCGAGTGGGGGTGAGAGTAAAATGTAAAGTTATGCTCATCCGGGTGCAGGGTACACCATGTATCCAACAGGCCTAATTCCCTCAGGGAAAAGTGCACCCCCTTAGTGAAGTGGCCCTTTGGTACTGGGTTAGCTGGTTTATGATCCCACTGAGGGTGAGTTACAAAATTGAAATCTCCATCCAATATAAGCAGTTGGGGTAAAAGCGGAGCCAGGTGACCCACCAGGGAAGAGAAAAACGCGTGGGTATAGATATTGGGAGCATTGCACAAAAAATCAACAGCTTGCCCCAAAGTTCCCCAATTAATATTATGAACCGCCCATTAGGATCCGCAATTTGGCTATGAATGTGGAAGGGTATGTTTGTGTATGAGTATAGCCACCCCGCATTTCCTGGCTGTGAAAGAAACATAGCCTACTTGTCCCACCCACCCACTCCCTATGAAGCTCTCTTTGAACATCGAAAAGTCTAAATTAATGATTTTTCCCAACAAAGAAGGACTTTCTCTTTTATCTCCCATTACATTTAAAACTCAATCTCTTCAAGTTGTGTCTTCTTTAAAATTACTAGGAATCACTTTCGACAGTAAACTCAATTATCATCGTCATATCAACACAGTTGCTCAGCACTGTTTTTACCGGCTACGAATGATTAGATCCATATCCAAAGTGTTAGAGCCTACTTCTCTGGATATCTTGATCCACTCCCTTGTGATTTCCTGTATTGATTACTGTAATGCGCTCTATAAGGGCATAACTAAAAAAAAAAAAAAAATAAGATGACTCCAAATTATACAGAACACTGCAATGAAGATCATATTTAACGCAAATAAATTATACCATGTTATTCCCCTCCTTTATAAAGCTCATTGGTTGCCGGTAGAACATATAATCACATACAAAATTATTTTACTAACCTTTAAAACTAGACAAAGTAGTCAACCAGAATTTATCAATAACCTTCTTATTCCCTATAGTTCTTCTAAGACTCTAAGATCTTCTTCTAAAAATCTTTTATCTGTTCCATCTCTGAAATTTGTCAACACAATGAGGTCTACTATTTTCTCTGTCAGCACTCCATTACTTTGGAATAATATTCCGATCCACTTACAGGAAGACTCAAATATTCACCATTTTAAGACACATTTAAAAACATTTCTTTTTCTTGATGCTTTTGAGACATAAATACCCTTTTTAGGGCTACATAGTTTTATTCTACTTTTAGATACCCTCCCTTTTATTCTTTTCCTATATGTTCTCTTTCTTACTTGATAAATTGTAATTCTATCCTTCCCTTTTTTGTTCCTGTTTGTTTTTGTATTGTTTTTAAATGTTTTAAATAATGATTATTGTTTTAAAGGATGTATAGTTACCCCATATAGAAACATAGAAACATAGAAAAAGACGGCAGATAAGGGCCGCGGCCCATCTAGTCTGGCCACCCTAATGACCCTCCCCTATTTAGCTCTGTGCAGAGATCCCACGTGACGATCCCATTTCTTCTTAAAATCAGGCACGCTGCTTGCCTCGATCACTTGAAGTGGAAGTCTATTCCAGCGATCAACCACTCTTTCGGTGAAAAAGTATTTCCTGGTGTCGCCGTGCAATTTCCCGCCCCTGATTTTCCATGGAAGTCCTCTTGTTGCCGTCGGACCTTTGAAAAAGAAGATATCTTCTTCTACCTCAATACGGCCTGTGAGGTATTTGAACGTCTCGATCATGTCTCCCCTCTCTCTGCGTTCCTCGAGTGAGTATAGCTGTAATTTATCCAGCCGTTCCTCGTACGGGAGATCCTTGAGTCCCGAGACCATCCGGGTAGCCATTCGCTGGACTGACTCAAGCCTCATTACATCCTTGCGGTAATGAGGCCTCCAGAATTGTACGCAGTATTCCAGATGGGGCCTCACCGTGGATCTATACAACGGCATAATGACTTCATGCTTGCGGTTGAAACTCCTACGTATTCATCCTATGATCTGCCTAGCCTTAGATGAAGCCTGCTCCACTTGATTGGCAGTCTTCATGTCTTCACTGATGATTACCCCTAAGTCCCGTTCTGCAACAGTCCTAGCTAGGATCTCGCCATTTAGGGTGTAAGTCTCGCATGGATTTTGACTGCCAAGGTGCATGACTTTGCATTTCTTGGCATTGAAACTCAGTTGCCAGGTCCTAGACCATTGCTCCAATAGGAGTAGGTCGTGTTTCATATTGTCTGTTGTGCTCTTGCTTGTTATATTACACAGTTTGGCGTCATCGGCGAATAACGTTATTTTACCGCGAAGCCCCTCAGCCAAGTCCCTTATAAAGATATTAAAAAGGATCGGGCCCAAGACCGAGCCCTGCGGCACTCCGCTGATCATTGCCTTCGTTAAGGAGGGGGTGCCGTTCACCACCACCCTCTGAAGCCTACCACCAAGCCAGTCCCCAACCCATTTTGTCAAAGTGTCACCTAATCCTATAGAACTCATTTTGCACAACAACCTGCGGTGTGGGACACTATCAGATGCTTTGATGAAGTCCAAGTATACAATGTCCAAGGACTCTCCAACATCGAGCTTCCCCGTCACCCAGTCAAAGAAGCTGATCAAGTTGGATTGGCAGGATTTCCCCTTGGTAAATCCATGTTGACGGGGATCCCGTAGATTCTCCACATCCAGGATCTTATCTAATTGGTGTTTGATTAGAGTTTCCATTAGTTTGCTCACTATTGATGTGAGACTCACTGGTCTGTAGTTCTCAGCCTCTGTCCTGCAACCTTTTTTGTGGAGTGGAATGACGTTAGCCGTTTTCCAGTCCAACGGGACTCTACCTGTACTAAGGGAGAGATTGTAGAGCGCGGATAGTGGTTCCGCCAGGACGTCCCTTAACTCCCTGAGCACCCTGGGGTGTAGGTTGTCTGGCCCCATTGCTTTGTTAACCTTGAGTTTTGACAGCTCACAGTAGACACTGCTTGTTGTAAACTTAAAATTACTAAACGGGTCTACTGAGCCATCCTTTTTTTGTAGCTGAGGGCCGGAACCCGGCGCCTCGCGGGTGAAGACCGAACAGAAGTATTCGTTTAACAGTTCAGCTTTTTCCGAGTCTGCTTCTACATAGTTCCCGTCTGGTTTCCTAAGGCGTACTATCCTGCTTGTGCTGCGGTTCCTGTCGCTAATATACCTGAAGAAGGATTTATCGCCCTTCTTGATGTTCTTTGCTAAAGTTTCCTCCATTCGGAATTTGGCCTCTCTAACTGCTGTTTTGACGGCTCTTGCCCTAGTCAAATAGACTTCTCTGGAGTCCTGAGATCCTGTATGTTTGTAGGAGATGAACGCTTTTTTCTTCTCTTTTATGAGGTCCGAGATCTCCGCAGAGAACCATTGCGGCTTATTGTTCCTGCGCCGTTTACTCACTGATTTTATATAGCGATTGGTCGCCTCCTGAATGGTAGCTTTCAGAGTCGACCACAGTTCCTCTATGTTATCTGTTCCTTCTCAGTTTTGTAGTGCTTGATGGATGAAATCCCCCATACCCTCAAAGTTGGCGTTCTTGAAGCTAAGGACCCTGGTCAATGTGTTAGTTTTGGCGAAACCCTTCCCGAGTTTGAACCAAATCATGTTGTGGTCGCTGTAGGCCAACTTGTCGCCCACTGAGACCTCAATGACACTTTCACCATTGGTAAGCAATAGGTCCAGTATTGCCTGTTCCCTTGTTGGCTCCAATACCAGTTGCCTCAGTTTAGCTCCCTTCATAGAGTTCAATAGTCTCCTGCTGCTGCTGGATGCAGAGGAAAGTGTGTTCCAATCCACATCAGGCATGTTGAAGTCTCCTAACAACACTGTATCCCCACATAAGGTGATATTCTCTATGTCACCGATTAATTCTATATCTATGTCATCCTGTTGCCTTGGGGGTCTGTATAATATGCCAAGATACAGGCATTTGTCATTCCCCCTGGCCAAATTTACCCAAAGGGATTCCCCTGTGTACCTGATATCTGTGATTCTGGTGACTTTAATATCATCCTTAGTGTATATTGCTACACCTCCTCCGATTCTGCCTTCCCTGTCTTGGCGAAGAAGGTTGTATCCTGGTATCACCATGTCCCACCCGTGGGAGTCGGTGAGCCAGGTCTCAGATATCGCCACCACATCCAGGTCAGCGTTTCTCATTTCAGTCTCAAGTTCTAGGATCTTGTTGCCCAAACTATGGGCGTTGACGTACATAGCCCTCCATTTAGCATGTTTGCTATGCCTCCCTGGGGCTGTTCCTGCTTGAGCTGCGTGGACCTTTTCAGTACTACTTGTAGTTTGTGTACCTTCCCTAGACCCAGTATTGCAAAGGGTACCTACCCGAGGTTCGAAAGTGTTTGTACTCTGTGGGGGAATAACAGTTTGAGCTACTTTAATTCTTTTAGTACAGCTTGCAATGTGTTTACCCTCCCTAGACCTGGAATTACAGTGTGAACCTACCTTAGACTTAGAAATGTGTGTACTCGCCCAATTCTTAGAAATGTGTTTACTCGTCACAGTCCCAGACCCAGAATTGCGGTGTTTGCTTACCCCAGTCTCAGAAAAGTATTGATGGCATTGCTCGTCAGATAGGTTGTTTGTGCTTGTACCCTCCCTCAACATACCTGGTTTAAAGCCTTGTGAAGTAGGCGGGCCAGTCGGTGTCAAAGGACGTTCTTCCCTCTTCTAGTCAGGTGTAGCCCATCTGGTCCCTGTAGTCCTAGTAGTGTCTCTCCATGTTGCAGGAACCCGAAGTTCATCTCCTTGCACCAATCTCGCAGCCAGTCATTAGTCCTCTGGATGCGATCCTCCCTGGCTCTGCCCTTGCCCCTTACAGGGAGGATCAAGGAGAAGACCACCTGTGCATCCATCCTCCTCAGCTTCTCACCCAGGGCTCTGAAGTCTGCCGGAATGCTATCCTGTGTGCTCCTGGCGGTGTCGTTTGTTCCGACATAGATGAGGATCATGGGGAAGTGGTCCTGAGGCTTGATGAGTCTATCCAGGCAAGCGGTTACATCCCGGATCCTGGCCCCTGGCAAGCATCAAACCTCTCTTGATTGCAAGTCTGGTCTGCAGATTGGTCCCTCGGTGCCCCTCAGTAGCGAATCTCCTGGTGTCTCTGGAACTGGAATCTCCTGTTGATCATCTCTCTGTACCTCGTTGTCAGGTCCGTCCTGTAGCAGTTGGAATCTGTTCTTGCGGGGTCGATGTAGAACAGCCCTGTGTGTGAGAGAAAGAGACAGAAGATGAGGAAGGTCTTCTGCGTTTTCCTGTGGAGGAAGTTACCAGTTGCCAGGAGTCGGCGTCCCCAGCCTCCTCCTGTATTCCGATGGTTGGTCTGGAGGTATCAGGATTGGTAGTTTGTTTGGGTGTCGCGGGTATAGTCACGTTAGGTTCCTGTTTGGTGATTTGGGACAGTTCCTGGATGACGCCGTCGATGAAGGTCTCGTCGTCTCGAATGCTTCTTAAGCGCTGGACCTCTTCTCTCAGGTTCTTCAGCTCCAGTAAAAGGTTTCCATCTAGCTGATCCGTTACTTCCGTCTGTGTAGAGACTGTAGACATTTTCGAGGGGATGGCCTCGGTCTGTACAGAGACCTCTGTACTCCGTCCTGGTTTCCCTTCCATCTGCACATGTGCCGTAGCCACTCCCTGGATACCCTCGGTGACTGTACTGCCTGTGTTGATTGAAGTCTTGCTACTTTTGGTTCTACCTGCCATTTTAGAAGGTGTAAATTATTAAGAAATCCCTTTTTTTTTTTAGATAGTTATAGTTATAGTTTTTTTGTTATAGATTAGATAGTGTTGAGGTTATAGGTTAGCTAGTGTTGAGGTTAGAGAGATAGAGATAGTCAGTAGTCAGATGATTGTTAGTTAAGGCTGTCCGTTTCTTAGTGGGCTAGGGAGGTCTACCTGATTAAATGGTTTGAGGTCTGCCTGCTTAGCGTGAAGGTTGTAGGTGCTTGGTGGTTTGGTAGAGAGTGGAAAGATTTGGTAGGAAGTTGGAAGTTAGATTTGGTAGGAAGTTGGAAGTTAGATTGAAGTTAATTTGGTAATTAGTAGTTGTAGAAGCTCAAGTACAGATTAAAGTTGAAGGTTATTCCTTTGAGGCCCTTCGCAAAGGCGCTCTTGTGAACGGCTGTGCGCCGTTGGCTCGACCCCTTTTATGGGGGAGTCAGCTGGTGACATCGGGGGGTGAGCGGAGCTATCTCTTGCCTCTTTCCCCTCGACTCTGCTGAGTCCGCTCCTGTCCTGCTTTCGCCTCTGCCTGCTCGGCTGTTTTTAACATAATGTTCATTGTCTGGAAGGCCAATTGGGCGGTTTATAAAATGTTTAAATAAACTTGAAACTTCGAGGGGGGGTGTCAAATGGGTCTCCTGCAAAAAAGCTATATCAGTGCGTTCCCGTTTAAGATAGGCCAATAGTTTTGTACATTTATTGGGGGAGTGTATCCCATCCACATTTAGTGATTTCACATTCAGTTGAGTCATAACATATGAATAACACAGAGTAGTAAAAACCAGACATGTAGCGAATAACCTGACAAGGATGGGACATCCCAGCCAATATCCCACCCATCTTAACACACTTAGCAGCAGAGTGTTGAATTCAAATAGTGAAAAGCCCCAGCACGTGGCGTCCCTCCAGCAGAGAAAACAAACATAGAACCCCAAGCATACTACCACATTTGCCCCAAGCATACAAACTCCCCCCTCCACCCTGCCCAACCAAACCCAAAGCCCATTTGTAGCATGGAAAAATCCCTGCTAAACCCCAACCCCTAGAACAACTCAACTGTATAGCTCCGGGCCGTACCATAAAAGACAGCAACCCAACCTGACAAATCCAAGGCCCCACATGGACTATAGCCTCTCGTAGGGAAGGCTCAGAGCAATTCAACAGATACCAAAACGTGGTGTGGGAGCAAAAACAGAACAAATAGTCCAGAGAATCAGGGACTCAGTAGATAGTCATGCAGCAAGGCATTGTAGAGGGCAAAAGAGGTAATGGCCAAAGACAGAGCAAGGCAGCCACAATTCCCCAAAAATAGGAATGACAATCTCTGTAGGGAAACAAACAGACTGGGCCCATGATAGAAAGTGCTCTCAGGCCCTCACATCGCAGGGGGACTGCTCACCCGATAGTGGATGTCCAGAGATGGCCCTCCAAAGTCCATGGAACAAGAAACTTGATGAGAGGGTCCAGATTCTGCATGACATCGAAGCCAAGGTGACAGATCAGGGCACAGCAAAGGAGCAGCCACCGTTATAATTCAGGTGTGCTGAAAATGAAGATGAACAGTCCCCAGAGCTAAACTGCTGCAACTAGAGGGAAGCCCGCTGCAGAAGTCACACAAGTCACTGAGTGCTCCTGAGCAGCGACTCCGGCACTCGCCACCCAGGAGGGCAGGGGCCAACCAGGAACGTCATCATCGGCCCCCCCGTGGTCAACAGGGCCAAACGGAACAACATGGCAGAAAAGCGGCTCACTTGGGCTCCGGCACGGGGCAAAGTCAGGAAGCACGGCGGTCCCCTGGTACCAAAGCAAGTAGAGTCCAACTCAGCTGGAGTATTGTAGAATGCTGTGGAGTTATTATAGGTCACCCGGGCCCGTGCAGGGTACAGCAGAGAGAATCTGATGTTACGCTTGAATAATTCAGTGCAGTGGGGTGCTTTGGCACGATGCCTCGACGAGACCTGGGGCGAGAAGTCCTGGAATATCAGCACTTTGTGACCTTCCAATTGCAGGTTAAGATCTCTTCCTCGGCGATAGTGTGCCAGCACGCGCTTCTTCAAGGCATAATTAAGAAACCTGGCCATGACCGGCTGAGGCCGGGACTCCTCATCATGGTGGGTTCCCAATCTGTGAGCACGTTCAATAGAGAAGGGCGCCAAAGAGTCAGGGAGGGCAACGGCCTTAGGCAACCAGTCTTCTAGTCTCTGACGAAGATCGACGTCTCGAATGGAGTTGGGGATCCCCACAAACGGCATGTTATTGCGGCGGCCCCTATTTTTCTGATCCTCGAGGCGTTCCACCATAGCCCTGTTTGCCGATTCCAACGTACGGAGGCGCTCATCGAAGTTAGCTGCGGTGTCCTCCTGATGAGCTATGCGGTCCTCGGCACATTGGAGCTGATCAGCTTGGGAGTCCAGACTCTCTTTAATACCTTCCATGAAGGTACATATGGTAGCGAGCTTGTCTTCCATAATTAAAGTGAGCGATCGAGTAAGCTCCTGGACCGCCGTCGCCTCCAGTGGTAAAGATAGGCGCCTCGTGTTGCTCCGCCATCTTGCATCCAGTCCCCTCGGCCTGTCCCTCGTGGTCCAAGTAGATTTTGCTGCCATCAATCCTTTCCGAGCGGGTTTGAATTGGTGGAACAGGGCTATCGGGTCTGCAGGTTTTAGCACAGCGCCGGTTGGGTGAAAGCAGGTTAGTAAAGCAAGAAATGTCGGTGCGGCCCGAAGCTACACAGAGGCAAGTCCGTTCACCCTCCTGGCATCACATGCCCCCTCAATGCCTTATCTTTCCAAATGTTAAACCCACAAACCACTCATGAGAAAGGTCACCAACTTGACATCACAGCCTTCCCTAGCAACAGCAGCAGATGAATCCAGAGACCAATGGGATAGCTCACATCTACCAGCAGGCGGAGATAGAGAAACTGATTAACAGGTGGTCCTATTGGCTGGCACTCCTCCTGTCTCATCAGTAATCTCTATCTCCCAGCAGGAAAAGGTCGCTATTCAACTAGCTCCTGAATTCTGGCTGTGGCTGGAACTTTATTTTCTCCTGTTGAGGTTTCTCTTCAGTGAGACTGCCATTCTGTTTCTCCTGTTGAGGTTTCTCTTCAGTGAGACTGCCATTCTGTTTCTCCTGTTGAGGTTTCTCTTCAGTGAGCTGGCAGTGCTATTTCTCCTGTTGAGATTTTTCTCTTCAGTGAGACAGGGGTGTCCGGCTGAACGGTGCCGGCTTTAGAGGTTACACTTGGGCCCCCCCTTGTCCCTGCCTCACCCTCCCTCCATTGCTAGAGGGTCTGACTGGGTCTCAAATTTTTTCTTCTTTCCCTTCTCTGTAAAAAAAAAAAAAAAAAGAGACCACAGTTGTTACATTCTGCCATGCTTTTGCTGCAAACTGGCTTCAGCCGGCCCTAACAACAAGCTGTGAGTATGTCTGGCTTTTACAGTTGTTTGAACTTCAGGTTCTGTTTGGGAGTCTTAGTACTGTGGGTTCGGTCATCATACATTTAAGGTATGGATATTTTATTGAGGCTAAGTTTTATGACTAGAAATCCATGGAGGGAGCCGGGACTTCCCGCCCTTTGCATGCACGCGCTTGGTTTCCTTGTTGGTTACAGCGCAGCAGTAGCGATGCGATTTCATGCTCATACTTGTTCTCTTTGTTGGGTTTCAGTGCATCAGTAGTCCTGTTTATTCTGAGGCTCTCTTTCATCAGTGTTTGTCACGGCCATGTGCAGCTGATTGTGCAGGTGCCGGTTTATAGCAGCGCGCATGAGATGGGATATGTTTTTTCCGGTGCTGTGGGCTGTTCTTCTGGTTATTCCCCGAGTCTGATTTTCTTTCTATGCAAGCCGCGGCAGGGTAAATTTTGCGGGGCTCGAATCCGACTATGTTTCTAGGAGCGTTGATGCAGCGGCCACGTGTCAGCGAGAATCAGGCGTGCGCATGGGTCTCCGGCGATGGCGGGAGAGCTGCAGCGTTCCGGTAGTTTGTTTCCAGCTGACTTTGGTCAGGGTATGCCGGGGCTTCTCTTCTTTCCGGTTCAGACAAGTTGTATGTGTTTCACCAGCTTTGGGACAAGCTTGGGCAGCTTTATATGTCTATGTCTGTGTTCCTGCTGTACTCCCTTGAAGGAAGCTGCTTGTTTAATTGGACTCTGGGGTTAGCACTCAAGGGGTTTACCAGAGAGACTCTGACCTGTGCTAGGTCACCCAGTCTCGGTTTGTCTCCAGACTGGGGCGACATACGGCAACTCACGGCACAGTGAGATCAGCAGTAAGATAGTGCCCTGTATTTCACACAGGTATCTCATTGTCTCTCTTGGGGTCCCTGCAGATTGAGCTTTTGTCTATTGGTAACTGTCCTTGTTTGGGCCTCTGTGCTGAGCTGCATGTGTCTAGTAGTGGCACAGGATATTTATGCCTAAAGGTAGTACAAGCAGTTTCCAAGTTCGGGCTGTCTCTATGGGCATAATGACACTGCGCATATTCCTGCGGCCAGGACTCTCTCTATTTCTGAGGGGGCCTGGACTTCAGATTTCCATGCTTATCACGCTGGTTTCTCCTGTCACCATTTTCTCATGGCACATGCTAGACGGGCCCCCCAACCAGACAGAAAAGGCTGTACAGCTCCTTTTAACCAGGAGCCAGTTACCTATTCTATCAAACCCATGGAGGTTCACGCACTATGTGGCTGTTAGCCTCATCCCTGAAGCTCTCATTAACGATGTGAGCTTTGTCTGATACCTGTAAGGATGCTGTTGTTTTCCACGGGGTGGTAGATGCAGCATCTTGATTGAGTCTAGTACGTATTCACTTTAAAGGACATACGTATTTCGCTCATGTTGCATGGGGTTAGTACTGTTTTCATGGTTCCAGTATATTCCTCTTTACATTGTGAACCTTGATTTTTCCTAGGAGAATCTTCTTGCAGATCCTACAGTCTTATTCTGCCATTCCCTGACCTTCTGCACTTCATTCTAAGGGGATCTTGACTTCTTCCAATGACTCTTCAGGCTTTCTCATGAGGGAGAAGAAACTATAATGTCAGGTCAGAGGGCTGTGAAGATTTTTCAGGATGCTTGCATCTTTGCATTCTCCTCAGGTTTTCCAGTTCGTTCTTGGAGTCTCTATGTTTTGTGTTTCCCTTTTCAGTGTTACTGGTCCTCAGGACTGTTCTTGTAGTTCTTCGGGAACTAAGGGACGTTGTTCTACTTACCGCATGGTGCCCGAGATAGGGGGTATTGGGCAGGCTGGATCCCATTCTGCTGAATTAGTTTCTCGGGGTTACACATTTCTGCAGACAACCTGGGAGTATATTTACATTTTCTCTATGGACTCCGAATCGGCACTTGGTTTGCCTGCCTCTCTTGGAGCGGCGCTTTCGGTTTTGGCACATGCCATTTTGCCTACCCAAGGCTTCACGAACGTTTTAGGTGATGTGGGCGGTGGTACCGTTTTGGCGCTACCAGGTGATTCATCTAATTTCTTCTTGACTGCCTGCTTGATTCGGACGACTTCCAGTCGGGCCAGTTGACTGACATGAAAAGGGTGATATCTTTTCCTCAGTTCTTTACACGTGCATCTTTGAATTTGCACAGCACTCTTTTCTCCTGTACTATTTATAGGTATATCGGGGTGATGTTTTTATTCATATAGGAGAGACATGTGTTTCTTTCCGGAGACTTGGGCGTGGGGTCTCGGTCTCAGATTGGTATTCTTCTTCGCTTACCATGACCAAGAGTATGGGATTCTGTACAGTTTCTGGGATCCATATTGCTGACTCCACTGGGGACTTCGGCTTGCTTTCTCCTTCTTACGCTACAGCAGTCGCTTTTGTTCCGGTGGTTCCCGGTATCTCAGGGCACCAATTATTTGGTATGCTCCTCCTGCATCACTCTGTATGATTTGGTGGCTCCGCACGATTTCTCTTTTCAAGGCATGCCTCGGTCTTTGCTGGACTATCTCATGATCACCGACCATCCCGGGCTGTCGGGTTGGGGGGCTCCGTGGCTTCCATCCTCAGCTCCTGGAGTCTGGTCTTCAGAGGCGACTCAGTACTTGTTCATTCTTCTGCTCTTGAGCAGGGTCAGGCTACCTTTCTGGAGCTTCAGATCATTCTTCCGGATTGCCGCTAAGGGTCCTTTTGGTCAGTATTAGGATGGGGGTATTTCTCTACTGCTTGGGCAGTAAGTGTTGTACTCATTGGCAGGTGAAGTTGTTCTGCTTCAATGGGTGGACTCTCATCTTCGTCTTCTGTAGGCATATCCTTTTATGGATCAGGATAAGAGTTTGGATAGACTTTCTCTCTGCGGAATCTGAGCATGGCCCATTTCTTGTATGTTACAGTGTACAGCGCTGTGTACGCTCTGGAAAGTGTGCATGTTAGTAATAGTGTAATCTTCTGCATCCTGGATATTGAGATTTGTGGCTCAAGCGTTCTAGCTCTTTTTATGGAAGTGAGATCTGCTTGACCTAGACCTCATCTCTCAATTCTAAGCTTCCTAGCTTCTTCGGCGGGCCCAGGGAGTGGGAGTTAGAGGGGGTAGCTGCATGGCTCCTTTCTCGCTTCTGCCTTCTCTTTTTCAGTGTTTTCCGATGGCTTGGATTTGCCACCTCGAGCTCGCTTTCCGGGCACAGTATTTGTAGAATCTCTGGATTGGCGGCGCCATCCTTACTTTGCGGATTTGATGAGTCTTTCAACAGCTGGACTAAGAAGTTTCCTGGTATCTTCGGCTTTGCTCGCCTAGGGTCCGTTCAACATGGATATTTGTACTACTTTAGTATTACGACCTAGTTTTTTGAAAAATCTTGGCTGACGTGTAAGGATTATGCGAAGCAGGTTGTTTCTTCTCTTATCCAGGTGCTACGGACGTCTTCTCCTGTGGCTTCTGCTTCCTTTTGGAGGTTTTTCCTTTCTTGGGTGCTTCTTAACGTTTGAACCACTCCAGAGTTCCTTTTTGGCACAGGTGTATTGCCGAGGGCTTAGCGTTCAATTCCCTTCAGCTTCTAGTGCCATTCTTAGCTTGTTACAAGGGCTAGGTATATTGCTCTTCGCTTACTTCTCAGCTTCATGTAGTTCAGGTCCTAAACAGAGTGCGGTATATTCATGCGCCTCTTAGAAAGCCCGGTTTGGAGTACAATCTTCACGTACTTCTTCTCAGTATACCGAAGGCTTCATTTCATCCTTGTCTTTTGGGACTCTAAAGGGCTGTGCCGTTGAACCTGGGGTTTCTTGTGGCCATGGCTTCAGCTCTGCAGTTTTCTATGTTGCAGGCCTTGTTCAACGGGGATTCCTATTTCTGATTTCCGAAATATGGGGTATCAGTTCGGATGGTACCATTATTTCTTTCTAGGGGGGTGTCATCCTTTCTTTTATGTCATGCTCGATTTTCCTTCCTTCTTCCTGGGAGGGGAAATTGGGAGCAGTGCTTTTATTCACTGCATTTTTTGATATGTACGTAGCGTTCTCTGTGAGCTCGGTTTCTTACGACTTTTAGTTGTTTATATCTCCTTTTTGCATTCTTCAAGGGACGCCTCAAACGTTTGGTGGCGTCCGAAGCCTCCATCGCTCAATGGGTCCAGGAGGACATTCTTTATGCTTGCTTGCTGGCAGGGAAGCGGTTGGCGAAAGAACTTCATGACCATTCCGCTGGAGCGATGGCTACTTCTTGGGCTCGGCCCAGAGGTTTTTTTTCCTTGGAGGAGATTTGTCTCGCGGCTAATTGGTCTTCCGAGCGTGCTTTCTCTCCCCATTTCTGCTTGGATGTGGGGGCGCATGCGGTAGGGGCGTTTTGTGCTTCGGTTGTTGTGGAGACAGCGTTTGCTTCCCACCCAGATTGAGGATTGCTTTGCTACATCCCATTGGTCTCTGGATTCATCTGCTGCTGTTGCTAGGGAAGGAAAAATTATGTTCTTACCTGTTAATTTTCTTTCCCTTAGACGCAACAGATGAATCCAGAGCCCCACCCTTTCTGGATATTGTCTCTCGGTTTTTTCTTTTGCAACTTTCGCAGTTTGTTATTATGGCAGGTTGTTTTCTGTATTATTGCATTTTGAGATTTGTTATGGGAAAGAAGTTTTTTACATGCTATGCCTATTGCTGGTTACGTGTGCTTGGGCAAGGAGCTATACTGATGAGACAGGAGGAGTGCCAGCCAATAGGACCACCTGTTAATCAGTTTCTCTATCTCCGCCTGCTGGTAGATGTGAGCTATCCCATTGGTCTCTGGATTCATCTGCTGCGTCTAAGGGAAAGAAAATTAACAGGTAAGAACATAATTTTTCCTTCATGACCTATCAACCATCTCTAACAGAAATTCATACTTCTAATGGAACATGGTCCCGATCCCTCTGGTCAGACCACTACACATACACCTTCAATATCAACTGGACCAAAAACAAAACCTAAATCAAAAAAAAAGTAACTTATACCTCACGCAAACACATCGAACCCACCAAATTTTGGACAAAAATAGATGAAACGATCCAGGAAAGCAACCCCAAGAACTTAATTTCACAATGGAACAAATTGAGCACCAAAACCCTTGATGAACTAGCCCCATTGCAAACCAAAACTAGAACCAGTAGACGTTCAGACCACTGGTTTGACAACAAATTACTACTACTCAAAAGACAATGTAGACAACTAGAAAGAAAATGGAGATAAACTAACCTAGATCATACGAAAACCGCCTGGAAAAAAATTAACAAACAATACAAACTACAATTAAAGGAAAAGAGAAAAGCTCACTACACAAACCTAATTGGCACAGAAACCCAAGACACCAGAAAACTATTTCAAATACTAAAAGACTTGACTGACACCTGACCACTAACAATACCCCCCCCTCAGCTACCCTCTTAGCAAAACACTTCCAGAACAAAATTACAAATTCCAGAGCTACCCTCACTGATACTCCAACCCACCTTATTGAATTCACAATACATCCCACAGAAAAAGACTCAACTGCAGCAGACAGAACCTGGTCCCACTTCCCCAAAATACAATGGCCTGAATTCAACAAACTCTACAAAAGTACAGCCATGTATCCTGTGATCTCAATCACCATATCTCTTAACCTCCAGCACAAAATACTGTGCTCTTTTCCTACAATGAATACAAACCACGCTCACAGGCCTCTTCCCTACTGACCTCAGCGAAATCATCATCACCCTGATCCTAAAAGACCCCCAAAGGACCAACCATCCAACTACAGACCCATTGCCTCTATACCTCTCTATGTCAAAATAATAGAAGGTCTTATAGCCAAACTCCTCACCAATTACCTAGAAGACCACAACATACTGCACCCCATGCAATATGGCTTGAGAATCAACTTCAGCATAGAGACAGTAATAGGCTCCCTTATTGACACAGCTAGACAACACCTCAGCACAGGAAAAAAAAAAATGATGCTCACACAACGAGACCTGACTGCTGCATTCGACCTGGTGGACCATAACATCCTACTACAAATTTTGGACACTATAGGTATCATTGATAAAGTATACTCATGGTTTGAAGGCTTCCTAAAATCCAGAACATACAGAGTAAAATCTGTCCCCCACCCTCTTCAACCTATACATAGCTTTCTTAGGTGCCCACCTGGACAACCTAGGCCTAATCTCCTACAACTATGCAGATGACATTACAATCCTCATTCCTTTTGATCAACCAAAACTCTCTATAACAGACACACTACACCGAACACTAGATTCAATAATGACTTGGATGAAAGATCACAAACTGAAACTAAACCCAGACAAAACAAAATTCATTCTCTTCGAAAATAACAAAGTCCCAACCATAACCAATTTAGAAATCAATGCAATTAATTACCCAATACAACCCACCTAAAACTACTAGAAATGATAATGCTGCACCATGCAACCGCAAATCAATAAAACAATACAAAAATCATTTGCAGTTATGAGAAACTTAAGACAAGTTCGAAAATTCTTTGAGAAAACACAATTCAAGCTCATTGTATAATCCCTAATACTCGGTCTACTAGACTATTGCAACATCCTCTACCTCCCTTGCCCTGCAACAATTACAAACAATTCAAAACGCAGCACTGAGACTCATCTACTCATTGAGGAAACACGACCACATTACAGAAGCATATCTCAACTCACATTGGCTTCCAATCCCAGCAAGAATACTTTTCAAATTCTACAGTCTACTTTACAAAACTATAAACGGAGACAGCCCAACCTACCTGAACAACCGCCTCATCCAAACCACCTCAACCAGGCATTGAAAAATTCACACCCCATTCACATACCCTCCAATCGAAGAAGTTAAATGGAAAAACCTTTATGATGGCTTCCTAGCCACTCAAGCAGCAAAATTAGACAACCAAATCTCCAATCTACTGATAACAATCCCAGACTACAAAACATTCAGAAAAGAAATAGACTGTACTCTTCAAAAAATCCCTGAAAAAGACTTAACTCCACAAGCTTCCGTCTTTCCTCCCACCACCTCCCCGACCTCCCGAAAAAACCTGATCTACTCTTTATCTTCCCTGGAAATGTCCTGTTACTCTCTCCATCTCCCTTGGATAATGTCCAGATATCTTTTTGTAATCTACCTTATTTAACTCTTTTGAAATCCGCCTTGAACTGCAAGATAATGGTGGAATAGAAATCCATAATGTAATGTAATATGTGAAATTTGATGTTCCAAGACTTTAATTAAGGGACCAGATACAAGTTGAAAATAATTGGTGATACTGTATTACGAATCCCTGTGGAACTTCTGATGTAACAGGTCTGTTTTTAGACCTTTCATTGTTCCAATAAACTGAACAGGAATGATTAGAGAAGTACGAGGAAAACCATTGTAGGACGGTGGAATTCAAACCAATCTCCCTAAGTCTATGTAGAAGTTTCAGGTGAGAGATTGCATTAAAAGCTGCTATCAAGTCAAGTTGAATCCATAAGGCACTAAAGTCCAATTCAGCCTTGCATAGGATTTCATCAGTAAGGTCTAACAATAGAGATTCTATATTATGATGACTTCTGAAGCCAGATTGCTGAGGGTGGCGTATTTTATCTTCCAGATACTCTGTGAGCTGATTGAGAGGACTACTTTCTCCAGAGTCTTAGCAAGTAGAGATAATTTGAGATGGGTTGAAAATTGGTGTAGCCTCCATCATTGCTGTCATTTCAGCACTTTGTTCAGTTTCAGTATTTTTTATGTGTAAGACTTATCATTGTTGCATGGCTTTTTCTTTAATATTGGTCTCTAGTACACCTAGTTAAGAGTTTTATGTCCATATTAGGTGTTTTTTTTCATATTAGCTCAGTATGGGCCATGTATAGGCCTTGCATTCCCATTTAGGGAATTTGTTACCATCGAGTTGTTTGATTACTCTGCAACTGCTGTTCTGGATGATATGTCCCTAGAGTCCCACCCCGTTTTCCCAATGATTGGAAAGGTGTTCCTGGTGCAACATGGCATAGAAATATAATGGCAGATAAAGGCCAATTGGCCCATCCAGTCTGCCCATTTTCATCATCCACTATCTCCTCTTTTCCCTAAGAGATCCCACATGCCTGTCCTAGGCTTTCTTGAATTCAGACAGTCTTTATCTCCACCAGGAAACTATTCCACATATCTACCACCCTTTCAGTAAAAAAGTATTTCCTTAGATTACTCCTGAGCCTGTTGCCACTTAACCTCATTCTATGCTTTCTCACTCTGAAGTTTTCTGAGATTCGCTGATAGTTGCCCAGGAGCGGATGATTCAGTATGAAGTATCCTTGAAGGATACTATTGAAACAGGTTTTCTTTAATCGTCTCTCCAGACTGGTACAGCTCACTGATGGGTAATAGGTCACCATGACCTGTTCTGTTAGGGGACTTCAACATGCCTGATGCAGACTGGAACACATTTTCAGCAACAACCAGCAGCAGCAGGAGGCTTTTGACCTCCATAAAAGGAGTACATCTCAGACAGATGGTAACGGAGCCCACTAGGGACCAGGCGATCCTAGACCTGGTACTCACCAACGGGGAAAGCGTCTCAGAGGTCTCGGTAGGAGATACGCTAGCCTCCAGTGACCATAACATGGTATGGTTCAACCTTGGGAAAGGCTCCCCTAAATCAATTACAAAAACAAAGGTGCTCAAATTCCGGGGCACCGACTTCGCACGCATGGGAGATTTCGTTCATCAGACGCTGCAGGACCAAGCAGAGACCGGCAATGTGGAAACTATGTGGTCGTACCTGAAATCATCTATACACGAAGCAACTAATCGCTACATAAAATCAGTAGATAAAAGACAAAGAAACAACAAACCCCAATGGTTCACTGAAGAGATCTCGCACCTCATTAAGGAGAAGAAAAAAGCATTTCTTTCCTACAAACGTACGCAGAGAAGAGAAACTAAAGTAGAATATAAGACCAGATCTGCAGCGGTCAAAACAGCAGTTAGGGAGGCCAAACTTCGAGTGGAAGAAACTCTGGCAAAAAACATTAAAAAAGGGGACAAATCCTTCTTTAGGTGTATCAGTGATAGGAAAAGGAACACAGATGGTATAGTACGCCTTAGACAATCGGACGGAAACTACGTGATGGCGGATTCTGAAAAAGCAGAACTACTAAATGAATATTTCTGCTCAGTCTTCACCTGCGAAGCACAGGGACACGGACCACAGTTGATGATAAAACAAGACATGGATGACCCGTTTCAGAATTTTGAGTTCACACCTGGGGACGTCTACAACGAACTGGCAAGGCTAAAGGTAAACAAGGCCATGGGACCAGACAATTTACACCCAAGAGTGCTCAGAGAATTGAGAAATGTTCTGGCGGAACTGTCGACAGTGCTCTTCAATCTCTCACTAAGTACGGGGATAGTTCCGTTGGACTGGAAAACAGCCAACGTCGTTCCTCTACATAAAAAGGGTTGCAAGGCTGAGGCTGTGAACTATAGACCGGTAAGCCTCACCTCAATAGTGTGCAAACTCATGGAAACACTAATTAAATATAAATTAGATACGATCCTGAACGAGGGAAATCTCCGGGATCCCAGCCAACATGGATTCACCAAGGGTAGGTCATGCCAGTCCAATCTAATCAGCTTCTTTGACTGGGTAACAAGAAGACTGGACTCAGGAGAGTCCTTGGACGTCGTGTACCTGGACTTCAGCAAAGCGTTTGACAGCGTCCCACACCGCAGGCTGCTGAACAAGATGAAATCGATGGGATTAGGAGAGACTCTAACTGCATGGGTTAAAGATTGGCTTAGTGGCAGACTTCAGAGGGTGGTGGTTAACGGTACCTTCTCTAAAATGTCAGAGGTGACTAGCGGAGTGCCACAGGGTTCAGTCCTGGGCCCACTCCTCTTCAACATATTCATTGGGGATCTGACTCAAGGGCTTCAAGGCAAGATAACCTTATTCGCTGATGACGCCAAACTATGCAATATAGTAAACGGCTATAATCTACAGGATGCTATGGAGCAAGACCTGCATACTTTAGAAAGATGGTCCTTGATCTGGCAGCTGGGCTTCAACGCCAAGAAATGTAAGGTCATGCATCTCGGTAACGGAAATCCTTGCAGAACCTACACCCTGAATGGAGAAACTTTAACTAGGACTACGGAAGAACGAGACTTAGGAGTAATCATCAGTGCTGACATGAAAGCAGCCACTCAAGTGGAGAAGGCTTCATCTAAAGCACGGCAGATGATAGGTTGTATCAAGAGAAGCTTCGTCAACAGGAAACCTGAAGTCATGATGCCATTGTACAGAGCCATGGTGAGACCTCATCTGGAATACTGTGTGCAATTCTGGAGGCCACATTACCGTAAGGATGTGCTCAGAATTGAATCGGTTCAGCGGATGGCCACCAGGTTGGTCTCTAGGCTAAAGGGTCTCCCGTACGAAGAAAGACTGAGCAAATTGCAGCTCTACACTCTCGAAGAGCGTAGGGAGAGGGGAGACATGATTGAGACATTTAAGTACATCACGGGACGGGTCGAGGTGGAAGATGATATCTTTCTTCTCAAGGGACCCTCGACCACAAGAGGACATCCACTCAAACTCAAGGGAGGGAAGTTTCGTGGAGACACCAGGAAGTACTTCTTCACGGAGAGAGTGATTGAGCATTGGAACAAGCTTCCAGTACAGGTGGTCGAGGCACGCAGCATCCCAGACTTCAAGAACAAATGGGATACCTATGTGGGATCCCTACGAGGTCATGCCAAGGGATAGGGTCACTAGGACTTGAATGAGCGGGTCAGTAGAGTGACAGTATAATTAAATTATACTTTAGGGGGTCAGTAGACTTAAGAGGGTGGGTAAATGGTGTGGGCAGACTTGATGGGCTATAGCCCTTATCTGCCGTCAACTTTCTATGTTTCTATGTTTCTATGACTAGCAGGTGGAGACTGAGACACAAACTTTTGGCTGTAGTACAAGTGGCAAGTGCAACCAGTCTGCTGTCAGTCTCCAGCAGGTGTAGGTGGTAAGCCTGTGCAGTCTTCCCTGAGAATATAGGGCTGTTGGATTTTATTTTGAGGCCTTCTGGTCCCTGTCTGTGGTGCCAAATTTAGCTTGGGGGACCCTTTTTGGGGGGATGTCTGACTTTGGGGCTGCCACACTCGATGGGTTGAGTCCCTCTCCCCATTTCCCCCACCTCCCCGAAATTTTTCACTAGAGGTACATCAGCTGTAAGCCTTGCCACCGATACTGGCATGGTATATGGCTTTGAGAGCCAGTGGGGTCTGTTCACTTGTAAAGTAAAGTTAAATTGAAAAAAATCCTGAGGCGGTCTGAAAGGAAACCTTCAATTGAGGTTAATTGTATGTAATTGCTAACTGGCACTTTTGTTTTCGCAATGAGCACTTTTAAAGGGAAAAAGTGCTCATTGTTTGAGGTCAATGCAGCTGGCCTTTGTAGTATGCTGGCCGCAGCGAAGGGGAATCCTCGTTGGCTTCGGATGCTGGTGAGCAGGCAGCAGCAGGCAGGGGGGACGCCTGGACTTCTCCTGCCACCCATACAGGGATTTCCCCAGCCACCAACGGTCAGGGAAATAAAGTTTCCCTTTCTGCCGATAGTGCTCTGGGGACTCCCTTACCACTGCTGTTGGCTTACCTGCTTTAGCGGCTGAGGCGTTTCAGGCCTCTTTACCGCTGCAGGCCTTGGGGGAGTTTTTTTCGGTGGGTTTTGCACCGGTTTTGGCGGGAAGCTCCTCCATGTTTGCAGCCTAAGGTGACCTTCCCCCTGTATTGGAGAGACAGGGTCAGGTTTCTGCTGGAACTCCTGCTTTGGCAGTGAGTCCTGCTGTGCCGTCAGGAGGTTTTTCCCCAGATTTTTTGTTAACCTCATACAAGGCTTGTCTTCAGGCGGCCAGGGGTCCTTTTTTTTCCCGGAGATCTCAAGTTTTTGGGGGAGGTTTTCGCCCTTCACATCCACCACCATTTGGCCCCCTCAGTGCCAGTTCTGACCCAGTCCCCCCCAGCTTTGTCCAAGCGGCTGAAGGTCTCGTGAAATGAGTTGCTCAGGGATGTTTGCCTGATTTTTGTCATTTGTGCCCTGGTTGGGGGGTGGCTTTATTTCCTTCCACCGGGTCTCCCCAGGGCCATTTTTTCAGCACATACAGTCCTTTCGGGGGGGGGGCGCCCCGCCCCGCCCCGCCCCGCCCCGCCCCACTGGGGAGGATGGGACTTCTCTGGCAGCCCCTCTGCCACCCGTCTAGCGCAATGACTCCTTGCGGGACCCTTCCTCTGGTGCCAGTGGGCGGCTAGTTGCAGGAGTTTTACCAGGGGTGGGCTGCAGTCACAACGGATCAGTGGGTCCTGGAGGTGATTCGGGATAGTTATGCTCTGGAGTATGCCCAGTCCTTGCTGGATCGCTTTCTCTCTTCTTGTCAGGTCACTTGGAAGAAGTGGGCCTTTTGTCAAACCTTACAGCAATTGCTCGACCTTAAAGCTGTAGTCCCCTTGCCTCCTTGGAAGTTTTGCACCGGCAGATATTCCAGTTACTTCATGGTGCCCAAGAAAAAGGGGTGTTTTCAGGCCATCTTGGATCTGAAGGGAGTTAACAGGGTGTTCCGGGTTCCATATTTTCGTATGGAGACCCTGAGATCTGTCATTTTGGTGGTTCAGCCGGGGGGGATTCCTGACCTCTCTCAATCTGTCGGAGGCCTACCTGCATGTTCCAATTTGTGGTTCCTTCTTTTTGCAATCTTGGGAAGGCACTATCAGTTTTGTGTGCTTCCTTTTGGTCTGGCCACAGCTCCGCAGAAGTTCATCAAAATTATGGTGGTCATGGTGGCAAGGAGGGCATTCTGGTTCATCCCTATCTGGATGACAGGTTGAGCCGAGCAAAGTCTTTTCAGGAAAGTTCTCGGATTTTGACTCGGGTTGGGGAGTTCCTGGGATTGGGATGGGTGGTCAACCTATCCAAGAGCTGGTTGACTCCGTCTTAGCGCCTGGAGTACCTCGGGGTTCTCTTTGACCCCAGCTTAGGGAAAGTCTTCCTTCCGGAGGCCCGAGTAGACAAGTTTCAGTCGCAGATTCATCTTCTGACGTCTTCCTGGTATCCTCGTGCGCAGGATTTTCACCAGGTCTTGGGGTCGATGGCGGCCTCCCTGGATGTGGTTCGGTAGGTTCTGGCTCACATACGGCTGCTTCAATATGCTCTTCTTCAGCAGTGCATGCTCTTGATTCTCCCATTCCTTTTCGGGGATTAGTTTGTCACAGTTTCCATTGGTGGCTACAGTCTTCCTATTTGGTGCAGGGAATGAGGCTGGATCGGCCCTAGTGGACAGTGCTACTCACAGACACCAGTCTCCTCAGCTGGGGAGCTCAGTGTCTCAGCCACTCGGCTCTTGGCAGCTGGTCTTTGGAGGAGGCATCTTGGTCAATCCTGGAGACCAAGACAAGAACCATCCATATGGTGTTGCTAGCGTTCCAGATGTTGCTGACGGGCAAGTTCTCTAGGACAACGCCACTGCGGTGGCTTACATCAATCATCAGGGTGGAACCAGGAGTTGTCTGTTGACGCAGGAGGCGGCTCTGCTCATGGCCTGGGCAGAGGCTCATTTACTGGACATCTTGGCTTCCCACATTGTAGGAGTGGAGAATGTCCAGGCAGACTTCCTCAGTCATTACGTGCTGGATCCCGGTGAATGGTGTCTCGATCCCATAGCCTTCAGATTGATTGTGCAGGCCTGGTGTAGGGCGGTCATGGACCTGATGGCCAATGTGTCAACTCCAAAACGCCACGAGTCTTCAGTCGGTGCAGAGATTTTCAGACCAAGGGGCTGGATGCTCTGGTGCAGCCTTGGCCGACAGAGGGCCTCCTCCTATATGTGTTTCCCCCCTTGGCCGATGGTAGGCAGAGTCCTTCTTCGCATTGCTTGGCACCTTGGCCGCATGATCCTAGTGGCTCCAGACTGGCTCAGTAGCTCATGGTACGCAGATAGGTTCATCTTCCCGTGGCAGATCCTCTTCCACTGCCTCTCTTGCCCTTCTAACACAGGGCCCCATTCCAATGTTCAATCTGGGTCTCTTAAGTCTTACGGCTTGGCTCTTGAAAGAGAACGCCTAAGTAAGAAAAGTTATTTAGATAAAGTGATCTCCATTGTTGGGGTCCTGGAGACTTTCCACCTTTCGGGCTTATGTACGTGTTTGGCTTATCTTCGAGGAGTGGTGTTTACATGGCGTGGTTCACATTGGCACTACTTTGCCTCACATCTTGGAGTTCTTGCAGAATGGCCTGGACAGGGCCCTCGCCTGGTTGTCCCTCTGGATTCAGCTTGCAGCTTTGTCTACGTTTCACGGATTGCTGCATGGTAAGCATTTGACTTCTTCTCTAGATGTGATTCATTTTTTGAGGGTGGCTAAATTGCTCCAGCCTCCGGTGTGGCTTTCAGTCCGCTCATGCAGCGGCTCTCTGGTCAAAGACCAGCACCCTAACTGAGACTAGCCCTACCTGTGTACGTTCTGGTTCAGCAGGAACTTGTCTAACTTCGTCTTGAATCCCTGGAGGGTGTTTTCCCCTATGACAGACTCCGGAAGAGCGTTCCAGTTTTCTACCACTCTCTAGGTGAAGAAGAACTTCCTTATGTTCGTACGGAATCTATCTCCTTTCAACTTTAAAGAGTGCCCTCTCGTTCTCCCTACCTTGGAGAGGGTGAACAACCTGTCCTTATCTACTAAGTCTAGTCCCTTCAGTACCTTGAATGTTTCGATCATGTCCGAAAGTCGAATTGTCTGTTTTTCCTCCTCGCGGGCCCTTGTAGAGGGGAAGGTGCTTCCTAGGCTACTATTGCACGCTGGATCGAGGAGACTATTGTTCAGCATATCTTCTTCAAAAGAAGTTTGTTCCGGAATTCCTCAAAGCTCATTCTATTTGGGGGCAGGCACCTTCATGGGTTGAGTCTTCCCTGGTGTCTCCAGTAGATACTGTAAACTGTTGGTTTGGTCTTCTCTCCATTCCTTTGTGCAGCACTACCGTGTAGATGTTCAGGAGTGTCAGAGCATGATGTTTGGGGAGCGTGTGCTTGGTTCGTTTGGCATAGCTGGCGAGCTGTGGGGACGTTTCTGAAGGTTCTTATCCTATTCAGTTTCCAACATTATTTCTCTGTTAGTTTTTACTCCTGTGGGGAGTGTTGTTGCTGTTATAATTCACAATTATTAGTTTCTTAGTTCTGCTTGGCTATTTGGCAGACTGGTTGTACTTGGGACTGCACAGCCCACTTGTACTACAGCCAAACGTTTGTGTCTCAGTCTCAACCAGCTGCTCATGGTGAGCTATTACCCATCAGTGAGCTGTGCCGATCTGGAGAGACTAAAAAGAAAATTACCAGGTAAGAACCTAATCTCTCCATTTAGGGAGTCCCAGTAGAGAGGTTTCAATAATGGTGAAAGAAAGCCAGGAGGGTTTAAGAGGAAGGTAGAGTAAAAGACTCATATTTTCCCTGTCTTCTCAGCAGCCTATAGTTGCAAGGAAAAAATAACAATTTGAAGTGTCTGTATACAAATGCTAGAAGCCTAAAAAATAAAATAGGAGAGTTAAGAGTATATGGCACTGAATGCTGAGGTAGATATAATAGGCATCTCAGAGACCTGGTAGAAGGAGGACAATCAACCGAACACTGTATTACCTGGGTACAAATTATATCGTAAGGACAGAGTAGATCAAATTGGAGGGGGAGGGGTGCTATATGTTACAGAGGGAATTGAATAAAATAAAATAAACATTCTGCATGACCTACATAGCAGTGTGGAATCCATATGGATAGAAATTCCATGTGTGAAGGGAAGGAATATAAAGGTAGGGTTATACTATCTTTCCCTGGGACAAAATGAGCAGACAGATGAAGGGATGTTAAGAAAGCTGGAGAATTGGGCAGCAGTATAATAATGGGTGATTTCAATTACCAATCCTTAAACTACACATTAACTCTTTTCTGGAAGGGTTCAGATGCTTGTCAAATATAGGTATAAAGTATCATTTGAACCCTACATCAGGAAATTTGGTCAAAAAAGAAAAAACTCTCAAAAAGCACCACTGGAGCAAAATTTTTGACCAAATTTCCTGATGTAGGGTTCAAATGACTGTCTTGTTATAAGGATGTTTAAAGAGTGGAGTTTTTTGGCCTATGATTAAGGTGTGCTTGAACATTGCACTGTGTGTGCTGAGGTCTTTTTCTCCACTTTATACCTATATTTGACAAGCATTTGAACCCTTCCAGAAGAGAGTATAGGTGTAGTTTACGAATTGATATTATTCTTACTCTGGTCCATTTGGAATGATTTCAGTTACCCCAAATGTACTTGGGAGACTGAGTAAGTTTTAACGCACAGTCTATTCAGGTCTCTTACTCAAAACAAAAACAGAAGTCTATTGCCAACCAGAGTGTATGTACTATTACATTACATTGGTGTCTTCTGTCCCGCCAATACCTTTCAGTTCTAGGTGGTTTATAACAAGAAATTAGCCTGGGCATTCCCAGGTAGATTACAAGGTTGATAGTTATAGTATGCGTCGGGATCTGGGAAGGGTCGATACAGTTGGTTAGATCATTTGACAAATATCTTGAATAGTTGAATAGTATGGTTTTTAGTTCTTTCCTGAATGTTTTGTAATTGGGCGTCATGGTCAGAAAATTAACAAAAAAATCACATGAGGGAGAAAAAGGCCTTAGTTGGGCTTCATATAAACCTAAGGCTTAGTTTAGTTTAGTTTAGTTCATAGGCCACAAAAAACCTCCGATACCCAATTGTTTTAAACGCATATACATGCGTTACAAAAATAGATTTCACTTCAAGATTTCTTCAGTCCAGTGATGTTAAACAAGCACTCTGCAGGCAAATACTTCAAAACAGAACACAGCAGTGAAGAAGCAAAAAGTTACTTAGCTTGTCCTGCTTACAGCCATACTCCGTCGGACCTTCCACAATCACTTCAGGGATACTTTCTATATCTAAACTGAGAAGACCAGCGCAGAGATCCTACAGGGTCATCCCTGTTTCACCCTACTGGCTTCTTCAGGAATCTTTTGTCGTCCGGTGCTACATCCAGCAACAAGCAGTTGTGATTTCAATTAAATATTAGGGAGTGCTAGGGAGGTAAAACATCTAGATATCATAAATGACTACTTCTTGGAACAACTGGTCCAGAAACTAACAAGAGGGGGAGCTATTTTAGATTTGGAATGTATCGCAGGTAGGAATTCTCAGGTAACTCGAGTGAACCTCTGAGTCACATGCTAGGAATTATTAAAAAAGGATGGTTAACAAGACTAAGAATGTTATAATGCAGTGGTCTCAAACTCAAACGCTTTGCAGGGCTACATTGTGGATTTGTAGGTACTTAGAGGGCCTCAGAAAAAATAGTTAATGTCTTATTAAAGAAATGACAATTTTGCATGAGGTAAAACTCTTTATAGTTTATAAATCTTTCCTTTTGGCTAAGTCTTAATAATAATATTGTAATTTATAGCTAAAGAGACATATGATCAAGAAACTGTTTTTATTTTACTTTTGTGATTATGATAAACATACCGAGGGCCTCAAAATAGTACCTGGCGGGCTGCATGTGGCCCTTGGGCCATGAGTTTGAGGCCACTATTATAATGCCTCTGTATCGCTCCATGGTGCGACCTCACTTGGAGTATTGCATTCTTTTCTGGTCTTCATTTCTGAAGAAAGATACAGCCGCACTAGAAAAGGTTCAAAGAAGAGCGACCAATATGATAAAGGAAATAGAACACCTCTCGTATGAGGAAAGACTAAAAAGGTTAGGGCTCTTTAGCTTGGAAAAGAGACGGCTGAGGGGAGATATGATTGATGTCTACAGAATTCTGAGTGGAGTAGAACAGGTACAAATGGATCGATTTTTCACTTCGTCAAAAATTACAAAGACTAGTGGACACTCGATGAAGTTACAAGGAAATACTTTTAAAATCAATAGGAGGAAATATTTTTTCACTCGGAGAATAGTTAAGCTCTGGAACGCATTTCCAGAAGTTGTGGTAAGAACGGATACTGTAGCTGATTTTAAGAAAGGCTTGGAAAATTTCCTGCAGGAAAAGTTCATAGTCTGTTATTGAGAAGGACATGGGGGAAGCCACTGCTTGCCCTGGATCAATAGCATGGAATGTTGCTACTCTCTGGGTTTTTGCCAGTTACTAGTGACCTGGATTGGCCACCATGAGAATGGGCTACTAGGCTTGATGGCCCATTGGTCTGACCCAGTAAAGCTATTCTTATGTTCTTATGTGTATTTATGCTGCATAGGAATTTAACCATCTCTATTATATCTCCTCTCTCCCACCTTTCCTCCAAAGTATACATATTGAGTTCTTTAAGTCTGTCCCCGTACTCCTTATGACGTAGACCATCAATCATTTTAGTAGCTTTCCTCTGTATTGACTCCATCCTTTTTATATGCTTTTGAAGATGCAGTCTCCAGAATTTTACACAATATTCTAAATGAGGTCTCACCAGAGTCTTATATAGGAGCATCAATTCCTCCTTTTTCCTACTAGCTATACCTCTCCTTTTGCACCCTATCATCATTCTAGCTTTTGAAGTTACCCTTTCAACATGTTTGGCCTCCCAAGTTCCGCTCTTCTTTTGTGCACAAAATTTCTTCAACCCCCTAAACTTTCTTCAACCCCCTAAACTTTCATTCCTTGGGATTTTGCAGCCCAAATGCATGACTGTAATTTTTGTAAATGGACTTTATTTGAAAGTATCAAAGTTCCAAAGGTACACTAAAATCATCCACATAAAATAATTCCATCCACATAAAAGTAAATCATCCACATAAGAGCCTTAAAGGACCTAGTCCGCTAGGGATACAGGACCCAACACGGTCCGCGTTTCAACAAAAAGTCTTCTTCAGGGGTCCCTGGGGGTCCTATAAAGGTGAGTACGTGGGAAACAATTGTGTGGTGAGCCGGAAGTGAGACACTGCTTGCATTTAGGAACATTGTCACTCCACAGAGTTTTTTTGGTTTTCTCTGGATTTTCTTCTTTGTGGATATTTTGGGGTCAATTCCTTTTGTTTTTTGACTGTAATTTTTAGCATTAAATCTTAGTTGCCAAATTTTAGACCATTCCACAAGCTTTGCTAGGTCCTTCCTGATGTTGTTCACACTATCCAGGATGTCTACTCTATTGCAGATTTTGATATCATTTGGAAAGAGGCAAATCTTACCTAATAGTCCTTCAGTAATATCGCTTAAAAAAACGTTAAAAAGAAGAGGCCCAAGAACTGAATCTTGAGGCACATCACTGGTAACATCCCTTTCCTCAGAACAATCTCCATTGACCTTCTGCACAACCAGTTCCTGACCCAGCCCGTCACTTTGGGGCCCATCTTTATCTAGATTGTGAGCCTTTGGGACAGATAGGGAAGCCTTTAAGTACCAGTATTTTATTATAACCGCTTAGCTCTGTAATATGCTTAAGTGGTATATCAAATAGTAATAAAACATAAACATTCAGTTTATTTATTAGATGCCTTTGTGGAACACTGTCAAAGGCTTTGCTAAAATCTAAATACACCACATCTAGTGCTCTCCCCTCTGCTTGTTTTGTGGTTTGAGGAAGAATATCTTTGAATCTGTAGCATAGCCATGACTGGGACTGCTGTGGAAGCAGCTTTTACATCCCTTGGAGGGAAGAAGAGAGGTTTAATTTCCCTCAGTGTTTAAATTTAGGACCTTTGGCTGCAGAGTTAGGGTTACCAGACGTCTGGATTTACCATGACAACTTTTCATAACCTGGCACTTTGTCTGGGTTTTGAAAAGCTTCCTCTCCAGCTCACGTCTGGAGGGGGCATCCATGCATGTGTTGATCCCCTCCCGACCGATGAGACCAGGCTGGTGGGGCGAGGCTGTGGTGTGGGCGTAATGGGGTGGAACTGGGCGGGTCTATGGGTCTAGATTTTACACAAGTAAAATCTGGTAACCCTATGTAGGGTTCTGTGAAGTTCTTTTAGGGCTGTTGCTGCAGAGACCAGGATTAGGTTAAGGGGGTAGCATCAAACAAAAGCCTGGATGCTTTCAAATTCTAATACCTCTCACCTTGGGTTCTGCATCCCCAACCCTATATGTCAAGTCTGTTTGTCCAAGTTAGATTGTAAGTTCTTCTGAGAAGGGACCATCTATAAATTTCAAAATGTACAGTGCTGCATACATCTTTCAGCACTATATAAGTGATAAGTAGTAGTAGTATGGAAGGATCTCTTAAAATCCTTCAGAAGGTAGAGCATAGCCATTGTGGGTCAGCTGGAGCCTCATTCCTGACTTTTCCAACACATTAGAAATTCAGTGGTAGAAATATTAGGGTAAAAGATTGCAATGGAGGATTCCTGAATTTTTGAAGCTGTGGGAGCATATATGCAGGTAGGCATAAAATAAATAAGTGCTACTTTAGCAACAACAAAAGATCGCCAGTAATAGAAGCCTGGACTAGATTGCAGACCTGGTGTTCCTAAGACACAGTAGTCCTGAATTGTTGCTCTGCCTACACCAACTGCGTCATCAGGAGCCAATCTGTTAGGTCTTACATTAATCAGAAGGGAGCGTTCACACCTTCATGCCTGGTTAGTTCCCTACTGCAACCTGTGCTGAACTCTTTTCTATGAGTTTGGTCCGGAGGTGGAACTTTGATGTTACAATCTTCCTTTTCTCTTGCCTGACCTTGGGATTTTCCTTTCTTCCTTTCCTTCTTTCCTATTAGGATTTCTTGTTCCTTTCCTTTTTCCTGATATTTTATGTAGTGTAATCTGCCTTGTTATCTCTGGAGGAAAGGCAGTATATTGAATAAAGCTCATCATAATCAACATAGCTTCAGGCTCTGTATCCATAACAGACTATCGTCTGCTAACAAGGGAAACTAACTTTTTTTATTTTGGCAAACATGGCTCCTTGTAAGCTCAGACCATTGGGTTCTCAAAATAGTCTGGATAGGGTGCTATCTTAGTTAATGATACTAAGAGCATTAGGATCAAGCTCTCAGCATCAGGAAACAATTGCAAAGGATCTCTTCTCACAGGCTAATATGGTTGAGCTGGTTCCACCAGGGAAAAGAGGGCAGGGATTTCTTTATCACAAAGATGAGAAGCTTCTATCTCATCCTACACCTAAGGACCCTGAACAAGTATTTCTCCAAACAAAAATTCAGGATGGTTTCCTTAGGCTTCCCTCATACAACTTCTTCAAACTTGGGACCTGGAAAAAGCTTATACCCGCATGTAGGCACATCCAAGTCACATGAAGTATTTTGAGATTTGTCATAGGAAACCACCACCTTTTGGCCTTGCATCAGGACCTTCAATTTCCATAGTATATCTAGCACTGTAACATTGTTTATCCTTGGACAAGCATAAGAACATAAGAATTGCCGCTGCTGGGTCAGACCAGTGGTCCATCGTGCCCAGCAGTTTGCTCACGTGGCGGCCCTCTGGTCAAAGATCAGCGCCCTAACTGAGACTAGTCCTACCTGCGTATGTTCTGGTTCAGTAGGCAGCATATTCTTACATGTGTGTGATGTCATCCACGGAGCCCAGTACAGACAGTGATAAAAGTATAGTTGCACTTTAAGTTTTCAGAAACTTCACGAGTGCCTTCCTGCTTGATGTTGGCTCACAAAACTTCAGTTCTTTGTTTTCCGTGGAGCGAAGAAGTGCTTTTTCTAAACTGTCCATTGTGTGTTGCCTTTCCGTCAACAATTTTTCCCTTTGAACCTCTCAACTAGTTTTTTTTCTCTCTTAGTTTCTTTCTTTCTTCTTCGGTCTGTGAAAAAAAAAATTTCCCTGTTCTTTTTTGTTGTGCTTCAGTTGGAACTTTTGGCCCTCTTTTTCGCCAGGATGTGAGGGGTGTACTATGGATAAATTTGGTCATCATTTGTACCAGAATTCTGTTAGTCAACCAAGTTCTAAAGTACAACTTCTACATGTCTTTTATCTTAAACATCTCATCAAGAAGTTGGCTGATTTTGAGCAACATGTTCCATCAGACTGCTTACCCGATTTTCAGCAGACTACTCACAATGTCCTTCAGACATAAAAATATATGGCAAGGATGGCATTTGCTGCTTTTGAAATGTCATCCAGAGCATCCCTTGTGTCTGTTGCTGAGATGTCTTGCTTGGCTAAGAGTCTCTGATATGGATATTAATCTACAAGATTATTTAGCCAACATCCCTTGACTTGGGGAGGAACTCTTTGGTGACAGAAGCTGCTACTCAAAAGCTTACTCGACATGAACAGAATTGGAACTCTTTAAACAGACCTAAGACTAAGAGTCAACCATCTAAGCCTCCTCGGAAATTGGCTTCTTATTCTTACAAGTGGCGATATCCTACCATGTCCTCCTCTTCTAAGCCTCCACCACAGAAAAGACAAAGGCAACAGCGACCTCATAAGCCCAAGTCTTTGGCTCTTCAAAAGCCAGCTCAGTCTTTTTGATGTGCTTCTCGAGAGCATGGCCATAATACCTCCCTCTCAGCCTCTTCCCCAACCAATCGGAGGTCGTTTTCAATTATTTCATCGATGTTGGACTCTTCAGGAAATCAAAGCTCTACTTCAACTAAACACCATCAAAGTAGTTCCTCCTTCTCAGAAAAATCAGGGGTTCTACTCCCAGTACTTCCTAATTCCAAAGAAGATGGTAGGTCTTTCTCCAAATCTCAACTTCTGAGCCTTAAAAAATATCTAGTCAAAGAAAAGTTTTGCATGCTATTTTTAGGGACCCTATACCCACTTCTAGAATGAAATGATTGGCTGTGCTCTCTAGATCTCAAAGAGGCTGAACCCCAGATTCTGGACAGGGCTCCGACTGGCAATGGGAATAAGTCCAGCGTGCTTCAGTAAAAAGGGGGGATGACCCTGCCAAGGTGATATCTTGCAGTTATTTATGGTAAAACAAACAGAATAACACTTTTGGCAACAGTCACAAAAGAAAAGTAATATTTTATTCTGGCTTCAACCAAAAGGAAGGAACTTCAAAGGTTTAACTTTAGTTTATAATATTGCTCTCCTCAGAGCATGTTAGGTAAAGTTTACACATTTCAATAAGTTCCTTAAGTGCTTCTTCAATGTGGAATCATAGTCCAAAAACAAAACTTATAAGGCCCAGTCCAACAACCCTGGCTTGTTAGGGCCTCAAGACTTATTTGCAAGGCCTTGTTACAGCCTCTCAGACTGCTAGAGCTATATAATGGACTCCAACAAAAAGAATTACGTCGTTTGCAGCTCATACAAAATACAGCAATCAAACTTATACATAAAGCAGGGAAATATGATCATGTAACTCCTCTCCTGAAAGAAGCCCATTGGTTACCCATCTCGCACCGTATCGCCTATAAAATCTTAATGCTGGTTTTCAAAATCAAACTCACGTCTTCCATCTTTTCTTGACAAACTTATTATCCCTCTCAGTTCTCCTTGGACCCTAAGATCAGCAGATCAAAACTTACTGGCCGTTCCCTCCATCAAAGAATTCTACTACACTAGGAAAATTAACTTCTCTGTAGCTGCTCCAACCTTATGGAACGCCATGCCCAACTCAACTTCGTCATGAAAATCTTCTCGATAAATTCAAGACCAAACTAAAAACATTTCTTTTTCAAGATGCATATCATAATCTCTAAATACTTCCTTTCCCAAAACCAGTAAAATCATCTCAACCGCTTTTACGAAGCGACCCTATCCCTGATGTTATATCCTCCCCTCCTCTTCCCTTCTTTTAATTTTTATTTTAATAATGTATTTATTGACCTCTCCATCACCTTAATACCCTCAAATTCATGTAAGTCTTTGTCTATTGTCTTTTAATGTTCACGTCTCCCTATATAAATATATATATATATATATATATATATATATATATATATATAATTATTATTTTACTTTTTATCTCTTTTCTTTTTTTTTTTTTAGTATTGTAAACTGGCCAGGTACACGTTGATGGTCGGTATATTAAACACAATAAACCTTGAACCTTAATGCCCTTCTCTGGCAGTCTCTCAAAAATAGTTCATGTCCCTCTTACACTACTAACTGAATAAGCAAAAAGAAAAGAAACAAAATTCAGGACTTAATTCTACAGCCCCAAAATCAAATGCCTCTCCAAAAGGTCAGCTTTCAGCCAGGTGATTCTAACTCTGGCAGGCCATCAACTCCCTAGGAGCAGAGAAAGGGCGGGACCGCCGGAAGAGGAAGCAGCGCAGACGCAGGGCTGATAAGGGCCAGGACCGCCGGAAGAGGAAGCATTTCAGAGCAGGGCTCACAGAAGGCCCGGGACCGCCGGCAGAGGAAGCAGCAGGAGAACGGTAGGAGCTTCTCCATGATGATGGGGGGGGTGGAGGCTGTGGGGGTGCGAGCGGTCCTTCGGGGTGTGGGTGCGGTTCTGCGGGGGGGGGGGGGTGAATCGGACGTCGGGGGGGTGGGGCGAGCGGTACTGCGGGGTGAATCGGACGTCGGGGGGGGGGGTGCGAGCGGTCCTGCAGGGTGAATCGGACGTCGGGGGGGGGGGGGGGCATCAGACTTTTAGGGTAGGGACAGGACTTCAAGGGGGAGAGGAGAGTCGGGGCGGGCCAGAGGAGAGTCGGGATGGCCAGAGGAGAGTCGGGCAGCGACGGGAGAGTCGGGGCGGCATGCGCGGTATATGGGTGTGCGCAGTATATAAAAATTTCTTTACATAAATTACAGTTTCCCGCGCGCTATACCCGTGTGCGTGTTTTACATGGGTGCGCGGTATATGAGTGAAAATATGGTAATTGCCCATTTGGGTTATATATAAAATCAAGAACTCTTGGAGCAGGAAATTCCTGTATGAGTTGTGAATACAGAGGACCTCCTTTTCTCCACACTTTATGAATGTTTTGGTTTTTACTTTTGTTATATAAAACAATTTAACAGTGTAGTTGCTAATGAACAATATCTCTGTGAGTTCTATCAGAAAGAATAATTTTTTTATATCATTTTAGACATTCTTTCTTTGTAGGGTTCTTTGTTTTTTGAAAGTGCCCTGTATCAGTAGCATGGAATGTTGCTACTCCTTGGTTTTTTTGGCCAGGTACTTATGACCTGGATTGGCCACCATGAGAACAAGCTACTGGGCTTGATGGACCATTGGTCTGACCCAGTAAGGCTATTCTTTTTTTTTTTTTTTTTTTTTTAGTTTTTTTTTAATTTGTTACAAATTATATGACAAACTCAGGAAAATCCATAAACATCATCATAAACATTTACAAAAGAAGGAAAATAAAATCATTCAATGATCTAGCCTACATTATCTGGCCGACAGTACCTTTCCTTAGCAACATAAATTTAGTATAAGGAAAAACAACTAAGTAGGCAAAATGTGGCATCTACTTCTATACATTTCTTCAATTATCCTCCCAAGTTGGAAATTAACCAAAATTATAAGTCTAGGATATTGTTTGAACCGGTTTATCTTTCAGAAAACCTTCTAACTGGATTGGATCTAAAAACATATACTTATCACATGCAAATTTTAAGAAGAAGGTTTCGCCCACCGCTAAGGCCTTAGGCCTAAATGCCAGGAACTGCTTCCTTTTCATTTGAGTCTGCTTAGAGGCATCAGGAAATATAAGAATTCATTGGCCACAAAACAAGCCTGTTTTTTAGTGAAGTATAACTTCAAAATAGCTTGTTTTTCTAACTCGTTTTGAAAACTACCAAAAGTGTAGCACATTTTGTAATTGTGTCTTTAGATGATTCTAGAAACTGAGAAAGATCTAAACTATCTGGATAAACTAGTTTATCAATTTCTCCTTCCGCTCCTTCCTCCCTAGAAGCCCTCGGAATATAATAGAAGTTATCAGGTTGAAAATTATCCACTTCAGAATATTGCAAAATCTCTCTCATATACATTCTTACTAGCTCCAGAGGGGAAAGGAAATGCGTAATCGGGAAATTTAGGAAACAAAGATTTCTAACTCTCATATAGTTATCCATTTTTTCTATTTTTGCATGAAACAATACACTCTCTTTAATGTTAGATAGAGCTGTACTTTGTAAGTTAGCCACAGACTTATCCACTTTATCCAATTTACCTCCTAGCTCTACTATTTGATTATCATGCTCATTCATTTAATCTGAGGAAAATTGACATAATTTCAAAACTGTGTTTTCCAAAAACAACTCAGTTCTATTGACAGTTAGCCATATATCATTTAAAGTGATAACTTTGTCCTTAGGAAGAACATCAAGGGTTGGCTCCATGACATCTGGACAGGAGACAATCCTTTAGTCTTCACCTCACTTATTTGCTCCACCATATTGGGTCCAGTTTCAGACATTTGTGAGGAAGAAGCTACATCTTCAACATTGGAAGATGTCTCTACTCTTCCAACAGAAGTTAATGGCTGAGGAGGTGGTGAAGGGAAGCTTGACTGCATGCTTAAAGTTACTTGCTCTTCTATCCCTGCTGGAGATGAAGCCAAAAGATAAACTAAACCTTAAGTTTGTATACCGCATCCTCTCCACAAATGTAGAGCTCGTCACGGTTTACAGGAATTGATATAGAAAGGAACTCCAATGAAGAGTTGAAGGACTTAGTATAGAGAAAGTTTAGAGGGACTTAGTATATCGAAGAGGGAGGAGGTATTACATTTTAGAGAATAGCCAAGTTTTCAGAAGAGTTGGAGGGAGCTCAGACTCTGAAGCGGGGCAGCAAGGCTATTCCACAGCTCAGTGATCCTGAAGGAGAGGGATGTCTCTAGTTTTTCTGCATGGGATATGCCTTTTAATGAGGGGAAGGATAGTTTGAATTTTTGAGTGGATCTGGTGGTATTGAGATTCGAGGAATTCCAAGATAGTGGAAAAAGGGGGGGAAGGATGCCATGTAGAATCTTGAAGGTTAGGCAGGCGCATTTGTAGTGAACCCTAGAGATTATTGGAAGCCAGTGAAGCTTAGACAGAAGCGGGGAAACATGGTCAAATTTACTTTTTGCAAAGATTAGTTTAGCTGCAGTATTCTGAATCCACTGAAGTCTATGAAGGCTTTTCTTTGTTAGGCTTAAGTAGATGGAGTTACAGTAATCCAGTCTGGAAAGAATGATGGATTGTACGAGGACAGTAAAGTGTTGTTGATGGAAGCAGGATCTCACTTTCCTTAGCATGTGAAGATTGAAAAAGCATTTTTTTACCAAGGAGTTGTGGTGGTCGTTGGAGGACAGTGTAGAGTCAATGATGATGTCCAGAGCTTTGCTTGAGAGCTCGAGCTGCAGTGTGGTGCCAGAGGACAGTGGGATGAAGTTGGGTAGCTGATCTAATTTTGGGCCAAGCCAAAGTAGTTTTGTTTTGTTCTCGTTCAGTTTCATTTGTAACGATCCATAGGATCCGAGCCTGAAGTTAGAAGATGGAGTTTTGCTTTTCTTAAGTCTCAGTCTTCTCCGAATTCTTCATGGGCTCTGAAGGGGCTCAAAAGGGGCATGTCCTGCCCCTTTGGCTATGCCCCTTCAGACACACGACCACGGGTTGCGTAACCGTGGCTCCCTGTGATTTTTATTGGGTCTACAAGGACCCCTCCGTTGGCGCAGGATGCTGGGTGGCTGTGGGGGCTGCCTGCTGAGCTGGAAAAAGTTAGTGCTGCTGGCGGCACTGGCGGCTCCCTCACCGCAGCTCCTTGTGATCTTTATTGAGTCTACAAGGACCCCTCCATCGGCGCAGGATGCTGGTTGGCTGCGGGGGCTGCCTGCTGAGCTGGAAAAAGTTAATGCTGCTTGCGGCACTGGCGGCACAATAAGGCTATTCTTATGTTCTTATGTTTTCTCCAGATTCTGGGGTTTGAAGTCAACTTTTCCAAGTCGCAGCTTCAACCTCTCAACTGCTGCAATTCATAGGAGCCGTACTCAATACCAAGCTTCTATGGGCTTTTGTTTCTACCTCAGCAAAGACAAGCCACCTTACTTCATCTTTGCAGTCAAGTCTCCACTCTACAGACTGTCTCAGCAAAACAGATGTGACTCGTAGGTCACATGGCATCCACAGTTTGTTACCCCCTTTGCACATCTTCATCTCGGATCAGCTTAGTGGACCCTAGCATTTCAATGGTCTCAAGCTCTTGATCCTTTCTCTTGAATCACAATCACCTCACCTCTTGGTCAGTCCCTTCAGTGGTGCATAGATAGGAAATAAGAATTGTCGCTGTTGTGCCCAGCAGTCCGCTCACACGGCGGCCCTCTGGTTAAAGACCAGCCCCCTATCTGAGACTAGCCCAACTTGCGTACGTTCTGATTCAGCACGAACTTGTCTAACTTTGTCTTGAATCCCTGGAGGGTGTTTTTCCCTATTACAGACTCCAGAAGAGCGTTCCAGTTTTCTACCACTCTCTTGGTGAAAAAGAACTTCCTTATGTTCGTACGGAATCTATCCCCTTTCAGTTTTAGAGAGTGCCCTCTCATTCTCCCTATCTTGGAGACGGTGAACAATCTGTCCTTATGTACCAAGTCTATTCCCTTCAATACCTTGAATGTTTCAATCATGTCCCCTCTCAATCTCCTCTGTTTGAGGGAGAAGAGGCCCAGTTTCTCTAATTTCTTTCGTTGTACGGCAACTCCTCCAGTCCCTCAACCATCGTAATCGTTCAATTATTTAATAGGCTAGGGCCTTGATACTTTTTTATATTTTTATTTTGCTATGTAAAATTTTCCGCATTCTTTTATATTGCATTTTATAATTTATGTATTTCTTTTGTTAGTGGCTTTTAATTGCTGTTTTTATATAACTTGTACGGTTTGTATCTTATCCAATTGTTGTGAACCGCTTAGAACTCCCGGGTTTGTGGTATATAAAAATAAAATTATATTTATAATTTTCTGGACCCTTTTGAGTAGTACCGTGTCCTTCTTCATGTATGGCGACCAGTGCTGGACGCAGTACTCCAGGTGAGGGTGTACAACGGAATGATAATCTTCTCCGATCTGTTCGTGATTCCCTTCTTTATCAATCCGAGCATTCTGTTCACCCTTTTCGCCACCGCCACACATTGCACGGACAGCTTTATGGACTTATCGATCAGAACTCCCAAGTCTTGTTCCTGGGAGGTCTCTCCAAGCACCACACCGGACATCCTGTATTCATGCATGAGACTTTTGTTACCTACATGCATCACTTTACACTTATCTACGTTGAACCTCATCTGCCATGTCGATGCCAATTCCTCGAGCCTGATTATGTCACGTTGCAGATCTTCCCAATCCCCCTGCGTCTTCACTACTCTGAATAATTTCGTATCGTCTGCAAATTTAATCACCTCGCTCGTCGTACCAATGTCTACATTGTTTATAAAGATGTTGAAGAGCACAGGTCCAAGCACCGAGCCCTGCGGCACCCCACTGGTAACGCTCCTCCAGTCCGAGTATTGTCCATTTAGCCCCACTCTCTGTTTCCTATGATCCAGCCAGCTTTTAATCCACATGAGTATTTCACCCTCGATTCCATGGCTCTCAATTTTCCAAAGTAGTCGTTCATGTGGAACCTTGTCAAACGCCTTCTGAAAATCCAGATATACAATGTTGACCAGGTCACCTTTGTCTATCTGCCTGTTTACTCCTTTGAAGAAGTGCAGCAAGTTCGTCAAACACGATCTGCCTTTGCTAAAACCGTGCTGACTGGTCCTCATCAGTCCATGTCCATCAAGGTGATCAATGATGCAGCCCTTTATCAGCGCCTCTACCATCTTACCCGGTCAGACTCACCGGTCTGTAGTTTCCCGGATCTTCCCTTGAACCAGAAAATAATATTAGAAATAATATCAGAAAATAATATTAAAAATTGAACTAAGGCCAGTTCTGGGCAGACTTGCACGGTCTGTGTCTGTATATGGCTGTTTGGTGGAGGATGGGCTGGGGAGGGCTTCAATGGCTGGGAGGGTGTAGATGGGCTGGAGTAGGTTGTAACGGAGATTTTGGCAGTTGGAACCCAAGCATAGTACCGGGTAGAGCTTTGGATTCTTGCCCAAAAATAGCTAAGAAAAAAAATTTAAAAATTTAAATTGAATCAGGTTGGGCAGACTGGATGGACCATTCGGGTCTTTATCTGCCGTCATCTACTATGTTAATCACAGATCTCTCCAAGGTTCTGCTGTTTCACATCCCACCACATAAGAAAGTACTTATCATGGACACGTTCATGTATGCTTGGGGGCACACCTAGACAGTCTCTGGACGCAAGGTCGATGGTCTGCTCAAGAAAAGACATGCCACATCAATTTCTTAAACCTGTGAGCAATTTGAAATGTTCTTAAAACCTTTCAAGTCCTCCTTGTTCGAACAGACAATCAAGTAGCAATATACTACATCAACAAACAAGGGGAAACGGGATCGCTTCCTCTGTGTCAAGAAGACGAGCACATTTGGAACTGGGCAATTCCTCGAAAATTATTTTTCAAAGCCATATATGTTCAAGGAAAACAGAATACTCTAGCAGGCAAGCTTAGCAGATTTCTTCAACCATACAAATGGACTCTCAACTCCAAAATCTTACGTCACATCTTCTCACTCCTGGGGGACTCCTTAGATAGACCTGTTTGCATCTCCTCACAACTACAAATTGCCTCACAACTACAAATTGCCTCAATACTGCTCGTCTTGAAGCAGATGCCTTTCTTCTGGATTGGACAAACAAGTTTCTCTATGCATTTCCGCCAATCCCTCTCATTCTGAAGACTTTAGTCAAGCTCAAGAGCGAATCAGCCACCATAATCCTGATAGTGCCTCAGTGGCTCAGACAGCCTTGTTTTTCCCTTCTGCTTCAGCTGAGTGCCAAGGATCCAATTCCTTTACAGATCTTTCCATCTCTGCTCACTCAGAGGATCTCTTTTACATCCCAATCTGCAATCTCTGCACCTAACAGCTTGGTACCGCTTCCAGAAAAACTACTCAGCAATGCGATCAACAGAAGGAACACGCTTCAATCCTAGTATAATCTCCATGACCAAGATGCTTTCTCCTCTTCCTTCATTGTTGAATTATCTTCTCCATTTATCTACTTCTGGACTGAAAACCACTTTGGTCAGAGTTCATCTCAGTGCTATTAGTGCTTGCCATGTTCCTGTCAATAATAAACCTCGTGGCCACTCATCCACTTGTTTCCTGGTTTATGAAAGGACTTCTCTAGAGCCGCTATTCACTAGTTAATTTGTAGCATTTTTAATCATTGTAAACAGCATAGAACTTCACGGTCCTGTGGTATATAAACTGTTATTATTATTCTCACCTCTGCTCCAATTATCTGGGATCTTAATATAGCCAGGCTATATTTTGAACCACTGGCATCTACTCATCTTAAGTTCCTCACTTGGAAAGTGGGCTTCTTGATCTCTATCTCTTACGCTCGTCAAGTAAGTGAACTTCAAGCATTGGTCTCTGACCCACCATTCACAGTATTTCATCATGACAAGTTGGTTCTCAGGACCATCCTAAATTCCTCCCAAAGGTCACGAAATTTCACCTCAGTCAATCCGTTGTGTTTCCAGGTTTCTTCCCAAATCCTTATTCTCATCCTAAAGAAATAGCTCTACACACTTTGGACTCTAAGCATGCCTTGGCTTACTACATACAACGGACTAAGCCACACAGGACTTCACCTCGACTGTTTATCTCTTTTGATTCTAACCGATTGGGCCTGCCTGTAACCAAGAGAACTATTTCCACATGGCTAGCGGCCTGTATTTCTTTCTGTGTTCAGGATGAGCTGCAGCTTGTGGGATACGTTACAGCACACAAGGTCTGAGCTATGGCAGCATCAGTAGCTTTCTTACGTTCCACTCCTATTGATGAAATTTGCAAAGCAGCTACTTGGTTTTCAGTTCATACCTTCACTTCTCACTACTGTCTAGAATCCTATTCCAGGCGAGATGGTTATTTTGGCCAAGCAGTATTACAGACTTAATTTTCTTTTTAATGGCCAACTCTCCCTCCATCCCATTGCACTAAGCTAGGGAGTCCCACTAGTGAGAATATGCTGTCTGCTTGTCCTAGGATAAAGCAGAGTTACTTACCTTAACAGGTGTTATCTGGGGACAGCAGGCAGATGTTCTCACAAACCTACCACCTTCCCTGGTTGGCTTCTTAGCTTGCTTACGGAACTTGAGGTACCGTGAGCCTGAGTCAGATGGGAAGGCAATCGCGTATGCGTGGTGCAGGTAGTCGCAAAGTTTCTGTAAACTTAAAGTGGAAGTACACTGTTACCACTGTCCATACTGGGCTCTGTGGATGACATCACCTGCATGTGAGAATATCTGCCTGCTGTCCACGGAAAACACCTGTTTTGGTCAGGTACTAGTGACCTGGATTGGCCACCGTGAGAACAGGCTACTGGGCTTGATGGACCATTGGTCTGACCAGTAAGGCTATTCTTATATTCTTATGGATGGTAAGTAACTGTGCTATCTACACAAACTGGGGGGTGCCCATGTTTCACAGTTTGGACTGTTGGCTGGTTAAGTGCACAACTTGAAGGAGCAAAAAAAATAAAAATTTGCTCAAACTTTCGGGTGTTCTTGGAGTTGCTAAAAACTTGGCTATTTTCAAAAATGTAAATTTCTGCTTCCCTCTCCACCAATCCTCACTGTACCTCCATTTTAATTTTTTGTAAACCGTGTCGAGCTCTATATTTATAGAGAAGATGCAGTATATAAGCTTAAGGTTTAGTTTAGTTTAATAAGCATCCAAATAACTTAAAAACAATCCACAAAGGGTGTATACAGGATAGAAATCAAATAATGTATATTTTGAAGCTAATGTAATGTGAAGCTCATGTAAACTGCTCTGAATTGACTCCCCAGTCGTTAGTAGCGGTATAGAAGCTTCTAATAAACAATATAATAAAAATAACCCAACAAGTGCCTATTTCGGCAAAATAAAAATGCTTTCCTTAGAGGTCCTATAGGGTCCTAAAAGATGGAAAGAGAAAAGATTAAAAAAAAAAATACATTTAGTTGTTTAAAATAACCAAGAATAAGTGGTGGTGCACATGTAGTAAAAGCGTGAAAGATGAATTACTGTCTGAGGCAAAATGAAAAGACTGATGGTAAAGCAAGACAAACAGTAGTAATCCACAAAAAGGTGTGGAATGAAAACATTAAGAGGTTAAATCTAATTTCAACATTGTGGAAAATCCTTGGTGAAAAATACTTGGTGAATATGATCCATTACAAACTGGTACATTGATCTTCTGTTCCACAGTCTTTTTGTTGTTTTGCTATTTCATTTCCTTTGTGGAACCTTTTGGTGCTATTTGGATTTTGTTGTTTTGTCAGAAAAACATAATAGCCATTCTGAGTCAGAATAATGGTCCATCTAACCCATTATCCTGTTTCCAGCAGTGGACCATTCAGGTCAGGAATGACACAGTGAAAGAATTCATCACCGTTCCCGTCCCTGTGGACTAACAATGGGAAACCATCCCCATGTCATTCTTTAAGGAGAGAGGGAAGAATCACACAACCACTGACCTCTCAAGCCTTTCATTAAAGAATGCTGGTGTAGAATGACTGAGGTTGAGATAAACATTAAAGAATGACATGGAATGGTTTTCTGTGGTTATCTGTGGGGATGGGAACGGTGATGAAGTCTGTCACCATGTCCTTCTCTAATTCAGGTCACAAGTACCTGGCAGAAACCCAAATAATAGCAACATTCCATGCTACTGATCCCAGGACAAGCAGTGACTTCCTCCATGTCTGTCTCAATAGTAGACTATGGAATTTTAATCCAGGAACTTGTCCAAACCTTTTTAAAATTCAGCTACACTATTCTTTGAGTAAATAATATTTCCTCCTATTTGTTTTCAAGGTATTTCCATGTAATTTCATTGAGTTTTCCCTGGTCTTTGTACTTTTTGAAAGAATGAAAAATCAATTCACTCTTACCTGTTCTACATCACTCAGCATTTAGTAGACCTCAATCACATCCTCCCTTAGTTGTCTGAAGAACCTTATCCTTCCAAATTCTTTTTATCACTTTGCGCTTCTTTGAACCTTTTCTAATTCTGCTATACCAGAACGGAACATAATACTCAAGATGAGATTGCACCAAGTCTCATTTGAGCATGGTAACAGCAATTGGAATTCATAAGATCTTTACTAAACATGACTCACCTCAACTTCCTTCTTCCACAACAGAGGATCTCTATTTTGGTATATCCAACATGGAGGAAATTCAGGAGATTTAGAAGTATCCATTATTGAAATTCTGAGGATGCTAGGTCTCATGGCTTCAACAATTCATATCACATCAATGACATGTGTCTATTTGAACCCATAAATAGTCTGGGAAAATAATTTTTCATGAACACCTGGTGCACAAAAACCCCTTCAAGTGAAACCACAAAATGTGCACCAGACCTACTGGAACATAGAAACACTTAAAGGCATTTTTTTCTGTGCTCAGAGCTGTGTAGATATTGAGAGAGCAAAAAAGCCCACTGTTAAATGGCTCTTCTCCCATTCATTGCACAGTTTTACTTGTGTACTTGCTTCTTATTCAACACTATGTGCTTTAAATGTCACAAGTTGTAGAAACCATCATAAACTTAGCTTATAAAGAAGGTGGTTGAATCATCCTCTAGCGGGTCCTGATGCGTTTCGCCAATGGCTGCTTTGGAGAAAAGGACTCTGATCATGCTGTCTCTATAAAAATTTAGTCGCATTAAAAATGATTCTTAAGAAACGCTTTTCTTTACATGATTCAAAAATTCATTCACAGCACTAGTTTAAGTGTCCATAACATATTCAATTCTTCCAACAGTTCAAAAAAGACGCCAACCTAATAAGCCCCACCCTTTTTAAACATCACATATAGTGACGTATCACTTGAACATGCTGTATCAGTTTGCTGATTGGTTGGCAGAAGTGTCGCTATTTGTAAGGATCCATTATGAATGTAACCCAGTATTTTAAAATGGATAATACCCATTCTTCACCAACAGACTGCAGCTTAATCTCAAATCAAAGGGGATCACTCAGTGTAAAAACACCCGCCATTCTACTTCCTGATTCAGCCTCAATGGAGCTACTGTAGCCCTGCAGTATATCCATTCTTGTTCCCTTTGCCACAGCCGTGCCACTACATCCCCCCTCCCCCCCGGTATAAATGTACTGAATCTAACACCGTGTAGCGTAAATCCTGCAGTTGGTACGGTTGTGAGAGTCAGTTCTGAACCAGCAGGGTTTCAATTTCACCCCTCCTGATTTTGCTAAAATGTTCACTAATCCTGACTTGTACTGCCCCTCATTGCATCCCCTATGTAAAAAAAGATCACAGGGGCATTGGATCAAATAAACAATAGCCATAGTACTGCAGTTTGAGATCTAGTGCAACTGATGATGATAATGTAGCCGTGGGTGAACAATCACTGATGTGCCAAGGAATATGGGCATATGGCACAAGTTCCACAGCTGCTGTTTCATCCCTGTATGACATCTATGCATCCATCTGCATCCACATACTGTGATCATAAAGTGTTTCAAATCAACAAATCATTAAGAAATTTTGGCCCATTTTACAGGTGCATCCTACTTTTCAAGATCTTCCTAGGTTTGCTTTTTCCAGAGGTAGAAATTTAAAGGACTTGTTGACAAGATCACAGTATGTGGGTGCAGATGAATGCATAAACGTCATACAGGGATGACACAGCAGCTGTGGAAATTGTGCCATATGCCCATTCCTTGGACACATCAGGTCCTAAATGATTGAAACATTCAAGATACTGAAGGAAATAGACTTAGTAGATAAAGGCAGATTGTTCACCCTCTCCAAGGTAGGGAGAATGAGAGGGCACTCCCTAAAGCTGAAAGAGGATAGATTCCGTACAAATGTAAGGAAGTTCTTTTTCACCCAGAGAGTGGTAGACAACTGGAACACTCTTCTGGAGTGTGTTATAGGGGAAAACACTCTCCAGGGATTCAAGACAAAGTTGGACAAGTTCCTGCTAAACTGGAACGTAAGCAGGTGAGGCTGGACTCATTTAGAGCACTCATCTTTGACCTAAAGGTCACCGTGTGAGCGGACTGTTGGGCAAGATGGACCACTGGTCTGACCCAGCAGCGGCACTTCTCATGTTCTTATTTTATACTGAAAATCGCTTAGAAATTTGTTTATATAAGCGTTTTATCAAATTTTAAATAAAACTTGAGGTGAGCGAAGGAACTTTATGGGATGCTTTTAAAAGTTGTGGTGCGGGGGGTATTAATTAAATGGGGGGCAAGGAAGAAATGAACCCGGGATGCTAAGATCTTGCAATTGAAAGAACAGTTGATTCAACTAGAACTACAGCACAAAGTCAGTCTAGATCCAGAGGTAGCAGTGCAATTGAAGCATATTAGAGGAGAATTACAGAAGTACCAGTTCAAGAAAGTTCCCTTCTTGTGATCTAAATTAAAACTGTTTGTTTGAATTTGGAAATAAATCTGGTACAATGTTGGCAAGATATCTTAAGAAATGGAGATCTCAAACTATGATACAGGAAATAAGGGGCCAGGGGGGGAACTGTTCATCACACTGACCCAGAGATTCAGGAAAGCTTTTTGAAATATTATATCCAACTTTATCAGGGTAGTTCTGCTCCTGTGGTGGAATCTATAGAAACTTCCTTGGTGCAGTTGAATCTTCCTCAGCTGTCCCCACAGGACCAGTCAAGATTGAGTGAACCGATCTCCTCGTCTGAAATTATAGGGGTCATAAAGTCTTTGAAGTCAGGGAAGTCCCCGGGGCTAGATGGGCTTCACTGGTTGGTTTTATAAATAGTTCCAGGATATATTGAGTGACAATTGGCATGGGTGGCTAATGGAATTTGGGAGGGGTATGCCTTTCCGGGGGTCTATGGGGGAAGCTGGGATTATCCCAGGACAAGCAGGCAGCATATTCTTGACTGATGGGTGACGGCACCGACGGAGCCCCGGTACGGACAATTTTAGAGTGATTGCACTCTAAGAACTTGGAAAGTTCTAGCAGGCTGCACCGCGCACGCGCGAGTGCCTTCCCGCCCGACAGAGGCGCGCGGTCCCCAGTTTCTTAGTTTCCGCGGAGCTAAGAAGACGCACTTTCAACGGCTGTTGAAATTTTTTCTCAGACGCCTTCCCGCTCGCGTAAACCTTTTCGGTATTTTATTTTATTTCTTATTTCTTTAAAAAAAAAACAAAAAAGGGAAAGAATTTTCCTTTCTTTTTTTCTCATTTTTTCGGGTTCGTCCCAGCGGGGTCTGCTGCCACCATCGAGGCCTCGGCCTTCGATTTGGCAGAAGCCGTTTTTACGTTCATGTCCCCCCAACCCGGTTTTAAGAAGTGCCAGCGGTGCTCGAGGCCCATTTCTCTCACCAACCCGCACAACTGGTGCCTACAGTGCCTCGGTCCTGACCATCGAGCGTCCACCTGCACCCGCTGTGCCACTCTGAAAAGAGAACTCTTAAAAACCGCCAGATTCAACAATGGTTGTTGTTTGGTACTGAGATGTCGGATTCGGCGGCACCGACCCCGACTTCGGCCCCGACGCAGTCGGCACCTACCTCTTCGACACCGCAAGATACGGCGCCGGCGTCGCATCCCTCAGGTAAGCCGGCTAAGAAGCCTTCCCCGCTGGAGCATCCTCCGGTCTCAGTGGCAGCGAGCCCAATCCTGCCGACCTCGAGGCGCCCGCGGAAGCGCTCCACTCCAATTGAGGTTAGCCCTTTGACCTCGGGTTCCTCTTCGGAGTGTAGAGCGGCACCAAAGGTACCGCAGAAGAAAAAAGCGGTACCGGTGCCTTCGCTGGACGAGCGAATTGCCGCCGTCCTGCAAGTACAGCTCAAAGAGCAATTGCAGCAGCTTCTGCCTGCTCTTCTGACACCGAGCCTTCCAGTCCCGGTCCGGTCTGAGCTACCGGTACCGACAGAGGAGCAGCCTCTTTTATCGGTATCCACTTTGTTGGTACCGGTACATACAGCTTCCTCGGCGTCCATGCCAATTTTAGCGCCGGAACCGAGGTCTTTGCACCAGGCGGTGCAGACTTCGGCACCGGCACACCCCATAACATCTCCCGGTACCGTTTCTCAGAGGTCTGGTAAGTCGACTCACAAAACTCGACACCTTGAACCCTCCACACCGGAGTCACGGGACCGTAGCTTTCAAGTGAAGGACCCTGATCTGTGGGGTGATTTAGAGGAGCCTTTCCTCTCTGAGGGAGAGTTTTCGTCAGGGGACGAGGATCCTTCTGGGTTAGATCCGTCCTCCAAACCTGATGCAACCTCTTTCACCTCTTTTCTTAAAGAGATGTGCGACTCTCTCTCTATTCCCTTGGAGGCTGAATCCAAAAAATCCAAGGCATTTCTCGATGCACTGGACTTCGACCAGCCTCCAAGGGAATTCTTAAAATTACCTCTCCATGATATTTTGCGAGAGACTTTCTATAAAAATCTGGAGACACCTCTGACCATTCCAGGAGCTCCCCGCAAACTGGACTCCTTATATAAGGTCATACCTATTCCTGGCTTTGACAAACCTCAACTCCCCCATGAGTCTTTACTAGTGGAATCCACTTTAAAGAAATCCACGGGGGCTAGTGTGTACGCCTCTGTCCCTCCTGGCAGAGAAGGTAAGGCCATGGATAAGTTTGGCAAAAGGTTGTATCAAAATGCGATGCTAGCTAATAGATCTGGGAACTATGCTTTCCATTTTTCATTCTACCTTAAGCATCTCATTCAAACTTTGTCAACTTTTGAGAAATACCTTCCTGACCGTAAAAAATCTGCCTTTCGCCAAACTTCTTCATCGCTCTTACAACTTCGTAAGTTCATGGTCAGATCAATCTATGATACCTTTGAGCTGACCTCTAGGGCCACGGCTATGTCAGTGGCCATGCGGCGACTGGCCTGGCTTAGAGTTTCAGAACTCGATGTCAATCACCAAGATCGCCTGGCCAATGCACCTTGCTTAGGGGATGAGCTGTTTGGAGAATCCATGGACTCCACTACCCAAAAGCTCTCAGCTCATGAGACTCGGTGGGACACTCTCCTTAAAATGAAAAAGAAGACCCCCACCTACCAGGCCTTTTCGCCAGCAGTCGGCCTATCAGCGTAGATTTGTGGCTCGTCCTTTACCACAGGCCCCGCAACAACCCAGGCGTCAAAGGCAACAACAGAGGCAAGCTGCTAGACCAGCACAGCAGCAACAACAGGTGAAGCCTCCCCCTTCACAAAAATCCACTCAACCCTTTTGACTTGGTTCTCCAGGACATAGCCAGGCTCCATCCTGCTGCCCACCTTCCGCAGCCCATAGGAGGACGCCTTACTCTTTTCATAAGCCGTTGGGAAACCATCACCTCGGATCAGTGGGTCCTCAACATCATCCGCCACAGCTACTCTCTCAACTTTCAGACTCTTCCTGCCCAAAGTCCGCCAAGAGAGTCTGCTTTGAACACTCCTCAGGTTTCACTCCTTCTTCAGGAGGTTCATCCCTCCTCCTTCTGAACGCCATAGAGGAAGTTCCTCTAGATCAAAAGGGGCAGGGATTCTACTCCCGTTATTTTCTAGTCCCCAAAAAAACAGGAGATCTCAGACCCATTCTAGATCTTCACGATCTCAACAAATGCTTGGTCAAAGAGAAATTCAGAATGCTCTCTTTGGCCACTCTTTACCCTCTTCTCAATCAAGGTGACTGGCTATGTTCCCTCGATCTCAAAGAAGCATACACTCACATACCGATCAATCTGGCCTCCAGACAGTACCTACGCTTCATGATCAATCGTTGTCATTACCAGTACAAGGTACTACCCTTCGCTCTTGCCTCCTCTCCAAGAGTGTTTACCAAATGTCTGATTGTGGTGGCTGCTTTTCTACATTCCCACCACCTTCAGGTGTTTCCTTACCTGGACGATTGATTAATAAAGGCCAATTCATCTCAGACAGTACTCCAGGCCACCAACCAGACCATCCTATTTCTACGTTTGCTGGGGTTCGAGATCAATCTACCCAAATCTCATCTCATCCCCACTCAGAGACTTCAATTCATTGGAGCAGTCTTAGACACAGTCCTCATGAGAGCGTTTCTGCCATCCAACCGTCTTCAAACGCTTCAATCTCTATGTCAGCAGGTGCTTCCACAACGTTCCATCTCTGCCAAGCAAATGATGATACTCTTGGGTCACATGGCCTCCACAGTTCATGTCACCCCACTTGCACGTCTTCACCTGCGCACTCCTCAATGGACCCTAGCTACCCAGTGGTCCCAAGCGATGGATCCTTGCTCACGTCACATATTTGTAACACCATCTCTTCGTCAGTCTCTACAATGGTGGTTGATATCCTCAAATCTCTCCAGAGGTCTTCTGTTCCATCTACCTCCCCATCAACTTGTCATCACCACCGACGCCTCCCCTTATGCCTGGGGAGCTCATTTGAACGAGTTCCAAACTCAAGGACTTTGGACAGCTCAGGAAATGAAGCATCACATCAATTTCCTGGAACTCAGAGCAATGTTTTATGCCCTCAAGGCCTTCCAGCATCTTCTCTTTCCTCAAGTCCTCTTGCTGTGCACAGACAATCAAGTTGCGATGTACTACATCAACAAGCAGGGTGGGACAGGCTCTCGCCTCTTGTGCCAAGAAGCCCAGAAGATTTGGGCTTGGGCCACAGATCACCATCTATTCCTGAAAGCTATCTACATTCAGGGAGAACAGAATTCCTTGGCGGACAAGCTCAGCAGAATTCTCCAGCCTCACGAGTGGACACTCGATCCTTTAACTCTGCAGTCCATCTTCGATCAGTGGGGCACTCCTCAGATAGACCTCTTTGCAGCTCCTCACAATCACCAGCTGCCCCTATTCTGCTCCAGACTGTCCTCTCCTCACCGTCTGGCAGCGGATGCATTTCTCCTCGATTGGTCCAATCTGTTCCTGTATGCTTTCCCTCCTCTGCCTCTCATGTTAAGAACCTTGTTCAAGCTCAAGAGGGAACGAGCCACCATGATTCTGATTGCTCCACGGTGGCCCAGGCAACATTGGTTCTCCCTTCTACTTCAACTCAGTTCCAGGGAACCCTTTCTTCTTCCACTGTTTCCTTCGCTGCTTACACAGCATCAGGAGACCCTTCTACATCCCAACCTCCAGTCTCTGCACCTGACAGCTTGGTATCTCTCGGGCTGACTTCGACTGATACTCTTTTGTCTCAGCCCGTTCGCTTCATTCTGGATGCATCCAGGAAACCGGCCACTCTGCAATGTTACCTTCAGAAGTGGACTCGATTTTCTTCCTGGTGTCTTCTTCATCATTTTGATCCCACTTCCCTCACAGTGGAGACGTTGTTGGATTATCTTCTTTCTTTGTCTGACTCTGGCCTCAAGTCTACTTCCATCCGAGTCCACCTCAGTGTTATTGCTGCTTTTCATGAGCCAGTCCATGGAAAACTCCTCTCAGCTCATCCCTTGGTGTCCAGATTCATGCGGGGTCTTTTCAATGTGAAACCACCTCTTAAAGCCCCTCGTGTTGTCTGGGACCTCAATGTAGTTCTTTCCGCCTTAATGAAGACTCCATCTGAACCTTTGGCTACCGCTTCTTTCAAGTTTCTCACTTGGAAGGTACTTTTTCTTATTGCTCTTACCTCTGCCAGGAGGGTCAGTGAGCTACATGCACTAGTTGCGGATCCACCTTTTACAGTCTTCCATCATGACAAGGTGGTTCTGCGTACACATCCAAAGTTTCTCCCTAAGGTTGTCTCTGAATTCCATCTCAACCAATCCATTGTTCTGCCTGTCTTCTTTCCGAAACCTCACTCGCATTCTGGAGAACAGGCTCTGCATACTTTGGACTGTAAGCGAGCTCTAGCTTACTATTTAGAGCGTACTAAGCCCCACAGATCATCTCCCCAACTCTTTCTGTCCTTTGATCCGAATAAATTAGGACGTCCTGTTACTAAACGTACGTTGTCAAATTGGTTTGCAGCGTGCATTTCTTTTTGTTATGCTCAGTCCGGACTGACACTGGAAGGTTCTGTCACGGCCCATAGAGTTAGAGCTATGGCAGCATCTGTAGCTTTCCTCCGTTCCACGCCTATTGAGGAAATCTGCAAGGCTGCTACATGGTCCTCAGTTCACACTTTTACATCTCACTATTGTCTGGATGCATTCTCCAGACGGGATGGACACTTCGGCCAATCTGTTTTGCAAAATTTGTTTTCCTAATGGCCAACCTTCCCTCCATCCCTCTTTTTGTTAGCTTGGAGGTCACCCATCAGTCAAGAATATGCTGCCTGCTTGTCCTGGGATAAAGCACAGTTACTTACCGTAACAGGTGTTATCCAGGGACAGCAGGCAGATATTCTTGCGTCCCACCCACCTCTCCGGGTTGGCTTCTTAGCTGGCTTATCCTAACTGGGGACCGCGCGCCTCTGTCGTGCGGGAAGGCACTCGCGCGTGCGTGGTGCGGCCTGCTAGAACTTTCCAAGTTCTTAGAGTGCAATCACTCTAAAATTGTCCGTACCGGGGCTCCGTCGGTGCCGTCACCCATCAGTCAAGAATATCTGCCTGCTGTCCCTGGATAACACCTGTTACGGTAAGTAACTGTGCTTTACGGTATTGCTCAAGCCGGCGAAAGATCCTAAGGGATGTGACCCATATCCCTATTAAATGTAGATGCTAAAATCCTAGCCAAAGTCCTAGCCTTGAGGCTGGCTAAGGTCCTACTGAAGCTTATCCATGTTGACCAGTCAGGGTTTATCACTAGGAAACAGATACGAGATAATATGCGTTGCATATTACATTTATTGTGGATAAATTGGAATTTATGGGAGTGCAATTGGAAGATAGAAGAGGCCTTTCCCTTTCATACAGCTGGGACTCATTCAGTATCTGGGGGGATAAATTTACCTTGAACATTAAGCCATTTATACAAGTTTAATTATGCCAAATTCTCCTGCTGGTGCATAAAGATCTCAAGCAGTGGTGGGGGCTTTGGTTATCTTGTTGGGGCCAGGTACTAGTGACCTGGATTGGCCACTGTGAGAATGGGCTACTGAGCTTGATGGACCATTGGTCTGACCCAGTAAGGCTATTCTTATGTTCTTAATGTCCTACCTTCCTTATTCTATTTCAAACTCTTCCTATTCCAGTCCCCAGGGGAATGTTACAGAATTTACAGAGGACATTTATCAGAGACAAAAAAACCTTGTTTAAGGAATGGAAAAGATAACAAACGGATGAAAACTGGAATAAGCACAAACATCAACGCAGGTGCCATAAGGCGGTAAAAGGGGACAAAAGAGACTATGAGGAAAAAATAGCCAAGGAAGCGAAAAACTTCCAAGTCGTTCTTTCGATATATTAAAGGGAAATGACCCGTGAAGTAAGTGGTGGGACCGTTGGATGACCAAGGAATAAAGGGAGCGCTAAAGGAGGACAAAGCAATCGCCGATAGACTGAACACGTTTTTTGCGTCTGTATTTACCAAAGAAGATATACACAGCATACCGGAACCCATCAGGCTATATGCTGGAAGTGAAAATGGGAAGCTGACAGGGTTAACGATCAGTCTAGAAGAGGTATGCAGGCAGATTGATAGGCTTAAGAGCGATAAATCTCTGGGACCGGATGGCATCCATCCGAGGGTCATCAAGGAATTGAAAGGGACCATAGCTGAACTACTTCAACTAATAACCAATCTGTCGATCAAAATTGGAAAGATTCTGGAAGACTGGAAGGTAGCGAATGTTATGCTGATCTTCAAAAAATGTTTGAGGGGAGACCCGGGAAACTACAGACCAGTGAGTCTGACCTCGGCACCGGGAAAGATGGTAGAGTCGCTGATAAAGGACCGCATCTTTGATCACCTTGACGGACACGGTCTGATGAGGACCAGCCAGCACGGTTTCAGCAAAGGCAGATCTTGTTTGACAAACTTGCTGCACTTCTTTTAGGGAGTAAACAGGCAGATAGACAAGGGTGACCAAGTCGACGACGTATATCTGGATTTTCAGAAGGCGTTCGACAAGGTTATAGAAACATAGAAATAGACGGCAGATAAGGGCTACGGCCCATCTAGTCTGCCCACCCTAATGTCCCTCCCCTACCTTTGCCCTGTGAATAGATCCCATGTGCCGATCCCATTTGGCCTTAAAATCAGGCATGCTGCTGGCCTCAATCACCTGTAGTGGAAGACTATTCCAGCGATCAACCACTCTTTCAGTGAAAAAGAATTTCCTGGTGTCACCTCGTAGTTTCCCGCCCCTGATTTTCCACGGATGTCCTCTTGTTGTCGTGGGACCCTTGAAAATGAAGATATCTTCCTCCGCCTCGATGCGGCCCATAAGATACTTGAACGTCTCGATCATGTCTCCCCTCTCTCTGCGCTCCTCGAGCGAGTATAGCTGTAATTTGTCAAGCCGTTCTTCGTATGGAAGATCCTTGAGTCCCGAGACCATCCGGGTGGCCATTCTTTGCACCGACTCCAGTCTCAGCACATCCTTGCGATAATGCGGCCTCCAGAATTGCACACAGTATTCCAGGTGAGGCCTCACCATGGATCTATACAATGGCATAATGACTTCCGCCTTACGACTGACGAAACCCCTTCGTATGCAGCCCATGATTTGTCTTGGACGAAGCCACATGAACGACTGCTTCTGAAAATTGCAAGCCATGGAATCGAGGGTGAAATACTCACGTGGATAAAAAACTGGCTGGAGCATAGGAAACAGAGAGTAGGGGTAAATGGACAATACTCGGACTGGAAGAGCGTCACTAGTGGTGTGCCGCAGGGCTCGGTGCTTGGACCCGTGCTCTTCAAAATCTTTATAAACTATCTGGATATAGGTATGATGAGTGAGGTGATTAAATTTGCAGACGATATGAAGTTATTCAGAGTAGTGAAGACGCAGGGGGATTCCGAAGATCTACAACATGACATAATCAGGCTCGAGGAATGGGCATCAAAATGGCAGATGAGGTTCAACATGGATAAGTGTAAAGTAATGCATGTGGGTAACAAAAGTCTCATGCACGAATACAGGATGTCCGGGGTGGTACTTGGAGAGATCTCCCAGAAAAGGGATTTGAGAGTTCTAATTGACAAGTCGATGAAGCCGTCCATGCAATGTGCGGTGGCGGCGGCGAACAGGGCGAACAGAATGCTAGGAATGATAAAGAAGGGGATCATGAACAGATTGAAGGTTATCATGCCGCTGTACCGTGCCATGGTGTGCTCTCACCTGGAGTACTATGTACAGCACTGGTCGCTGTACATGAAAAGGGACACGGTACTACTCGAAAGGGTCCAGAAAAGAACGACTAAGATGGTTAAGGGGTTGGAGGAGCCTTCCGTACAGCAAATGATTAGAGAAACTGGGCCTCTTCCTCCTCGAACAGAGGAGATTGAGAGGGGAGATGATCAAAACATTCTAGGTACTGAAGGGGATAGACTTAGTAGATAAGGACAGGTTTTTCACTCTCTCCAAGGTAGGGATAATGAGAGGGCACTCTCTAAAGATGAAAGGGGATAGATTCCGTAGGAATGTAAGGAAGTTCTTCTTCACCCAGAGAGTGGTAGAAAACTGGAATGCTCTTCCGGAGTCTGTCATAGGGGAAAATGCCCTCAAGGGCTTCAAGACAAAGTTAGACAAGTTCCTGCTGAACCAGAACGTACGCAGATAGGGCTAGTCTCAGTTAGGGCGCTGGTCTTTGAACAGGGGGGAGGGCTGCGTGAGCGGACTGCTGGGCACGATGGACCACTGATCTGACCCAGAAGCGGCAATTCTTATGTTCTTATGAGACTGGTACGGAATCAATTTGTTAGACATCTGATTGTGATGTTGGGCATCCTTCAGCGTAAATGAGGTAGGGAGAGCCGGACATCCACTTTGACAGCTTTTAGAGGAAACCCCAGTGGGGAGAACTACTGGAGTGGGGAGAACTACTGGAGTGTTTACAAGGTGGGAAACACTGGGAATACGGGTTTTTAGGGATATATTACAGGGGACTGGGATGATTCCTTTTGTTACCCTTCAAGATAGATATTTGCTTCCGCCTGGTGATTTTGTACCATATATGCAGCTTCGTCATTATATTCAGACTTGGAGCTGGATGACATCTTCCTGGTGTCTAGTGAATATTTGGAAAATTTATGGTCCTTGCTGGGTAATAATAATAATAACTTTATTCTTCTATATCGCCATAGTCGAAAGACTTCTAGGTGGTTCACATTCAAAGAAGGCTGGATAATCAGCGAATTACAGGATGCAAGAAGAGAGAGGTTACCAGACCAATTTCTGTGTTATATTCTTACTTGAGGGGCTGGGAGAAACCACCCTGTTCTTTTAGGAAAAAATAGGAAGATGATTTGGGTTGCCCCTTTACTGAAGACCAATGAGGGATAATGTGCAAAGAGGTACATACTAAGGTGCTTGACAAATTGGCTTGGTAGCCCAGTGCTGCAGACCTCAAACCTGCTTATTGGGATTATCGAATGACAGGCCTCTGAGGTGGCAAAGTTGCCTGCTTCGCTTGGGACTGTCAGCGGTTAAATGTCTGTTTGCATCTCATTGAAGAACTGTAGTGGTACCTTTTGAAATGGAATGGACTGCTCGTGTAAGGCACTTACTCCACATTTGAATGTGTGGCTGCCAAGAGGAAGGGACATTATGAACTACATGAAAAGATTTGGCATTGCTTTTCAGGAAACTCAATGGTTGATTGTTGGTATGGGAGCATGGAATGGTTGGGAAGTTTTATGTTTATTAGGGGTCTGAATCCCTGATGTTGGGCCTTTTTATCAACATGGTTTTGATTTGGGAAGTTGGATGGGGAGGGAGGTGGGATCTGGAGGGAGATTGGATGTATCATGATGCTATTTCTTGTGGTTCATATTGTGGCAGTCATCAGTGAGAGACCCTCTTTGTGTTATTTATCTATTTTTGATTTTTGGGGGGAAGATTGTTGTTCTTTGTGCTTTATTCTCTGTTAATGATAGAAACAAACAAAAACTTTCAATAAACATTTATTGAGAAAAAAAAACCTGCTTGAATACATCATGCATCTCTCAGGCAGGGAGCGGTGGGATCTCAACACCATGTCTATTAGGGGGTCAGCTTAAATACTATTGGAGGTTATCATGTATCTTAGTACAGCCCATAGTTGCTTGTTTGATGTGGGACTTAAGAACATAAGACTAGCCATACTGAGGGGTCAGACTAATGATCCCTCTGGCCCAGTTTTCTGTTTCCAGCAGTGTTCCAGATGAGTTCTATAGGATTAGGTAACACATTGACGAAATGGGTTGGGAGCTGGCTTGGAGGTAGGCTCCAAAGGGTGGTGGTGAACGGCACCCCCTCCAAAATGACGGAGGTGATTAGTGGAGTACCACAGGGCTCAGTCTTGGGCCCAATCCTATTCAACATCTTTATAAGAGACTTGGCAGAAGGGCTTCGAGGTAAAATAACATTATTCGCCGATGACGCCAAACTGAGTAATGTAGTGGGCAAATGCACAACAGACGAAGATTCAGTGCCCGACAACATGATGCACGACCTACTCCTACTGGAGCGATGGTCTAGGACATGGCAACTAAACTTCAATGCCAAAAAATGCAAAGTTATGCACCTGGGCAGCCAGAATCCATGCAAGTCTTATACCCTTAATGGCGAGATCCTAGCAAAAACGGTAGCAGAACGAGACTTGGGGGTAATCGTCAGTGAGGACATGAAGTCTGCCAATCAAGTGGAGCAGGCTTCGTCCAAGGCAAGACAAATCATGGGCTGCATACGAAGGGGTTTCGTCAGTCGTAAGGCGGAAGTCATTATGCCATTGTATAGATCCATGGTGAGGCCCCACCTGGAATACTGTGTGCAATTCTGGAGGCCGCATTATCGCAAGGATGTGCTGAGACTGGAGTCGGTGCAAAGAATGGCCACCCGGATGGTCTCGGGACTCAAGGATCTACCATATGAAAAACGGCTTGACAAATTACAGCTATACTCGCTCGAGGAGCGCAGAGAGAGGGGGGACATGATCGAGACGTTCAAGTATCTTACGGGCCGCATCGAGGCGGAGGAAGATATCTTCTTTTTCAAGGGTCCCACGACAACAAGAGGGCATCCGTTGAAAATCAGGGGCGGGAAACTACGAGGTGACACCAGGAAATTCTTTTTCACTGAAAGAGTGGTTGATCGCTGGAATAGTCTTCCACTACAGGTGATTGAGGCCAGCAGCGTGCCTGATTTTAAGGCCAAATGGGATCGGCACATGGGATCTATTCACAGGGCAAAGGTAGGGGAGGGACATTAAGGTGGGCAGACTAGATGGGCCGTGGGCCCTTATCTGCCGTCTATTTCTATGTTTCTATGACCAGTCCAGGTCACAAGTACCTGGAAGAAATCCAAACAGTAGCCACCATTGAAACTTCCCCCTTGATACTGGCCCTTTGAAGTTTCTGATCAGACACTGTTTTTGGAGGTGGTTTCTTAGCACCTATGAGCTCCAGGCCCTAGTAAAAGATCCACCTTGCACTAATTTTATTTTGCGGAAGAATGGTTCCATCTTAACTGATTCTTATAACCTCTTCAGTAGCATGTAATGTTGCTACTGTTTGGGTTTCTGACCTGGCTTGGCCACTGTGGACCTTTTGTCTGGCCCAGTATGGCTATTATATTTCTAGAACCTCTTACCGAGAAAGGTGAAAGCACACTACATACTTTGAACAGAAAGGGACTCCAGGCTGGATTCTCTATTATTTGCAGTAAAATCCGAAGGACCGTAAATCTAATGATTTCAAAAAGACAAGTCATTCTTGAAGAATTGCACATGCAAATGAGGTTCATGGAGGATTGCCAAATTTATATAAAATCAGTCACTGGTGATAGCGATCGGCACATGCGCAGAATAGTCCACGGAAAGAGGTGTTAATGTGCGCATGTGATAGAAGGGATGGAGAACTATCAACAACGCTATGTCGTTGTGTCAGTCATAGTTGTGCCAGTGCTACTGAATGAGGGGGAGGAGAGGTGCAATCATTAGCTTTCAACAAGCACATATAAGACAAGTCTTTAATATCCGCCTCTAATAGATTTTTTATTCCATACTATATTACTAGAATTTATGTGAATATAGTGTGGATTTAAAAAAAACATCATAGCCAGAAACACATAGCTGAGACGCACTTTTCACAGTACCAGCACCCCCAGAGCAGTTGGTAATTTTTGATTGTTAAATACCAGCACCTCGCTTGGAGAATCACCGGGTGATGATAGAGAATTGTCCAGAGTGCTCGTTTAAATATTGAACCCATTTTACTACCATTTTAATAGTAATGACCTCATTGTGATACATTTGCATGGCAGAGTCGTAGGCTGATAGGAAGCTCGGAAAAGACTATGGTGAGCCGTTCTGATAATAGCGCAGTAAAATACTGCCACGCTAAACCGGCTGGAACCAGTTTTGCGACCATCATTAAAGGCTCAGTAAGTTTTGAAAATAAGAACATAAGAATAGCCTTACTGGGCCAGACCAATGGTCCATCTAGCTCAATATTCTATCTTCACGGAGGCCAATCTAAGTCACAAGTACCTGGAAAAAATCCAAATCCTCCGATCCAGGGCAAACAGTGTCTTCCCCCATGTCTGTCTCTTAGTCTTCTGTCTGGAGCAGACTAACACCCATAGAAAGTCCACCCAGCTATTTATTTTGATCCAAATAGGAGGGGGGATGCCAGTGACAAACACATACTTTCCAATTGGCTAGCAGACTGTATTTCTTTCACTTATGTCCAGGCTGGACTAATTGTAGAAGGTCACGTCATAGCTTTCAGTATCAGAGATATGGCTTTGTCAGTAATCTACTTGAGATCAGCTTCTATAGAGGCGATTTGTATAGCTGCAACATGTTCGCATCTCATTATTGCCTAGAGCGAGATTACTAACACAGTAGTAAGTTTGGTCAGACAGTCCTCCAGAATCTGTTGGTGTTTAAAATCTAACTCAATTCCTCTAGGCCCTACTTTTGGGTCTAGGCTGCCTTCTTTAAAAAATATATACCGGTATATAAAATATGGTTTGTTGCTGTCCAGATACCCAGGTGTCTGTAGCAATGCCAATTGTTGCATTGTTTTCCTTTTTTTTTTTGTTTTTTTTTCTTCTTTTGAAGGCAGCTTGTAAGTAGAAACTCCATGAGTGAGGATTTTATTGTCCTGCTTGACTTCGGAGGAAACAGTTACTAACCTGTAGCAGGTGCTTTCAAAGGAAGGCAGGACTTAAATCCTTACAACCCTCCCGTTCCCCAAGGAATTGTTTGCCTCTAAGCTTATAATGGACTGAGAATGTCCTTTGGGAAGAGTCATGCATGTGTGGTGTCCCTGCTCAAAAGCTGCTGGAGTAGGCTTCTGTCAGTGATGCTCACCCAAGAGTGAGGATTTATGTTCTGATCTCCTCCAAGAACACCTGCTACAGGTAAGTAACTTTGTTTTCTTGTTGCTGGGAAGCTCCAGTTGTAATCCCCATGAAACTGGATTTACATAACAGATTCCTTCTTTAAAGTCTTAGACTAATCATGCAGATCAGCACTTTTCCCAGTTCATTCTTGGCAAGCTGTGCAACTTCTGCCCCTTTTCTTATCTTGTATTTGTATGCATTGTTTGATTCTGTCTGCATTTCTCACATCATGTTTGATCATATTGTTGGTGTCCCTGCCAGGAATACAAGAGGAGTGAGCGAGTCAGGAGAACTGAGGCTGTTAAAGCTGACTCTGTTGGTCCCTCGGAAACCAGTAAGTCAACATAAAGGCTTTGTACTGTTAACTTTCTTCTGTACTGGCTTTCCATTTAATAATGAAAAATTAAGATTTGAAATATGAGATTTCTTATAATGTACACTTTGACCCAGTTCACCTGTAGGTGAGGAATTGAGGTTCTGGTATAATTGGTTTAACTCTTGAGTTAAGTAAGGGATTTAGTGATATTAGGTATATTGAATTAGTTTTCTATAGTGTGTATTCTCTCAAATAGAGGTTTTGATTTTTTTTCCGGAATCTATTGTAGAATGTTTCCATCCTAACGTCAGTCGGGAGGTTGTTCAAGCCTTGGTGCCAAGATAAGTGAAAAATGAGTCAAATATGCGTTTACCGTATTTCCCCATGTATAGGAAATGTAGATTTAGGTTTTAAAACGCTTAGATAAGCCGCCCCATGTTATTAGCCGTGGCTTATCTAAGCGTTTTAAAACCTAAAACGGCCTATACAATGGGGCGGCTGGGGCGGCCTGTACATTCCTCCTCCCCGGTAAATACCTTTGCCGGCTACCTCCTGCCTAGTCGCAGCCAGCAGTGCAGGACAGGAGCATTCTTTTCTGCATCCAGCCAGCGCTGCACTGCTTCCTCAATGCCTGCGTTAATTTTCGCAAGTCCCACGAGAACTGGCGCAGGCAATGAGGAAGCAGTGCGGGACCGGGTGGATGCTGAAAAGAATGCTCCTGCCCTGCACCGCTGGCCGTGATGAGCCAGCCAGTAGCCGTCCAGGAGGGAGCTGCAGGTACGGGGGACTCCGTGGCTGATCTTCCAATGGGGTGGCTTATCTACAATGTCTTTAGATAGGCCACCCCATATAAGAAAGCCGCATCCAGTGCAGGGGATTATAAAACCCATGTATAGGCTGCGGTCTATACATGGGGAAATACTGTATTTAATTCCTTTGGGAGATGGGATGAATAGTTGAAACAATTTCAGTTTTCTGGTTGACATTGGCCAGGAATTGATGAATAAGTTTATTAGCAGCTCTGCTGTTTTTGCATATAGAATTTGAAACATACAGAACTAGTGTTTAAGCCCGTTACATTAATGGGTGCTAGAGTAAATGGCTGTCTGTTTGTTTTTTTTCTTTGTCTCTCTCTCTTCTTGGACGCTTTCGGCTGTCTTTCTGTCTCCCGGGCTCCCTGCCTGCCTGTATTTCTCTGTTGCGCCATGCCTGCCTGTCTCTCCTTGGCCCCCTTCCTATGTCCATAGTGTCCCATCCTATGTCCTTAGTGCCCCCAGTTCCGCCTTCCTATGTACTTAGTGCCCTCAGTGCCTCCTATGTCCTTAGTGCCCTCAGTGCCTCCTTCCTATGTCCTTAGTGCCCCTTCCTATGTCTTTAGTGCCCTCAGTGCCCCTTCCTATGTCCTTAGTGCCCCTTCCTATGTCCTTAGTGCCCCTTCCTATGTCCTTAGTGCCTCCTTCCCATATCCTTAGTACCCCTTCCTATGTCCTTAGTGGCCCCAGTGCCTCTGTCCTGTGTCCATAGTGCCCCCAGTGCCTGCTTCCAATGTCCTTATTACCCTCAGTGCCTCCATCCTTAGTGCCCCTTTGTCTCCGTCCTGTGTCCTTAGTGCCCCCAGTGCCTCCTTTCCCTGTCCTTAGTGCCCTCAGTGCCCCTTTCTATATCCTTAGTGCCCCCCAGTGCCTCCTTCCTAGTTCCCCCCTCACTGCCTTCCAGACTTGTCCCACCCCCACCCTCCAAAGCCAGCCTGCCTGCCTCCCAACCCCCTTTGCAGTATAACCCCTGAGAAGCATGCTTCCATCTCCCCCCCCCCCCCCCCGCCACTACCGCCGCCGTGCAGCCGACCCCACTGACCCTCCCGTTGAGAGTCGACCGACGGGTCTCCCGGCTCCGGCAGCGCTCTGAGTGCGCTGCTTCGTGGCCTTCTGCCCTGATTTTCTCTGCTGTGTGCAGTGGAGGGCCGCAAGGCAGCGTGTTTGGAGTGCTGTGGACACTGCTGGAGGCCGGAAGTGTGTGGTCGTCTCGCAGTGGGACGGTCGAGTTGGAGGGTCAACGGGGGTTCAGGTGCGGCGGGGGGGGGGGGGGTGACGACGACTAACTGCATTATGGGAAAACAGAACCCTAGACGCGCATGCGCACTCCTACCTGCCACGGACATACGGATCACAGAACACGCAGGTAGGAGTGCACATGCGCGCTTAGCGTTTTATTATAGTAGATAGTTTGAAGGTTATACGAGTTTTGACTGGTAGCTAGTGTAAGTTCTTGTAGTAAGGCGAGAGAGTCTAATTTTTTGAGTTTGAATTAGTCGGATCACCATGTTTTGTATCATCTGTAGTTTGTTCAAGAGGGAGTTGCAGTAATCCAACTGTTTCAGTATAAGCATTTGTGTTAGTAAAGCAAAGTGGTGTTCTTGAAAAAAGGGTCTGATTAATCTTGATCTGTTCATATTGTAGAAGGTTTTCTTCCTTAAGTTGGATACTTGAAATTCATACGATAGGGTAGAATTGAGTATAACTCCAAAGACCTTGAACATCTTATTGATAGCCAGTGTAGATCCTGAGATTAGAGTTACAATGGAAACAGAGGGTTGGAGTAAAGGGACATTACTCAGACTGGCAATGGGTCACGAGCGGAGTGCCGCAGGGATCGGTGCTGGGACCGCTCCTGTTCAATATATTTATTAACGACCTGGAGGCGGGAACAAAATGTGAGGTCATTAAATTTGCGAATGACACCAAACTCTACAGCAGGGTTAAAACCACGGAAGACTGCAAAGATCTTCAAAAGGATCTGACGACACTGGAAGAGTGGGCCAAAAAGTGGCAAATGAGCTTTAACATAGGGAAATGCAAGGTCATGCATGTAGGGAAAAAGAACCCTATGTTTACTTACAAAATGGGGGGGATCACTGCTAGGGGTAAGTAACCTTGAAAGAGACCTGGGAGTGATGGTAGACACAACATTGAAGGTGTCGGCACAATGCGCCAAAGCCTCAAGGAAAGCAAACAAAATGCTAGGTATCATTAAGAAGGGCATGACGACCAGGACGAAGGAAGTCATCCTGCCACTGTATCGCGCAATGGTGCGCCCGCATCTGGAGTACTGTGTCCAGTACAGGTCGCCATACCTCAAGAAGGACATGGCAGTACTTGAGGGAGTCCAAAGAAGAGCAACTAAGCTGATAAAGGGGATGGAAAATCTCTCATATACTGACAAACTGAAAATGTTGGGGCTGTTCTCCCTGGAGAAGCGGAGACTTAGAGGAGACATGATAGAAACCTTCAAGATCCTGAAGGGCATAGAAAAAGTAGACAGGGACAGATTTTTCAAATTATGGGGAACCACAAGTACAAGGGGGCACTCGGAGAAATTGAAAGGGGACAGGTTTAGAACAAACGCTAGGAAGTACTTTTTCACCCAGAGGGTGGTGGATACATGGAACGCGCTTCCGGAGGCTGTGATTAGCAGGAGCACGTTACAGGGCTTTAAAGAAGGTTTGGATAGGTACCTAGAGGACAAAGGGATTGAGGGGTACAGATAAGAGTTGACATAGGATGTAGGGATAGGAGTAGAGATAGGTTATAGAAATAGTCAAGGACCACTGCTTAGGCAATGGGCCTGATGGGCCGCCGCGGGAGCGGACCGCTGGGCGAGATGGACCTCTGGTCTGCCTCAGCGGAGGCAACTTCTTATGTTCTTATGTACAGCATTATGAAACCATAGAACTTTGGTTTTGCCTGCATTTAGTTTTAGTTTGTTGGATGCAGCCCAAGTCTGTATTTTGACTATTCAATTTGATATTATCATAGTTGTTTCGTTAGTGTCACGATTAATTGGGATGAGTAGAAGAATGTCATCTGCGGATAAAAATATTCATTCATTGTTGTCAAATTTGATTCGGCTTAGTGAGCTCATGAGAAGTTTGTAGAGGATTGGGGATAATGGTGATACTTGTGGTACTCCACAGAATACTTGCAGTTTTATGAGGACACGCAATGTATGTGGTCAGTAATTTTGTCCTTTATAATAGTCTGTATCTTTTTGCCTAGCACTGATGTGTGAGGCTCACCAATCTATAATTTCCCAGATCACATCTGGAACCACTTTAAAAAAAATTGATGCCACATATAATACTTCTGGTTAAATGCAGATGGGCTTGAGGGTGGAGGGTGGGGTGGGAAGGTTCAGGGCGGATATGGGATTTTAGTCTGGAAGAAAGATGAGGTACCTGGACTCTTTTATAGTACCCTGTTGAGAAGATTTAGAGAACTGTACTTATGGAATATTATATTTATTGCGTGTGTTCAAGTTCTCTTTAATAGAAATGAATTTACATAAAAATTGATGCTACATTGTTTTCTGTCCAATAACCAATTATAATCCACCACAATACGTTGCTTCCTATCGTGTGACTCTTTAATTTTCTCAGGAGTCTCTCATGAGAATATTTGTCAAAATATTTCTTGCCTTCAAAGAAATGAAACACATTGGTTGAGGCAAGACTTCCCTTGGCTAAATGAAACAGGATCAGCTTGGGCTTAGCCAAGGGAAGCGTGCCTTAGTTTGATGTAATAATAAAAACTTTTTATTTTTGTATACTGCAATACCACAAGCAGTTCAGAGTGGTTTACAGAGGAAGAGACTTTATATAGACAGTGATGTTACAAAAAAGTCATTCAAATTACACTAGCATGTCAAGATTCGTCAAAATTTATCCGGAAGCATTTCAAAAATACAACAAGACAGGAGAGGGGTCGGAGAAATTTATCAAAGAGATAAGTTTTAATTGGTAGGAAGGTGCATTTGAAATGAAGTTGGTTAAACATTTGTTTCATTTGCCTGCTTGGAATGATAATGATCTATCAAGGAATCTCTTGTAGATACAGCCCTTTAAGGATGGAAAAGCAAACAGGTAGGTACTATGTGTGCAAGTGATGCCTGGAAATTCAAAATGGTGAGACAGGTAGATAGGGGATGATCCTGTTATGGTTTTGAAGCAGAGGCAGGCAAACTTGAAAATGACCCTTGCTTCCACTGGCAGCCAATGTAAGTTTTTTTAATACGGGCTGTGGCTGGGCCGGTCCCTGAGTAGGTGGGAAAGCCTGGCTCGGACCACAAGCAAGAATTTTGAAACACCTTTTATGTGGTTGTACGAAGGAAAACCTGGATACCGGATTTCTTAGAAAACAGTATCAAGTTTATTAGTGTCCCCAACTAAGAATAGAAAGAAAAATATTCACCATTGGTTTCTTAGACTCTGTTATAGCTCAGTCCAGGTGAGTCATAAGGGCTTTACTGAAGAACTGGATAGCCCCTCTGGATCAAAAAGGAATATAATTCAAACTCAAAACTTTACATCAGTCCAGTGCCCTCCCGGTCTCATATACCCTCTGGGATTTATCAGTCTCTCAAAACTACAGCAGCTTATTGCTTTATAGCTGAGCACGGCTCATGCCAGCCTTTCCACATCTCAGCTCTTTTGTATTCACACAAGCTTTTCTCACCTAATTAGGCAGGGCTGCCTCAGCTCTACCTGCAGTAATGCTTTGGGCTTCAGTGTGAAAAAAAACATTGGAAAAACTTTCTCTATGAAATCAGCTGAGGACCCTCACACACGGTACCCTCCCAGGTCCATGTCCTCCTCACTTATACTATTACCAGGGTCACTATACATTTCCCATTCACCCTCATGGGAACTCTGGCTTAGCATTTCCACATTCCTCCCCGGCTGTACATCCCATCCCCCTTCCTGCATGCCTGCCAAATCCCCTGCAGCATTTCCATGGGGGTAATCTTCCAGCCTTTCTCTCTGGGGTTTAAGCTGCCAGTCACTGTACCTCCCGGGTGTTGTACTGCCTCTCCTTATGAGCTGACCTCCTGCAACACGTCCCTGCTGGGGCTTAGGCAACCTCGGAGAGCTGACATCTCCGTGAGTCGTTTGGCTTCTGTAATCAGAGCCAGCTGTGTCCTCCCCTTTCCTCTCTAACTGACTTTGCCTTTGAGGCTTCCCAGCCTGCAAACTCCGTGGGCTGACTCCAACCCTTTCCAAATTGGTGTCAAGTTTCTCCCTGCCTTGGGGAAAAGAGTGATAGGGGAAATTAGTGGTTTTCAGAGCCCTCCCTATCTGGCTCTTGAGCTGTGCTGGGACCTGCCTTTTCTTGCATTCTCTGGGCTGAGCCAGCTGTTCTGGCTCCAGACCGGGTTTTACAGAACCCTGTGCTGCATGTTGGGGAGTTTTAGCAGTAGTTTTCACTGTGACAGGAGCTTCCCTGTCACAGGGCTTACATGATTCAATTTTTTTAGACCATAAATGAGACGGACGGCAGCATTCTTAATGATTCTCAATCGTTTGATGGTTTTCTTAAAGGATCCCAAGTACTTTCATGGCTTTGGCGGTATATAAGAATAAAATTATTATTATTATTATATAATATGGTAGTAATCTAAGATGCTTAAGATCAGAGATTGAACCAGCAATCGAAAAGAGAGGAAGTCAAAATAGTGTTTAATGGTATGAAGTTTCCATAGGGTGAAAAAACATTTTTTAACTTGAGCATTAGTATGATCTTCAAAAGTCAAGCATCGTTCCAGGATGACTCCAAGGATTTTGATAGTAGAATTAATTGGGTAATCTAACCCGTTTAATCTCAAATAAGTATTCATGATCTTGTAATTAGGACTTGCCAAAAAATCTTGGGTTTTTTTCTGAGTTCAGTTTTAATTTAAATTGCTTAGTCCATTGTTCTACCTTAGTGAGGACAGATGAGGTGAGTTGTTCTGTCTCTTGCGTCAGTGAGTTTATGGGAATGATAATTGTAATGTCATCTGCATATATACATGATTAAGTCAGATAGCATATGTCCCAGTGATGCCATGTAGACATTGAAAAGTGAAGGGGAGAGAGGGAGCCCTGTGGATGTAGTGTATCTAGATTTTCAGAAAGTGTTTGTCAAAGTTCCTCATGAGAGACAGCTGAGAAAATTAAAAAAGTCATGAGACAGCAGGGTTAGGAATTGGTTATTGGACATGGAACCCACCTGGGATAGAACTATTCTGGACTTAGTGATTATAAGCAGGGGAAGTTTCTGAGGTTACAGTGGATGATCATTTAGCATCTAGTGATCACAGAATAATAATAATAATAATAACTTTATTCTTGTATACCGCCATACCCAGTGAGTTCTAGGCGGTTCACATTAGTTAAACAAGGATTACATGCGGTTATGAATTGGTTGAGCAAATTTACATTGATTGAGTATAATTACATGCATCGTTACATTAGTTAAACATTGTTATGTATAGTAAGTAATAATTGAACATGCATCGTTACATTAATTAAGCATAGTTGTGAACAGTTAAGTAATGATTGAACAGAATTGCATAGAGTTGGGTGTTGGTGTAAGCAGGGATGCAGACAGCGGAGAGGAAGACATTGGGGAAAAGGGTAGGGTGGGTCGGGGGGGAGGGTGAGGGGAGAGGGGGAGGGGGGGTATTGAGGGATCTTTGGGGGGGACCTTTAAGTATCGTGGCATTGGAAGAGGTGTGTTTTGAGTAGTTTTTTAAAGCTGAGGTAGTTTGGAGCCTCGAGGATTAATTGGGTTATCCATGGGTTTAGCTTGGCGGCCTGGAAGGCGAGGGTTTTGTCGAAGAATTTATTGGAGTGGCAGAATTTTAGGGAGGGGAAAGCAAATAACTGGATTCTGCGGGAGTTCTTGTTTCTGTGATTCAGGATGAAGTGTGGGTTAATGTAGTGTGGGGCTAGGCCGAAGACTGTTTTGTAGCAGAAACAGGCGAATTTAAATAGGACTCTGGATTCAAGTGGTAGCCAGTGAAGTTTGTGGTAGAAAGGGGTGACATGGTCCCATTTTTTCAAGCCAAATATTAGGCGAACAGCGGTGTTTTGGATCATTCTGAGTCTTCTGGTGTTTTTGTTCGTGGAGCTCAGGTAAATGATATTACAATAGTCCAGTGTGCTGAGGACGGAGGATTGCACTAGGAGGCGGAATGACGAGTCGTCGAAATATTTTTTTATGGTGCGTAATTTCCAGAGCACCGATATGCATTTCCTGACTGTTGTGTCGGTGTGTTTCTCCAGGGTTAGGTGTTTGTCCAGTGTGACTCCTAGTATTTTTAAGGTTTGTTCGAGGGGAAAGGTCGATCCTTTTACTTGAATTGTGGTGTCTATGATTTTGTCTTTGGGGCTAGCCAGGAAAAATTTTGTTTTGTCGGGGTTTAGCTTCAATCTGTAGGATTGCATCCAAAGTTCTATCTGGTTAAGCGTATTTGAGAGGAAAGAGAGGAATTCTGGTGTGAAGTTGGATAGCGGGATAACTATTGTGATGTCATCGGTGTAAATGAAGAATTTAAGTTTGTGGCTATGCAGAAGATTACCCAGGGAGGCAAGGTAGACATTGAACAGGGTGGGGGACAGGGGGGAGCCCTGCGGTACACCACAGGAGTTGTCCCAGCTGTATGAATAGGAGTCATTCTTGAAAACTCGGTATGATCTGTTACTTAGGAAACCCTGGAACCAGTTAAGGACCTGGCCGGAGATGCCGATGGATGCAATGCAATTTAAGAGAATGTTGTGGTTGACTAAGTCGAAAGCACTGCTCAGGTCAAGTTGCACAATCAATGCGCTGGAGCCCTGGCTAAAGAGTGTGTGTAAGTTGTCTAGGAGAGAGGCTATGATGGTTTCGGTACTGTGATCAGAGCAGAAACCTGATTGATTTTCATTTAGTATGTTGAATTTTTCAATATTAGAATGAGAGAGGAGAGAACTTACTCAAATTTCAATAGAACTAACTTTGTCAAGATGGGAGAATACCTCAAGGAATAGTTGGATGGGAACAGCTAAACAAAGTAGAAAAGCAGTGGGCAAAACTGAAAGGAGCTATTCTAAAGGCAACAAACTTTTATGTTAGGAAAGTACATAAAGGTAAAAGGAAAAGAATGCTGCTTTGATTCTCAATTGTAGTAGCTGAAAATGTGAGCGAAAAAAAGGTTAGTCTTTGTAAATTACAAGATGTCGCAGAAAGAGGAAGATAGACAAAAGTACAGTATACTAATGCTGCCCAATTCACGATTCGAATCGATTCACCGATTTGAATTGGGTGAATCGATTCAGTTTTTTTAAAAATTGGCCTCCCGATTCAATGACCGACCCTTCCCCCGTGCCTTCATAAATCAGGAGCTTCAGTGCTGCCTCTTGCTGGCTGTCCGCTGCCGCTCCTGCTTGAGGGGGGTGGGTCAGTCAGAAAGGCCTCCCCCAGCTTCCCCGCTCTTACCTCCTTAAGGCTAACGGTAGCCTGCAGGCTCGTTGGTGTTATAGCGATCCCTGCAGCTGCCCGTCGTCCTCAGTGGTACATTCTCTCTGCTATGTCCTGCCCCTGCTCTGACGTCAGGGACAGGATCACGGCAGAGAGAACGTGCCGTTGAGGATGACGGGCAGCTGCAGGGATTGCTATAACACCAACGAGCCTGCAGGCTGCCGTGTTAGCCTAAAGGTAAGAGCGGGGAAGCTGGGGGTAGATACAGGCTTATGGGGGGAGCAGGTATTCGCGGCAGGGATCAGGCCGAAGAGTGCCTTCACGGCAGGGGGGCAGGCCTTTGCGGGGGGAGCAGGTCCTTGTGGCGGGGAGCAGGCTGAAGAGTGCTTTCACTGCAGGGGGGCAGGTCTTCGTGGAGGGTCTTCACGGCGGAGAGCAGGCCTTCATGGCAGGGAGGCAGGGCTGTGCAGAGGGAAGAGGAGGAAGAGTTCCTTCGCGGTGGGGAGGCAGGCCTGTGCAGAGGGAGGAGGAGGAAGGAGTAAGAGAGGGGAGGGGAGATGCCAGACCTGGGGGGGAAGGGAAGAGAGAGACCAAACCAAAAAGAGGGGGAGGAAAGCAAAGGAGAGGTGCTGGACTAAAGGAGAGAGGGAGAAGAAATGCAAGACCACAAGGGGAAAGGTACAAGAGGGACAGATACTGCTCCAAAGTAGGTGGGAGGGTGCAGGATGGCATGAGAGATAGTAGGAGAAAGCCTGTACCTGGGGAAGGGGATACAAGAGGTAAGGAAGAGAGAAAGAAGAAGCTGGATGGGGAGAGATAAGATGCTGAGCATGGAGGGAGCATAGGAACAGGGACACAAGGGGGATAGTACTGGAGAGGAGAATAGGGACAGGGACACAGAAGAGAGATGCTCGATGAAAGGGTAGTTGAGAAAAGGAGAGATGGTGGATCTGGGGATGGTGGGGGTCCATCGCTGCAGCTGTGGGGGGATGGAGATGAAAAAAAGAAAGATGCCAGACCTCCGGGGGAGGAAAGGGAAACAGAAGGAGAGGACAGAGATAGAAGATGGATGGTTAGCACGAAGAAAGAAGGAGAGCCTGAGCAGAAGACAACCAGACAAGAAAAGGCAGGAAAAATAATTTTATTTTCTGTTTTGTGATTTCAATATGTCAAATTTGAAATGTGTATCCTTCCAGAGCTGGTGTTGGACCGCAAACTTGAGCTAGAAATTAACAGAGAGAGGAAAAATTACTTTTTGTTTGTTTATTTTGTTTTCACCACAGGACCAGTGTGGGTAGGAGAGGGCAAAGGGGATGAAGAGTCTATAAAATAAACCCACCAGGATGTTTGGAAAAAAACACCCAATTGGGTAGGAAAATCAAATCGAATCGATAAATCGATTCAATAGGCTGAATCGAATCAAATCGAAATTTTTTTTCCTGAATCGGGCAGCACTACACGTCTGATAAAAGGTATGGAAAACCTTTCATACGCTGGGAGATTGGAGAAATTGGGTCTCTTTTCTCTGGAGAAGAGGAGACTTGGAGGGGATATGATAGAAACTTACAAGATCATGAAGGGCATAGAGAAAGTGGAGAGGGACAGATTCTTCAAACTTTCAAAAAATAAAAGAACAAGAGGGCATTCGGAAAAATTGAAAGAGGACAGATTCAAAACGAATGCTAGGAAGTTCTTCTTTACCCAACGTGTGGTGGACACTTGGAATGCGCTTCCAGAGGACGTAATAGGGCAGAGTACGGTAACGAGGTTTAAGAAAGGATTGGACAATTTCTTGCTGGAGAAGGGGATAGAGGGGTACAGATAGAGGATTACTACACAGGTCCAGGACTTGTTGGGCCGCCGCGAGAGCGGACTGCTGGGCAAGATGGACCTCAGGTCTGACCCAGTAGAGGCATTGCTTATGTTCTTATACCCCCATGAATTTGCGGTTTGCGATTCACAGACTGTCATGTGCAGTATTTTCTGACCGCCTCTTCCGGGAACTAAAGTCAGGCTACACCAATCAGGAGCTGCTTTGACACGCTATCTGGTGCGACCAATGGAAAAGCAACTTTTTTGCTGTATTTTTGGAAGCGGCTAGGGAGGAAGAAGTTGCTGCAATGTTCTCACGGTTCCTGTTTCTGTTTCTTTTTTAATGTTTTAGAGTGAATTGTTGTAGCATGGGGGTTTCATTTTGAAGGTAGAAGATTTAGTCAGGATGTTACCGGCTCTGGAGAGCATGGGGTTTACCCTCAGGAAGATCCTGTCTTATTTCCCACAGGACATCAGCCTAGCTTTTGCTTATGGATCAGGGGTGTTCAGGCAGTCCGGGACATCACGTAGTCAGTCAGATAAGGGATACAGTAAAATGGCTAAACACGATAGACATGTCCTAAAGGTAGAGGACTGTTCATCTTTTTTTTTTTTTCTCAACACCTGCTGTTGCCCCTACAGCCCTCTCCCGCGAATTTCGGGGGATATGTAGAAAAGGTAGCTGATATGGTAAAATTGGGGACAAAAAGTTTAATAGATATGTAGGTGATGAGAAGTGTCAAAATGGCATAATGGAGCTCAAGGGTGAAGAGGACAAATATCAGAAATCAATAAGGATAAGGTTGAAACTGCTTAACAATTATTTCTGTTCTGTGTTCATGAATGAAAGACCGAGGATAAGACCACAGAAAATGAATTAAAATGGGAATAGATGTATAGTAGATCCGGAAAGATTCTCGGAAAATTGTTTTTTGAAGAGCAAGCTAAAATAGACAAAGCAATGGGGCCTGATGGGTTACATCTGAGGGTACTCAACTCGGAGAGGTTCTGGCAGCTTCGTTGTCTCATCTTTTCAATGTTTCTTTTATAGTCTGGTGTGGTCCCAAAGGACTGGAAAAGGGTGGACTCCCCAGTCATTAGTAACAGTATAGAAACTCACAATAAACAAACCTCTGCACAAGAACGGAAGTAAAGAGGTTGGGAATTACAGGCTGACATTGGTAGTGAATAAACTAATGGGAAATGCTCCTTAGGCGGAGGATACTGAGATTTCTAGTGAATGGAATGCAGGTCCCGAGCCAGCATGGTTTTATGAGAGGCATATCTTGTCGGATGAATCTGATTGATTTCTTGACTAGGTGACCAAACATTTGGATTTCGGAGGGGTGAGGTATCTTTGGAAGATACTATTGAAACAGGATATTTAGGGTGTTCCAGTAGAGAGGTTCCAATAATGGTGAAAGAAAGCCAGGAGGGTTTAAGAGGAAGGCAGAGTAAAAGACTCAAATTTTCCCTGTCTTCTCAGCAGCCTGTAGTTGCAAGGAAAAAACACAGCTCCCTCCTGTATACAAATGCTAGAAACCTAAAAAATAAAATAGGAGAATTAGAGTATATAGCACTGAATAATGAGATAGATATAATAGGCATATCGGAGACCTGGTGGAAGGAGGACAATCAATGGGACACTGTGATACCTGGGTACAAATTATATCGCAAGGATAGAGTAGATCAAATTGGGATGTTAAAGAGGGAATTGAATCAAATCAAATAAACATTCTGATGACTTAGCTAGCAGTGTGGAATCCTTATGGATAGAAATTCCATGTGTGAAGGGAAGGACTATAAAGATAGGGTTATACTACTGTCCTAAAACTAATTAATTATGCCGTATTGGAAACCCTAGGAGGGACCTACCTAGACACTACCAGGTCTACCCACTGCACTCATACAAAGACCCGCCCATTCACATAACACACAAACAACAAAAAAAAGGAAAAAAAGTGGAGAAAAAGCCTCAGTTCATCTTCATATGGCAAAAAAACTCCAACTATAAACAGCCATTAAGCAAGGTCCAAAATGTATCAATTCACTCAGCAGTGAGAAAAACTATAGTAGCCCTTGTAGGAACCACCTCAAAAAAAAAAAAAAAAAAAAAATCTAGCACGCCAAATAACAAAACTACAAAAAATGTGAGTAAAGCAAGCAGCACATATATGAGTCTCAAACACAGTCAATGGTAAGCAGGAAAAAACAAACAAACACTTAGCTGCAGACGGTGTCCAGGCTGTCTTCCATGCATCCAAAAAGTGCAAGTCTGCCTGGCCCTGCAGCCACTCTTTCCTGATGGGGAAACCTCCATTTCGCTGAGCTACATCAGGGGAATGATTCCAGCCTACTCCACCAGCAACTGTAGAGGCTCTCCAAGTGCTCCAACTGCTCACATCGACACACATAGAAGTTGAGGCATGGGATTCTCCAGCAACCAGTGTCTTCAAAATGGAGTACAGACTCCTCCCCTTTCAGTCAGACCAATCCCCAGCCAGCTTCAACCAAAGAACGCCGCCCACTCAATTCGGGCATTCAGCCCAGCTGGGTGGACGGTTTGTAGATTGTAGATTCATCTTTGTTCCCTCTGACGTAGCTGACGTCTCCAGTCACCACGTCTCACAAAGCAGGGGAGATGATCAATCACCACACACTGCAGTGAACTAAACGCATGTTGGGCTTCAAGTCAGTGCACCACCAGGGGTTCTTCCACTTTCTTAGTATGTATACATGACTTGTGCTCCAGTAATCTGACCCTCAATTTCCGTAAGGTCTGTCCCACATATAACAAAGGACAGGGGCTATATGATGATATAAATAACCCCCTCTGTAATGCAGGTTGTATTGCTCTTCAGTCTAAACCTTAGTCCTGAAACCGGAAGCACAAATTCAGTGATGTTTAGCATCAGAGAGCACACAGAGCATCCACCACAACTGTGGTGTCCCCGTTCACCATTCTGAACACCCTCCTTGTCCACTGCAGATAACATATTAGGGCTCAAGATGTCACTTAGATTCCTGTTCCTTCCATAAGCAAAAAGGATCCTAGTGTCCTGAAAACAGGGGTGATCCCACAGGAGCCCAACATGTGTTTGCATGACCCATTTCACCCGAGGGAATATTTGATTAAACTTAGAAACAAAAGGGATCACATCCCCTTGAGGTTGTTCTCTCCGTTACTCCAATAGGGCCTCCTTGTGATTGTAAAGAGCCCGTCTAGCTGCTCTAGACACAATAGTTTCTGGATATCCTCTCTGAAGAAACTTCTCCATCAGTGTTACTGACTGGTGCCTATATTCGGCATTGGAGCTACAAATCAGTCGATAGCAGAGAAACTGGGCAAAAGGTATACTGGTTTTAGAAGGGTACGGGTGCATGCTGCTAAATTCTAGAAGGGAATTGCGATCCGTATCCATCACAAAGATGGTGGTATTAAAATGTCCATCCAGGATCTCCAATCTCACATCTAAGAACGAGATTTCCTCCAGGGATCCCTTCCACAGACAAAAAATATCATCTATGAAGCGGGCCCACCCCAAAATCTCTCTGAAAAAACATGAGGGATATATAAATTGTTCTTCAAAATGTCCCATGAATAAATTCACCCCCATAGCCACCCCAGACAGTTGCATGAAGAATTGATTCTCAAACAAAAAATAATTCTTCTTCATAGCTAAAGCACACAACTCAATCAAAAAATCTGGTGGAATCAACCAAGGGCGTGGGAGATGGAATAATGCTTGATGTAAAATCTCAAATGCCTCATCCTGAGGGATTGAAGTATACAGGGCAGCGACATCAAACGTCACCAGACAGGTGATCTTTGATGCCCTATAGTCCCACTCCTCCAATAATTTCAAAAAATGGGTGGTATCCTTTAAAAGATATCTCACATTCGACAAGCAAGGCTACAAATGGATGTCAACATACTTGCATACTCTCTCAAGCATAGAATCCCTCCCTGAAACGATGCGCCTACCAGGGGGATTCACAAGATTTTTGTGAATTTTAGGGAGCAAGTAAAAAACAGGCATCTTGAAAAACCTGTGTGTAAGAAAACTGTATTCAGCAGTTGTAACAAAGCCTGATTGTTTGCCCCTATTCACTATGCTCAATAGCAAACTAAACATTTTGTCAGATGGGTCCTGATTTAAGGCAAGGTAGTGTTGCCCCTGTCCCAACTGGACATTAGCCTCAGACAAATACAGGCTACGTCCCCAAATAACTATAGCACCCCCCTTGTCCGACCGCCTGATGACTACCGAGGTAGCAGAACGTAATCTAGTCACGGCTTCCCGTTCCTCACGGGTAAGATTATGATGGAAATGACCATCAGCCCTTTCCACCACTTCAATGTCCTTTAAAACAGCAAGGCGCGAAAGGCAGTCAAAACAGGATCAAGCGGACCAGGGGGGTACAAGCAGATTTATTCCTCACCACCAAACGGTCCAAACAAGAACCATCAGATTGTGAGAAAAACAAACGCAACTGAAGTTTCCGGATGATTTCCAAGTCCACCCGGAACCCTAACCCATACCCGTCTAAGACCAGTATATCTTTTGCCCAGTTTCTCCGCTATCGATGGATTTGTAGTTCCAATGCCGAATATAGGCACCATAAGAACATAAGAATTGCCACTGCTGAGTTAGACCAGTGGTCCATCATGCCTAGCAGTCCGCTGACGCGGCGTCCCTCTGGTCTAAGACCAGCACCCTAACTGAGACTAGCCCTACCAGCGCACGTTCTTGTTCAGCAGAAACTTGTCTAACTTTGTCTTGAATCCTTGGAGGGTGTTTTCCCCTATAACAGCCTCTGGAAGAGCGTTCCAGTTTTCCACCACTCTCTGGGTGAAGAATAATTTCCTTATGTTTGTACGGAATCTATGCCCCTTCAACTTTAGAGAGTGCCCTCTTGTTCTCCCTACCTTGGAGAGGGTGAACAACCTGTCCTTATCTACTAAGTCTATCCCCTTCAGTTTCTGTTCGAGGGAGAAGAGGCCCAGTTTCTCTAATCTTTCGCTGTACGGCAGCTCCTCCAGCCCCTTAACCATCTTAGTAGCTCTTCTCTGGACCCTTTTGAGTAGTACCGTGTCCTTCTTCATGTACGGCGACCAGTGCTGGACGCAGTACTCCAGGTAAGGGCATACCATTTCCTGGTACAGCGGCATGATAATCTTCTCTGATCTGTTAGTGATCCCCTTCTTTATCATTCCTAGCATTCTGTTTGCCCTTTTTGCTGCCGCCGCAGATTGTGTGGATGGCTTCATCAACTTGTCGATCAGAACTCCCAAGTCCCTTTCCTAGGAGGTCTCTCCAAGTACCGCCCCAGACATCCTGTATTTGTGCATGAGATTTTTGTTACTGACATGCATCACTTTACACTTATCCACGTTGAACCTCATCTGCCATGTCGATGCCCATTCCTCGAGCTTGATTATGTCACGTTGCAGATCTTCGCAATCCCCCTACGTCTTTACTACTCTGAATAAATTCATATCATCCGCAAATTTAATCACCTCGCTCTAGTACCTATGTCCAGATCATTTATAAAGATGTTAAAGAGCACGGGTCCAAGCACCGAGCCCTGTGGCACCCCACTGGTGATGCTCTTCCAGTCCGAGTATTGTCCATTTACCCCCACTCTCCGTTTCCTATGCTCCAGCCAGTTTTAAATCTACGTGAGTATTTCACCCTCAATTCCATGGCTTGCAATTTTTCGAAGTAGTCGTTCATGCGGAACCTTGTCGAACGCCTTCTGAAAATCCAGATATACAATGTCAACCGGATCACCCTTGTCTATCTGTCTGTTTACTCCCTCAAAAAAGTGCAGCAAGTTCGTCAAACACGATCTACCTTTGCTAAAACCGTGCTGACTGGTCCTCATCAGCCTGTGTCCATCAAGGTGATCATTGATGCTATCCTTTACCAGTGACTCTACCATCTTTCCCGGTACCGATATCAGACTCACAGGTCTGTAGTTCCCCGGATCTCCCCTCGAACCTTTCTTAAAGATCGGTGTAACATTCGCCACCTTCCAGTCTTCCGGAATCTTTCCCGATTTGATCGATAGATTGGCTATTAGTTGAAGCAGTTCAGCTATGGTACCTTTCAGTTCCTTGATGACCCTCGGATGGATGTCATCCGGTCCCGGAGATTTATCGCTCTTAAGCCTATCAATCTGCCTACATACCTCCTCTAGACTTACCGTCAATCCTGTCAGCTTTCCGTCTTCGTTTCCAGCATATAGCCTGATGGGTTCCGGTATGTGGGTATATCTTCTTCGGTAAATACAGATGCAAAAAATGTGTTCAGTTTGTCAGCGATTGTTTTGTCCTCTTTTAGCGCTCCCTTTATTCCATGGTCATCCAGCAGTCCCACCACTTCCTTTGCAGGTCATTTCCCCTTAATATATCGAAAGAACGGCTTGAAGTTCTTCGCCTCCTTGGCTATTTTTTCCTCCTAGTCTCTTTTGACCCCTTTTACCGCCTTATGGCACCTGCATTGATGTTGTTTGTGCTTGTTCCAGTTTTCATCCGTTTTTGACCTTTTCCATTCCTTAAATGAAGTTTTCTTGTCTCTGATCGCTTCCTTCACCTCTACTGGGCAGACTTGTACGGTCTGTGTCTGTGCATGGCCGTTTGGAGGAGGATGGGCAGGGGAGGACTTCAATGGCTGGGAGGGTGTAGATGGGCTGGAGTAAGTCTTAACAGAGATTTCGGCAGTTGGAACCCAAGCACAGTACCGGGTAAAGCTTTGGATTCTCGCCCAGAAATAGCTAAGAAGAAAAAAAAAAAATAATAATAATTTAAATTGAATCAGGTTGGGCAGACTGGATGGACCATTCGGGTCTTTATCTGCCGTCATCTACTATGTTACTATGTTACTATGTTACAATGAGCCACGCCGGTTCTTTGTTCTTTTTCCTCTTGGATCCCTTGTTGATACACGCAATATATAGATTTTGCGCCTCGGTGACTGTGTCCTTAGAAAGGGACCAAGCTTGCTCTAGCGTTTTTACATTGCTTATCCTCTTCTTAATCTTCTTCCCTACCATGAGTCTCATCCTTTTGTAATTCCCTTTTCGGAAGTTCAGTGCCGTGGCTGTCGTTTTGGACCGATGTTTCTCCCCTGCATCCAGATCAAAGCGGATCATATTGTGATTGCTGCTTCCCAGCGTCCCTTCTACTTCTACATCTTGTGCTGGTCTTCGCAGGCCATTTAGAATTAAGTCCAGAATTGCATTTCCTCTAGTATTTTCCTTGACAAGTTGTTCCAGGAAGCAATCGCCTACAGCATCCAAAAACTTGGTCTCTCTAATGCAGCCGGAGGTACCTAGGTTCCAGTCTATTCCTGGATAGTTGAAGTCACCCATCATAACTGTGTTGCCTCCCTTGCAGTTGCGTTTAATCTCGTCTGTCATTTCTCCATCAATTTATTTGGACTGCTCTGGGGGTCGGTAGTAGATGCCGATCTTCGTTTCCAGGCCATTTGTTCCTGGAATTTTGACCCATAGAGACTCTAACTTATCTGTCAGTTGTGGCGTGTTCTCTCCAGCAGATTCAATTTCCTCTTTGACGTATATGGCAACACCCCCACCTTTTTGAGCCACTCTGTCTCTGCGGTATAGTTTGTATCCTGGTAGCACAGTGTCCCAGACGTTTTCCTCAGTCCACCATGTTTCCGTGATGCCTATGATGTCAACGTTATCTTTTTGTGCTATGGCTTCTAATTCACCCATCTTATTTGTAAGGCTCCTTGCGTTTGTGTACATACACTTGAGTTTGCAGGTTTTTCCTTTCTTGCATTTCTTTCCCTCTTATGTCCTTTTCGATCTCTCTTGCCTGTAATCTGGTGAGTCTTTCCCTCTATCTTCTTGCACGGTATCCTCTGGGTATACCGGTTCCTGAACCATCGACTCTCTCTCTCTCTGTCGACTTTCCCCTTCTTCCTAGTTTAAAACTTGTCCACTTCTCTCTTGATGTTGCTTGCAGGTAGCCTCGTTCCGTCTCTGCTGAGGTGTAGTCCATCCTTCCTGTAGAGCTTGTTCTTCCCCCAGAACGTTGGCCAGTTGCGCACAAAGTGGAATCCTTCTTCCTCACACCAGCGCCGCATCCACGCGTTGACTGCTTGCAGCTCCATCTGCCTCTTCTCATCTGCCCTGGGTACAGTAGGATCTCCAAGAATGCTATTCTCTGCGTTCTGGTCTTCAGCTTCCTTCCTAGCATCCGGAACTGGTCCTTCAGTACTTTCCTGTTGTAGTTCCTATTGCTCAAATTGTTCATCCCCAAATGGATCACCACCGCCGTATCTTCTTCTTCCACACTGTTGAGGATCCTGTCGATGCGGCTCACTATGTCTTCTACCTTGGCTCCCGGTAGGCAGGTCACCAGCCGATCAAGTCTTCCTCCCGCTATGTGGCTGTCAACTTGTCTGATGATGGAATCGCCCACGACGATTGCTGTCCTCTCTATCTTCTCCTGATTCTCCAGCCTCAGGTCCGTGTCCCTGGTGTATATCCATCACTCCTGCCGCAGGTCCGTATCCTTCGTTCTTGCTACTGTATCACCCATTTCTTCCTGGAGGTTGTCTATCGGGTGGTCCACACTCTCTGTAGGTGTCTTTCGGCAGTTCCACTGTTGCTGGTAATTCTCCACGGCCTCCCTGTTTGCCTCCTCTATGAACTTCTTCAGCTCTCGGACTTCTTCCTCGATGATGTCTTCTGTCTTGCTTTCTGCTTCCTCTGTCTGGACCAGTGGTTCTTAACCTGGGTTCGACCGAACCCCAGGGGTTCGGTGAGTCAGTCTCGCGGGTTCGGCGGAGGCCAAAACACACCTCCGACTCATATAGCGCTTCGGTCACGTTCAATTATTCACTATCAGTTATTCAGTGATTTTGATCAAGACTGATCGTGTACTCGGTTTCTTGATCTATCAATCTGTAACTAACGCCTTATATACATCAATCAATTTCTGATCAAAATTTGTGATTTAACTGATAGATGATTGAACGTGACCGAAGCGCTTATGATTCGTGATGATACGCCCCGCTTGTCCATAATTGGCTGCAGGTGATCACGCAACATCGCTTGGCCTATCTGTGCTGCAGGGGATTTGATGCGCACAGTAGTCGAATTGTAACTGTTGTGATGGTACGTCGTGTGATACCTAACTTAATATTTTAATCCCATACTAACTATGTCGAGCAAAATACGAAAGTGGTCAGACGAATATGTACAATATGGATTCACATGTATAACGGAACATGATGGGAGTCAGCGTCCTAATTGCATGATTTGCAATGCCAAGTTGAGTAATTCTAGTCTAGCTCCGGCAAAACTAAGGGAACACTTCCTTAAGCTGCATGGAGATGGAAAATACAAGAACACAACGCTCGCTGAATTCAAGGTGAAGAGAGCAAGATTCGATGAAAAGGCTACTCTGCCTGTTCTCGGCTTTGTACCCATCAACAAACTGATCCTCACAGCATTGTACGAAGTTGCTTACCTGATCGCAAAGCAGGGCAAACCACACACCATTGGTGAAACACTCATAAAACCAGCTGTGTTGAAGATGGCGAATATCATGCTGGGAAAAGCGGCTGAAGTTCAGTTATCTGAAATTCCTCTTTCAAATGACATCATCAGCAACAGAATAGAGGACATGAGCAAAGACATCTTGGCTCAAGTAGTTGCAGATCTGATTTCAAGCCCGGCAAAATTCAGCCTTCAACTCGACGAGACCACAGACGTTTCCAATCTAAGCCAGCTTGCAGTATTCGTGCGCTATGTGAAAGACGACATGATAAAGGAAGATTTTTTATTTTGTAAGCCTCTTACAACAACAACTAAGGCAACTGATGTGAAGAAACTTGTGGATGACTTCTTAAAAGGCAACAATCTTTCGTGGGATATGGTTTCTGCAGTTTGTTTGGACGGAGCTCCAGCCATGCTCGGAAGAAAGTCCAGTTTTGGTGCGCTAGTGAATGCCGATGCACCACACATCATTGTTACGCATTGCATTCTGCACAGGCATGCGTTGGCAACAAAAACCTTGCCTCCAAAACAGGCAGAAGTTTTAAAAATTGTTGTGGAATGCGTGAACTATGTGCGAAATAATGCTCTGAAGCACCGCATCTTCAAGGAGCTGTGTAAAGAAATGGGATCTGAATTTGAGGTACTTCTGTACCATTCTAACGTTTGGTGGTTATCCCGGGGACAGGTGCTGAATCGTATTTTTGCCATGCTTGTGGAATTAGCTCTGTTTTTGCAAGAGCAGCAACATTGTCATGCTTCAAAAATTCTGAGTTCATTCTCATTTTAGCGTACATGGCTGATATCTTTGCAGCTCTCAATCATCTCAATAAGCAGATGCAGGGTGGTGGTGTCAACATCATCGAAGCGGAAGAAAACCTGAAAGCTTTTCAAAAAAAGCTACCATTATGGAAACGATAACTTCGCAAACTTTCCCCTGCTAGACAACTGTGTAAGCAAGATCGAAGATATATCTGGAATCGGAGACATTTCTGTACCCGCGGAACTGAAGCAAACTATTGCCATGCACTTAGATGAGCTTGCAAAGTCTCTCGACGGATACTTCCCTACAAGAGAGTCATATCCAGCATGGGTGAGACAGCCGTTCACGTTTAGTGTTGAGACAACAGATGTCAATGATGAATACCTCGATGAAATCATTGAAATTCAGCAGAGCCAGGTTCAACAGCAACTCTTCAGAACAACAACGCTCTCAACGTTTTAGTGTCAACACTTGGTAACGTACCCTGTTATTGCTAAGAAAGCTCTGGAAATTTTCATACCGTTTGTTACAACATATCTTTGCGAGCAATCCTTTTTGAGGATGCTGGACATAAAAACGAAGAAAAGGAACAGACTTTGTTGCGAAAATGACATGAGAGTGGCACTTGCCAAGGTAAAGCTGCGCATTTCTGAACTGGTCTCTGAGAGGCAACAGCAGAAGTCACACTGATTTGCAGTAAATTTCATTATTATGTTATTATTATTCGAAATATAGGAGAACTTTTTTGTTTTCAAAATTGATATTATTTTTTCCCTCACTGTATACCTATGTTTTGAATTTGTAAAAATCATATTTTATTTTTCCAATAAAGAAGGGTTCGGTGAACACGCATATGAAACTGGTGGGGTTCAGTACCTCCAACAAGGTTAAGAACCACTGGTCTGGATGTTCTCTGCATCTCTGTCTCCCTCCTCCCCTGCTTGAAGTGCCCCCAGTTCCAATATTCTGCCCTCCAGGAGTCTGACTTGTCTCTTCAGGCTCTCCAGTTCTCCGCATCGGGCGCATACGTAAGACCGCCTCCCAGAGAGGAGGTATTCATACATATGGCAGACGATACAGAAAACTGGGTAGCTCAACATCTTGCTTCCGTCTGCTGCTTCCATTGCTGTCTGCTTACCGGTCTTATGCGGATGCCTTCTGGGTTTGCTGTGGTTGCGCCTGCTCTTTTATCTGCTTTTTTCCCCCTTTTGTTCTCTCTGCCTCTCTCTGTAGCTGCTTTTCTCCTGCTCAGAGTCAGATCAACTCTGCTCCATTGGCCCCTCCCCTTTTAAGGCGGAGCTTCGGTGGTGGAAGTTGGAGGTGGGTGGTTGGAGCTAACTCTCACCGATTCCCCTATTGGTCTCCTGCCTCTGCTTTTCTCTCCTGCTCTTTTATCTGCTTTTTTCCCCCTTTGGCTTCTCTCTTCCTCTGCCTCTCTCTGTAGCTGCTTTTCTCCTGCTCTCTCCTGCTCAGATTAACCAGTCAGTAACATTGACGGAGAAGTCTCATCAGAGAGGATATCCAGAAACTATTGTGTCTAGAGCAGCTAGACGGGCTCTTTACAATCACAGAGAGGCCCTATTGGAGTATCGGAGGGAACAACCTCAAGGGGATGTGAACCCTTTTGTTTCTAAGTTTAATCAGATGTCTCCTTGTGTGAAACGGGTCATGCAAACACATGTTGGGCTCCTGCGGGTTCACCCCTGTTTTCAGGATACTAGGATCTTTTTTGCTTATGGAAGGAACAGGAATCTATGTGACATCTTGAGCCCTAATATGTTACCTGCAGTGGACAAGGAGGGTGTTCAGAATGGTGAACGGGGATACCACAGTTGTGGTGGATGCTCTGTGTGCTCTCTGATGCTAAACATCACTGAATTTGTGCTTCCGGTTTCAGGACTAAGGTTTAGACTGAAGAGCAATACAACCTGCATTACAGAGGGGGTTATTTATATCATCATATAGCCCCTGTCCTTTGTTATATGTGGGACAGACCTTACGGAAATTGAGGGTCAGATTACTGGAGCACAAGTCATGTATACATACTAAGAGAGTGGAAGAATCCCTGTTAGTGCACTGCCTTGAAGCCCAACATGCTTTTAGTTCACTGCGGTGTGTGGTGATTGATCATCTCCCCTGCTCTGTGAGACGTGGTGACTGGAGACATCAGCTACGTCAGAAGGAACAAAGATGGATCTACAATCTACAAACCATTCACCCAGCTGGGCTGAATGCCCGAATTGAGTGGGTGGCGTTCTTTGGTTGAAGCTGGCTGGGGATTGGTCTGACTGAAAGGGGAGGAGTCTGTACTCCATTTTGAAGATACTGGTTGCTGGAGAATTCCACACCTCAGCTTCTATGTGTGTCGATGTGAGCAGTTGGAGCACTTGGAGAGCCTCTACAGTTGCTGGTGGAGTAGGCTGGAGTAGGTGGAGTCATTCCCCTGACGCAGTTCAGCGAAACGGAAGTTTCCCCGTTGGGAAAGAGTGACTGCAGGGCCAGGCAGACTTGCACTTTTTGGATGCATGGAAGACAGCCTGGACACCGTCTGCAGCAAAGTGTTTGTTTTTTCCTGCTTACCATTGACTGTGTTTGAGACTCATATATGTGCTGCTTGCTTTACTCACATTTTTTGGAGTTTTGTTATTTGGCGTGCTAGATTTTTCTTTTGAGGTGGTTCCTACGAGGGCTACTATAGTGTCTCTCACTGCTGAGTGAACTGATACATTTTGGACCTTGCTTAATGGTTGTTTATAAGTGGAGTATTTTGCCATATGAAGATGAACTGAGGCTTTTTCTCCACTTTTTCCTTTTTCTTGTTGTTTGTGTGTTAAGTGAATGAGCGGGTCTTTGTATGAGTGCAGTGGGTAGACCTGGTGGTGGTGTCAAGTAGGTCCCTTCTATGGTTTCCAATAGGGCATAATTCATTAGTTTTAGGAGTTTTGTATGTCCTTCCTGAGATTTTTTTGGGTAGTTATACTACTGTTCCCCAGGACAAAATGAGCAGACAGATGAAGAAATGTTTTCAGAGATTTAGGAACAAGCTCCCCCTTTCCCAGAAGGTTGCCCAGTTCCTAACAAATCTAAATTCCTCATCCCTGCACCATCATCTCAACCACGCATTGAGACTTCAGAGATCTACCTGCCTTTTGGGTCCTGCGCTTAGAACTGGGAACATTTCTGAAAATGCAACTCCGGTAGATCTGGATTTCAGCTTTCTACCTAAAAGCCTAAATTTGGCTTCCAGAACCTCCCTCTCACATTTTCCTATGTCATTGGTACCTACATATACCAGGACAGCTGGCTCCTTCCTAGCACTATCTAAAATCCTATCTATGTGACGCGTGAGGTCCGCCACCTTCGCACCAGGTAGGCAAGTTACCAGGTGATCTTCATGCCCACCAGCCACCCAACTATCTACATGCCTAATAATCGAATCGCCAACTACAACTGCTGTCCTAACTTTTCCCTCCTGGGCAGAAGCCCTTGGAGACACATCCTCGGTGCAAAAGGATATTGCATTCCCTGGTGGGCAAGTCCTAGCTAAAGAATTATTTCCTACTTCATCAGGGTGATGCTCTCCTTTTATATCATTTTTTTTCTTGTTGTTTATCTATTTATGAAGTTTTTCTAATGTGGGCATGAGTGATAGATTCCATAAAAATGTTTTGCTTATAATGGTATAGATGCTTCTCTTTTCTTTATTGGGATAAGCACTTTTCTGTCCATAGTCTGTATTGAGAAAGACATGGGGAAGCCACTGCTTGCCCTGTATCAGTAGCATAGAATATTGCTACTCCTTGAGTTTTGGCCAGGTACTAGTGACCTGGATTGGCCACCGTAAGAACAGACTACTGGGCTTGATGGAACATTGGTCTGACCCAGTAAGGCTATTCTTATGTTCTTAATTATTATTTGGTTTGTCATTTGAAAATGTTAATAAAAAAAAAATCCTAGTGTTTTGTTTCCTCAGCATGAAATTTCTTAAGAACATAAGAATTGCCGCTGCTGGGTCAGACCAGTGATGCATCGTGCCCAGCAGTCCGCTCACGCAGCAGCCCCCAGGTCAAAGACCAGTGCTCTAAATGAGTCCAGCCTCACCTGCATACGTTCCAGTTTAGCAGGAACTTGTCCAACTTTGTCTTGAATCCCTGAAGGGTGTTTTCCCCTATAACAGCCTCCAGAAGAGCGTTCCAGTTTTCTACCACTCTCTGGGTGAAGAAAAACTTTCTTACGTTTGTACGGAATCTATCCCCTTTCAACTTTAGAGAGTGCCCTCTTGTTCTCCCTACCTTGGAGAGGGTGAACAATCTGTCTTTATCTGCTAAGTCTATTCCCTTCAGTATTTTGAATGTTTCGATCATGTCCCCTCTCAGTCTCCTCTTTTCAAGGGAGAAGAGGCCCAGTTTCTCCAATCTCTCACTGTATGGCAACTCCTCCAGCCCCTTAACCATTTTAGTCGCTCTTCTCTGGACTCTTTCGAGTAGTACTGCATCCTTCTTCATGTATGATGACTAGTGCTGGACACAGTACTCCAGATGAGGGTGCACCATGGCCCAGTACAGCGGCATGATAACCTTCTCCAATCTGTTTGTAATCCCCTTCGTTATCATTCCTAGCATTCTGTTCGCCCTTTTCGCTGCTGCTGCACATTACACGGATGGCTTCATCGACTTGTTGATCAGAACTCCCAAGTCTCTTTCCTGGGAGGTCTCTCCAAGTACCGCACCGGACATCCTATATTCATGCATGAGATTTTTGTCAACAACATACATCACTTTACACTTATCCATGTTGAACCTCATTTGCCATGTCGATGCCCATTTCTCCAGCTTGATTATGTCATATTGCAGATCTTCGCAATCCCCCTGTGTCTTCACTACTCTGAATAACTTCGTATCGTCTGCAAATTTAATCACCTCACTTGTCGTACCAATGTCCAGATCATTTATAAAGATGTTGAAGAGCACGGGTCCGAGCATGGGTCCAAGCACTGAGCCCTTCAGCACCCCACTGGTGATGCTCTTCCAGTCCGAGTATTATCCATTTACTCCCACTCTCTGTTTCCTACGCTCCAGCCAGTTTTTAATCCACGTGAGTATTTCACCCTCGATTCCATGGCTCACAATTTTTCGAAGTAGTCGTTCATGTGGAACCTTGTCGAACACCTTCTGAAAATCCAGATATACAATGTCAACCGGGTCGCCCTTGTCTATCTACCTGTTTACTCTCTTGAAGAAGTGTAGCAAGTTCATCAAAGAAGATCTGCCTTTGCTGAAACTGTGCTGACTGGTCCTCATCAGACCGTGTCCATCAAGGTGATCAATAATGCGGTCCTTTATCAATTATGCGGCCTCTACCATCTTTCCCGGTACCAAGGTCAGACTCACCGGTCTGTAGTTTCCTAGGTTTCCCCTTGAACCTTTTTTGAAGATCGGCGTAATATTCGCCACCTTCCAGTCTTCCGGAATCTTTCCTGATTTGATCGACAGATTGGCTATTAGTTGAAGCAGTTCAGCTATAGACCCTTTCAGTTCCTTGATGACCCTCGGATGGATGCCACCCGGTCCCGGAAACTCCGGAAATTGAGGGCATAGGTTGAAGTTAAGAGGTGATAGGCTTAGGAATAATGTAAGAAAATACTTCTTTACAGAAAGGGTGGTAGATGCGTGGAATAGTCTCCTAGAGGAGGTGGTGGAAATGAAGATTGTATCTGAATTCAAGATAGCATGTGTGGGATCTCTTAGGGTGAGGAGGAGTTAGTGGATGTTATGGATGGGCAGGCTGAATGGGCCATTTGGCCTTTATCTGCCATCATTTTTCTCTGTTTCCCAAATTTCCAATTTGACCGTACTTCAACCAGTGGTCATCTTGAAGGGGCTTGCAGTCATGTCATTTATTTTTTGAGCTTCTGGCATGTCAGTAAGTTTAGGCACTCTATTCTCTGGAGCCTCTTTAAGGGTCATAATCCAGGAACCATTTTTATTCTGGGTTAATTTTATAGCTTTTATTGTTTTTGGTTTTTCTTAAAATTATCTTGCTTATTTGTGGGGTTGTTTTATTGAAAGCCAGCCCTTATCTAGGGATTCTCAATTCTGTGACTCAGTTGAGAAAGCTTGCCTGATGTTCTCTGATGACTGCAGATTAATCCAGCACACAGAACCTTCTCAACCTACCCTTTAAGTTTATATATACGGTTGAAATGTGCTTGTCTGCGCTACACACATCACATGTGCTCTAAAAACGTTCTATTTTATTTATTTATTTATATTAAAAATTTCTGTACCATTTAAAACTAAATGGTTTACATAATTTACATATATAATTTGATAAAAACATAAAACAGACAAACAATCATCAGAAATTATATCTACAAACTAATACCATAGCTTTATATAATGAGAATCATGAATAATTCATCAACTGTGCAGAGCGGAAAATTATTGGCTAAAAAGGGCATCTACAAATCATTGCGTCTTGAATAATTTTCTAAACATGCCCTTTCATATTGGGCCTACGAGGGAGTTCCATATTTAAACTCCTGCACAGCATAAAGTCATTTTACCAGTCTCCACAAGCCTTGGGTTAACATTTGTCTTCAGTAGAGCTAAATTCTCAGAACCAACTGGTAGCCAATGGCTTTATTGGAGCCTTTGCACTCTAATGAACCTCACTCCTAAGCCCCAGAGTATGTGGAGTATAATCTTTCTCATATTTACTTCGAATGATTATGGTAGTACTTGCTTCGTGCCAAAGAGAACTTCCTTCCAGGGTAGATAAGTTGTAAACATGGATAGGCGACATTTCCAGGTGTACCTGAAAATTCTGTTTAATGGCATCCAGAATGCTGAAGGGAAATATTTCAGTATTTTTCTGCCACATTTTCTCTGTTTTGGACTGTATTTCTTGGTACTGGACGAGTTTTTCTCTCCCCGTGTGATTCCGAGAAATCGCTTGTGGAATGTAATTCTGCAAATGGTCATCACATGTGCTCTGAAAAGTTTTCTAGGTTCTTTTTTTATGCATCAGCACTGTTGGATGATTTTACCTTTTGTATGGCTATTATCCTGTGTCTCTGGGGAACACCTATTATAAGTAAGTTAGGTTTGTATAGAAAAACCTGCGGAATGGAAAAGTGCTGGTGGATGCATCACTGAAGCCATCTTCACAGTGCGCAGCAGCCTCGAAAAAAGCCAACAGGATGCTGGGCATCATAAAGAGGGGCATCACAACCAGGACGCGGGAAGTCATCATGCCATTGTATCGAGCGATGGTGCATCCACATCTGGAATACTGCGTTCAGTATTGGTCGCCGCACCTCAAGAAGGACATGGCGGTACTTGAGAGAGTCCAAAGGAGAGCAACGAAACTGGTAAGAGGGCTGGAACACTGCCCATACGCCGAGAGGTTGGATAGGCTGGGGCTCTTCTCTCTGGAGAAAAGGAGGCTCAGGGGAGATATGATAGAGACCTTCAAGATCATGAGGGGCATAGAGAGGATGGATAGGGACAGATTCTTCAGACTGAAGGGGACAGAAAATACGAGGGGGCATTCTGAGAAACTGAAAGGAGATAGGTTCAAAACAAATGCAAGGAAGTTTTTTTTCACCCAAAGGGTCGTGGACACTTGGAATGCGCTACCGGAGGAAGTGATCAGGCAGAGTACGGTACAGGGATTCAAACAAGGATTGGACGGATTCCTGAGGGATAAAGGGATCGTGGGATACTGAGAGAGGTGCTGGGATGTAACACAAGTATAGAAAGCTAACCAGGTAATAAGTATAGAAATCCAACCAGGTCGTGCATGTGCAAGACCGGAGGGTTAGGACTTCGATGGGAAGATAGGACTCAATGGGAAACCAAGGTGGCAAGGGGGCCCCTTCTGGTGACTCAGACAGGCCGTGACCTGTTCGGGCCGCCGCGGGAGCGGACTGCCGGGCAGGATGGACCTATGGTCTGACCCGGCGGAGGCACTGCTTATGTTCTTATGTACACAGATAAGTTCTATTCTTATTGATTTATATTCCGCACTATTCTCATAATAGATTCTAGGCAGATAACATCAATTAAAAAAAAAACTATTGTGTCCAAACAAAATTATTAATTTAACAATCATGAAAAATAAAAGTTTTTACCAATTTTCTAACAGTATAATAATTTTATCTGAATATTCATTGTTGATGGAAAGGTGTGATACCAAATCATACACATAACTTTAGGACAGATCTTTCATGCAGCTGCTCCTGGGATCAGGCCCACTTTAATCCAGGTAAATTTTACAGGAACAAATGTAGCCAGTGAGTTGGGGTGAAGTAGGGAATATTTAAACTAGTAGGGCTTGTCCAGCCTTCTGGAATTCGTGTTCTCTTTCTATTTAATTTCCCCCATGTTTTTATTTATTCTGTACTTCTCTGTCCTTTTCCCGTAGTTCTAATTGCCTCTTCCCCCCCCTTACAGTGCAGCTGTCTGATGAGGACTCAGATGCTATGGTAGATGATCCTAATGATGAAGACTTTGTTCCTTTCCGCTCCCGGAGGCCGACACGCATGTCTCTACGTGCGCAGTTGGCACAGCGTTCTGCTCGTACATCCATAACTAAGATGACATGTGCTCACTGCCGGACGCCTTTACAGAAGGGACAGACTGCATACCAGCGCAAAGGGCAGCCTCAGCTCTTCTGCTCATCTGCATGTCTTACTGCCTTTTCCAAGAAACCGCTGTCTAGGAAGATCTGCGCCTTCTGCAAAAAGTATGTGCATCTTTTCTTTCATTAGTGTCTGTCACTATCTTCTGTCATATCCTTCCACGAAGATTACCTGGGGGCTTCTTCTGTCTAAGTCTCCTAAGCAACGTTCTGTCCCTGCAGTTTAAATATCACTTTTCATATACCTAAACCAGCACAGGAGATATTTCCCAGGGTATAGAAAGTATATGTACAAATGGTTGCTCACTATACCCTAAGATCTATATGCATCACACTTATGAAAGCCCAAAAACGGTGTACTTTTTCAAAGTTGGACTCCTATCAAATTTGGGTGAAAGTAGTGTATACTTTTTTTCTTTCTGTTGCCTTGCTATTACCATCCTCCTTATCCTCATATTACCCTGGGCATCTTTTTTGCTTCAGGGTTACAACTGATCCCTACGTGGACCACTCTCTAGTTCAGAGGTGGCCAGCCACAGACTTCAAGGTCTGCAACCCAGTCAGATTTTAAAGATTTCACACAATGAGTGGAGGAGTAGCTTAATGATTAATATAGCGGACTGCGATCCTGTGGAACTGCACCTCCTTGTGACCCTGGACAAGTCACTTAATCCTCCTTAGGTTGTGAGCCCACAAGAGACAGAGAAAGTACCTATATATAATGTGTACAGTGCTCGTACCTCCAGTAGTGCTATAGAAAGGATTAGTAGTAGAATATGCATGAAAGAGATTTGCATATACTGCTTCTATTGTGTGTAAATAGATCTCACGATATTCATTGTGGAAATGTTAAAAACCCAACTAGGTTGTGGCTCTTGATGACTGAGGTTGCTCACCTCTGCTCTGACTGGACAGCAGAAAACCAAAATTACCATGGAGCCAGTATTCATCAGGCCACTTGATCGTAAAGCTTATGTGGGTAACTAATCTAATCTAATCTTCCATTTGTGAGTCGCACATACCTATACAAGTTAAGACCTATTCAATAGAAACAATTAAGGAAAGTTTTGGATTTAGAAACCAGCCCATAAACTTAGGAGCCAATGACTGAGACTCTTTCCACTAACTGTCTCCACTGAAGTTGAAGAGTTGGGGGTCTTTTCTGAGATCTAGCACAGTTCCTTTAGGGCCTGGTTTACTAAGGCTGTTTCCCAGAGGCCACTGGCAGAAATACACAGCTAGCTGCACCCCTTACAAGCCAGCTTCCCCCACCCCCCAGCTCCTAACACCAGCCAACTAGACCCTGTTCGTGACCTAGCAAGCCTGTGATCCATAAGCCAATCCTCTACCCTAGCAAGTCAGCCAGCCAGACCCTATTCCTGTGCTAACGAGCCAGTCAGCCACCCCCTAACTTCATCCTTCTTTACGACTAATCTTCTCCCTACTGTCTGCAGAGCAGGAACTTCCTCCTCTCTACACACTGTGGCTCTGGATGAGTCTGCATAGTGCAGACAGGCCCACCCACAAAGAGGGCACATAAACCCCAGGAAATTTCTACTTGCCATGGCAGCCAGCATCTCAGACTTTACACAATCTGGGTTAAAGATATTTTTGCAGTCTGACTTAACTAAGTCCAGGGTTGCAGGTCTTGTGACTCTTATTTTTTGATCATTGGGAAATGGAAGGTGATGGACTTTGTTTGTTTTATGCCAGCTGCAGTAGCCCAAAAAAATCCAGATATTTAATGCTGGTATCTGGGTGATGGATGGCAGTGAATATCTAGATAAAATGGTGATAAATGCCCTTGTCTGGCTAGTTACCTATTTAGTGGACTAAGGCTAGTTGTTAAGATACAGTAAAAGTCCACCTAATACTGCATCTTAATTTTCCCATGGGAGTCACTAACCTGCAGTATCTATGTACTGATGCTCCAAGCTGCTTCTTAAAGTGTCTTCCCAATCTAAAAGGAAGCCTCCCTCCAGCCTGCCTTGTACAATCCCTGAGGTCTAGTTGCATTAGGGCAGGGCTGCCCGAGTCCAGTCCTCGAGATCTACTGGCAGGCCAGGTTTTCAGGATATCCTCAATGAATATGCATGGGAGAGATTTGCCTGCACTGCCTTCTTGGTATGCAAATCTCTCTCTCATGCATGTTTATTGTGGGTATCCTGAAAACCTGGCCTGCCAGTAGATCTCGAGGACCAGACTTGGGCAGCCCTGCATTAGGGTATACCCAATTCTCAGTTGTTCAAGATAGTACTGGCAGCCCCCTACTGGTAGTCTTGTGCTATATCACTAGGAGGTCTAGCTATTGAAACTACCACTAGGGTTGCTGGGACCATTTTTGAATTGTGTTGCATTTGATTCCACCATCTGCTCATCCCCTTTTCTAAGGAGAAAAGTTTCCTTATTATTCACACTTTATTTCCTTTCAGCCATGTCATGACCTCCTTGTTTCTAAAAGTCTTTACATTGGAACAACATAGGGCTCGTCTGCATTTTTTTATTCCCTTTGAGTTATTTGAATGTTAAATATCTCTATTCTTGCATCCCGTCTTGAAAGGAGCAATGCATAATATTCAAGTAATTTATGCAGATAAGGGAAATGAGACTTTTTTGTTCATCCTTCAGTCAAATGACCCCTCTTCTGTGCTGATACTTTGCTTCCTCATTTGTCTTAGGGAAATTGTGAACAGTAGAGAATCTGTTATGGCACAGACTGGGTCAGGAGGGTCTTTTCGTGAATTTTGTACTTCTGCCTGTCTCTCCTTATATGAAGCACAGCAGCAGAAACCTGCAGCAGAGACAGCTGATACCCCAGATATCATCAAATGCAGCATGTGTCACAAACCTGGAGAGGTGAGTAGTAAGTTGTGTCTCAGGTGGCTTTTGCAATAAAACTTTAATTTACCTAGGTTATCCTTCCAACAATGACCCGCATACAGATTTCATAATGGGTGAGTAGAAAGAGTAAATTAGATGGAGGCTGCCATGGCAAGGTGTTTGCAGCATAGCCCACCTGGGTGTAGTTTCTGTAGAGAAACGTGTGACGCTCCATGTCAACATTTTACAGACTTGCAAAATGTCTGCAGCACAAATATAGCCACATGTTATGTTACGTTAATATAATTCTTCTAATCCGCTACTTTCTTACACAGGTTCAGCTTTAATAGAAGTAACTGTGAGCAATTGAAAATATCACTTTTCCACATAGTCCCCATGTAGGACAATGCATTTGTTGTATCTTTCAAATAGCTTCTGCATTCCTGCAGAGAATACATTTTTTGGCTGCTCCCAAAACCAGGTGAGCACTGCTTACTTTACTTCATGCTCTGCCTTTTGCTCTCCGGGTCGCAGTGCTGCACCCATGTCTCATCGCTGGTGACAATTATCTCCAGAATACTCGGAACTTCTTCATGCCATCTCTGGAACCTCCATACGCTGTTTGAGAACCTATTTCTGTATCCCAAGTCATCATGTATTATGGCAAATACAGATCTATAGCTGATATCCAAATATGCAGCCAATTGAGACAGTTATCAGTCAGTCTTCTCTAATCAAGGCATCCACCCTGTCAATATGCGCTTGTGTGCGTAATGTTAATGGGTGACCAGAACAACCTTCATCGGTTACACCTGTTCTTCCCACTTTAATCCTTTTTACTCACTCATAAACCTTTCATTGATTCATGGTGCTATATCCATACTGAGTCAATATCTAACTCTGAATTTCCATAGGTTTCACTCCCTTTGCCAAAGTGCTTGGAGACATTATCCCTGAGAGGAATAACTCTACCTAGCAAGAGGATCTATATAAATACTATATCAGGCTCTAGAAGCAGTAAAAGCATAGAACTGCAGCTTGCAGTGCAACAGCTTAGTTGTACATGCAAAATATGGTTCCACTTCTTCACTAAATACAGCTCCCTCCCCCCCACTACACTCTATCCTAACTTTCTTCAGTTTCTAGGCCCCCTCCTTATCACAGTTTCGTAGCCTTTTCCAATCTGCAGTAAGTCATTATACAGGCTTCCACCCACCACCATGCTCTCTCTTGCTTTCTCCAAGCTCTTTATCCACTAACTGATCTGAATGGAGTGTAGCTAGCTGTAGTCTCTCCAGAGAGGCAGCAGCAGCTGTACAGAGCTCTGGGTTCCAAACTCGTCAGCAGTTGCAATGGAAGTGGGGATTAAATGAAAATGGAAAGGGGGAGATACCAAGAAGTAAGGCTGAAATAAAAAGTAACAGTGGACATGAGAGAAAGAGTAGTTGTGGGAGAGCTTGTGGACGCTGTAGTACAGTGGCCCCCAATCCTGTCCTGGGGGACCACTAGCCAGTCAGATTTTCGGGATAGCCCTAATGAATATGCATGGGGCAGATCTGCATGCCTATCATCTTCATTACATGCAAATCTCTTTCATGCATATTCATTAGGGCTATCCTGAAAACCTGACTGGCTGGTGGTCCTCCAGGACAGGGTTGGGAATCACTGCTATAGTAGCTTTGATCTGAATAAGGCAGGCGATTGGAAGTGTTAGATCCTTTATTTTTTATTGCTGAAGCTATATGAAGTAAGATTGGTGTTGGGAGGACTTCAGCGAGCATGTTGATCTGGGCTCCGTTTTAGTGAGGTCATGGCCCCTGTGATTCATGGATGGAGAGCAGATCAGTTAAAGGCTTGCCTGGTAATTAAGAGAAAAGATAGGTGGGTGGGATGTACAGCTTTCTTGGATGTAGGATTGATGTCCTTGGGAACGAGAACAAGATAAGCGGATTATATAATACTGAAGGGAAATTTGGTACTTGAATGGGCAACTAATTGAAATATCTTTTATTGTGTTTTTACAGATTCAACATGAGGTGAGCAATGGGAACGTGGTCCACCGGCTCTGCAGTGATGCTTGTTTTACCAGATTCAGGGCCACGAAGGGCTTGAAAACCAACTGCTGTGATAACTGTGGCATTTATATCTATAACAAGGGACTTCCCCTAGAATATCTGTTTCACGAAGGGCAGCAGAAACGATTCTGCAACTCAATGTGTTTAAACAGCTATAAAAAGGTAAGCACTGTTTGCAAAACTGGATTAAATCTGGTAGGGGGAGGGGGGATGGACCAAGGGTACAAAGTTGTATCTGCTCTAAGAATAGAAAAAAATACTAAACAGTACACAAGAGAACTTTCAGAAGCCTTTCATGGGTGAAGCAGTGCTTTCTGTGCACATCCAGTATCCATTTGAGGTTATGCAGATGACCTGTGAGTGATTGAGTTCACCTGGACTGAGTGAAGGTAGACATTGGGGAGAGTTTGCATTTTTATATTGTAAAGCCAGAAAAAAGGAACAGATATTGTTATACGTTTAAAACAAATCTCCATTCTCAAATATGACACTACTTAGTAAAATATTGGATTTGTAAAGAAAATAGAACAAACCAAAACTTTCCCCCATTTCTCCTCCTCCCTATGTCCCTTAGCCACCTCCTCACCTATCCACTCAGGCTCCCTCTTCTCCACAGCAGGACCTCATAGTCTCACTTCCAAATTATTTAAAACTGCATTCTGAACACACATCGTCAAAGTTCCCAAAAAGGGGGTCCACACTAATAAGAACTGCTACTTAGTCTTGCTCTCTGTCGCATCCATAGACATGTATTTTATTTTTGGTTATGTGGAAGAATTAGTAATTCATGCCCTATAGTCCTCCAAGTAACTCTAAGCTGTTGTTAAAATTGTCTGTAGTACCTGAAGATTGGAGGGTGGCCAATGTTACGCCGATTTTTAAAAAGGATTCCAGGGGAGATCTGGGGAATTACAGACTGGTAAGCCTGACTTGAGTGCTGGGCAAAATAGTGGAAACAATTATAAAAAATAAAATTGTGGAACATGTAGACAAACATGATTTAATAAGACAGAGTCAGCATGGATTCAGCTGAGGGAGATCTTGCCTCACCAATTTGCTTGACTTCTTTGAAGGTGTAAATAAACATGTGGATAAAGGTGAGCCAGTTGATGTAGTGTAAGCATGTTAAACTCGCAGCCCACAACAAACATATTTGCGGCCCAGCCAATGTAATCCAATAAGTCATAACTAGAGTTACAAAATTTTTCCCACAATCCATCAGCGCCGAGCAGTCGCCTATCTAAGTCAGTCGAAAACGATACAATGTAAGAGTATAACCAGTTGCTTCTTATTAAGTACTACGATGCAGATGAGTTTGGTACCTGAGATAAGTTCTTGCCTCTAGTCATAACGCACCATTTCTCCCCCAATAATACTAACAGTGAATCATATGATAATACCTACCACGCCATTAGTCTTGTATTGACTTGCTTGGTGTGCCTAATAGAGAGCTGCACGGGAACGGGGATGACGGGAATCCCGCGGGACCCGCGGGGATCCCGCGGGTTCCCCCTTTGGGTCACGGGGATCCCGTGGGGACGCCCCCTAGGGTCGCGGGGATCCCGTGGGGACGCCTCCGAGGGTCGCGGGGTTCCTGCGGGGTTGGATCGCAGCGGGGTTGGTCGAGCCGCGAGGGTAGTCTCCTTCTCCTTACCTGCCCTGTCGCAGCACACATCCGAACGGAAATCTTCCCGATGTCAGCGCTGACGTCGGAGGGAGGGCTTAAGCAAAGCCCTCCCTTCCTCCGACGTCAGCGCTGACATCAGGAAGACTTCCGGTCGGCTGTGTGCGGCAGGGCAGGTAGGAAGAAGGCAATGGCGTACGAAAGAGGGGGGAGGGGGCGGACCGCCCCGGAGAATGTGCACAGCCGGTCAGATCCCCCGATCGACCGACAATAGGCCCGGCCGACAAATCTCCCTGCCCTGTAGCCGCGAATCTAAATTACCTCTTACAGCAGCTTCACTACTTCAGCTGCTGTAAGAAGGTAATTTAGATTCGCGGCTACAGGACAGGGAGATTTGTCCGACCGGGCCTGTTCTGTTGTCGGTCGGGTGCAAAAGCGCCACAAAGGTGGAGGCAGGGAGGGAGGAAAGGTGGAGTGGAGAAGAAAAGACGCTTAAGGGGGGAGAAGGCCGCTGAAAGCACTGGGGAAGACAAAGGGGTGGAAAAGAACGCTGAAAGGACATGGGGTAAACGGGAGGAAGGGGGGGAAAGGACCCTGAAAGCACTGGGGAAGACAAAGGGGTGGAGAATGCCACTGAAAGGACATGGGGAAGACAGAGAGGGGAGAAGGATGCTGCCTGACAGGACATGGGAAAGATGGTGGGGGAGAAGGACACTGAAAGGAAATGGGGAAGAGGGAATGGGAAGAAGACGCTGGCAGGGAAGAAGACAGAGGTGCCAGACTATGGGGGGAGCGGAGGGAAAAAGATGGGTGCCAGACCAATTTGGGAGGGGGGAGAAAGGGAGAGGCACAGTAACAGAGCAAATGGAAGACACAGAGAGAAGAGAGGCAGTGGATGGAAGGAATTGAATGAGAACATGAAGCAGAAACCAGGCAATAAAGGTAGGAAAAAAATTATTATTATTATTTTTTTTTGCTTCAGGATAAAGTAGTATATTAGTTGTGTTGATAAAAATTTATAAACATTAGAGGCTCTGGTAGAAACCCGTTTACAAAGTATGTATTCTTCCCAATTAATATTTCCAAATTAATAAAGTCTTTTTGCTTATTTTTAAATGGGTTTCTACCAGAGCCTTTAATTCAGTAGCATAATTAAATGAAATAACTATTTCTGTAGTTTATAGGGACGGGCGGGGACGTAGGGGATTCCTCGCGGGGACGGGCAGGGACGGAGGGGATTCCTCGCGGGGACGGGTGGGGACGGAGGGATTCCTCACGGGGACGGGTGGGAACGGGTGGGAGTCCTCACGGGGACGGGTGGGACTTTGGCGGGGACGGGTGGGGACGGGTGGGATTTCTGTCCCCGCGCAACTCTCTAGTGCCTAACAGGAAATATTTTGCCTTTGGAGTACAATAAAAATACGAGTATAGCTTTATTTACATTACACTTATTAATTTATGCAGTTATTCTGTGTCTGGCAAGTTAATATTTAAGAAAAAAGTACTGGTTTTTATTGGAATGTTTAATTTTTTTGTGTTAACGATTACTCATTTATTTCAGCTTTGTATTCAATATGTAGATCATAATACTATGCTTGAGTGTTTAGTTACCATAGGAATTTCTGACCATGCATTGAATTGGTTCAAGGGTTTCTTAAAAAAATGTACTTACCAAGTTTTTAATGATGAAGTTTATTCTTCAGCTTGGAGTAATACTTGTGGAGTCCTTCAGGGATATCTGTTGTCCCCCATCTCTTTTTAATCTCTACATGGCTTCTGTGAGTTCAGAATTATCTAAGTTGAACTTACAGTCATACTATGCAGATGATATTTTCATTGTTATACCTATTATCTCGCTGTATATATTTGATCTTGTGGAAAAATGGGCCAGGAATTTCAAACTTAAACTGAATTCAGAAAAAAACAAAAAGTTTTCGTAGCAAGTCCACTTAATAAAATCAAGGAGACTTTTCTAGTACTAAATGGGATAAATTACATTATTCATTTTAGATCAGGGGTGTCAAAGTCCCTCCTTGAGGGCCGCAATCCAGTCGGGTTTTCAGGATTTCCCCAATGAATATGCATGAGATCTATTTGTATGCACTGCTTTCATGGTATGCTAATAGAGCTTATGCATATTCATTGGGGAAATCCTGAAAACCCGACTGGATTGTGGCCCTCGAGGAGGGACTTTGACACCCCTGTTTTAGATTAATCTTTAACTTTTGAAGCTCTTACAGATATGAATTACTATACTCTCTGGAAATTGCGCTCTCAAGTCATATTTTGACTTTTCATCTTTCAGGTTACTAGTAGAGAGCTGCCCGGGAACGGGGACGACGAGAATCCTGCGAGACCCGCGGGGATCCCGCGGGTTCCCCCTTCAGGTCACGGGGATCCCGTGGGGATGCCCCCTAGGGTCATGGAGATTCCATGGGGATGACCCCTAGGGTCACGGGGATCCTGCGGGGGTTCGATGCAACTGGAGCCGCGAGGCTCGTCTTCTTTTTCCTATCTGCCCTGCCGCAGCACACAGCCAACCGGAAGTATTTCCCGATGTCAGCGCTGACGTTGGAAGAAGGGCTTAAACAAAGCCCTCCCTCCCTCCGACGTCAGCGCTGACATTGGGGAAGACTTCTGGTCGGCTATGTGTGCTGGGGCAGTGCAGGCAGGAAATAGAAGACGAGCCTTGAGGCTCGAGCTCCATTTTGCTGGTAATTTGCTTGCAGATGAGGGCTGGGAGGCGGAACACAAAAGGGGGGAGGGAGTGCGTTTTTGGACACAAGGCATGAATTTGGGAGAGAGGATGGAGGAAGGGAGGGAAAGAGGTGGGGGAGGGAGTGCGTTTTTGGACACAAGGCATGAATTTGGGAAAGAGGATGGAGGAAGGGAGGGAAAGAGATGCTGAGGTGGGGGAGGGAATGCGTTTTTGGACACAGAAGGCATGGACTTGGGAGAGAGGAAGGGAGGGAAAGAGATGGTTGTGTACACGGGAATGGAAGAAAGGAGAATTTTTGGTCATAGGGAGGGAGTGAGGTACAGATGAGAGGGAGAAATATTGTGGTGGAAAGGGAACAGTGGGACAGATTGAAATGGATGCAAGAGGGAGGAATGTTGGACATAGTGGTGAAGGGAATGGAGGGAGAGATGTGGCATGGTGCTGGAGAGGGGTGATAAAAGGAGAAATGTTGGGCATGGGGCTGGTGAGCAGGCACGGAAAATGAGAAAGGGATAAATGCTGGACCATGGTAGGAGGAACCAATGGACAGCAACAGAAGAATTTACAGAAGATGGGAAAGCGGAAAAAAGAAACTGGGACCAACTTTATGGAAAAATAAGTCTCTAGACAACAAAGGTAAAAAACGGAATTTATTATAATAATAATAATAATAATAATAACTTTATTTTTCTATACCGCCACAGTCAGACGACTTCTAGGCGGTTTACATAGTAAGAAGGCTGGACATTCAGCGAATATTAAAGGTTTTAAAACAATACAAAACAAAACAATAGATCCACATACAATACGATACTATACAATACCGTGAGTCTGAATAACAATACTATACATTAAGTCTAAATACAATACTATACATTAAGTCTAAATACAATATCGTACAAAGAGTCTAAATGCAATACAATAGTTTAGAGGCGAAAGTTACGTATTAATTGATTGGAGATCTAAGGGTAATGAGTGTCTGAGGGATTTAGAACAACCATGAGTTGGAGTTCTGGGTTCGAGGAGATCAAAGTATGAGGGGTTTGTAGAGAGAGAGAAAATGCGTTTAATGGGGAGAGGAGACCTGGTGGCGTTGGGGACCGTTTTAGTCAATGTATTTTGCGAATAGGGCAGTTTTGATTGTTTTGCGGAATGCATTATAAGTTACATTGGGTTCGATTATGTGGTTTTTCAGCCAGATTTGCTGTCTGTTCGCTTGGAACTTAAAGGTTCTATCCAGGAAGGCTTTGTATCTGCAGCCTGTAATCTTTGGATATGCAAAGATGTTTTTGTTCCTGGTCGTTCTTGTGGGGTTGTGTAGGGTGAAGTGTGTTTGTAGATATGAAGGTGCTAGTCCCCAGGCTTGTTTAAAACAGGTGCAAGCAAATTTGAATATAATTCGCGCTTCTATTGGAAGCCAATGCAGTTTTTTATAGTAGGGGCTGATGTGGTCGTTTTTTCTTAGTCCGAAAATTAGGCGGACGGCGGTGTTTTGTATGAGTCTTAGTTTTTTGATTGTTTTTTGTGGGATGCCCAGATATATGATGTTGCAATAATCAAGAAGGGATAGGATCAGTGCTTGTACCAGCAACCTGAATGATGTAGGGTCAAAGTATTTTTTTATGGTCCTTAGTTTCCATAGCGTGTAAAAACATTTTTTCACTAGTGAGTTTGTGTGGTCAGTCATAGTTAGATGAGTGTCTAGCGTGATACCTAGTATTTTTATGTTTTTGGAAATTGGGTATTCGTGGTTGTTTATTTTTATCGATGTATTCGTGATTTTGTCATTAGGACTAGCCAGAAAGACTTTTGTTTTCTCTGCGTTTAGTTTTAGTTTGAAGTTGTTGGTCCATTTATTGATTTCGGTCATTGTGTATGAGAGGTTATCTACAATTTCTTTTGTGATGTCGTTTAAGGGTATAAGGATGGATATGTCGTCGGCGTAAATGTAGTGTATTAAATTTAATTTTTGTAGTAGGTGGCCTAAGGAGGCGATATAGATATTGAAAAGTGTGGGTGATATTGACAAAAATATGTTAGCTTTGGGAAATGTATATAGTAGATGTCTTTGTATTGTGTTCAAAAGAAAAGGAAATGCATTTCTGGTTTTATTTCTACAGTGTTGAAGTACTTGCTGTGACTGGTGGGGATCCCCAAGCACCGCCAGCAGAGGACCTCCTCTAGAGATGGCCAGAACTCCCCTCCGCCAAGCACAGCAGTCACTGGCAGCATCCATGAGCCACTGAGGTGCCAACATCTGTGACTCAGGGACGCTACTGCTGCCTGCCAAGCTTGGCAAAAGGGACCCCCGGCCAACTGCAAAGGAAGTCCTCAGCTGACAGCTTGGGGGTTCTCATCAGCTGAGTATTTATATTTTATATTTACATTAGAGGCTCTGGTAGAAACCCGTTTACAAAGTATGTATTCTTCCCAATTAATATTTCCAAATTAATAAAAGTGTCTTTGATTATTTGTAAATGGGTTTCTACAATTCAGTAGCATAATTAAATGAAATAACTATTTCTGAAGTTTATAGGGACGGGTGGGGACGAAGGGGATTCCTTGCGGGGACGGGTGGGATTTTGGCTGGGACGGGTGGGATTTCTGTCCCCGCGCAACTCTCTAGTTACTAGTTCAATCTCTTGTATTAAGTACTTTGGATTATTGTAATATTATTTACCTGTGATCTTATAAAGAAAAACCCGTCAAGAGACTGTGAATTATTCAAAATACAGCAATATGATTGATTTTTGGTTTGAAAAAATCTTAACATATCACCCCATATTATAAAAAAATTACACAGGTTACCAGTTGAAGCCAGAATTATCGGGTCCTTTTACTAAGGCGCGCTAGTCTATGGACGTGTTAGCATTTAATGCGCGCTAAAATGCCTTAATAAAAGGACCCCTATATTTTAATTTACATGTCTGTTATAAAATGTTGTTAGGCTTTGCACCTATTTACCTTTCAAAACATTTTGTATTTTCTGCGAATTTACGATGTACACGCGGAGGTTCTTTGTTCTCATTTCCTACATTGAAAGGATGGGTTTATAAAAGGTTGCTGGATAAAACTCTATCCTATCAGGCTGATATTTGGGGTAAAACCATAAGTGAATTGCTACTAAACTCTTCTACATATCAAACATTTAGAAGATCTTTGAAAACTTATTTATATGATAAATTTGTTTAAACTATCTTAGTGATGTATTTCTGGCATGTGTTCATGTATGTACCTTCGCTGTGTTTGGCAGCTTCTCTTGATATAAACCACTCTGAACTGTAAGGTATTACGGGATATAAATAAACTTTATTATTATTATGTCTTTATCAAAACCAAGTGGTAATAAAACTAATGAAAAATTGCTGATGAACATTGAAATTTCCAAGAAAAGTGGGAATTGGAGTATTTTTGCTGTGAAGTAAAAGATAAAATAATTTGCTTGATATGTAATAATGCTATTCGTGTGCCAAAGTCATATAACATTAAACGGCACTATGAACAGCATAAATCAAAATATAGCAATTACGAAGGATTAATGAGACAAGAAAAGTTGAAAGAGCTCAAGTTGGGATTGAAGAAACAACAGTACATGTTTACTAAAGTATCACAAGAAATTGAATCAGAGTTGATAGCTAAACACTCGAAATCTTTTACCGGAGGTGATTTCATCAAGGAATGTCTAATAAAAGCTGCAGAAATTATTTGTCCTTGAAGTGTGAAGGTTTTTCAAACAATTTCTTTGTCTCGAAATACAGTTGCAGAATTATTGATTTGGCCAGCAATTTAAGTGATTAGATCAAAGCAAAATCATCTAGTTTCGAAGCTTTTTCCATTGCCTGTGACGAGATTACAGACATTGAGGGTGTAGCTCAATTAGCTTTGGTTCTTCGTGCTTGCGACACGAATTTCAAGATTTTTGAGGAATTATTGGAACTAGTACCGATGTGTGGTACTACAACAGGTCAAGATATATTTAATTGTGCTTATGAACTTCTGCAAAAATACAATTTACCTCTGTCAAAACTAACTTCTGTAGCTACAGTTAGAGCTCCTTCAATGGCCGGAAAAACCAATGGTTTTGTGGCATTACTGCGAAAAAAACAAAGTGAAACTTGTGACGGATCCAAGATTAATCATACACGTTGCATTATGCATCAAGAAGTATTATGCACAAAGGTAATAAACATGGAAAATGTGTTGACATTTGACAAAAAAATTATTAATTTCATAAGATCTCGAGGCTTAAATCAGCAACAATTCTCTGCTTTCTTAAGTGAATTAGAAAGCGAATTTTCTGGTTTGTCCTACTTTACCAAGGTATGTTGGCTTTCCTGTTCCAAGATCTTTACACAATTCTGATTGTTTTCTGATCCAGTATGGTTACAAGATTTATCCTTCATGGTTGATACAATAAAACACTTAAACGATTTAAATTTAAAACTGCAAGGAAAAGATCAGATCATTATGAACATATGTAATGTAATGTAATGTAATTTATTTCTTATATACCGCTACATCCGTTAGGTTCTAAGCGGTTTACAGAAAATATACATTAAGATTAGAAATAAGAAAGGTACTTGAAAAATTCCCTTACTGTCCCGAAGGCTCACAATCTAACTAAAGTACCTGGAGGGTAATAGAGAAGTGAAAAGTAGAGTTAGAGGAAAAATAAAAATAAAATAAACATTTTAACAAGACAGCATTGATCTAAATACTTTGGAAGGTAGAAGAGAGGAGAAAAAGGAATAGAAGCAGAAGGGGGAGCCGTTGAACAGTAGAATTCTGGAGAAATTTAAATGATAGAAATAGAACAAAACAAAGACAAAAGGCAAAACAATAGATAAGATTAAAGATAAATCATAAGCTGGAAAGAAAAATAAAATAAAACTTTGTCTTCAATCCACGGTTTCAGCGTCAGTGATGAAGTGGAGCAAGTAAGTTTAGGAGGAGCGATTGACGTTTGCAGAAATATGTGATCAAATTAAAGCATTCCAATGTAAGCTAGATCTTTGGGAAAAGTAATTGAAAAATGCAATTTCACCTAAACTTAATTTGTTTATGGTGCACGTCAGAAAGTGCGTTAAATCTTCATCGTATCAAAAATATGCAGAAAAAAATTTTAAGCCTTAGAACTGAGTTTGAAACAAGATTTGCAGATTTTAAATCTTTGAAATATGTGATTTTCGGTGATGTTATGTAGTTGAGCAGACGCTGAGAGGCTCTGCTCCCATCCTCGAGTCCTCCTAACATCGATAAAAATCTCTATTTTGTCCCGATTGGGGAGTAATTTGAGTTAGATTGGTTGCCTACCAGAGGACAGCGGCTTTTAAGTCGATTAGCGCTTTCCATAGCTACTAAATCAGTCCGCAAGGAGCGGGACCATGGTAAGCCCCTTGAATGAAAGATGGCGTCGTATTCCAGCCCTGCTAGACCCGCAATTACTCCGGAGTGGACGGCAGAGATAGTGGCAGAAATAACGACGGCGGTGGAGATAGCGATTGATAAAAAAATTGCAGCAAAAAAAATTGATGCTACCTATGAGCGTCTGGACAGCATGGGTCTGGAGCTGGATGATGCACAGCATCGGGTGAGTGCCTTGGAGGATAAGGTCTCCTAGTTGGAAACTGAGGCTACCTGCATGGCAAAGCAACTTGAGATGCTGACTCAAAAAGTCGACGACTTGGAAAACAAAACCTGGCAAAATAAGCTGCAGCTGGTGGGCCTACCGAAGCGTATCCTTGATATCGACCTGATTGACTTCTTGGAGACCTGGATTCCAGAATCTCTTTCACTGGATTCCTGTTTGGGCAAGTTTCAGGTGGAACGTGCTCATCGCCTGGGACCCAAGGGAGCAGAGGGAGCAAGACTTTTGAGTGGTCATCTTCAAAATACTGAACTGTGCTCATAAAATGGCAATTTAACAAGCGATTAGAGCCGGCATGGGACTTTGCCACCAGAATAAGAACATTTTATGTTTCTAGGACTACTCCATGTGGCACGGCGCAGGGAATTCACACCTATTCAGCGCTTTTCAACCACATCAAATTTGCCTTACTTTATCCCGCCCATCTTCAGATCCAGTGTGAAGGTTGGGCCCAAACTTTTGATTCGCTTATTGAAGTGCTCACCTATGTGAACACTCTGGGCATTATCGTAGTACCGCCAGAGGACTGCCGCCCCCAGAGGGGGCCTGTGGAACAACCTGTGGGAGAATCTTAAACTCCAGAGTGTTTGGACTTTGGTAATGTTGTGGTAGAGCCAAAGAGTGCATGGGGTGTATGAGGAGAAGGGGAGGTCTTCATGGAGTGCCAGTGGGATGTTGTGAGGGTTGATTGTGTGGCATATGGTTTGGGTGCAGGTTTATTGGGATTCCATCATGTTTAATTTTTGTAAAGGGGAGAGGATTGGGACGTTTACTGTGGAGCGAGTTTCTTGGGATGGTATTGGGGGTTGGGGAGAGACTCCATGACAAATGGGTTCTGACGATGGCGGGGTTCATCACTCCAATGTCAGCCTTTGGTTCGCTTGGTGGGGAATAGGGTGGTTTCATCTTGGTATATTGCTAGTGGGCACTGGATCTCTTGGTTTCTAATGAGGTTTGACCTGCTGGTTTCTTTTTGGTATGATAATGGGTGAATCCACTTTGCGGACATGCTCGTGGACTGTGGCCGGTATTAATTCGCCAGTAAAACGTTCTAAGATTTTACAGCTCTTGAAAAAACAGAACATGCATATTGCCTGTCTTCAAGAGACCCACTTATCTGACAGTGAACATGATAAATTGGGCAGGGGCTGGGTTAAGGAGGTCTATTATTCCACAGGCATTACCCATAGAGCAGGGGTGGCAATATTGTTAAGTAAATTTTTTCAGTATACTGTTCATAAGGTTCTCAGGGATGAGGAGGGATGTTATTTGTTTCTTCATCTTGATGTTCAGGGTCAGAAGCTGGTAATTGCCAATATATATGCCCCGAATGTGTTTAACATGGATTTTTTCCCCACAGATTATGGGTTTATGTGCCACCTTTCCTAATCTTCCTCTTTTGCTGTTTGGAGATTTCAACACAGTGCTTGACTCAGATATGGACCAGCTGGGCGGGGCATCCCCTACGGATTTCAGGCCGGCACGCGGGTTTACTCAGTTCTGTCAGGTATTGGACTTGGGTGATGTCTGGCGCCTTTACCATCTGGTGGAAAAGGATTATACACATGTTGCCCGGGCGCATCCCACAATGTCCCGTGTTGATTACATAATGGTTACCTCTTCCTTTTTTCCTCAGGTCAGTAGAGCTAAAATTGGCATGCCCACTATTTCTTATCATGCCTTTGTGTAGGTGGAAGTTTGAGGCTTGCAGAGTAGGCACCAACCTGGTCAGTGGAGGTTTTCTCATTGCCTCTATTGGGATCAACACTATAGGGCCTATATTGTTCAAAAATAGCAACAATTTTTGTTTGATAATGATCCCTCTACTTCAGATCTAGTTTTGTTGTGGGAAACTGCTAAGACTGTGTTCCTTTGGGAAACTAAAGCATATGTTTCCCGGAAGTGGAAGTAACATTCTAGGGATTTGTATTTGCAGCACAACATTGAAGTCTGTAATCATCAATGGATTAAATCACGAAGCCAGATAGATAGGGACTCACTTCATGTTGCCAGAGTTGCTCTTCAGGCTAAGATTCATGAACATACTATGCATTTCCACCAATTTTGTAAACACAGATTCTATAGATATGGTAATCGTTCTGATAAATTGTTGGCTCATCTGGTGCATCCCTGGCAGGGCCCTCATTTTGTAAGGGGATCTTGCAATGCCAAACTCTTGTAACCGATAGGGAACGCCTTACTGAGATTTTTTACCGTCATTTTAAGGAGTTCTATTCTAAGACACAGTCTCCTCCAGGTGCCATGGCTGATTATTTGGAGTCATTGTCTCTTCCATGATTCCTGGGGGACGACTGTCAGTCTTTACCTATTACAGAACTGGAGATTAGGCAGGTTATTAGGGCCTCCCCGTTATCTAAAGCCCTGGGACCTGATGGTCTTTCTTCTGAGTTTTATAAAATCCTGCAAGATTTGTAACAGAGTAGACACCGAAGAGGGAGTGGAAAATATGAAAAAGGATCTGCAAAAGTTAGAGGAATGGTCTAATGCCTGGCAACTAAAATTCAATGCAAGGAAATGCAGAGTAATGCATTTGGGGATTAATAATAGGAAGGAACCGTATAAGCTGGGAGGAGAGAAGCTGATATGCACGGACGGGGAGAGGGACCTTGGGGTGATAGTGTCCGAAGATTTAAAGGTGAAAAAACAGTGCGACAAGGCAGTGGCTGCTGCCAGAAGGATGCTGGGCTGTATAAAGAGAGGCATAGTCAGTAGAAGGAAGAAGGTGTTGATGCCCCTGTACAGGTCATTGGTAAGGCCCCACTTGGAGTATTGTGTTCAATTTTGAAGACCGTATCTGGCGAAGGACGTAAGAAGGCTTGAGGTGGTCCAGAGGAGGGCGACGAAAATGATAGGAGGCTTGCGCCAGAAGACGTATGAGGAGAGACTGGAAGCCCTGAATATGTATACCCTAGAGGAAAGGAGAGACAGGGGAGATATGATTCAGACGTTCAAATACTTAAAGGGTATTAACGTAGAACAAAATCTTTTTCAGAGAAAGGAAAATGGTAAAACCAGAGGACATAATTTGAGGTTGAGAGGTGGTAGATTCAAAGGCAATATTAGGAAATTCTACTTTACGGAGAGGGTGGTGGATGCCTGGAATGCGCTCCCGAGAGAGGTGGTGGAGAGTAAAACTGTGACTGAGTTCAAAGAAGCGTGGGATGAACACAAAGGATCTAGAATCAGAAAATAAGATTAAATATTGAACTAATGCCAGTACTGGGCAGACTTGCATGGTCTGTGTCTGTATATGGCCGTTTGGTGGAGGATGGGCTGGGGAGGGCTTCAATGGCTGGGAGGGTGTAGATGGGCTAGAGTAAGTCTTAACAGAGATTTCGGCAGTTGGAAGCCAAGCACAGTACAGGGTAAAGCTTTGGATTCTTGCCCAGAAATAGCTAAGAAGAAAAAATTTAAAAATTTAAATTGAATCAGGTTGGGCAGACTGGATGGACCATTCGGGTCTTTATCTGCCATCATCTACTATGTTACTATGTTACTATGTATGTTACATTACTGCTTCGTTGGAGGCTTATTTTACTCGGGTGGTCTTGGTGGTTACCTTTCCTGCTTATGCCAACCATATAGTGTTGATTCCAAAGCCCGATAGGAATCCAGCTTTTGTGGATTCTAATCATCTGATTTCTTTGATCAATTATGAACTTAAGGTCATGGCAAAAGCTTTGGCTTCCCGCTTGTCCTCACTTTTGCCCAGTGTGATCCATCCGGATCAGGTGGGATTTGTTCAGGGATGTCAGGTTGTTTGGAATGTGAGGAAGATGATGGCAGCATTGGGTAATGGGGTCACCCATTCCCTCCCTACTCTTTTGATCAGTCTGGATGCTCATAAATCTTTCGACTGTGTAGTCTGGAAGTATTTGTTTGCGTGTTGGACAGGTATGGTCTGAGGGGACCCTTTTTGAATATGGTCCATATTCTGTATGCTAACCCCTATTCTGTTGTTTTAGTTAATGGTTTGGTCTCCGATTATTTTTTGGTGGAGACAGGGTTGCCCCCTTTCCCCCTTATTGTTTATTTTATTTTTAGAGCCTTTGTTGCAGCAGCTTTGTGAGGATGGGGTGATTTGGGGGTCTGCCAGTGGGGAGAGAGAGGAAGTACGTTGTTTGGCCTTTGATGATGATATTTTATTATTGTTGACCCAACCTAGCCGGTCTCTCCAGAGGACCCTGCAGTTGATTGGGAGGCATGGGAGGTTGTCTGGCCTGGAACTGAATCTTAAATCGGAGGCTATGGCTCTTGGGAGTTATGCTTATGAAGATTGGGTAACCCCCTTTCCATTACGAAAGGAGGTACATAAACTAAAATACTTGGGGGTTTATATCACAAGGATTTATTAAAAGCCTATACTGAAAATTTTACTGTATTATTGGGAAAGATACGGGATATTCTGACCCTTTGAGCTCGTTTTCCTTTGTCGTTGCGGGGCCGGATTGCATTGTTCAAAATGGTATTGTTCCCCAAATGGGTCTGTTATGCAGACTTTTCCCATGTATATTACGAACAAGGATGTTCGTATGTATCGCACTTTCTTGTATAATTTTCTCTGGAATAATAAGAAGCCACGGTTGACACTTACTCATTTGTTCTTTCCTGTGGGGAGGGGCAGATTGGCACTACCGGACTTGAGGAGATACAATATTGCTTGTTAAGTACACCACTTGGTGGACTGGATCAAGAATACTCAATATTACACGCCTGTGACACTTAAGCAACAGTTGATGGCACCAACTCATCTGCTTTATTATCTTCATGCTAAGTGACCACACCAGATCTTTCCCACCCGTAGACATCCTCTATTGAAATCTATGCTCCAATGCTGGCAATGGTTGTGTAAACGTAAGCATTTGCCTTTTACGTCCACGATTTTATTGCCCTTGTGGGGTAATTGAGATTTAGATCCTGATGCTACTAAACTTTACCTGCAGAGATGGAGTGCTAATGGCCTTTGTTACGTGAGAGATGTGGTGTCCGAGAGAGGTACCCCTCTTTCCTTCCAAGATCTACAAGCTACTGGTTGTCTATAGGCTAGAGACTGGCTTTATTACGGCCAGGTGTCACACTACTTGCAGTCCTTGAATGCTGTTACAGTGAATGAAGACATGGCGGGTGTGGTGCGTGAGACCTTGACTTTATCTCGTCACTCGTATCAGTTTGTCTTTTCATCAGGTCAGTCTGGGCAGCTTTAGTGCTTCTTGGTTTTATGACAGCTTGGCAGCATTCTGGAATCAGGATCTTCTCCCTTTCACACGGATCACTGGTGGATGGCCTGTGTCTTCTGATGAAGCATCTGACTCGTTTGACTTGCTCCATTATTCTGCAGGAACAGCAGTATAAATTTATTTTACGGTTCTTTGTCACCTTACTGGGCGTATGTCTCCTGGTATGCTGCCCATGCTCGATATCCTAAGTATCAGTCCACCCCAGCGGGTTTGCTCCATATGTTTTGGGACTTTGAGCGTTTGCAGACGTTTTGGTCTTTTGTATCGCTCTAATAGCCTCTTTCACTTCACCTTTTAACCATGCCGGCTCAATCTGGGCTTCCACGATGGCATTTTTAAATAACATCCACGCCTGGTTTATAGTCCTAAGTTGCAACTGATCCTTTTAGCTTCTTTTTAATCATTTTCCTCATTTTATAATAGTTGTCCTTTCGAAAATTAAAGGCTCCTACAGTAGATTTCTTTTGCGATGTTACTCCCGGTATCAGCTCAAATTTGATCACGTTATGATCACTGTTTCCCAGTGGACCCAACACAGTTAACTCCTGTACTATGTCTTGCATTCCACTAAGGACCAAATCTAAAATAGCACCCCCCTTTTGTTGGTTCCTGGATCAGTTGCTCCAAGAAGCAGTCATTTATAACCTCTAGGAATTTTACCTCCCTAACTCTCCCCGACTTTCCATAGCTTCTGTCTTTTCTACCCCTCCCCCCAACTTTGTTCCTATTGGGGCTCAGGTTACTAGCAAGCTTCCTCAGCCAAGGAATATAAGCCATTTTGTTCTCTATCTTAGAATCTGGCTTGTGCATTGAGAATGTTATACCAGCATGTGCAGTGTGTCTGCCACATGTTAAAGGGGATGGAACTCCTCGTATGAGGAAAAACTAAGGTGGTTAGGGCTCTTCAGCTTGGAAAAGAGATGGCTGAGGGGAAATATGATTGATGAACATTTTGAAAGAATCAAACTTCTGATAACCAGCCAACATGGATTCTGCAATGGGAGATCATGCCTAACGAACTTATTGCACTTCTTCGAAGGAATTAAAAGATGGATGGACAGAGGAAACCCCATAGACATCATATATCTAGATTTCCAAAAAGCCTTTGACCCCATGAATGCCTACTTTAGAAACTGAAGAACCATGGGGTGGAAGGAGACATACATAGATGGATCAGAAATTGGTTGGCGGGTAGGAAACAGAGGGTAGGAGTGAAGGGCCACTACTTGGACTGGAGAAGGGTCACGAGTGGTGTTCCACAGGGCTTGGTGCTCGGACCGCTGCTATTTAATATATTTATAAATGATCTAGAAACAGGGACGAAGTGCAAGATAATAAAATTCGCGGATGACGCCAAACTATTTAGTGGAGCTCGGACTAAAGAGGACTGCGAAGAATTACAAAGGGACTTGAACAAACTGGGGGAATGGGCGATGAGATGGCAGATGAAGTTCAACGTTAAGAAATGTAAAGTACTGCATGTGGGAAGCACAAACTGATGTACAGCGATGGGAGGGATGTTATTGAATGAGAGTACCCAAGAAAGGGACTTGGGGGTAACATAGAAACATAGAAAATGATGACAGAAAAGGGCCACAGCCCATCTAGTCTGCCCACACTAATGGCCCACCCCCTAACTACCTCCATGAAGAGATCCCACATGCCAATACATCTTTTCTTAAAATCTGGCACGCTGCTGGCCTCAATTACCTGTTGTGGAAGATTATTCCAGCAATCAACCACCCTTTCGGTGAAGAAATATTTTCTGGTGTCGCCATGAAATTTCCCACCATTGATTTTCAACAGATGCCCTCTTGTTGTCGTGGGTCATTTAAGGAAAAAGAGATCCTCTTCCACTTCGATACGGCCCGTGACATAGTTGAACGTCTCGATCATGTCTCCCCTCTCTGCTTTCCTCGAGTGAGTACAGCTGCAACTTACCCAATCGTTCCTCATACGGGAGATCCTTGAGACCTGAGACCATCCTGGTGGCTATTCACTGAACCGACTCAACTCTCTGCATATCTTTTTGATAATGCGGCTTCCAGAATTGTACACAGTATTCCAGATGGGGTCTCACCTTGGATCTGTACAACGGCATTATGACCTCGGGCTTACGGCTGACAAAACTTCTACGGATACAGCCCATGATTTGTCTAGCCCTGGATGAAGCTTTCTCCACTTGATTGGCAGTCTTCATGTCTTTGCTAATAATCACCCCCAAGTCACGTTCTGCTACAGTTCTTGCTAGGATCTCACCATTTAGGGTGTAAGTCCTGCATGGATTTTTGCCGCCAAGGTGCATGACCTTGCATTTTTTGGCATTGAAACTTAGTTGCCAAGTCTTTAACCAATGCTCCAGCAGGAGTAGGTCCTGCGTCATACTATCGGGCATTGAGCTTTTGTCGGGCACTGTGCTTTCATCTGTTGTGCGGTTGCCTACTATGTTGCATAGTTTGACATCATCGGCGAATAATGTAATTTTATCTCGAAGCCCCTCAGCCAAGTCTCTTACGAAGATGTTAAATAGGATCGGGCCCAAGACCGAGCCCTGCGGCACTCCACTGATCATCTCCATCGTATCGGAGAGGGTACCGTTTACCACTACCCTCTGAAGTCTACCTCTAAGCCAGTCCCTAAGCCATGCGGTTAATGTTTCACCCAGTCCCATCGAACCCATCTTGCTCAATAACCTGCAGTGTGGGACGCTATCAAACGCTTTGCTGAAGTCCAAGTACACGACGTCCAGGGACTCCCCTATATCCAGCTTTCTTGTTACCCAGTCAAAGAAGCTGATCAGATTTGATTGACAGGACCTTCCCTTCGTAAAACCATGTTGATGGGGATCTCATAGATTCTCCTCGTTCAGGATCGTATCCAATTGGCGTTTGATTAGTGTTTCCATTAGTTTACTCACTATCGATGTGAGACTCACCGGTCTATAATTCTCAGCCTCCGTCCTGCATCCCTTTTTGTGGAGTGGAATGACGTTAGCCATTTTCCAATCCAACGGGACTCTTCCTGTACTTAGGGAAAGATTGAAGAGCGCGGATAACGGTTCCCACCATGACGTCACTCAACTCCCCGAGCACCCTGGGGTGTAGTTTGTCCGGTCCCATAGCTTTGTTCACCTTGAGTCTTGATAGCTCCTCGTAGACACTGCTGGGCGTAAACTTGAAATTTCAAAACGGGTCTTCTGAGTTTTCCCTCGTTGGCAGCTGAGGGCCAGATCCCGGCGCCTCGCAAGTGAAGACCGAGCAGAAGTATTCATTTAAAAGTTTGGCTTTGTCGGAGTCCGATTCTACATAGCTCCCATCGGGTTTCCTAAGGCGTACTATCCCATCTGTGTTTCTTTTTCTGTCACTAATATACTGTCAGAAGGATTTATCGCCCTTCTTGATGTTCTTCACAAGGTTCTCCTCCATTCGGAGTTTGGCCTCCCTGACTGCCGTTTTGACCGCTTTTGACTTGGCCAGATAGTCTTCCTTGGATTCTCGCTTCCCTGATAGTTTGTAGAGGATGAACGCTCTTTTCTTCTTTTTTATGAGGTCTGAGATCTCCTCAGAGAACCACTGTGGTCTATTGTTTCTATGCCGTTTACTTACTGATTTGACGTAGCGGTTGGTTGCTTCGTGTAAGGTTATTTCAGAGTTGACCACATTACCTCTACATTATGTGTTTCGGCATGGTTTTGCAGTGCCCGATGGACGAAATCTCCCATGCTTTCGAAGTTTGTGCCCTTAAAGTTGAGGACCTTCGTTGATTTGCTTGCATTAGTGAAACCTTTCCTGAGGTTGAATCATATCATGTTGTGGACACTGGAGGCCAACGTATCACCTACCGAGATCCCTGTGACACTTTCTCCGTTGGTGAGTATTAGGTCTAGTATCGCCCGATCCCTAGTGGGCTCTAATACCATTTGTCTGAGTCTTGCTCCCTTTATAGAGGTTAATAGCTTCCTGCTGCCGCTGGACGCAGCGGAAAGTTTGTTCCAATCCACATCAGGCATATTGAAGTCTCCTAACAATACTGTGTCTCCACGCAAAGTGATATTCTCAATGTCTTTGACTAATTCTATATCCATGTCCTCCTGTTGTCTTGGAGGTCTGTATACTACACCAAGATACAGGCATTTGTCCTTCCCCCTAGCCAAATTCACCCAGAGGGATTCCCCGGTGTACTTGACATTTGCGATTTTGGTAACTTTGATGTACTCTTTAGTGTATAGTGCTACCCCTCCTCCCATTTTGCCCTCTCTGTCCCGCCAAAGTAACTTGTATCCCAGTATAGCCATATCCCACCAATGGGAGTCATAAGAACATAAGAAGCGCCATCTCCGGATCAGACCTTCGGTCCATCAAGTCCGGCGATCCGCACACGCGGAGGCCCTGCCAGGTATACACCTGGTTTATTTTATAGCCAACCATACTTTATATGCCTCTCTCAAGGAGATATGCATCTAGTTTGCTTTTGAAGCCTAGGACTGTCGATTCTGCAATAATCTCCGTGAACCAAGTCTCGGATATCGCCACCACATCTAGGTCGGCATTCCTCATTTCCGTGTCTAATTCCAGAAGCTTATTGCCCAAACTGTGGTCAATAACGTACATAGCCCTCCATACCTTATGTTTGCTATGTCTCTGTGTAGATTTTTCTGCTTGAGCTAATTGGACTCCTATAATGCTGTTTGCAATGTGTGTACTTACCTCTGACTCAGAAATGCAGTGTAATGGTGGACATGACAATGAAGCTGACAGCACAATGCGCAGCGGCCGCTAAGAGAGCGAATAGAATGCTAGGTATAATTAGGAAGGGTATTGCAACCAGAATGAAAGAAGTTATCCTGCCGTTATATCGGGCGATGGTGCGTCTGCAACTGGAGTACTGTGTCCAATATTGGTCACCGTATCTTAAGAAGGATATGGCGATACTCGAGAGGGTTCAGAGGAGAGTGACACGTTTGATAAAAGGTATGGAAAACCTTTCATACGCTGAGAGATTGGAGAAACTGGGACTCTTTTCCCTAGAGAAGAGGAGACTTAGAGGGGATATGATAGAGACTTACAAGATCATGAAGGGCATAGAAAGAGTGGGGAGGGACAGAAACATAGAAAAATGACGGCAGATAAGGGCCATAGCCCATCAAGTCTGCCCACTTCACAGACCCACCCCCTAAGTCTGCTCTAGAGACCCCGCTCCAAATGACCCATTCTTAACTCCATCCTCTCAGGGATCCCACATGGGCATCCCATTTACCCTTAAAATCTGACACGCTGTTGGCCTCGATCACCTGTATCTGGAGCTTGTTCCAATGATCAACCACTCTTTCAGTGAAGAAATACTTCCTGGTGTTGCCATGAAATTTCCCGCCCCTGAGTTTAAGCGGATGCCCTCTTGTGGCTGAGGGTCCTTGGAGAAGAAAAATATCTTCTTCCACCTCGATACGTCCGGTGATTTACTTGAACGTCTCAATCATGTCTCCCCTCTCCCTACGTTCCTCGAGAGAGTAGAGCTGCAATTTGTTCAGCCTCTCTTCATATGAGAGATCCTTGAGCCCCGAGACCATCCTGGTGGCCATCCGCTGAACCGACTCTGCTCTTAGCACATCTTTATGGTAATGTGGCCTCCAGAATTGCACACAGTATTCCAGATGTGGTCTCACCATGGTTCTGTACAACGGCATGATGACCTCAGGCTTCCGGCTGACGAAATTTCTGCGGATGCAACCTAACATTTGTCTTGCCTTAGATGAAGCTGCCTCCACTTGATTGGCAGCTTTCATATCTGCACTGATAGTCACTCCCAAATCTCGTTCTGTTACAGTGCTAGCTAAGATCTCACCATTTAAGGTGTAAGTTCTGCACGGATTTCTTCTACCGAGGTGCATGACTTTACATTTCTTGGCATTGAAGCCCAGCTGCCAGGTCGATGACCAACGTTCCAACAAAAACAGGTCCTGTGTCATACTATCGTGTAAATTGGAGCTGCTCACTAAGTTACATAATTTGATATCGTCGGCGAATAGTGTTATTTTACCTTGAAGCCCCTGAGTCAGGTCCCCTATGAATAAGTTGAAAAGTAGCGGGCCCAAGACTGAGGCCTGCGGTACTCCGCTTGTCACTTCTGACGTTTTAGAGAGAGTACCGTTAACCACCACCCTCTGAAGTCTACCACTTAGCCAATCCTTGACCCATGCAGTTAGTTTTTCTCCCAATCCCATCGATTTCATCTTGCTCAACAGCCTACGGTGAGGGACGCTATCGAATGCTTTACTGAAGTCTAGGTACACTACGTCTAAGGATTCTCCCAAGTCCAGCTTCCTTGTTACCCAGTCAAAGAAGCTGATGAGATTGGATTGGCAGGACCTACCCTTGGTGAATCCATGTTGACTGGGATCCCGTAGATTCTCCTCATCCAAGATCGTGTCTATTTTTCATTTGATTAGTGTTTCCATGAGTTTACACACTATTGATGTTAGACTCACTTTCTGTAATTCGCAGCCTCCTCTCTGCAACCTTTTTTGTGTAGTGGAACGACGTTAGCCGTTTTCCAGTCCATGGGTACTCTCCCCGTACTGAGGGAGAGATTGAAGAGTACGAATAGTGGTTCCGCCAGGACATCACACAACTCCCTGAGTACCCTGGGGTGTAGATTGTCCGGTCCCATGGCTTTATTCACCTTGAGTGTTGTCAGTTTGCAGTAGACGTCTCCGGGTGTGAACTTGAAATTCCAAAACGGGTCTTCCGCTCTTTGCTTTGTCTTTAAGTGTGGACCGTGACCAGGTGCCTCGCTGGTGAAGACTGAGCCGAAGTACTCTTTTAGAAGTTCAGCTTTTTCGGAATCTGATTCCACGTACTTCCCATCTGGTTTTTTTAGGCGTACTATCCCGTCTGTGTTTCTTTTCCTGTCGCTAATATATCTGAAGAAGGATTTGTCTCCCTTTTTGAAGTTTTTTGCTAAATTTTCTTCCACTCGCAGTTTGGCCTCCCTGACTGCCGTTTTGACCGCTGCAGCCCTGGCTGTATATTCTAGTTTGGCTTCCACTTCCTCCGTACATTTGTAGGAAATATATGCCTTTTTCTTTTCTTTAATGAGGCACGAGAAGTCAGCGGTAAACCATTGGGGTTTATTGTTTTCCTGCCATTTATTTACTGATCTAATGTAGAGGCTTGTTGCTTCATGTTTGGTAGATTTCAGGGTTGACCACATAGCTTCAACATCATCCGTCTCAGCTTGGTTCTGCAGTGCCCGATGGACAAAATCTCCCATGCGTTCGAAGTCAGTGCCTCGGAAGTGGAGTACCTTTGTTTTTGTGTTTGATCTAGGAAGACCTTTCCTGAGGTTGAACCGTACCATGTTGTGGTCGCTGGAGGCTAGCATATCTCCTACCGAGACCTCTGAGACGTTTTCCCCGTTGGTGAGTACCAGGTCCAGGATAACCTGGGCCCTAGTGGGCTGCAATACCATTTGTTTAAGTCGTGCTCCCTTCATGGACGTTAATAGCCTCCTGCTGCTGCTAGTCATCACTGAAAGTGTGTTTCAATCTGCATCAGGCATATTGAAGTCCCCTAGCAGAACAGCGTCTCCTCATAAAGTGATATTTTCAATGTCTTTAATTAGTTCCGTGTCTTTGTCTTCCAGTTGTTTTGGAGGTCTATATACCACACCAAGATAGAGGCATTTTTCTCTTCCTCTGGCCAGGTTCACCCAGAGGGATTCCCCAGTGTACTTGACATCTGTGATCCTGGTCGTTTTGATGTCCTCTTTAATGTATAGTGCTACCCCTCCTCCTAACTTACCCTCTCTGTCTTGACGGAGTTAGTTGTAGCCGGTATAGCCATGTCCCACCCATGAGAGTCCGTGAACTAGGTTTCGGATATCGCCACTACGTCCAGGTCGGCATTTATTATTTCGGTCTCCAATTCTAAAATTTTATTGCCTAAACTGCGTGCATTAACATACATAGCTCTCCACATCTTGTGTTTGATAAGTCCCTGTAGAGAATTTCCCATCTGAGTCAATGTGACTCCTAGAGAATCGTTTGCAGTGAGGGTATTTACCTCAGACTTAGAAGCGGAGTTACGACTTACCTCATCAGGATTGTTACTTACTGCTCTGGTATGTGAGTGGGTACCCTTCCCCAACTTACCTAGTTTAAAGCCCTGCGAAGCAGGCGTGCTAGTCTGTGTCCGAAGACGTTCTTACCTCTACTGGAAAGGTGGAGTTCGTCTGGTCCCTGAAGTCCCTGCAGCGTCTCTCCATGATTTAGAAATCCAAAGTTCATGTCCCGGCACCATCCTTGTAGCCACTCATTTGTCCTCAGGATATGTTCGTCCCTGGCCCTTCCCTTGCCTCTAACTGGAAGGATCGAAGAGAGGACCACCTGTGCTCCTGTCCGCTTCAGCCTCTCCCCCAGAGCTCCGAAGTCTCTAGTTGTGTTCTCCGGGGTGTTCCTGGCAATATCATTCGTTCCGACAATGGATGAGCAGCATGGGGAAGTAATCTTGGGGCTTGAAGTCTATCAAGACAAGCGGTCACTTCTCGGATTCTGGCTCCAGGTAGACAGCAGACCTTCCTCGATTGCATGTCTGATCTTCATAAGAACATAAGAAATGCCTCCACTGGGTCAGACCAGAGGTCCATCTTGCCCAGCAGTCCGCCCACGCGGTGGCCCAACAGGTCCAGGACCTGTGCAGTAGCCCTCTATCTATACCCCTCTATCCTGTTTTCCAGTAGGAAATTGTCCAATCCTTTCTTGAACCCCAATACCTTGCTCTGCCCTATTACGCCCTCTGGAAGCGCATTCCAGATGTCCACAACACGCTGGGTAAAGAACAACTTCCTAGCATTCGTTTTGAATTTGTCCCCTTTCAGCTTTTCCGAATGCCCTCTTGTTCTTCTATGTTCTGAAAGTTTGAAGAGTCTGTCCCTCTCTATTCTCTCTATGCCCTTCATGATCTTGTAGGTTTCTATCATGTCCCCTCTAAGTCTCCGCTTTTCCAGGGAGAAGAGCCCCAGTCTCTCCAATCTTTCAGTGTATGAAAGGTTTTCCATGCCCTTAATCATTCGTGTCGCTCTCCTCTGAACCCTCTCAAGTATTGCCATATCCTTCTTAAGATGCGGTGACCAATACTGGACACAGTACTCCAGGTACGGGCGTACCATTGCCTGATAACAACAGCAGGATGACTTCTTTCGTTCTGGTTGTAATACCCTTCTTGATAATACCCAACATTCTGTTTGCCTTCTTTGAGGCTGCTGCGCATTGTGCCATTGACTTCATTGCTGTGTCCACCAGTACGCCCAAGTCTCTTTCAAGGCTACTTCCCTCTAATACTAGTCTCCCCATTTGGTAGCTGAACATCCGGTTCTTTTTTCCTATATGCATAACCTTGCATTTCCCTACATTGAAGTTCATCTGCCATTATTCGGCCACTCCTCCAATTTGTTTAGGTCCCTTTGTAGTTCCTCACACTCTTCGGCAGTTCTAACCCTGCTACAGAGTTTAGTGTCATCCGCAAATTTTATAACTTCACACTTCGTCCCCGTTTCCAGGTCATTAATAAATACATTGAATAGCAGCGGTCCGAGTACCGACCCCTGCGGAACTCCGCTCGTGACCCTCATCCAGCCTGAGTAGTGACCTTTCACTCCAATCCTCTGCCTTCTGCCTGCCAACCAGTGTTTGACCCATCTGTGTACGTCCCCTTCCACCCCGTGATTCCACAGCTTCCTAAGTAGCCGCTCATGGGGTACCTTGTCAAAGGCCTTTTGGAAGTCTAGGTAAATGATGCCTATGGGTTCCCCTTGGTCCAACTGGCTGTTTACCCCCTAAAAGAAGTGCAGTAAGTTTGTTTGGCACGATCTTCCCTTGCAGAAGCCATGTTGGCTCACTTTCATCAGCCCATTTTTTTCGATGTGCTCACAGATGCTATCCTTTATCAGTGCTTCTATCATCTTGCCCGGAACCAAACTTACCGGCCTGTAGTTTCCCGGGTCTCCTCTCGACCCCTTTTTAAAGATAGGTGTAATATTTGCTGTCTTCCAGTCCTCTGGGATCTCGCCAGTTTTCAAGGATGGGTTGCAAATTCGTTGGAGTGTTCCCGCTATCTCGTTTTTTAGTTCTTTTAGTACCCTAGGGTGTATTCCGTCAGGGCCTGGTGATTTGTCGCTTTTTAATCTATCTATCTGCTGGAGGTCATCCTCATGGCTTACTTCTATTGTTCAACCAACGAATAGAGGACAAATAATAACAAGGGTTCTTGCTATTCTATACCGCTCTCAGAAACCTGTGATATTCAGGACACTTGAGTATCCAGACATAACTGATACAGGTGCAAAGTGTCTTTCATCGAGTCGGTATTTTCATGTGAAAAACTTTCTAGCATTCGTTTTGAATCTGTCCCCTTTCAACTTTTCTGAACTTTTCTGTCTTCACAAGCGAGGACACATCCAGTGTACCAGAACCCGACAGGATCTTCCATGGAGACCAAGAAGAAAAACTGTCAACAATAGAAGTAATATACTTAACCACAAATAATGGACTAAGTCCTCTTAAACGAATCAAAATAATTCAACCAACGAATAGAGGACAAATAATAACAAGGGTTCTTGCTATTCTATACCGCTCTCAGAAACCTGTGATATTCAGGACACTTGAGTATCCAGACATAACTGATACAGGTGCAAAGTGTCTTTCATCGAGTCGGTATTTTCATGTGCAAAACTACAAATGTGCAAAAAAGCTATAATAAAGTGCTACGTGAAATAAATACTATTAAAAATTCGCACTTAGCTTTTATATGTACTTGATTTGTAGTGGATCATTGTAGTAAACAAAAATTGGCTAAACGCCCTACGGGACCCGTTTCGCCACAGTCAAGGGCTTCATTTTAGCCAATTTTTGTTTACTACAATGATCCACTACAAATCAAGTACATATAAAAGCTAAGTGCGAATTTTTAATAGTATTTATTTCACGTAGCACTTTATTATAGCTTTTTTGCACATTTGTAGTTTTGCACATGAAAATACCGACTCGATGAAAGACACTTTGCACCTGTATCAGTTATGTCTGGATACTCAAGTGTCCTGAATATCACAGGTTTCTGAGAGCGGTATAGAATAGCAAGAACCCTTGTTATTATTTGTCCTCTATTCGTTGGTTGAATTATTTTGATTCGTTTAAGAGGACTTAGTCCATTATTTGTGGTTAAGTATATTACTTCTATTGTTGACAGTTTTTCTTCTTGGTCTCCATGGAAGATCCTGTCGGGTTCTGGTACACTGGATGTGTCCTCGCTTGTGAAGACAGAAAAGTTCAGAAAAGTTGAAAGGGGACAGATTCAAAACGAATGCTAGAAAGTTTTTCTTCACCCAACGTGTGGTGGACACCTGGAATGCGCTTCCAGAGGGCATAATAGGGCAGAGTACGGTACTGGAGTTCAAGAAAGGATTGGACAATTTCCTGTTGGAAAAGTGGATAGAGGGATATAGATAGAGGATTACTGCACAGGTCCTGGACCTGTTGGGCCACCGCGTGAGCGGACTGCTGGGCACGATGGACCTCAGGTCTGACCCAGAGGAGGCATTGCTTATGTTGTTTTGAGTTTACAAAATCATGAGCAATGTAGAATGGGTACAAGTGGATCAATTTTTTTACTGCATGAAGATTTACAAAGACTAGGGGACACTCTATGAAGTTACAAAGTAATACTTTTAAAACCAATAGGAGGAAGAGGAGGAAATGATTCACCAATGTGGCAAGGGGTAAAGCTCCATCAGGGCCACAGTGAATTTGCTAATAATAACTGAAAGCAGTACGATTTTTCCCTCACTTTACCCATGCGGTGAAGACACCATGACCTCGCAACGCAAGATAGATGTGTAAGAACATAAGAAGAAGATCAGGATGAAAATCTGGTCCAACTAGAGGTAAGCAAAGTGGATGTCCTCAGGCAGATAGACAGGCTAAAGAGCGACAAATCGCCAGGTCCGGACGGCATTCACCCAAGGGTACTCAAGGAACTAAGGAACGAAATAGCTGAGCCACTTAGACAAATATGCAACCTATCCTTAAAAACTGGAGAGATTCCGGAAGACTGGAAAATAGCAAATGTCACGCCCATCTTCAAGAAAGGTTCAAGGGAAGACCCAGGAAACTACAGGCCGGTGAGCTTGACCTCGGTCCCGGGAAAGATGATGGAAGCGCCGATTAAAGACTTCATCTGGGAACACATCGAAAACACTGGGCAGCTAAAGCCGAGCCAGCATGGCTTCTGCAAGGGCAGGTCATGCCTCACTAACTTATTATACTTCTTTGAGGGGGTGAATAGCCAGGTGGATAAAGGGGAATCTATAGACATCATTTACCTTGACTTCCAAAAAGCCTTCGACAAAGTCGACAAGTCAAACTGACTTCTAGGCGGTTCACATAGAAAGAAGGCTGGACAATCAGCGAATTACAAAATGCAAGAAGAAGGAAGTTACATCAAGAATTAGAGAAACATGGTGAAGAATACATGAGAGAAGAAAGATGTTACATAATACAATGGGGTTATAAGGTGGAAAAAAAAAATGAGAGAGGTGATCTCATTAAGCAAGGAATTTGTCAAATAGAACGGTTTTAATTGATTTTCGGAATGTGTTATAGGTTTGCCTGGCTTTATTTATGTGGTTTCCCAGCCAGGATTGCTGTCCGTTTGCTTGGAACATGAAGGTTCTGTCTAGGAAGGATTTGTATTTGCAGCCTGTGATCTTTGGGTATGCAAATATGTTTTTGTTTCTGGTTGTACGTGTGGGGTTGTGTAGAGTGAGTGTGTTTGCAGGTAGGAAGGTGCTAGGCCCCAGACTTGCTTGAAGCAGATACAAGCAAATTTGAACAGTATTCGCGCCTCCACAGGTAGCTAGTGTAATTTCTTGTAATAGGGGCTAATATGGTCTTTTTTTCTCAGTCCGAAGATCAAGTGAACTGTTTTGCACTAATCTTAATTTTTGTACTGCTTTTTTTGGGATGCCCAGGTAGGCGATGTTGCAGTAATCTAGGGTAGATAGGATCAGCGACTGCGCCAGTAATCTGAATGATGTTGTGTCAAAGTATTTTTTAATAGTTCTTAGCTTCCACAGCATGTAAAAGCATTTCTTCACCAGTAGGTTTGTGTGGTCAGTCATGGTTAAGTGAGTATCTAGAGTGATGCCCAGTATTTTTATGGTTTTAACGATTGGATATTCATGGCCGTTTATTTTTAACGATGTTTTCGTTATTTTGTTGTTGGGGCTTGCCAAAAAGACTTTTGTTTTCTCTATGTTTAGTTCTAGTTTGAAGCTGGTGGTCCATTTTTCAATTTCTATCATTGTGTGTGAGAAGGTTATCTATAGTTTCATTTGTGATGTCATTTAAGGGGATTAGGATGGATATATCGTCTGCGTATATATAGTGTTTTAAGTTTAATTTTTGTAGTAGGTGACCTAAGGATGCGAGGTAGATGTTGAATAATGTGGGTGATAGATGGGAGCCTTGGGGCACCCCTGATGGGTTTTTCCATGGGTTGGAGTAATTTCCGTTACTGGTTACTCGGTAGGATCTGTTTGTTAGGAATTCTTGGAACCATTTCATTACCTTTCCTGAGATTCCTATTGCGTCAATGCATAGTAGCATGATTTTGTGGTCTACTAGGTCGAACGCACTGCTGAGGTCAAGTTGCAGAATCAATGCGCTTTTGCCTTTGCTGAAAAGATCATAGAGGTGGTTTAGTATGGAAGCTATGACTGTTTCTGTGCTGTATCCTTTCCTGAAGCCTGATTGGTGTTCACTGAGGGTGTTAAATTTGTCTAGATAGTCTGTTAGTTGAAGGTTGACCAATCCTTCCTGTAGCTTTGTGAAAAGGGGAATGCTTGCTATAGGTCTGTAATTGGTTGTTAGTGTTGTTGAGGTTTTTTGATCTTTGGGTATCGGAGTAATTAGTATGTGTCCCATATCCTTGTTTAAGGTTCCGTTTGTAAGGGAAGTTGTTAACCACATGAATGAACCACCTTTCATTTTGAAGTTAGGGGGGGCAACTGTCATGATTTTAGGGGAGCATTCATCGAGAAGGTAGTTAGATTTGGAGTAGTTGTTGAATAAACTTAGGAACTGGTGCCAGTTTGGGAATTCAAAGTGATCCCAATTCATGTCTGCTCTGGGAACCTGATCATGGGGTTTAAGGTATTGAAGAGTATTGGTTGTGGGTGTGGGTAGAGTAGTTCTTAGGTCAGTGATTTTATTTTTTAAAAAGTTAGCTAGAGTTTGAGCGAATGGAGTGCTCTCATTGTCCTGTTTCAGGATTTGTGTTGTGTCTGTTAACGTTTTTACTAGTTTGAATAATTCTTTACTGTTTATTTTTGTTGAACCAGTTTTTTGTGCGTAGTGCTTTGTGCGGTTTTCTTTGATCAGATTTTTGTATATTTTCATTTTTTGTTTCCAGTTTGTCTTGTCTATTTCTTTGTTTGTTTTTTGCCAGATTCTTTCCAATTTTCTTAGTTCCTGTTTGTTGGTTAATAGCTCTGAGTCGAACCATTTGTTTGGTGGTCTATCTTTCTTTTTGTATGTTTGGTATGGGGCTATTTGGTCTAAGAGGTCTTTACTGAACTTTTCCCATTTTTTGGGGAATTCCTGTATTGGGAGATGAGATCACTGTATCCTTTTTCTACAAGAGATTAGCAAAAGGGGGGGTCTAGTAAAGAGATGAGCACGTATTTATAGGTGATGGGAATAGAATTTGCAATTATCATTAAAACCTGAGATTTGCTTGCTCAGCTAAAAAGTATCCCTGCCTTGACGCCCAGTGCTTCCCTTCAGGAATGCTATTATAGGGTGCTGTATCAGGCCTACTTTTCACAGAAGCAGTTGTATCATGTGGCGGAGTCTCTGGTGCTTTGCCTTAAATGTGGACAGACAGAAAGAACCTTGGGGCACATGTTTTGGTGGTGGTGTAAAATTCAAGGGCATTGGATGGAGTTCCTGCAGTATATGAGGAACGTTTTAGAGCTTGATATTCTGGGTACGAGGGAACAATTTGGTGTTGGATCTCCCTGGGGCAAAAAGCTATATGGTGTGTTCACAGAGACAATTATGTCACAAATTGAGCCTGCTGGCCTGTAAGAGAATCCTCAAATGTTGGGCTTCTGGAGAGGCCCCTGCTTACTGGCACTGCCGTGCTGATCTCCATCAGCTGACATGCTGGGAAGTGAGGGGCTCCTGAAAATGCAAATCACTTTTTATGAAAGTGGAATCCATATATCCGATGTCTGCATCAGAGAAGGCATAGTCTTTTGTTGAACGACCTGTACTTGTTGGCTGGGGGATAATGCTGATGGGGGTGGGGGTGGAAATGGGTTGTTGTGATGTTGTGGGAAGGGAGGTAAGGAGGACGCTATGCTGGGAGCTCTATATGCTGTCATGCTGACGATGTTGGGGGGGAGAGCTGTTCCTGTGAGACAGACATGGGGGAAGCCACTGCTTGACATCAAAAATACTCTCTTCACCTCTTCTTTCTTTTCACTGTTTTTAAATAAGTGAAAACATAGATGTATTGGAGTGGTCCAGCTTAAGTTAGAACAGCAGTTAAATGCTCCAACTACCAGAGGAAGAACCTCAGGTCCCAGTTTGCTGCTGGCTAAGTGATTAAGCCTGCAAACCACAGTGGGACTATTCTCATTGGTTTCAACCTCCTACCTCCCAGTTACTTTACATATTTTTATTTATTTTCTTTTTAATACTTGATTTTCTTAACACTTGACGTTCAATTGTTAATCATTAATTACAAAAAATGCTCTAAGTACTTATAAAGTACTTACTTAGCTTTTTCAATTGTTGTAAGTCAGCTGTCCGTTGCCACTGCTTTCCCTTTGAGGATTCTAGATGTAATCTTGTTGCTGTTTGACAATCTGTCTGGGATGCTGCTAACTACTATTTAGTGTTCCAGAATCTTTCTACTCTTTGGGTTTTGGCCAGGTACTTGTGACTTGGCTTGGCCTCCGTGAAGACGGGATACTGGTCTAGATGGATCATTGGTCTGACCCAGTAAGGCTCTTCTTATGTTCAAGTGATAACTAGCTGAGTTACATTGGCTTCCTATGGTGACACGTGCCCTTCTTGGTAAACCCTCTGTCACACAGGTTGCAGAATTTTGGGCCACCTGCAGCACCCTCAAAAGAGCTCCCACAAAGATTACAGAGCAGAGCATTGCAGTAGTCGAAATGCAGTAGCACATAAAACTCTTCATCACTTCATGCCACATTTGCTTCCATATGAAAATTACCCTCCAAAGAATTGCTTTTCAGTGCACACACTTATTAGGAAGAATGCACAATATGACCATCTCTGGAAATATAGACTTCTCATGTATTCCCAGAATTTATTACAGTAGCTTTGTACTGCACAATCAGCAATTAGATATAAATAGTTAGATAGAATTGACCTGGATGAGGCAAAATGATTTATCATCTAGATGCACACAGCTACATGCCCCCTGCACATATATGCCACCAAGGTGCCTAGGTGCTATTCTGCAAAGGGGGTGTGCACAGGGGAGCACCATGGGCAAGGTTCCCACTTATGTGCACTACTTACGGAGTAATGTAAGTCACGCACGTCTCTGACATTTCTAAGGCTGGTTATATTAATCTACTATAATAAAACGCTAAGCGCGCATGCGCACTCCTACCTGCATGTTCCGTGATCCGTATGTCTGTGGCAGGCAGGAGTGCGCATGTGCGCTTACGGTTCTATGAGCTTGGGAGGAAAAACGGCACCACACTCGCGGACCCCAAGGATGTTCTCGCCGAAGTAATTTTTAAGTTCAGTGGTAAGTTATGGCCGAAGTTTATTTTAAGTTCAAAGCCGCCGCGCGGCTCCTCTCACGAGCCGCACCTGTGTCGGAGAAGGCTTCCGACACAGGTGGGGATTGGAAGAGGAACCGCGGCGGGAGCTTTAAACTTAAAAATACCTCTGGCACAGAACTAAATGGTCGGCAACAGAACGTTGGGCATTTCTTGCGATCCCGGCCAATCCTCACACCCACTAGCCCGCAAAACAGCTTCCCATGCACCCGAGCACCCTTTAAGTGCTGGCCTCCCTGCTCTTCAGCTCCTCCAGGCAGCGGCAGACCTATCCACAGCCAGGGAGCACTATAAGGCCCTCTGCTGCTCTTCTGTCTGCCCTCCTTTTCTAAACAGCCAGATGCTGGACAGGGGGAGCAGGGAAGAGGTGCTGTTAGACAGGAGGGGGGAGGTAACAGGCAGGGAGGCCTACTGCTGGACAGGGGGAGCAGGGAAGAGGTGCTGTTAGACAGGGGAGGGAGGTAACGGGAAGGGAGGCCTACTGCTGGACAGGGGCAAGGGGGAGGTAAAAGGAAGGGAGAAGGGCTACTGCTGGACAGGGGGAGCAGGCAAGGGGTGGTGGTGGACAGCCGAGGAAAGAGAGAGACAGAAAGAAAGACAGACAGAAAGAAAGCAGTCAAGGAGAGAAAAAGAAAAAAAGAACTACAGAGACACAGATCTATTCTAGCACCCGTTAATGTAACGGGTTTAAAGACTAGTATTCTATAACTCATTAAAGTTTGTTCTGTGCATATAAATGTTAACCTCACCCCAACTGCACCTCTGAGAGTGTGCAATTTTTTAAAGGTTATTTATTCACTAAACTGTTTTACATTGTGAAATGTCTATTAAATCTACCACATTAATTGTTAATAATGTAAGCAGGTAATTACCAAATGATATTTACATCCTTAGAGGAGAATTTTAGATGCAGAAAACAGGCTAGGTCCACTAGGCTCCTGTATACCATACAGGTGGAAAAGATACCAGAGGAGGAACTCTGTCTTCTTTGAGATGTGGGTGCGAATAGGAATTAATATGAAGTGGGTGTGAATAGGAATTAGTATATTAGTAAGTTCATAACAGGTTCCCAGGGTAGAAAATGCAAGTGGCACCTGCTTGGGAATCTGCACATATGCCTGCTTCGCCTGTGCTCTGTCATACTCCTTCCATTAGGATTGTGTGAAAGTAAGCAGGACCCTTTTTTTGTGTGTACCTCTTAGATAAACTTATAAAAACCTTTTTACGAAGATAAAACAGGGCTTACCTGTGCATAACATTACTTCCTTAGCAACAGCAGCAGATGAATTCAGAGACCAATGGGATAGCACACATCTACCAGCAGGCGGAGATAGAGAAACTGATTAACAGGTGGTCCCATTGGCTGGCACTCCTCCTGTATCTCTAGTATTCTCTATCTCCCAGCAGGAAATGGTCGCTATTCAACTAGCTCCTGAATTCAGGCCGTGACTGGAACTTTATTTTCTCCTGTTGAGGTTTCTCTTCAGTGAGCTGGCAATGCTATTTCTCCTGTTGAGATTTTCTCTTCAGTGAGACAGAAGTTTCCGGCTGAACGGTGCCGGCTTTAGGGGTTACACCTGGGCCCCCCCAGGTCCCTGCCTCACCCTCCCTCCATTGCTAGAGGGCCTGACTGGGTCTCAATTATTTTCTTCTTTCCCTTCTCTGTAAAAAAAAGAGACCACAGTTGCTACATTCTGCTCTGTTACTGCTGTTCAACCAGCTTTAACTGGCTTCAACCGGCCCTAACAACAAGCTTGTGAGTATGTCTCTGTTTTTTACTGTTGGTTGAACTTCAAGTTCTGTTTGGGAGTCTTAGTAATGTGGGTTCGGTCAACGTATGTTTAAGGAATGGATATTTTATTGAGGCTAAGTTTAAAAAAAAAAAAAAAAGGCAGGAAGCCTGAGCACGAGGCAGACTGCGGCGGCGTTCAAATCGGCTTCTCTTTATCTTGTTTCTTTCTTTTCAGGATAGCAAGCAAGATTGGGAGGCAGGCAGGAAACCAGGGCTGAGAGGAGAGACACTAGGGCAGCAGGCAGAGGACAGGAGGGGTGGAAGACTGATTGGGGTAGCGGCGAGAGTAAGCTCCGCCCACCCCCACCGCGTCAGAGGTTGCTTCAGTGCCCAGGCTCCCCCTTAAAAGGCAGGAAGCCTGAGCACGAGGCAGACCGCGGCGGCATTCAAATCGGCTTCTCTTTATCTTGTTTCTTTCTTTTCAGGATAGCAAGCAGGATCGGGAGGCAGGCAGGAAGCCAGGGCTGAGAGGAGAGACACTAGGGCAGCAGGCAGAGGACAGGAGGGGTGGAAGACTGATCGGGGTAGCGGCGAGAGTAAGCTCCGCCCACCCCCACCGCGTCAGAGGTTGCTTCAGTGCCCAGGCTCCCCCTTAAAAGGCAGGAAGCCTGAGCACGAGGCAGACCGCGGCGGCATTCAAATCGGCTTCTCTTTATCTTGTTTCTTTCTTTTCAGGATAGCAAGCAGGATCGGGAGGCAGGCAGGAAGCCAGGGCTGAGAGGAGAGACACTAGGGCAGCAGGCAGAGGACAGGAGGGGTGGAAGACTGATCGGGGTAGCGGTGAGAGTAAGCTCCGCCCACCCCCACCGCATCAGAGGTCACTTCAGTGCCCAGGCTCCCCCTTAAAAGGCAGGAAGCCTGAGCACGAGGCAGACCGCGGCGGCGTTCAAATCGGCTTCTCTTTATCTTGTTTCTTTCTTTTCAGGATAGCAAGCAGGATCGGGAGGCAGGCAGGAATCCAGGGCTGAGAGGAGAGACACTAGGGCAGCAGGCAGAGGACAGGAGGGGTGGAAGACTGATCGGGGTAGCGGCGAGAGTAAGCTCCGCCCACCCCCACCGCGTCAGAGGTCGCTTCAGTGCCCAGGCTCCCCCTTAAAAGGCAGGAAGCCTGAGCATGAGGCAGACCGCGGCGGCGTTCAAATCGGCTTCTCTTTATCTTGTTTCTTTCTTTTCAGGATAGCAAGCAGGATCGGGAGGCAGGCAGGAATCCAGGGCTGAGAGGAGAGACACTAGGGCAGCAGGCAGAGGACAGGAGGGGTGGAAGACTGATCGGGGTAGCGGCGAGAGTAAGCTCCGCCCACCCCCACCACATCAGAGGTCGCTTCAGTGCCCAGGCTCCCCCTTAAAAGGCAGAAAGCCTGAGCACGAGGCAGACCGCGGCGGCGTTCAAATCGGCTTCTCTTTATCTTGTTTCTTTCTTTTCAGGATAGCAAGCAGGATCGGGAGGCAGGCAGGAATCCAGGGCTGAGAGGGGAGACACTAGGGCAGCAGGCAGAGGACAGGAGGGGTGGAAGACTGATCGGGGTAGCGGCGAGAGTAAGCTCCGCCCACCCCCACCACGTCAGAGGTCGCTTCAGTGCCCAGGCTTCCCCTTAAAAGGCAGGAAGCCTGAGCACGAGGCAGACCGCGGCGGCGTTCAAATCGGCTTCTCTTTATCTTGTTTCTTTCTTTTCAGGATAGCAAGCAGGATCGGGAGGCAGGCAGGAAGCCAGGGCTGAGAGGAGAGACACTAGGGCAGCAGGCAGAGGACAGGAGGGGTGGAAGACTGATCGGGGTAGCGGCGAGAGTAAGCTCCACCCACCCCCACCGCGTCAGAGGTCGCTTCAGTGCCCACGCTCCCCCTTAAAAGGGGGCGAGCCAACGGCGCACGGCCGTTCGGAGTGCGGCGAAGGCGAGCGGCAAAGGCGCTCGCCTTAGCGAGGGCGCCTTTGCGAAGGAGCCGAGAGAAGGAGCCAGGAGTCCCGGCTGCGCAGCAGCAACTTCAATTTTCAACCTTCAATCTTCCTAATTAAATTCTAAAAAAAAAATAAAAAAAAAAATCTATCATTTCTTCTATACTCATTATTTCTTCTCTCTCTACTTCTCCACCTAGCTGCACGTCGGGCACACTCCAGCTCACAACTTTAAATCACAAGGAAGGAAAAATGGAGGCAGCAGAAGGCCAGCGAAGCTTTCCAGTATACTGCATTGACTGTCACATGTATGAATACCTCCCTTCTGGGAGGCAGGCCTACATGTGCAGTCGATGTCAGGAACTGGCTAGCCTAAGGAAGGAGGTCGGGAGACTGCAGATCAAAGTACAAGAGCTAGAGGGACTCCGCTCCATAGAGGAACCAAGGGAATTTGAACCAACTGAGGACACCAACAGAGAAAACCACATCAACGAACAGGTCAGAGAGCTCGAAAGATTCATCGAGGAGGCCTGCAGGATGGTAGAAACACAGGATCACCCGCTCTTCAGAAGGGAACAAACGGATGGAGGACAGGACCAGCCAGGAGGCTCCAGGACCCACCAGGAGCCGAGGGAAAGGAACCTTGCGGAGAAACCAATCAGGAGAAAGAAGGATTGGAGGACCCAATCATCGACACAGACCTGAGACCCAGGAGGAAGCTGAGGAGAGGAAAATCTGCTATCGTGGTGGGAGACTCAATCCTGAGAGAGGTGGACAGTCACATAGCAGGAGGCAGAGCGGATCGCCTAGTGACATGTCTCCCAGGGGCGAGGACAAAGGACATCTCTGACAGAATCGAGAGAATTATGGAGGGAGCTGAGACAGAGGAAACAGCAGTGATAATCCACGTCAGAACCAATGATGTCAGCAGAAGAAATTTCAACATGACTACACTGACCGAGCAGTTTAAGATCCTGGGGAGGAAGCTGAAGCTGAGGACAGGGAAGATAGCCTTTTCAGAGATCCTGCCAGTACCAAGGGCAGATGCGAGGAGGCAGACCGAGCTGCAAGCAACAAATGGATGGCTGAGGCGATGGTGTGATGAGGAGGGTTTCCTCTTTGTACGGAACTGGTCAACCTTCCTGGGGAAAAACAAGCTCTACAGGAGAGACGGACTGCATTTGAGCACGGCTGGGATGAGGATGCTGGCACGAAACTTCCAGACCTGCATAGACACGACTTTAAACTGATAACAAGGGGAAAGCCGACAGTCGATCTGACCTCGACACATCGGACCACAGTATCGAACAAGGATACTGAAACAGGAAAGGGCGATAGTGGACTAGAGACAAAATGGACACTTTATGGACATAAACCCAAAGATGCAGTACAGGGACCCGAGAGGAAATCAGAGCAAAAGAGCAAGACAAGGAGGAAACAGCTGGAACCAGAGGGCTATCAAAGAACAAAGAAGCGGGCAGAGGACAGGATAGACACACCACAGGAGGCAGACCGTGAGGAGGCAGCCCGTGAGGAGACCAGCAAGGGCATCAAATCAAGAGTAGATCCAAAAGAAAAGGTAACAAACTGGGACTTAAATTGCCTATATACAAATGCTAGGAGCCTAAGGACTAAAATGGGGGAGCTAGAAGTTATAGCCAGAAATAAGGACCTAGACATAATAGGAATCACAGAGACATGGTGGTCAGAGGACAACAAATGGGATGTGGCCCTGCCAGGGTACAAACTCTACAGGAGGGACAAGGCACACAAGAAGGGGGGAGGAATAGCACTGTATATAAAGGACTGCATTCCTTCATCCAGAACAGAAACAACAATAAGGGCAGACAGTCTGGAGCTATATTGCACTGATGGGCTACATATTACTACAGCAGGAAAAAGAAACCTTGCAGAGAAATTTAGACAATATTTTTCTAGGCATTTAAACTAGAAGGTGGGGGTGGTGTATGTACGAAGGACAATTATAGAGACCACCCCCGGCAAAAGAAAAGATATGATAGTAGTAAAGGCTGCAACATGGGGCTGACTGAGCTTGCTGGCGATTCTACAGTCAGGCACCCCTGCAGCCACCACCCGGCATTTGCCGACTCGGAAAGAGGTCCTCTAACCCTTTAAAATCCTGAGTGTGCCGCGGAGAAAGAGGGCTGACTGAGCTTGCTGGCGATTCTACAGTCAGGCACCCCTGCAGCCACTACCCGGCATTTGCCGACTCGGAAAGAGGTCCTCTAACCCTTTAAAATCCTGAGTGTGCCGCGGAGAAAGAGGGCTGACTGAGCTTGCTGGCGATTCTACAGTCAGGCACCCCTGCAGCCACCACCCGGCATTTGCCGACTCGGAAAGAGGTCCTCTAACCCTTTAAAATCCTGAGTGTGCCGCGGAGAAAGAGGGCTGACTGAGCTTGCTGGCGATTCTACAGTCAGGCACCCCTGCAGCCACTACCCGGCATTTGCCGACTCGGAAAGAGGTCCTCTAACCCTTTAAAATCCTGAGTGTGCCGCGGAGAAAGAGGGCTGACTGAGCTTGCTGGCGATTCTACAGTCAGGCACCCCTGCAGCCACCACCCGGCATTTGCCGACTCGGAAAGAGGTCCTCTAACCCTTTAAAATCCTGAGTGTGCCACGGAGAAAGAGGGCTGACTGAGCTTGCTGGCGATTCTACAGTCAGGCACCCCTGCAGCCACCACCCGGCATTTGCCGACTCGGAAAGAGGTCCTCTAACCCTTTAAAATCCTGAGTGTGCCGCGGAACGCGGCCCGCGGATGCGTGCCTAAGGCCGCGTGACCGAAGGGGCGTGGCCAAAGGGGCAGGATACGCCCCTTTGGTGCCCCTTCGGAGCCAGGAGGAGCGAGGAGCATTTGGGAAGAAGAATAATGGGGAAGCGTAAAGCTAAAATTATTTCCTCATTACCATCTAGTGTACTTGGACCAATGGATCGTCATCTTTCAGTGTTAACAGTGACATCTGAAGGTAGGACTGATTTTCGATCTCAATCTGCTTCTCTATCATCCGGTGAACCCACGCCTCCACCTCAACCTCTAACTCCTTTACCAGAGAAGGCTGACTCCATTTCCCAATCGGGATCGGACTTAGCCTCCCCATTACTTTTAGAGTTGGATTCCAAAAAAACTTTAAAGGGGGAACGATTTTCCATGGTGTCTCCTGTTTCTATGCCTACAGGCTATAATTTTAGGCCTGAGGAGGGTAATAAGACAATTACATTGCAAGATGTCTGGACTGTAGTGAATAGAATTGAAAGTTCATTGCAGGGCACAGTAGACAAATTGTGTCAATTTTCTTCAGAAATAACAAATAAAGTGGCTGAGCATGATACTCAATTGGTAGATATGGGAAAGAAATTAGATAAATTAGAAACATCTGTTTCTGTAATTCAGTCGTGTGTTGTATCTCAAGTTAAAGACAATACTTTATTACACTTACAGATGGAGAAAATGGAGAATGCTTTAAGATCTAGGAACCTCAGATTTCTGAATTTTCCTTTATCTCATTTTCTTTCACCTTTAGAATTACTCAAAATGTATTTAAAAGATGTATTATCTTATAACGGCTTAGAAAATTTTTCCCCAGATAATCTTTACTATTTGCCTAGTAGTATTACTAAGATTTCAGAGGAAGGGGGGAAAGATCAATTAGTGTCTCCTGACAGCTTGAATATTTCCCAATTTCTTGAGTCATCTAAGGATTATATAGCCAAAAGAGCAACATTATTAGTCACATTTAGGACTGAGATGGAAAAACAAGACATTCTAAAATTGTATTTCTTGAATAAAAATGCTGTGTTCTGTGGACAACAGATTAATGTTTTTCCAGATGTCTCTAGGCAAACACAACACAGGAGGAAGCAATTCCTACAACTTAAGGATAAAACCTTGGGTGTAGGTGCTTCATTTTTCCTTAAGTTTCCCTGCAAATGTTTAGTGGTATTTCAAGATACCAAATATACCTTTTTGGATCCAACTCATTTAGAGAATTTTCTTATAGATAAACCTAAGTTAGACATTTTGCCTGTTATTAGTGCAGAGGTTGTGATGGAATGATGAAAATGATGATTGTTATTTTGCTTGACTTTAGAATGTTTTAAAGTTAAAGATGTTGATGCTTAATATTGCTTTAGTAAGTTCCAGCAGGAAATAGCCAGCCCCCAATAATGTGGATTTGATGATTACTATTGTTTTATTTATGAGATTTTTATTTCTTTATATTGTTTAAATTTACCTACATTGTTATATGTTGTAACAATTGATAAAATTCAATAAAGATAAAATAAAAAAAAAAAAAAAGTAAAGGCTGCAACATAAGCAATATCAGCAACTCATTTCTTAGTATTGCAACGGAAAGTGAAACGACACAAAAATCCAAACGAAAAAGCAGATTATCGCTGAAAAAGAGCTGGAGAACGATGACCACAAATGCTCGCAGTCTAAACAACAAAGTTCATGATCTGCAAGCCCTGATATTAGAGGCAGATCTAGATATTGTTGCTATCACAGAGACATGGTTCAGTGAATCACATGGATGGGATGCAAACATACCGGGATATAATCTTTTTAGGAAGGACAGAGATGGTCATAAAGGTGGAGGAGTAGCTCTCTATGTAAAGATTAATATCCAAGCGACCGAAATGCAAGGGACCTGGGGAGAGGAAGAAGCGATATGGATTACTCTGAAAAGAGAAGATGGAACTTCTATCTACGTGGGTGTAGTCTACAGACCTCCGACTCAAGCGAAGCAAATTGATAAGGATCTGATTGTGGATATCCAAAAGTTTGGAACGAAAGAGGAGGTTCTGCTGTTGGGAGATTTCAACCTGCCGGATGCGGACTGGAATGTTCCGTCTGCGGAATCGGAAAGAAGTAGGGAGATTGTGGATGCCTTTCAAGAGGCTCTGCTCAGACAAATGGTGACGGAACCCACAAGGGAAAAAGCGATATTGGATCTGGTCCTCACAAATGGAGAGAGTATCTCTAATGTTCGAGTGGGTGCTCACCTGGGTAGTAGCGATCATCAAACGGTTTGGTTTGATATAACGGCTAAAGTGGAGAGCGGCCGCACGATACTTAAAGTCCTAGATTTCAAACGTACGGACTTTAATGCAATGGGAAAGTACCTGAAGAAAAAGCTGTTAGGATGGGAGGACATAAGAGAAGTGGAAAGACAGTGGTCTAAGCTGAAAGGAGCGATAAAAATGGCTACGGACCTTTATGTGAAGAAAATCAATAAAAACAAGAGAAAAAGGAAGCCGATATGGTTCTCCAACCTAGTGGCTGAGAAAATAAAGGCGAAAGAGTTGGCGTTCATGAAATATAAAAAAACCCAAGAAGAGGAGAGCAGAAAGGACTACAGGGTGAAACTGAAAGAAGCCAAGAGAGAGATACGTTTGGCGAAGGCACAGGCGGAAGAACAAATGGCTAAAAATGTAAAAAAGGGAGATAAAAATTTTTTCAGATATATTAGTGAAAGGAGGAAGATAAAAAATGGAATTGCTAGGCTAAAAGATGCTGGGAACAAATATGTGGAGAGTGATGAGGAGAAAGCAAATGTGCTAAACAAATACTTCTGTTCTGTGTTCACAGAAGAAAATCCTGGAGAAGGACCGAGATTGTCCGGCAAAGTTATAAGAGAAAATGGAGTAGATTCTGCGCCGTTCACGGAGGAGGGTGTTTATGAGCAACTTGAAAAACTGAAGGTGGACAAAGCGATGGGACCAGACGGGATCCATCCCAGGATACTAAGGGAGCTCAGAGAGGTTCTGGCGAGTCCTATTAAAGACTTGTTCAACAAATCTCTGGAGACGGGAGTGATTCCTGGGGATTGGAGGAGAGCGGATGTGGTCCCTATTCATAAAAGTGGTCACAGGGATGAAGCAGGAAACTACAGGCCGGTGAGCCTCACTTCAGTTGTTGGAAAAATAATGGAAGTGTTGCTGAAAGAAAGGATAGTGTATTTCCTTGAATCTAATGGGTTACAGGATCCGAGGCAACATGGCTTTACAAAAGGTAAATCGTGCCAAACGAACCTGATTGAATTTTTTGATTGGGTGACCAGAGAGCTGGATCGAGGACATATGCTAGATGTAATTTACTTGGATTTCAGCAAAGCCTTTGATACAGTTCCTCATAAGAGGCTGTTGAACAAACTTGAAGGGCTGAAGTTAGGACCCAAAGTGGTAAACTGGCTGTCGGACAGACGCCAGAGGGTGGTGGTTAATGGAAGTCGTTCGAAGGAAGGAAAGGTGACTAGTGGAGTCCCTCAGGGTTCGGTGCTGGGGCCAATCCTGTTCAATATGTATGTAAGTGGCATTGCTGAAGGGTTAGAAGGAAAAGTGTGCCTTTTTGCAGATGATACCAAGATTTGTAACAGAGTAGACACCGAAGAGGGAGTGGAAAATATGAAAAAGGATCTGCAAAAGTTAGAGGAATGGTCTAATGCCTGGCAACTAAAATTCAATGCAAAGAAATGCAGAGTAATGCATTTGGGGATTAATAATAGGAAGGAACCGTATATGCTGGGAGGAGAGAAGCTGATATGCACGGACGGGGAGAGGGACCTTGGGGTGATAGTGTCCGAAGATCTAAAGGCGAAAAAACAGTGTGACAAGGCAGTGGCTGCTGCCAGAAGGATTCTGGGCTGTATAAAGAGAGGCATAGTCAGTAGAAGGAAGAAGGTGTTGATGCCCCTGTACAGGTCATTGGTGAGGCCCCACTTGGAGTATTGTGTTCAGTTTTGGAGACCGTATCTGGCGAAAGACGTAAGAAGACTTGAGGCGGTCCAGAGGAGGGCGACGAAAATGATAGGAGGCTTGCGCCAGAAGACGTATGAGGAGAGACTGGAAGCCCTGAATATGTATACCCTAGAGGAAAGGAGAGACAGGGGAGATATGATTCAGACGTTCAAATACTTAAAGGGTATTAACGTAGAACAAAATCTTTTCCAGAGAAAGGAAAATGGTAAAACCAGAGGACATAATTTGAGGTTGAGGGGTGGTAGATTCAGGGGCAATGTTAGGAAATTCTACTTTACGGAGAGGGTGATGGATGCCTGGAATGCGCTCCCGAGAGAGGTGGTGGAGAGTAAAACTGTGACTGAGTTCAAAGAAGCGTGGGATGAACACAGAAGATTTAGAATCAGAAAATAATATTAAAGATTGAACTAGGCCAGTTACTGGGCAGACTTGTACGGTCTGTGTCTGTGCATGGCCGTTTGGAGGAGGATGGGCAGGGGAGGACTTCAATGGCTGGGAGGGTGTAGATGGGCTGGAGTAAGTCTTAACAGAGATTTCGGCAGTTGGAACCCAAGCACAGTACCGAGTAAAGCTTTGGATTCTCACCCAGAAATAGCTAAGAAGAAAAAAAAAAAAATTTAAATTGAATCAGGTTGGGCAGACTGGATGGACCATTTGGGTCTTTATCTGCCGTCATCTACTATGTTACTATGTTACTATGGGTTAAGCTCACAGGAGGGGAAGGAGCTGACATCAAATTGGGACTGTACTATCGCCCACCAGGACAGCCAGAAGCAAACGACCTGGACCTGGAGGCCGAACTGAGGCAGGTGTGCAAAAGTGGAAGGGTAGTGGTTATGGGGGATTTCAACTATCCGGGAATAGACTGGGACATTGGGCTCTCAAATTGCACGAGAGAAACTAAATTCCTAGAGGCAATAAGGGACTGTTTCATGGAGCAGCTGGTCACGGAACCAACACGAGGGGATGCCACTCTAGACCTAATCCTCAACGGGCTAGAAGGACCCACAAAGGAAGTGGTGGTAATAGCACCATTATGGAACAGCGATCACAACATGATCCAGTACAAATTAAACATGGGAACATCAAAGGTGAAAAGAACCACAACGACAGCACTCAACTTCAGAAAAGAAAACTACAAAGACATGAGGAAAATGGTAGGAAAAAAGCTCAGCAACAGCTCAGGGAAAGTGAAGACCGTAAAGGAAGCCTGGACACTGCTTAAAGGCACAGTGCTCGAGGCGCAAGACCTGTACGTCCCAAGGTTTAGGAAAGGGTGCAAAAAAAATCGAACTAGAAACCCAGCATGGATAACTACTGCAGTTAAAAAGGCAATAAGTAACAAGAAATCATCCTTCAAGAAATGGAAAAAGGAACCAACAAAGGAAAACCAGGAAGAGCACAAAAGACACCAGAAAGAATGCCATCAAGAGGTCAAGAAAGCAAAGAGAGAATATGAGGAAAGACTGGCAGGAGAAGCAAGAAACTTCAAACCCTTCTTCAGGTATGTGAAAGGGAAACAACCAGCCAGAGAGGAAGTGGGACCACTGGACGACGGAGACAGGAAAGGAGCGATAAAGGAGGAAAAAGAGATAACTGACAGGTTAAACAAATTCTTCTCGTCAGTCTTCACCAGAGAGGACACATCCAATATCCCAGAACCCGAGGTGATTATAAGCGGAGAACACGACGAAAGGCTGGTACAACTAGAGGTAAGCAAAGAGGATGTCCTCAGGCAGATAGACAGACTAAAGAGTGACAAATCACCGGGCCCGGACGGCATCCACCCAAGGGTACTAAAAGAACTGAGAAACGAAATAGCAGAGACACTTCGCCAAATATGTAACCTCTCCCTAAAAACTAGGGAGATCCCAGAGGACTGGAAAATAGCAAATGTCACGCCCATCTTTAAAAAGGGATCAAGGGGTGACCCGGGAAACTACAGGCCTATGAGCTTGACCTCGGTTCCGGGAAAGATGATGGAAGCAATGGTAAAGGACACAGTCTGCGAACACATAGAAAACAATGGACAACTGAAGGCGAGCCAGCATGGCTTCTGCCAGTGAATGTCATGCCTCACGAACTTGCTGTACTTTTTTGAGGGAATAAACAGCCAGATGGATAAGGGGGAATCCATAGACATCATTTACCTTGACTTCCAAAAAGCCTTCGACAAGGTACCTCACGAACGGCTACTTAAAAAGCTGTGGAACCACGGGGTGCAAGGGGATATCCACCGATGGATCAAACACTGGTTGGCAGGCAGGAAACAGAGGGTTGGAGTAAAGGGCCAATACTCAGACTGGCAATGGGTCACGAGCGGAGTTCCACAGGGGTCGGTGCTGGGACCTCTACTGTTCAATATATTTATTAACGATCTGGAGATGGGGACAAAATGTGAGGTTATCAAATTTGCTGATGACACCAAACTCTGCAGCAGGGTTAGAAACACGGAAGACTGTGAAGACCTGCAAAGGGACCTAACGAGACTGGAAGACTGGGCAAAAAAGTGGCAAATGAGTTTTAACGTAGAGAAATGCAAGGTCATGCATGTAGGGAAAAAGAACCCGATGTTCAGCTACAAAATGGGGGGAACACTGCTAGGGGTGAATAACCTTGAGAGGGACCTGGGGGTGATGGTCGACACATCACTGAAACCATCGGCGCAGTGTGCGACAGCCTCAAAGAAAGCAAACAGAATGCTGGGCATCATCAAAAAAGGTATCACAACCAGGACGAAAGAAGTCATCATGCCGCTGTATCGCGCAATGGTGCGCCCGCACCTGGAGTACTGTGTTCAATACTGGTCGCCGTACCTCAAGAAGGACATGGCGGTACTAGAGGGAGTGCAGAGGAGGGCGACTAAACTGATAAAAGGTATGGAAAATTTTTCATACGCTGACAGGTTAAAAATCCTGGGGCTGTTCTCCCTGGAGAAAAGGAGACTTAGAGGGGACATGATAGAAACCTTCAAAATCCTAAAGGGCATAGAGAAAGTGAATAGGGACAGATTCTTCAAACTGAGGGGAGCCACAAACACTAGGGGTCACTCGGAGAAATTGAAGGGGGACAGGTTTAGAACAAATGCTAGGAAGTTCTTTTTTACCCAGAGGGTGGTGGACACATGGAACGCGCTTCCGGAGGACGTGATAGGCCAGAAATCTGTACAGAGGTTCAAGGAGGGTTTGGATAGGTTCCTGGAGGAAAAGGGGATAGAGGGGTACAGATAGAACTTGAGGTAGGTTATAGAAGTGGTCAGAAACCACTTCACAGGTCGCGGACCTGATGGGCCGCCGCGGGAGTGGACTGCTGGGCGAGATGTACCTCTGGTCTGACCCAGTGGAGGCAACTTCTTATGTTCTTATGTTCTTATGACTAGAAATCCATGGAGGGAGCCGAGACTTCCCGCCCTTTGCATGCACGTGCTTGGTTTCCTTGTTGGTTACAGCGCGGCAGTAGCTGTGCGATTTCATGCTCGCACTTGTTGTCATTGTTGGGTTTCACTGCAGCAGTAGTAGTCCTGTTTATTCTGAGGCTCTCTTTCATCGGTGTTTGTCACGGCCATGTGCAGCTGATTGTGCAGGTGCCGGTTTATAGCAGCGTGCATGAGATGGGACATGTTTTTTCCGGCGCTGTAGACCATTCTTCTGGTTATTCCCCGAGTCTGATTTTCTTTCTATGCAAGCCGCGGCAGGGTAAATTTTGCGGGGCTTGAATCAGACTATGTTTCTAGGAGTGTTGATGCAGCGGCCACGTGTCAGCGAGAATCAGGCATGCGCTTGGGTCTCTGGTGATGGCGGGAGAGCTGCAGCGTTCTGGTAGTTTGTTTCCAGCTGACTTTGGTCAGGGTATGCCGCGGCTTCTCTTCTCTCCTTTCCTGTTCAGACAAGTGTATGTGTTTCACCAGCTTTGGGACAAGCTTGGGCAGATTTATATGTCTATGTCTGTGTTCCTGCTGTATTCCCTTGAAGGAAGCTGCTTGTTTAATCGGACTCTGGGGTTTACCAGAGAGACTCTGACCTGTGCTAGGTCACCCTGTCTCGGTTTGTCTCCGGACTGGGGCAACATACGGCAACTCACGGCACGGTGAGATCAGCAGTAAGATAGTGCCCTGTATTTCACACAGGTATCTCATTGTCTCTCTTGGGGTCCCTGCAGATTGAGCTTTTGTCTATTGGTAACTGTCCTTGTTTGGGCCTCTGTGCTGAGCTGCATGTGTCTAGTAGTGGCACGGGATATATATGCCTAAAGGTAGTACAAGCAGTTTCCAAGTTCGGGCTGTCTCTATGGGCATAATGACACTGCGCATCTTCCTGCGGCCAGGACTCTCTTTCTCTATTTCTGAGGGGGCCTGGACTTCAGATTTCCATGCTTATCACGCTGGTTTCTCCTGTCGCCATTTTCTCATGGCACATGCTAGACGATCCCCACGACCAGACAGGAAGGGCTGTACAGCTCCTTTTAACCAGGAGCCAGTTACCTATTCTATCAAACCCACGGAGGATCACGCGCTATGTGGCTGTAAGCCTCATCCCTGAAGCTCTCATTAGCGAGCTTTGTCTGATACCTGTAAGGATGCTGTTGTTTTCCACGGGGCGGTAGATGCAGCATCTTGATTGAGTCTAGTACCGTATTTTCACGCAAATAACGCGCACCCGTGTAAAACGCGCACACGGGTATAGCGCGCAGAAATCACGATGATATGTACAAAAACTTTTGTATACCGCGCTCACGGGTATACCGCGCATGATGCCCGACGCTCCTTTCGCCCGCCCTGACTTTCCGTGCGCTGTCCCGACTCTCCGTTCACCCCCCCTGACTTCCGTGCACTGCCCTGACTTTCTGTGCGCTGTCCCGACTCTCCGTTCACCCCCCCTGACTTCCGTGCACTGCCCTGACTTTCCGTGCGCTGTCCCCCCTTGAAGTCCTGTCCCCCCTTGAAGGTCTGTCCCCATCCTGAAAGCCTGATGCCCCCCCCGACGTCCGATACATCCCCCCCCCGGCAGGACCACTCGCACCCCCACCCCGAAGGACCGCCGCCTCCCCAACAATATCGGGCCAGGAGGGAGCCCAAACCCTCCTGGCCACGGCGACCCCCTAACCCCACCCCGCACTACATTACGGGCAGGAGGGATCCCAGGCCCTCCTGCCCTCGACGCAAATCCCCTCCCCCCAACGACCGCCCCCCCCCCCCAAGAACCTCCGCCCGTTCCCCAGCCGACCCGCGACCCCCCTGGCCGACCCCCACGACACCCCCACCCGCCTTCTCCGTACCTTTGTGTAGTTGGGCCAGAAGGGAGCCCAAACCCTCCTGGCCACGGCGACCCCCTAACCCCACCCCGCACTACATTACGGGCAGGAGGGATCCCAGGCCCTCCTGCCCTCGACGCAAACTCCCCTCCCCCCCCAACGACCGCCCCCCCCAAGAACCTCCGACCGCCCCCCCAGCCGACCCGCGACCCCCCCTGGCCGACCCCCACGACCCCCCCACCCCCCTTCCCCGTACCTTTGGTAGTTGGCCGGACAGACGGGAGCCAAACCCTCCTGTCCGGCAGGCAGCCAACGAAGGAATGAGACCGGATTGGCCCATCCGTCCTAAAGCTCCGCCTACTGGTGGGGCCTAAGGCGCGTGGGCCAATCAGAATAGGCCCTGGAGCCTTAGGTCCCACCTGGGGGCGCGGCCTGAGGCACATGGTCGGGTTGGGCCCATGTGCCTCAGGCCGCGCCCCCAGGTGGGACCTAAGGCTCCAGGGCCTATTCTGATTGGCCCACGCGCCTTAGGCCCCACCAGTAGGCGGAGCTTTAGGACGGATGGGCCAATCCGGCCTCATTCCTTCGTTGGCTGCCTGCCGGACAGGCGGGTTTGGCTCCCGTCTGTCCGGCCAACTACCAAAGGTACGGGGAAGGGGGGTGGGGGTCGTGGGGGTCGTCAGGGGGGTCGCGGGTCGGCTGGGGGGGCGGTCAGAGGTTCTTGGGGGGGGCGGTCATTGGGGGGAGGGGTGTTTGCGTCGAGGGCAGGAGGGCCTGGGATCTCTCCTGCCCGTAATGTAGTGCGGGGTGGGGTTAAGGGGTCGCCGTGGCCAGGAGGGTTTGGGCTCCCTTCTGGCCCGATATTGTCGGGAAGTCGGCGGTCGTTCGGGGTGGGGGTGCGAGCGGTCCTGCTGGGGGGGTGAATCGGGCGTCGGGCGGGGTGGGAACTATGTTTAAAAACTTTTGTATACTGCGCTCACGCATATAACGCGCGAGGGGTATGCGCGGTAGGTAAAAACGCGTATAACGCGCGTGTTATATGCGTGAAAATACAGTACATATTCACTTTAAAGGACATACGTATTTCGCTCATGTTACGTAGAGTTAGTACTGTTTTCATGGTTCCAGTATATTCCTCTTTACATTGTGAAACTTGATTTTTCCTAGGAGAATCTTCTTGCAGATCCTACAGTCTTATTCTGCCATTCCCTGACCTTCTGCACTTCATTCTGAGGGGATCTTGACTTCTTCCAATGACTCTTCAGGCTTTCTCATGAGGGAGAAGACGCTATAATGTCAGGTCAGGGGGCTGTGAAGATTTTTCAGGATGCTTGCAACTTTGCATCCTCCTCAGGTTTCCAGTTCGTTCTTGGAGTCTCTATGTTTTGTGTTTCCCTTTTCAGTGTTACTGGTCCTCAGGGCAGTTCTTGTAGTTCTTCGGGAACTAAGGGACATTGTTCCACTTACTGCATGGTGCCCAAGACGGGGGCATTGGGCTGGCTGGATCCCATTCTGCTGAATTAGTTTCTCAGGGTTACACATTTCTGCAGAAAAACTGGGAAAATATTTACATTTTCCCTATGGACTCCGAATCGGCAGTAGGTTTGTTTGCCTTTCTTTGAGCAGCGCTTTCGGTTTTGGCACATGCCATTTCACCTGCCCAAGGCTTCAAGAACATTTTAGAAAATGTGGGCAGTGGTACCGTTTTGGCGCTACCAGGTGATTCATCTAAGAACATAAGAACATAAGCAGTGCCTCCGCCGGGTCAGACCATAGGTCCATCATGCCCAGCAGTCCGCTCCCGCGGCGGCCCAAACAGGTCACCTGTCTGAATCATCAGAAGGGGCCCCCTTGCCACCCTGGTTTCCCATTGAAGTCCTATCTTCCCATCGAAGTCCTAACCCTCCGGTTTTGCACATGCACGACCTGGTCGGGTTTCTATACTTATTTCCTGGATACTTCTCTCAGTATCCCACGATCCCTTTATCCCTCAGGAATCCGTCCAATCCCTGTTTGAATCCCTGTACCGTACTCTGCCCGACCACCTCCTCCGGCAGCGCATTCCAAGTGTCCACGACCCTCTGGGTGAAAAAAAACTTCCTTGCATTTGTTTTGAACCTATCTCCCTTCAGTTTCTCCGAGTGCCCCCTCGTACCTGTTGTCCCCTTCAGTCTGAAGAATCTGTCCCTATCCACCCTCTCTATGCCCCTCATGATCTTGAAGGTCTCTATCATATCTCCCCTGAGCCTCCTTTTTTCCAGGGAGAAGAGCCCCAGCTTATCCAACCTCTCGGCGTATGGGCAGTGTTCCAGCCCTCTTACCAGTTTCGTCGCTCTCCTCTGGACTCTCTCAAGCACCGCCATGTCCTTCTTGAGGTATGGCGACCAATACTGCACGCAGTATTCCAGATGCGGACGCACCATCGCTCGATACAATGGCATGATGACTTCCCGCGTCCTGGTTGTGATGCCCCTCTTTATGATGCCCAGCATCCTGTTGGCTTTTTTCGAGGCTGCTGCGCACTGTGCAGATGGCTTCAGTGATGCATCCACCAGCACACCCAAGTCTCTCTCAAGTCTGCTGTCTCCCAACAATGCCCCCCCCATTTTGTAGTTGAACAACGGGTTCTTTTTCCCTATATGCATGACCTTGCATTTTTCCACATTGAAGCGCATTTGCCATTTGTCTGCCCAGTCCTCCAGCTTCTCCAGGTCCCTTTGCAGGTCCTCACACTCCTCCCTGGACCTAACTCTGCCGCACAGTTTGGTATCATCTGCAAATTTTATGACCTCGCACTTTGCCTCTTTTTCCAGGTCATTGATAAATATGTTGAAGAGTAACGGCCCCAGCACCGATCCCTGTGGCACACCGCTTGTGACTCCCCGCCAGTCAGAATATTGGCCCTTTACTCCAACCCTCTGCAGTCTACCCGACAACCAGTGCTCGATCCATCTGTGCACATCTCCTCCCACCCCGTGGTTCCACAGCTTCCTAAGCAGTCTTTCATGTGGCACCTTGTCGAAAGCCTTTTGAAAATCGAGGTAAATGATGTCGATGGGTTCCCCATTGTCCACCCGACTGCTTATTCCCTCAAAGAAGTACAGAAGGTTCGTTAAGCACGACCTTCCCTTACAGAATCCGTGCTGGCTTGTTCTCAGTAGACCATTTCTTTCAATGTGCTCGCAAATGCCGTCCTTGATCATAGCTTCCACCATCTTCCCTACAATTGAAGTCAGGCTCACCGGCCTGTAGTTCCCAGGGTCACCCCTCGATCCCTTCTTGAAGATAGGTGTGACATTTGCCAATTTCCAGTCCTTTGGTACCTCTCCAGTTTTCAAGGATAGGTTACAAACATGCTGGATTGTGCCCGCTATTTCCTGTCTTAGTTCCTTCAGAACCCTTGGGTGGATCCCGTCCGGACCCGGTGATTTGCCGCATTTTAACCTGTCTATCTGTTTGAGGACATCCTCCTTACTTACCTCTATGTGTTCCAATTTTTCAGCCTGTTCCCCACTCATGAGTTCCTCTGAGTCCGGTATATTAGATGTGTCCTCTCTCGTGAAAACCGACGAGAAGAACGTGTTCAACCTCTCAGCTACCTCTTTATCCTCCTTAATCACTCCCTTCCTATCCCCATCGTCCAACGGCCCCACCTCCTCTCTCGCTGGTCATTTCCCCTTTATGTAACTGAAGAATGCCTTGAAGTTTTTTGCCTCCCTGGCCAGCCCCTCTTCGTATTTCCCTTTTGCTTTTCTAACCTCTCGGTGGCATTCTTTTTGGCATTTCCTGTGCGCCTGGTGGTTTTCCTCCGTTGGGTCCTTTTTCCATCTCCGGAAGGATACTTTTTTGTCATTTATTGCCCTCTTTACTTCTGCTGAGATCCAAATCGTGTCCTTTGACCGCTTGTTCTTGCAGCCTTTCCTGAAATTGGGGACGTACATTTTTTGTGCTTCTTGCAGGGTGTCCCTGAATAGGGTCCAGGCGCTTTCCACCGTCTCCATCTTAAAGATATTTCTGAGCTTCTTCCCCACCATTTTCCTCATAGCAACATAGTTCCCTTTCTTGAAGTTGAGCGCAGTTGTTGCGGTCCTCCTTACTATGGGTGTCCCCCTTTCTAATGTGAATCTGATCGCATTGTGGTCACTGTTGCCTAGTGGTCCTCCCACTTCTACCCCACTTGCAGGCCCCCCTAATCCGTTCAGGATGAGGTCAAGAGTAGCACTCCCTCGCGTCGGTTCCCTGACCAGTTGCTCCATGAAGCAGTCCCTCACAGCTTCTACAAATCCTGTTTCCCTAGTGCAGTTGGAGTGACCCGTACTCCAGTCTATCCCCGGGTAGTTAAAGTCCCCCATCACTGTTACATTTCCAGTCCTGCACTCCTGTCTCAGTCTAATTTCTTCTTGATTGACTGCTTGATTCGGACGTCTTCCAGTTGGGCCATTTGACTGACACGAAAAGGGTGGCTTCTTTTCCTCGGTTCTTTGGACGTGAATCTTCGAATTTGCACAGCGCTCTTTTCTCCTGTACTATTTATAGGTATATCGGGGAGATGTTTTTATTCATATAAGAGAGAAATGTGTTTCTTCCCAGAGACTAGGGCGATGGGTCACAGTCTCAGGTTTGCATTCTTCTTTGGTCACCATGACCCAGAGTATGGGATTCTGTACAGGTTATAGGATCCATGTTGCTGACTCCACTGGGAACTTCGGCTTGCTTTCCCATTATAACGCTACAGCAGTCGCTTTTGTTCCGGTGGCTCCCGGTATCTCAGGGCTCCAATTTATTTTGTAGGCTCCTCATGCATCGCTCTGTATGATTTGGTGGCTCAGCGAGATTTCTCTTTTCAAAGGCATGCCTCGGTCTTTGCTGGACTAGCTCATGGCCACCAAACATCCCGAGCTGTCGGGTTGGGTGGCTCGGTGCCTTCCATCCTCAGCTCCAGGAGTCTGGTCTTAAAAGGCGACTCAGTACTTGATCATTCTTCTACTCTTGAGCATGGTCAGGCTACCTTTCTGGAGCTTCAGACCATTCTTCCGGAATGCCGCTGAGGGTCCTTTCAGTCAGTATTATGATGGGGGTATTTCTCTACAGCTTGGGCAGTAGGGTAATGTACTCAGTTGCCAGGTACAGTTGTTGTTCTACTTCAATGGGTGGACCCTCATCTTCCTCTTCTGTTGGCAGATCATTTTAAGGGTCAGGAAAAGAGTTTGGATAGACTTTCTCTCCTCAAAATCTGAGCATGGCCCATTTATTGTATGTTACAGTGTACAGCACTGTGTACGCTCTAGAAAGTGTAAATGTTAGTAATAGTGAAATCTTCTACATCCTGGATATTGGGAATTTTGGCTCAGGCGTTCCAGCTCTTTTTATGGACGTGAGATCTCCTGGAACTAAACCTCATGGCTTCGTCTCACAATTCAATGCTTCCTAGCTTCTTCGGCGGGCACAGGGAGTGGGAGTTAGAGGGGGTAACAGCGTGGCTTCTTTCTCACCTCTGGTTTCTCTTTTTCAGTGTTTTCCCCTGGCTGATGTTGGATTGGATTTGCCATCTCAAGCTCGTTTTCCGGGCACAGTATTTGTAGAATCTCTGGCTTGGCTGCGCCATCCTTGCTATGCGGATCTGATGAGTCTTTCGACAGCTGGACTAAGAAGTTTCCTGGTATCTCTGGATTTGCTCACCTAGGGTCCGATCAACATGGATATTCGTACTACTTGGTATTACGACCTAGCTTTTGAGAAGTCATGACTGACGTGTAAGGATTATGCGAAGCAGGTTGTTCCTTCTCTTATCCAGGCACTACAGACGTCTTCACCTGTGGTTTCTGCTTCCTTTTGGAGGTTTTTCCTTTCTTGGATACTTCTCAACATTTGCACCCTTCCAGAGTTCCTTTTTGGCACAGGTGTATTGCCGAGGGCTTAGCGTTCAATTCCCTTCAGCTTCAAGTGCCATTCTTAGCTTGTTACAAGGGGCTAGGTATATTGCTCTTCGATTACTTCTCAGCTTCATGTAGTTCAGTTCCTAAACGGAGTACGGTATATTTGTACACCTCTTAGAAAGCCCTGTCCGGAGTAGAATCTTCAGGTACTTCTTCGCAGTTTACCAAAGGCTTCATTTCCTCCTTGTGCCGTTGAACACGGGATTTCTTGTGGTCATGGTTTCGGCTCTGCAGTTTTCTGAGTTGCAGGCCTTGTTCAGCGGGGATTCCTATTTCTGATTTCCAAAATCTTGGGTATCAGTTTGGACGGTACCACAATTCTTTCTAAGAAGGTGTCATCCTTTCTTTTATGACACGCACACTTTTCCTTCCTTCTTCCTGGGAGGAGAAATGGGGAGACGTGCTTTTATTCACTGCATTTTTTGAAAGTGCATAGCGTTCTCCGCGAGCAAGGTTTCTAATGACTTTTAGTTGTTTAGATTACCTTTTTGTATTCTTCAAGGGACGCCTCAAACATATGGCGGCGTCCAAAGCCTCCATTGCTCGATGGGTCCAGGAGGACATTCTTTACGCTTGCTTGATGGCAGGAAAGCAGTTGGCGAAAGAACTTCATGACCATTCCATCAGAGTGATGGCTACTTCTTGGACTCGGTCCAGAGGTTTTTTCCTTGGAGGAGTTTTGTCTCGTGGCTACTTGGTCTTCCGAGAGTGCTTTCTCTCAGCATTACTGGGTGGATGTGGGGGCGCATGCGGTAAGGGCGTTTTATGCTTCGGTTGTTGCGGAGGCGGCGTTTGCTTCCCACCCAGATTGAGGATTGCTTTGCAACATCCCATTGGTCTCTGGCTTCATCTGCTGCTTTTGCTAGGGAAGGAAAAATTATGTTCTTACCTGTTAATTTTCTTTCCCTTAGACGCAGCAGATGAATCCAGAGCCCCACCCTTTCTGGATATTGTCTGTTGGTTTTTTCTTTTCCAACTTTCGAAGTTTGTTATTATTGAGGGTTGTATTCTGTATTATTGCCTTTTGAGATTTGTTATGGGAAAGAAGTTTTTTTTTTTCTCCATGCTATCCCTATTGATGGTTACGGATGCTTGGGCAAGGAGCTATACTGGAGATACAGGAGTGCCAGCCAATGGGACCACCTGTTAATCAGTTTCTCTATCTCTGCCTGCTGGTAGATGTGTGCTATCCCATTGGTCTCTGAATTCATCTGCTGCGTCTAAGGGAAAGAAAATTAACAGATAAGAACATAATTTTTCCATATATGTGCTCTTATGCTTATTGTAAACCGTTTAGATACCTGTATGATAAACAGTATATCAAAAATAATGAAAACTTGAAACTTGTTATTTCAGAAGGGAAAATGCCCATGGACTATTCCCTTTCTAAAGTTACTGCTTCTTAGGTGTGTAAGGATGGTCGCAAGGTTGGAGGGGATAAGTGAGGCACCCTTACGCCAGGTCCCGAGTTCAATACCTTCATAGAAGATTCACCAGGAAGTAAACTCAAATGAGAAGCACAGCCAGAGGTGATGGCATAAAGAATAGATATATTGTGCAGAGAAAGCAAGGTTCATAAAAGTTACAATTAAGCATTACAATTAATGAGAGATATAAGTTTTACAATTACAAAGAATGCTTCTGTGCTCATGTGAATGAGAGAGAATAGGTGCTGTGAGGACAGAGAGGTAGAGAGAAAAGTAGTGAGAGAAAGGTGGGGGATGATGTCCCCAGCTTCAGGTTCCAGAGATAGAGCAAGAGAGGGGGTGATGTTGTGAGGGGGCTTTTATAGCTTGGAATCTTATTCTAAATATAGAATCTATTGAATTTCCCAGTATCTTTCTGTTTAGAATTTGTAAACTGTTTGAAACAATGGTTAAGGAAGGTGTGATACTTGCAGGCATGGTAGATGGGATTAGTCTCTGACTTCTTTGTCCCATTCAAGCAGCCTATCTTCTTGATAAACAATCCAGTCTGGCTGGATGCTTAATGTATGTGAATTCTGTGCAGGAGCACAGAATTCTGCATCAACATTCCAGAGTCAGATTGATATAATTTCCCATAGGCCTTTGCTGACATTGGTTAGGGCAACCAAAACTGCTGATTGCTAGCAATGCTAGGGCTGACAAGGTGTATATCAGCTGCATCCATTTAATGTGGCCTCCTTAACCCTTTCAGGACCAAGGGACATATTTGTCCCATAACTTTAAAATCCTATAAATTTTGATTGGGATAGTCTACAGTTCTAAATTTGATATGTACGGATTCCATATGATACTGCCTTTATGTAAACAAACTGGTTCCGACATTCATTCATTAGCGTCGTTGCCAGATTGACGAGAAGATTCACTTGCCACACTGTCCATAAGCCAGAAGTGTGATTTAAAAAAAAAAAAAATAATGATATTTCACAAAAAAAATCAATTTTTTGGCATCTGCAAGCCCTTTTTACCATAAAAATGTCGTCAAAACCACAAAAATTGGCCTACGATCCTTATAGTCCTGAAAGGGTTAATCTGCTAAAATCTCTTCTCTAAGAAAAGGCATACAACCCTCTAACCACTGTTCCCCCATCACATAGGTGTTAAACTGGGGTTTGAAGTTGGAGATGGTTTTCATGCATGTCGTTCTGTAACATTTTTCTTACAGAAAAACACAAAAGTGTATCCATGCATGTGGTGCAAGACTTTGTGCAAGAACTTTGAGATGTTGTCCAATGTGGATCGCAATGGCAGGATGGGTCTTTTCTGCTCCATCTGCTGCATCACGTCACATAAAGTGAAACAGTCTGCTTTAATTGGTGAGAGACAACCTGCATGTGCAATTTTTTATCTATTGTTCTTGATCACTTTTGTAATTTCTGTCACTGGCTTTATTGTTGTTTAATTGCTCTGATAACAAAAATTGATTTCTACTTTTAAAGGTTGTAAACCCCCCCCCAACAAAACCAATGTCCTACTGTATAGCTCCCATATACACATTAAAAATAAATGTAGATTAACAAAATTCGTACTTTAACATCTAGTCAAATGTTTTGAGTCAATATTCAAAGTGATTGAAGCAGGCAAGGAAGGCTCTTGCCTGCTTAAATCTATTCAGCAGTGCCTAACTGGGGCAGTACAGTTGAATAATGTCTCTAACCATCCATACTGAAAGTGGGCAAGAGACTGCTGTTATAGGGGGCAAAGTAGGGGTGTTGGTGGGAGTTACCCAGATGCCAGCAATATAAAGTGCCAGTGCCCACATCACTAACAAGCACATCAGATCGCATAAATAGCAGGCCTAATTTTGCTTGCTTTACCCTTTTCCAATTTCCCTGGCTTGCTCTTTGTGAATTTTTCAGCCAGGTTCTCTAGCGTTGTACAAGCCTTTTTCAAAGTAATGCATTCCTGAGTGTACCAGGGATTTATGAACAGGGTTGTAGAGTCAGAAATAATTTTGCATGGGGTGGGAGTTATATTGACTATTCTTGTACAATCCCACTTTATTCCAGGGCCAGTGGGTTGTTTACTTCCTCCTGCCAGGGATCTATAGGAAGCCTCAAACATTTGAAGCTTTTACCCCCCTCCCTCTCACACCTAACCACTGAGCATGCTACTCTGGACTCCAGTCTAAATTCCTGCAGGCCAGGCTGTAGGAGCTTATCTTTTCTGCTCGTGTTTCTTTTTGTGTTTTTTTTCAGTAATTTCGGTACTTTTCAGTCACAGTTTCACCTTCGTGCTATGGAGGTTCCCTGCAGGGACATCCTTGTAGCAGGAGATCGCAGACTGTTGGAGAACGTCTGTTTGTGGGAGGGGGTTCCCTGTTCGGCAGTAAGCCCCCTGGACAGCCTGCACATCTGATTGGGGCTCTGTGACTTTTCCCTTGAGAGTTAGTCACACCAGGTTTGTCTGCTAGTGGGTATAGCGCAGGCTGAGCAGTTCCTTGGAGGCGCGATTAGGATCGGAGCCAGACTGCGTTCCTCCTCCAGATTTCTGCACAGCGTGTCCATGGGTGGCGGAGGTCTCTAGCCATAGTGGTCAGGCTAGTGGGGCAGTCGGAAGACTTGAAATCCAGATTTCCCATTCCCTGAGGCTCAGGGGTCTCCCTGTATGCTGTGTTCAGCTTTGCCTGCAACTTCTATCAGACAGCACATGTAACAGTGAGTAAGAGGCTGACAGCCTGACTCATCGATTTTGGGTAGTCTTCAGAAGGGTTTTTTGGGTGATTTCCCTGCATGCCCTACCACTCCCTACCTCCAAAATCCCAAAATTGTCATTTTCTTAGGGTTCCTTTACTTTTCCCACGCTATTTTTCTTCAAAATTGGAGACTAGGGGACACTCGATGAAGTTGCAGGGAAATACTCTTAAAACCAATAGGAGGAAATTTTTTTCACTCAGAGAATAGTTAAGCTCTGTAATGCATTGCCAGAAGATAGAAACATAGAAAAATGATGGCAGAAAAGGGCCAAAGCCCATCAAGTCTGCCCACTCTAGTGACCCTTCCCCCATGAGTTTGCTCATCAACCTCCTGTCCTTACCTCATTAGAGATCCCACATGAATATCCCATTTATTTTTGAAATCTGCCATGCTGTTGGCCTCAATCACCTGCCGTGGGAGTTCATTCCAATGATCGACCACCCTCTCAGTGAAGAAATACTTTCTGGAGTCACCATGAAATTTCCCTCCCCTGATTTTCAGCAGATGCCCTCTGGTGGACGAAGGTCCCATAAGACGAAAGATATCCTCTTCCACCTCGATACGACCCGTGATATATTTAAATGTCTCAATCATATCCCCTCTCTCTCTTCGTTCTTCAAGTGAGTACAGCTGCAATTTATTCAGCCTTACTTCGTACGGAAGATCCTTGAGCCCTGAGACCATCCTAGTGGCCATCCGCTGAACTGGCTCAACTCTCAGCACATCTTTCCGGTAATGTGGTCTCCAGAATTGAACACAATATTCCAAATGAGGTCTCACCATGGACCTGTACAGTGGCATTATGACCTCTGGCATCCTGCTGATAAAACCTCTACGGATACAACCCATCATTTGCCTTGCCTTGGAGGAAGCCTTTTCCACTTGATTGGCAGTTTTCATGTCATCACTAATGATTACTCCTAAATCCCGTTCTTCCTTAGTTCTAACTAAGGTCTCACCATTTAACGTGTAAGTCCTGCACAGATTTCTTTTACCCAGATGCATCACTTTGCATTTTTTAGCATTGAAGTTGAGCTGCCAAGTCGATGACCATTATTCTAATAGTAGTAGGTCCTGCGTCATACTGTCAGGCATAGTGCTTTTACCTACTATGTTGCACAGTTTGGCGTCATCGGCGAACAATGATATTTTTCCTCTGAGCCCTTGGGTCATATCACTTATGAATATGTTGAATAGGATTGGACCCAAGACCGAGCCCTGTGGCACTCCACTGGTCACGTCTGATGTTTTGGATGGTGTACCATTTACCATCACCCTCTGAAATCTACCGCTCAGCCAATCCTTAACCCATGCAGCTAGTGTTTCCCCTAATCCCAGCGATTTCAACTTGTTCAATAACCTGCGGTGTGGGACGCTATCAAAAGCTTTGCTGAAGTCCAAATACACTACGTCCAGGGACTCCCCGGCATCCAGTTGTCTTGCTACCCAGTCGAAGAAGCTAATCAGATTTGATTGGTAAGAGCAGATAGCATAGCTGGTTTTAAGAAAGGTTTGGACAAGTTCCTGGAGGAAAGTCCATAGTCTGTTATTGAGAAAGACATGGGGGAAGCCACTGCTTGCCCTGTATTGGTAGCATGGAATATTGCTACACCTTGAGTTTTGGCCATATACTAGTGTCCTGGATTGGTCACCGTGAGAACGGGCCACTGGGCTTGATGGACCATTGGTCTGACCCAGTAAGGCTTTTCTTATGTTCTTATTGGATTGTTTTTGTTTTTTACAGATTTTGTTTTGTTTTGTTTTTTATCCTATCTGGTTTTTTGATATTCCACGTACCATCATCTGGGACCCCTGAGAAAGAAGTGTTTCTTTGAAACACGGACTGTGTTAGGTCCAGTCCACATGAATACTAGAACCAGATTTTTATGTATGTTATATATGTCATCTTCTAAAGCTACATTGAGCTAGTTGCCAGCCTGGGTCTGGATGACCTTTATGGCCAGTGTTCAGGATCACAAACCCAAGGTTTTGCCTGGGAGCAGGTCCCGCCCTTCCAGTAGTTCAGTATATTCAAATTTTCGGCCCTTTTGGTGTTCCCATCTGTACTCGGTTCTTCCTCAGGACAGCAGTCCTCTTCGTCTGCCAGACCACGCCTCAGCGGGACTAACCATCAACAGTTAATGACAAGACAGCTGGCTGCTTCCGCTAAGAAACAGTTCTGATGCTAGGCTGCCGTCTCCTCCGTGCATCGGGGGGAAGGGGAGGTTGTCAGCTTTTCTGGCGGAATGGGAGTCCCATCATCTCCGACCACTGGGTTCTGGAGGTTCTCTGCTATGGCCACAAATTGGAGTTCTTGTTCTTGTCCTCTGATCTAATATTTTCTGGATTCCACTGTGGGTCGTCCTGAGAAGGCCAAGGTCGGAAGACTTTTGGATCTTGCGGCAATTGAACCCGTGCCAGAGCGAGTCTTGGGCTCTGGGAAATGCTCAATATACTTCATTGTTTCACAGAAAGGATCCGACGACTGGAGACCGATTCTGAACCTCAAGGCAGTCGATGTGGCTCTGAAAGTGCCCCACTTTTGCATGGAGACAGTGTGCTCAGTGATAGCATCTGAGGCACCGGGGTAGTTTATGGCCTCCCTAGATTTGACGGAGGCATATGTCCACATTCCCATTTTCCCAGACCACCGGAGGTTTCGGTAGTTCATATCTTGGGGCACCATTTTCAGTTTGCGGTTTTCCCCTTTGGATTGGCGACGGCACCCTGGACCTTCACCAAAATGATAGTGGTGGTAGTGGCCCATCTTTGCTCCCTGGGTGTCATGGTTCACCTAGATCTGGATGACTGGTTGATCAGTGCTTCTTCTCTGTCTGAGGGGCATTAGGTGGTCCAGTAGATGGTTCAGTTGCTGCAACGTCTGGGCTGGGTGATAACTTCTAGAAGATTCACATCGAGCCTACCCAAGATTTGGAGTACCTGGGAATTCGATTTCACACAGGGCAGAACAAAGTATTTCTACCCGTGTCCCATCTCGGCAGAATATCTTTGAGACCGGCATTTCATTAAAGATGGTGCAATATCTGATCCATCCAATTAAGATTTGGGGGTAACTATCGATCAACATCTAGCAATATGTACCCAAGTATTTTTGGTGGTTCATAAATGTTTTCATATTCTCTGGAAATTGTGCACTCTTAAGGGCTTATTTTGATTTTTCGGCCTTCAGATTGTTGGTACAGTCTTAGGTATTAAGCCATTTGGACTACTGTAATATAGTCTATTTGGCTGGAACAAAGAAAAATCTTTTTCAAGATTGAAAATTATTCAAAATGCTGCAGCAAGACTTATTTATGTTTTGAAAAAGTATGATCACATATATCATTTCTATCGAGAATTGCACTGGCTGCCAATGGAAGTGAGGGTTATCTTTAACCTGGATTGTATGTATTACAAAGTATTAGCTAGCGATTCTCCTTCCTATTTGACTGAATCATTTTGGTTTTCTATTCAAAAATTTTCTCGAAGCACTAAAGTTCTTTTGAATTTTCCATCGGTGAATGGTTGTAAATAATAATAATAATAATAACTTTATTCTTGTATACCGCATTACCATGGAAGTTCTATGCGGTTAACAGAAGAAGAGACTGTACATTTACAGCGATGTTACAATTTCATTAAGGTTAGATTTACATTTTGGACGGTACAAATTCAGTCAGGTTACCTTTACATTTTTTTGGCAATAAATATGCTGTGAAGTTATTTTGACAGTTAGGTTATATGTTCAGAACGGTTACAATTGCTATAGTTAGATACAGCAGCGTTACAGATTGCAGTGTTGCATGAGGTAGTAAGGGTTTAGGGGGAGAGGTCAGGAGGGGAAGGGGGAGGAGGGAGGGTTGATCAGAGGAATTTGTCAAAGAGGTAGGTTTTGGTTAACTTCCGGAATGTTTGATAGTGGGGGGAATTGGAGATAAGGGTAGAGAGGCATTTGTTCCATTTGCCCGCTTGGAATGCTAGAGATCGGTCAAGGAATTTTTTGTAGAGGCAGCCCTTCATGGAGGGGAAGGAGAACAGGTAGGTGTTTCGTGTGCGAGAGGGGCGTGCAATTTTAAGGTGATCGGATAGGTAGATTGGTGAGGAGCCTGCTAAGGTTTTGAAGCAGAGGCAGGCAAATTTAAAGATGATTCTTGCCTCCACCGGCAGCCAGTGGAGTTTAGCATAATAGGGGCTGACGTGGTCGTATTTTTTGAGGCCGAAGATGAGGCGGACAGCGGCATTTTGTACTATTCTTAGGCGTTTGATGGTGTTTTTGTAGGTTCCTAGGTATATGATGTTACAGTAGTCCAATATGCTTAAGATTAATGATTGGACCAGTAAGCGGAAGGAGAGGTGGTCGAAGTGGTGTTTAATAGTGCGGAGTTTCCAGAGGGTACAGAAGCATTTTTTGACCTGGGCATTGGTATGGTCTTCTAATGTTAAGCATCTATCTAGGATGACTCCGAGTATTTTTATGGAGGGGTTGATAGGATAATCTAGGCCGTTCAGTTTTATGGAGGTGTTTGTTATTTTGTGGGTAGGGCTTGCTAGAAAGATTTTGGTTTTTTCGGTGTTCAATTTTAATTTAAATTGTGAGGTCCATTGTTCTAATTTGGTGAGGATGGAGGATGTGAGTTGTTCCGTCTGTTGGGTGAGTGAAGTTAAGGGGATGATGATGGTGATGTCATCAGCGTAGATGAATGATTTAAGATTTAAATCAGGTAGTGTACGTGCTAGAGGTGCCAAGTAGATGTTAAAGAGGGAGGGGGAGAGTGGGGAGCCTTGTGGAACTCCACAGGAATTACGCCATTGATGGGAGAAGATTCCATTGCTGTGGACTTGATAGGTACGGCTAGTTAGGAAGCTAGAGAACCAGTGGAATACTTGGCCGGAAATGCCGATGGAGTCAAGGCAACGGAGCATAATATCATGGTCGACCAGGTCGAAAGCGCTGCTTAGGTCGAATTGGAGTACTAGGGCGCTTTTGCCCAGGGAGAATAGTTGGAGGAGGTAGTTGGTTAGAGCAGCTAGGACTGTTTCCGTGCTGTGGTTTGCTCGGAAGCCGGATTGAAAATCAGGAAGGATGTTGAACTTTTCTAAGTAGTTCATGAGGTCATGGTTAATGAGGCCTTCCATTAGTTTTTGGAAGAGTGGTATGTTGGCGATGGGTCTGTAGTTGGTGATGGAGGAGATGGGTTCTTTGTTGTTTTTGAGGCGGGGGGATACGAGAATGTGGCTGAGTTCAGTGGGGAAAAGGCCGGTGGACAGGCATAATGAGATCCAATTGAAGAGTTCGGCTTTGAATTAAGGGGGAGCAGATTTAATAATGGTGGGTGGGCAGTTGTCTAATAGGCAGTTGGAGTTGGCATATTTCGAGAAGAGTTTGAGAAAAAGGTTCCAGTCTGGGCTTTCGAATGAGCTCCAGGTCATGTCAGCCCTTGAGCCTGTTGTGTCTATTGCTGGAAGGGTAGGAATTGTCTCAGTGTTGGGAGTTGTAAGTGATAATTTTAGGGTTTTGATTACCAAGCTGCAATCTGGGATAAGGAATTTAAACTTTTTCTATTAAGGTCTATATCATATTTTGCATTTTAGGAGACAGTTGAAATACTTACTTGTTTTCAAAGTTCTTGGGTTTCTAGTCTCCTAACTAGTCTCCTAACTTGACCTCTCAAGTTCTTGGGTTTCTAGTTTCCCAACTTGACCTCTCCGCAGCATTTGACCTGGTCGACCACTCCATACTGCTACAGATACCTGACACTGTTGGGATCTCAGGCAAGGTCTACAATTGGTTCCAAGGATTCCTCAAATCAAAAACCTACAGGGTAAAGTCCAATGATATCAAATCAGAACCATGGTCCAACCCATGCGGAGTTCCACAAGGATAACCTCTATCACCTATGCTCTTCAACCTCTTTATTTCCTCCCTTGGAGCCACTTTAGATAACTTAAATGTTACATCCTTCAGCTACGCAGACAACATCACCATACTCCTCCCTTTCGACCCATCAGAGCCCACCAAAAACAGCAAAGCTGGAAACAATCCTAGATGCAGTGGAAAAATGGATAGTAGACCACAAACTGAAACTAAACTCAGATAAAACAAAATTCCTTCTGCTCGAAAAGGCCAAAACTCCCACCATTACAGAACTGAAAATTAAAAACACCAAATACCCAATACAGCCCGAACTCAAACTCCTAGGAGTAACGATAGACAGATGCTGCACAATGCAGTCCCAAATCAATAAAACATCCCAGAAAGCTTTTTTAATTATGAGAAATCTACGTAAAATAAGAAAATTCTGCCAACATGATAAAACAACTTCAGACTATACAAAACACTGCCCTCAGACTGATCTACTCCCTGAGAAAATATCATATTACAACTGCCTTCCTAGACTCTCACTGGCTACCTATGCAAGCACGAATTCAATTCAAATTCTACTATCTATTATTCAAAGCATTAAACGGCTCTGCCCCCCCCCTATCTAAACAACCGCCTAAACCAGATCCTCACCTCAAACATAGTAACATAGTAGATGAAGGCAGATAAAGACCCGAATGGTCCATCCAGTCTGCCCAATCTGATTCAATTTAAATTATTATTATTATTATTTTTTTTTTCTTCTTAGCTATTTCTGGGCGAGAATCCAAAGCTTTACCCGGTACTGTGCTTGGGTTCCAACTGCCGAAATCTCTGTTAAGACTTACTCCAGCCCATCTACACCCTTCCAGCCATTGAAGCTCTCCCCTGCCCATCCTCCTCCAAACGGCCATGCACAGACACAGACCGTACAAGGCCTTCCCTCCACTCAAGGGCACTCAGTGCAAAAAGATGCTTGATAACCTTCTGGCGACGCAAGCAGCAAAACCTAACCACTCCATCTCCAACCTGTTGATGGCAACGGGCGACTTCAAAACTTTTCAAAAAGAAATCAAAACACTACTTTTCAAAAAATTTATCCAGATATCTTAATCCAACCCTTCCCCCTCCTCCTAGTTAAATTCTCCCCCAAAACCTCCACTTAAATAATCTCTTCCTCCCCAAAACACCAACCAAGTATTCAGATCCCTGAAATGTAGCGTAATCTTATTTGTACTCTAACTGTAATCTATTTGTTATATCACACAGTAACGTACAGTCAATTTAATATCCAAGTTGCAAGTTCTTCTGGAATCAATCCAGCTCTCTCTCCTCTCTTGTAACCAAAAAAACCCAAAAAAACTGTTGTAACTTCACTGGAAATGTCCAGTTGGCTCTTTTGTAATCCGCCTTGAACTGCAAGGTATAGGCGGAATAGAAGTCCCTAATGTAATGTAATGTATTAATTGTGTATTCCTAGCTAATCTTTTGTAAACCGCATAGAACTTAAAGGGGATGCGGTCTCAAAATGAATTTTTATGTTATATGTCATGTTATGTCCCATCAGGAGAGACTTCACCAGGTCATCAGAACCTTCCTGGCCACTCTGACCCCGATGATGTGGCAATATCTTCAGGAGGCTCTGCTGTCACGCTGGAATCCACAGTGGGACCCGTTACTTGCACCCCTGCCTTGGTCGGTGGTGGCGTACAACATTCTGGAGTGGTGGTTGCGTCCCCTCTCGCGGTCTCATTCAGCCAGAGGAGTATCCTTCTCTTGGGCAGAATCATCTGCTATATTTCTGCATGTGATTTGTAAGGCTGGTGAAGACTGAATGAATTCTATACTTTGGTCTTTTCGGAAGAACAAGTAAGAGATCTACCTGAACTGGAAATGGTTTTCAAGGGTGATGATGTGGAGGAACTAAAAGAAATCTCGGTGAATCTGGAAGATGTACTAAGCCAAACCTGGTTCGGCTTCAGCAAGAATCGGGGGCTCCGGTTGCGTTGTCACTCTTGCCTCCTCATGCAGGGGCCAATCGCACTGCAGGATCCGGACAGCTTTGGTCTTAAGGCATGGCTCTTGAGCGCGTGACATTGATGGGCCAGGGCTATTCATCAGCAGTGATTGCCACATTGCTTCACAGTAAACGGAAGTCCATGGTAGTGGCCTACATGAAGGCTTGGCAGTGCTACCAAGTGTGGTGTGCACTCCGACAGGGGAACCTTTCTCTTCTTCCTTAGATTCCTCGGATCCTGGAGTTTTTGCAGGATGGCCTGAAGAAGGGCCTTGCGGTGGCTTGCTCTGGGTTCAGATTGCAGGTCTTTCATGTATGGGACCTCCTTGCTTTGAGGGGCTCATTAGCTGTACATCTGGATGTGGTATGTTTTCTGCAGAGTGCGGTTTGGCTGCGGCCTCCTTTGCGCCTTCCCTGTCTGACATGGAATCTAAATCTGGTTCTGAGAAAGTTAAAGTGTCATGGGATAGGTGGCAAAGTTTAGTTGTGGATTAGGAATTCGTTATCGGATAGAAAACAGAGGGTAGGGTTAAATGGTCATTTTTCTCAATGGAGGAGAGTAAACAGTGGAGTGCCAGTGCTATTTAACTTATTTATAAATGATCTGGAAATTGGAACGACGAGTGATGTGATTAAATTTGTAGATGACACTAAACTGTTCAAAGTTGTTAAAATGCATGCGGATTGTGAAGAATTGCAGGTGGACCTTAGGAAATTGGAATACTGGGCATCCAAATGGCAGATGAAATTTAATGTGGACAAATGCAAAGTGATGCACATTGGGAAGAATAACCTGAATCAGAGTTACCGGATGTTAGGGTTCACCTTGGGGATTAGCGCCCAAGAAAAGGATCTGGGTATGATTGTAGACAATAAGATGAAACCTTCTGCCTAATGTGTGGCGGCGGCCAAAAAAGCAAACAGGATACTAGGAATTATTAAAAAATGGATTGTTAACAAGACTAAGAATATTATAATACCCCTGTTTTGCTCCATGGTGTGACTTCATCTGGAGAATTGCGGTCAATTATCCCAGGACAAGCAGGCAGGTATTCTCACAAGTGGGTGACGTGATCCAACGGAGCCCCGATGCGGACACCTCACAAGCAGTCTTGCTTGAAGAAACTCGAAGTTTTGAGTCGCCCACACCGTGCATGCGCGAGTGCCTTCCTGCCCAGCGCAGGGCGCGTCTCCTCAGTTCTTACTTTTCCGCGGAGCCGAGAAGTCCGTCTTCGACTCTCTGCGTGAAGTTTTCTTCACTTGTGCCTTCTTAAGTCCGCGGTTTTGGGTTTATTTTCTCATAATTGCTGATTTTTGTCGTGTTTTGTTGTTTAAAAAAAAAAATTCTTCCATCCGTTTGACCGGGCAGGCCACGTGGCCGCAGCCCCGCAGCCAGACAGCCTCGCAGGCAGACTTGCTTTTAGAATTTTCAAAGAGTTCGCGAGTGCTGCACCGTGCATGTGCCAAGTGCCTTCCCGCCAAACATAGGTCGTGCATCTCCTGTGAGGTACCTCAGTTTTCAGCGGAGCCAAGAAGCACCTGTTTCTCAGTTCTGCCGATTTTTCAGTTGCTGTCTTGCACCGCGGCTTTCTTTTTTCTTTATTTGTTTCTTTCTTTTAGTCGCTGTGCAGCGCGTCTCTTTTTTTTTTTATTTAAACCTTTTATTTTTTTCTTCCGTCGGTTGGTCCGGTGGGGCTTGGGCTCAGGCCCTGCTGCCGGCCCTCATTTATTTTTGGCCGTACTTTTTTTTTCTATGTCCCTGCCTCTTACCGGGTTTAAGAAGTGTAGCCAGTGTAATTGGGCGATTTCTCTCACCGACCCCCATCGTTGGTATATCAAGTGCTTGGGGCCTGAACTTTGTCCTGAGTCCTGCCCGCGCTGTGCTACCTTTCAGAAACAAGCTCTCCGGAGGCGTCGTGCCAAGATCCTGGAGCTCTTTGGTCCTATGGAGTAGTCTGCAGAAAGGGCCTCGGCCTCGACCCCCCCCCCCCCCCCCCCCCGTGGTGGCCTCGTCTTCCAAGTCCTCAACCTCGAGCAAGTCGCCCTTGTCCTCGAAGGCCTCGTCTGATGTGCCTCTAAGGTCTCGTCCTCAGGCAAGTCTCCTCATCCCTCTGCAGGTACGCTACCTAAGAAGCCTCCAACTGAGTCTCTGGCAATCCAGGCAACGAGTGCAGTCATGCCAGCCTATACGAGATCTCCTCCTAAGCGTGCTTCCAAACAGAGGGAATACTCATCTTCGAGGTTGCCCTCTATGGAGCGCACTGCTGCATCTTCAGACCAGAGTCATTGGTCTCGGTGCCTGTCTTCGAGGACATGCTGCAAGCCATACTGACCACACAGCTTACCACTGTTTTGGCCAAGCTTGCCCCTGCCTCGACCCTGCTCTCTGCAAGCCAGCCTGAGCATTCTGTCGAGGCACCACAAGCAAAACCTCATCAGTCTCGACTATTGTCCTAAAGTGACTACTCGCCTCATCCTTCCAGGACCGAGTCTCCAGCTATTCAACTTGTTCGAGACATGGGGGAAAAGCCTTGTTCGAGGCCTCACTTGAAATTAAACTAAACTAAAACTTAACCTTATATACCGGGCCTTCAACCAAAGGAAGCTCGACGCGGTTAACAATAAATAAAAATAAATAAATAAATAAAGTAAACTGAAATACAAGAGTTAGTTTTCAAAAGTTTAGCAAATAAAATTTTTTTTAGATGTTTACGGAAGAGTTGGAAGGATCTGGGACACCTCAAAATTAGGGGAAATTCATTCCAAAGTTGGGAAAATTTAAACCCCAGAGAGCTGCTAAAATTCTTAACTCCTTGAATTCTTCTCCTAGAAGGAAGAGAAAGTTTAAATCGATGAATGCCTCTCGCATATGAAATTCTATAAACATTCCATAGCTGAGGAACAAGAGGAGCAAAGATACCATGTAAAATCTTAAAAACAATACATAAACACTTAAACTGAATTCTAAAATAAACCGGGAGCCAATGGAGAGAGACAAGCAAAGGAGTCACGTGGTCGAATTTGCTCTTTACATAGATCAACTTTGCGGTGGTATTCTGAATCAATTGTAATCTTTGAAGGCAGTTCTTAGTGATGCCAAGATAAATGACGTTACAATAATCTAACTGGGATAATATAATAGATTGGACCAAAACAGAAAAATGACATTGATGGAAAAGAGATCTGACCTTCCTCAACATTCGTAAGCTGAAAAAACATTTCTTAACTAGAGAGTTTATTTGATTCTTAAAAGTAAGAGAAGAATCAAAAAGTATTCCCAAAATCTTAGAGGAGAACTCAATTTGTAGGGAGACTCCAGAATCCAAAAGGAAGATGATCCAATTTTGGGCCTAACCACAGAAGTTTAGTTTTAGCTGCATTTAGCTTCATCTGGACAGACATAGCCCAAGTTTGAGGTTTAGAGATACAGTGATTTAGTTTAAAAGTTAAATTGGTAATATTTGGGTCAATCTCAATCAGTATAAAAATGTCATCTGCATAAGTAAAAAGCGTTTCTCACACTGACAACTTATAAATATTCAAAGTTGTCATATAAAGATTGAACAAAATTGGGGAAAGCAGAGAGCCCTGGGGAACTCCGCAAGGAGGTTGCCAGGAATTAGAAATATTACCATCAATATTAAGTGAATAAGATCAGGACAATAAAAATTTAGAAAACCAAACAAGAACAACCTGATTAAGACCTATATCTGAAAGTAATTGGAGCAAAATGTCATGATGTACAACATTAAACGCCACAGACAAATCAAACTGAAGCAAAATTGAACATTTATTTTGAAGTTGTAATTGTTGGATTTTAGAAAGAAGAGAGATCAATAAAGTTTCGATACTAAAATAAGACTGAAACCCATATTGAAAAGGTTGAAGTAATGAAAATTTCTCCAGATAATAAGTAAGTTGACCTGCTACAATTGATTCTAACAACTTTGTCAACAATGGTATATTAGCAATTGGTCGATAATGTGAGGGGATAATGGGATCTAAATCTGATTTTTTTTCAGAAGGGGAAGGAGAGTTATTTGCCCCATAGATTGCATAAAGTATCCATTTTCCAGTGAATAATTTAATAAAAGTTATGATCTGAGAAGGAATATTGAAAAAAAGATAACTGGGCCTCTTCTCCCTTGAAAAGAGGAGACTAAGAGGGGACATGATCAAAACATTCAAGATACTGAAGGGAATAGACATAGTAGATAAAGACAGGTTGTTCACCCTCTCCAAGGTAGGGAGAACGAGAGGGCACTTTCTAAAGTTAAAAGGGGATAGATTCCGTACAAACGTCAGGAAGTGGTAGAAAACTGGAATGCTCTTCCGGAGGCTGTTATAGGGGAAAACGCCCTCCAGGGATTCAAGACAAAGCTAGACAAGTTCCTGCTGAACTGGAACGTACGCAGATAGAGCTGGTCTCAGTTAGGGCACTGGTCTATGACCTAGGGGCCGCCGCGTGAGCAGACTGCTGGGCATGGTGGACCACAGGTCTGACCCAGCAGCGGCAATTCTTATGTTCTTATGTGTTAGAACCTGACCATCTTCCGGAGTCGTGCACCTGCTGTGCTACACTTCAAAATCGAGCTCTTAAATGTTGTTGAGTTCAGATTGAAAAAATATTTGGGGGAATGGATCTGCCTTTACCTAAGGCCTTGACCCAGATTCCGGCCCCGACCTCAACCGCATCAAAGTCTTCTACAGGACCAAAACCTTTAACCTTGACCTTGCTCAAACCTTCCTTGAGAGGGAAGTCTTCGTCTTTGAGGAAATCAGCTAAATCTTCTCCCGAGACACCGTTATCCTCAGTATCTCCGTCAGGTAAGATAGCTAAGCCAACTCCTCCGGTCATGCCACCCTTGGAACTGGTGGGTCTGAGGCTACTCAGGAAACGTGTCTCAAAATCGAGGCAATACTTTTCCTCGAGGTCATCTTCCTTGGAGTCCATAGCCACATCAATTGTACCAGATCCAGTGGTTTCGGTGCTGGCTTTGCAGAATATGTTGGAAACTATTCTGCATCAGGAGTTTGGTAAAATGCTTGCCAAATTGACTCCTGCCTAGACTCTGCTTCCTGCAGTCCAGCAGTAATACAAGAACATAAGAACATAAGAAGTTGCCACCACTGGGTCAGACCATTGGTCCATTGCAGTCAGGTCCATGACCTGTAATGTGGTTCCTGTCCATTTCTGTAACCTACCTCTTCTTTTATCTGTAACCCTCAATCCCCTTATCTTTTAGGAACTTATCTAAACCTTCCTTGAAACCCTGCAATGTGCTCTGGGCTATCACAACCTCCGGAAGCGCGTTCCATGTGTCCACCACCCTCTGGGTAAAAAAGGAGTCTTGAGAGTGCCTCATGTCCAATCTACACACACTATGCAAGGAGTTGAGTCCTTGAGAATGCCTCGAGATCATTCTACACACTCTAAAGAAGGAGTTGAGTCCTTGAGAGTGCCTTGAGATACCTCTACATAAGGAGCTGAGTTCTTTTCAGGGTCTCAACGTTGTTTTCCGACTTCCAGTCCTACCTCTTCACATAAGGCGTTGCCCTTTTCGAGGCATAGGACGAGGACTCCTTGACATTCATCTTCAATGCTGGATCCAACTCAATCACTGGACCGTGATTCAAGCCCACATCATTTGTTGAGGCATTCATCGAGGCCCAGGTCTTCTTCTCGAGACAGGTCTTGTTTATCGAGGCATCGAGACTCGTCGAGACCACCAATTCCTTTGTCGAGGAGATCTGTTGCAGAGCCTCACCATTCTCGTCAATCGAATTCTTCTCCTGCGAGGTTTTCTTCAGATTCCAGAAGTGGACGTTCGTCTTCATCTTTGCCTAATGGATTCAGATCTCAGGTATCAATACTCCAGAGAGGCTTCACCTTCGTTCTCTGCTGTGAAAGGTACCTCGAGGGGCTCTCATTCACCTTCTCCTCAACAAGGTCATACCTCTTCAGATCCGGTGTCCTTTACAAAATTTCTATGCCAAATGAGTAAGGATCTTAACATCACTTTGGAATTTGACTCAAAATACTCTAAGGAGTATTTGGAAGATCTTGGTATGTCTCCTCCTAGGAATTCTCTCAAATTACCCATGAATGCCATTCTTTCTCAAACTTTCAAAAGAAATCTTGATACACCATATTCCGTCCCCGCTGTGCCAGCAAAGATGGAATCTCGATATACCATATATACTCAAATATAAACTGGGATTTTGGGGCCCCAAAATTGGCCCCAAAATGGAGGTCCTGATTTATATTCGGGTCATCCCCCAGTGATCACCCGAAACCCTCACGGACTTCTGCAGGCTTGCCTTAGGCAGGGACAGGAGGGATCTCTCCTGTCTCCTGCCCTGGCCGACATTAATAATTAACACCCTCCCTCCTTCCCTCCCTAGACCACCTGTTCCCTGGTGGTCTAGCATGTACGCACGGAAATCTTCCTTTGTAAAGGTAGTAGCGGCGCACCCGGGCCAGCAACGCAGGAGCAAGCTTTTCGTGCTCCCGGCCGGCCCTGCACCGCTCCTTGATAGGCTACCGCAAGAACCGCAAATCCTGCGAGAACTTGCAGCAGTTCAATGTCAAGGATCCAATACCCCTGCAGATCTTTCCATCTCTTCTCACACAGAGTCAAGGGTCACTTTTACATCCCAATCTACAGTTGTTGCATCTGACATAAGAACATAATTGCCACTGCTGGGTGGGCGCTTGGAATTCTCTTCCGGAAGATGTTGTAGCGGAGACTACTGTTCTGGGTTTCAAGCGCAAGTTGGATGCACACCTTCTTGCAAATCATATTGAGGGATACGGTAATTTCGGGTCTCCAAAAAGGAGTACCTAAATGGGCCTCCGCGTGTGCGGTTCGCCGGACTTGATGGACCTCGGTCTGATCCGGTGAAGGCATTTCTTATGTTCTTATGTTCTTATGTCAAACCAGTGGTCCATCATGCCCAGCAATCTGCTCAAGCGGCGGCCCTCTGGTCAAAGACCAGCATCCTAACTGAGACCAGCCCTATCAGCGTACGTTCTTGTTCAGCAGGAACTTGTCTAGCTTTGTCTCGAATCTCTGGAGAGTGTTTTCCCCTATGAGACTCCGGAAGAGCGTTTCAGTTTTCCACCACTCTCTGGGTGAAGAAGAACTTCCTTCCGTTAGTACAGAATCTATCCCCTTTCAACTTTTAGAGACTGCCCTCTCATTCTCCCTTCCTTGGAGAGGGTGAACAACCTGTCCTTATCTACTACCTTGAATGTTTCTATCATGTCCCCTCTCAATCTCCTTTGTTTGAGGGAGAAGAGGCCCAGTTTCTCTAATCTTTCGCTGTATGGCAGCTCCTCCAACCCATTAACCATCTTTGTCGCTCTTCTCTGGACCCTTTCGAGTAGTACCATGTCCTCCTTCATGTATGGCGACCAGTGCTGTACGCAGTACTCGAGGTGAGGCCGCATCATGGCTCAGTACAACGGCATGATAACCTCCGATCTGTTCATGATCCACTTCTTTATCATCCCTAGCATTCTGTTCACCCTTTTTGCCGCCACCGCACATTGCGTGGACGGCTTCATCAACTTGTCGATCAGAACTCCTAAGTCCCTTTCCTGGGAGGTCTCTCCAAGTACTGCCCCGGACAGCTTGGTACTTCTCAGGATAACCTCAGTGGAAGTTCATCTTTCTGATCCTGTCAGAGTCATTTTACCAGAAAACCTTCTACACAGCAGTGCTACCAACAGAAGTGGACACGTTTTTCAGCGTGGTGTACTCTTCATCAAGATGCTTCATCCTCCTCCATATCTTCAGTTTTGGACTACCTTTTCCACTTATCCAATTCAGGTCTTAAAACCACTTCAGTCAGAGTTCACCTTTGTGCTATCAGTGCTTTTCACATTCCAGTTAACAATAAATCTCTGACTGCTGATCCTCTTGTTTCCTGGTTTATGAAAGGACTTTTCAATATCAAACCACCTCTCAAATTGCCTCCTATGGTTTGAGATCTTAATGTTGTTCTCACTAGACTGTATAGGTATGTGCGACTCACAAATGGAAGATTAGATTAGAAACCTCCATGTGAGCCAAAGTCTTCTACTCATCTTAAATATCTCACTTGTAAAATGGTATTTTTAGTCTCCATCACTTCTGCACGTCAAATAAGTGAGCTTCAAGCATTGGTGTCTTATCCACCGTTTACAGTTCTTCACACCCATCCAAAATTCTTGCCAAAAGTAGTTATGGAATTCTATCTAAATCAATCGATTGTGCTCCCAGTTTTCTTTCCAAAGCTTCATTCTCATCCTGGAGAAACAGCTCTTCATACCTTAGACTGTAAATGAACCTTGGCTTATTATTTACAAAGGACTAAGCCACACAGAACCTCTCCTCAACTGTTCATCTCCTTTGATCCTAACAGGTTGGGCCGACCTGTAACCAAGAGAACTATTTCCACATGGCTAGTGGCCTGTATTTCCTTCTGCTAGGCTCAGGCTGGGCTGCAGCTTGGGGGTAATGTAATAGCACATAAGGTTCGAGCTATGGCAGCTTCAGTTGCATTCATACGTTCCACTTCCTTAGATGAAATCTGCAAAGCAGCCACTTGGTCCTCAGTTCACTCGTTCATGTCTCACTACTGTCTGGAATGTTTTTCCAGACTGGATGGTCACTTTTTGCCAAGCAGTGTTACAAAATTTATTCTCTTAATGTCCAACTCTACCTCTATCCCATTGCAGTAAGAAAGGGAGTCCCACATGGGAGTCCTGTGCCTGCTTGTCCTAGGATAAAGCAAGTTACCGTAACAGGTGCTATTCAGGGACAGCAGGCAGATATTCTCGCATCCCACCCACCTCCCCCTGGTTGGTTCTCAGCTTGCTTACAAAACTGAGGTGCACAAGCAAACATCAGGCAGGAAGGCACCAGCCTTCATGGATGATGTTGCCCACATGTGAGAATATCTGCCTGCTGTCCCCAGATAACACCTGTTATGGTAAGTAACTGTACTTTTTGCAAGAGCCACCATATTTGCCCCTCTCATCAAGCCACTCCATTGGCTCCCCATCCATTTCCTAATACAGTTCAAACTCTTCTTACTGACCTGGAAGTATTTTCACTCTGCTGCCCCTCAGTATCTCTCTTTACTTATCTCCCCCCTCCCCCTGGTGAACTCTGTCTTGCTGTGCCATATGCCTGAAACAGACTACCTGAGTCATTACATCATTCTCTGTCTCCAGCAGTATTCAAATCCAAGCTAAAAGCCCACTTTTTTTATCGTCCCTCCAGCCCGGCATAGAACAGATGAGTTTAAGTTCCTCAGCCAGCTTGTGGAGACTGAGACACATTGACTTTTGGCATTAGTACAAGTGGGCTGTGCAATCCCATCTACAATCAGTCTGTTCTTAGTCTCCAGCAGGTGGAGGTGGTAAGCCAGTGCAGTCTTTCCTTTTGATAGTTAGGGCCTGTTGGATCTCATTAATGTCCTTTTTATTGTCCCTTTTTGCTGTCTGGACAGAGCTTAGGGGACCCTTTCGGGGGTCTGTCCAACCTGGGGGATTCCACTCTCGACGGATCAAGTCCCTCCCCCCATTTCCCCAAATTTTATTTCTTTAGAGGAGACTCAGCTGTACGCCTGGCCACCCTTCAGGCACAGACTACAGCTTTGAGAACCTGTGGGGTCTACTCTCTTATTCTCTTAGTATAGGTCGCAATTTCCCTTACCCTCTCCTTTAGGCTTAGCCATGTTTTTAAAATTATTCTTTGTTACCCTCCAGATGTTTTTTCCCTAAATGTACCTTTATCTTCTTTAAAGATTGTAATTCATCCCTCTCTCCTTTTGTATCGGTAATTATTTGTATGTTACATTATATGTTTACTTGTCTAAAATTGTTTCATTTTTTGCCTCCTAATTTTAAATTGTCATACGCATTGAAGAACTTGACATTGCGTTTACAACAAACTTTTAATAAACTTGATAGCTGTTTGCTGTGGGAACAATTGGGGGGGGGAAGGTCTGAGGCAGCCAGTCTAAAGGAAACTTTGAATTGGCTTTATTTGCTTTCCTTTTTTTCTAACCAGCGGTTTTGTGTCGATCTCCTGTGCATATGCTTGCTATGAGCACATTTAAAAAGCAGAAGTGCGTTTTATGTGTGCACCAAGTAGTGCATGCAGCTGGCATGTGCACAAAGTGTTCTGGCTTCTTTGAGGGGAAATCTTTTTTGGGTGCCGGCATGCAGGGGTCCCCTTTGCATGTGCATCGCTTGTGGGTGGTGGAGAAGCCTGTGCTTCCTCTACAGCTCATGCCGGGGTTTCCTCAGCCACCAACAGTCAGGGAAGTCAGGTTGATGTTGCAGCCGATGGTGCTGGGGATTCTCTTACTGCTTCAGTAGCTGCTGCCTGCGGTTCTGGTTTAGCAGCTAGATCTAGTCAGGCCTCGCCACTCCTGGCCTCAGAAGAGTTTTTCAGCGGTCTTTTCTCCGGTTTTGCTAAGCAAGATGGAATCGATGGGGTTAGGAGAGACACTAACTGCATGGGTCAATGATTGGCTGAGTGGCAGACTTCAGAGGGTGGTGGTTAATGGTACCCTCTCTAAAACATCGGAGGTGACCAGTGGAGTGCCGCAGGGCTCGGTCCTGGGTCCACTCCTTTTCAACATATTCATAGGGGATCTGACTCAAGGGCTTCAAGGTAAAATAACACTATTCGCCGATGACGCCAAACTATGTAATATAGTAAGTGAATGCAGTTTACAGAATTATATGGCGCAGGACCTGCTTACATTGGAAAGTTGGTCCTCTACCTGGCAGCTAGGCTTCAATGCTAAGAAATGTAAGGTCATGCACCTCGGAAGCGGAAATCCATGCAGGACGTACTTCTTGAACGGAGAAACTTTAACTAGGACTTCAGCAGAACGAGATTTAGGAGTAATCATCAGTGCAGACATGAAAACTGCCAATCAAGTGGAGAAGGCTTCATCTAAGGCAAGGCAGATATTGGGTTGTATCAATAGAAGTTTCGTCAGCCGAAAGCCTGAAGTCATAATGCCGTTGTACAGGGCCATGGTGAGACCTCATCTGGAGTACTGTGTGCAATTCTGGAGGCCACATTACAGTAAAGATGTGCGCAGAATTGAATCGGTTCAACGGACGGCCACCAGGATGATCTCGGGGCTCAAGGGTCTCTCGTACGAAGAGAGACTGAACAAATTGCAGCTCTACACTCTTGAGGAACGTAGGAAGAGGGGAGACATGATCGAAACATTTAAGTACCTCACGGGACGTGTCGAAGTGGAAGATGATATTTTCTTTCTCAAGGGACCCTCGGCCACAAGAGGGCACCCGCTCAAACTCAGGGGCGGAAAATTTCATGGCGACACCAGAAAGTATTTCTTCACAGAGAGAGTGGTTGATCATTGGAACAAGCTTCCAGTGCAGGTGATCGAGGCAGACAGCGTGCCAGACTTTAAGAATAAATGGGATACCCATGTGGGATCCCTACGAGGGTCAAGATAAGGAAATTGGGTCATTAGGGCATAGACAGGGGGTGGGTAAGCAGAGTGGGCAGACTTGATGGGCTGTAGCCCTTTTCTGCCATCATCTTCTATGTTTCTATGATATTTCACCATTTTGCCTGTGTCTTCAGGTGGCCTTCCTTGTATTTTAGAGTGACAGGAACAGGTCCTAGCTGTTACTTATTCACCAGCTGTGAGTTCTGTTGTGCCATTGGGGGGAGGGGGGTTGTTCTAACTTTGTTTTAGCCATGTACAAGGCTTATTTGCAGGCAGCTGGGGGTCCTGCTTCTTCCCCGGGGGTCTCCAAGTCTGCAGGGGAGGGTCTCTACCTTCCGTATCTGTCCCCACTCAGTCTCCTGCGGTATCTGCCCCCGTCCAGTCTCCTTAGCCATCGTCCAAGCAGCCACAGGTGTCTTTGGACGAGGAATTTTTTCTGGCTCACCCAGTTTCTCTGGATGAGAACTTGGATCTTGGGGTGGAACGCAAAGATCTCTTTGGGGGGGACGGTTGATGTGGATGGGGTTTTTGGAGGCGCTGCTTGGCAAGGATGTGTCAGACGAGCACATTTTTCACTGGGAGCTGATTCTCTAGGTGTCTTCAGTTTTTAAGAGGAAGTTAAGGACCCCCCTCGTATTGTGGACCCTCTGCTTCAGGATATCCGGTTGGCATCCTGCTCTTTTCCGATGCATCAGGATATTCAGGATGTGGTGTACAGTAGAAGACTCTAAATGCGCCTTTTCAATTGGCACAGTCCATGGCCAGGTTTATCCCATCCCGTGTTGATGCGGTGGTTTCTTCTATCGCATGTAGGCATACCATGCCAGCTAAGGGAGGTTCGGCACCAAAAGATCCTTAAGACCATAAGATGGAGTCTATCCTTAAGCAGAGTTTTGACGTGGCTGCCTTAACTATCCAGGTGGCAGTTTTGTGTTGGTTTGGTGGCCCGGGCTTGTTTCCTGTGGTCTGAGCATGTTCTGGACCGGGAGTCTGCTGACTGGTCCTTAGTGGATCAGGAGGTGACTAAGATTGAGCTCAGCTTATCTCTCGGTTGCCATATATGATCTGTTGTGGTCATCTGCCAAGTCCATGGCTCTCTGAGTAGCGACTCGCTGCTCCCTGTGGCTTGGGGGTTGGTTGGCGGATGCAGCCTCTAAGGCTAAGCTCAATAAATTTCCTTTTCGGGGCTCCTTCCTCTTTGGGGAGGAGTTGGATAAGCTTGTTCAGGCCTTGAGTAACTCTAAGGTTCCTCTGCTTCTAGATGACTGACCTCGTCAGGCAGTGCGGGATGTCGTCACCTGTGGGCGTGATTTTGATTGATATCACCCTGGCTGGGGCTCAACTTCTTTCAACACATGCAGTCCTTTCGGGGATCCCGTCGGGGAGGTCGGGACTCTGCCGGTGGTGCCTCCTCTATCTGTCAGGCCCAGTGACTCACTACGGGTCCTTCCCTCAGTTCCGGTGGGAGCCCGGTTGTGGGAGTTTTCCTGGGAGTGGGCCGAGATCACGACGGATCAGTGGGTTCTAGAGGTGCGGGATGGTTATGCTGTAGAGTTTTCCCAGCCCTTGCTACATCATTTCCTCTCTTCTTGTCGGGCAACTTGGAAGAAGCAGTCATTTTGTCAGATGCTACTCAGGTTGCTAGACCTCAAAGTGGTGGTCCCACTTGGAGATTCACACTGGCAGGTACTCCTTTTATTTCATGGTGCCCAAAAAAGAGGGGTCTTTTCGGCCCATTTTGGATCTGAATGGTGTCAACAGGGCACTTCGGGTTCCATCTTTTCGTATGGAAACCCTGAAATCTATAATTCTTGATATCCATTTTGGAGATTTTCTGACTTCTCTCAACCTGACAGAGGCTTACCTACATGTTCCAATTCGGGCCTCCCATCAACGACTCCTTTGCTTTGCAATTTTGGGAAAGCATTATCAGTTTTGTGCACTTCCCTTTGGTCTGGCCAAGACTCTGAAGACTTTCACCAAGATTATGGTGGTGGTAGCAGGGGCAGCCTTGCGCAAGGAGGACATTTTGCTTCATCCCTATCTGGACGACTGGTTGATTTGAGCGAAGTCATTTCAGGAGAGCTCCTGGGTCACGGCTTGAGTAGTGGAGTTTCTGTATTCGCTGGGCTTGGTGGTCAACCTGTTCAAGAGCTAGTTGACTCCATAACAGCACTTGGAGTATGTCGGAGTTCTCTTCAACACCAGCTTGGGGGGCGTCTTCCTTCCCAAAGCCTGGGTGTTGAAATTGCAGTCGTAGATGTGCTCCCTGATGGATTGTCATTGTCCTCGGGTGCAGGATTTCTGCAGGTCCTGGGGTCGATGGCGACCTCCTTGGAAGTAGTCATATGATCTCAGGCTCACATGCTTCCTCTTCAATATGCGCTTCTTCAGCAGTTGTCACCACAGATTCATGATCTGGACTCTCCCGTTCGTCACAGCCTGCACTGGTGGCTACAGTCTTCCAATCTGGTTCAGGGGTGAGTTTGGATCAGCCCCAGTGGGACAGTGCTTCTTAGGATGCCAGTCTCATTGGTTGGGGAGCTCAATGTCTTGGTTACTTGGCTCAGGGCAGCTAGTCACTGGAGGAAGCATCCTGGTTGGTCAGTGTTCTAGAGATCAGATCCATTCGGTTGGCATTACTTGTTTTCCAGGTGTTGCTGAAGGACAAGTCAGTTTTCTCAGACAATGCCACGGTGGTGACTTACATCAGTTGTCAGGGGGGAATCATCTGGTAGCGCAGGAGACGTTTCTTCTCATGGAGTGGGCAGAGGCTCATCTTCTGGACATCTTGGCTTCCCACATCATGGGAGTAGACAAAGTCCAGGCGGATTTCCTCATTCGTCATGTACTGGATCCCGGAGAGTGGTGTTTCGGCCTGGAAGCCTTTGAGTTGTTTGTTCAGGCCTGATGCTGGCTGGTATATGGACCTCATGGCCATGAGTGTCAATGCCAGAGTACCAAGGTTCTTTAGTCACTGCAGGGATTACCAGGCCAAGGGTCTGGATGCCCGGGTGTAGTCTTGGCCGACGGATGGCCTGCTGTATATCTTTCTTCCATGGCCTCTGGTGGGCAAAGTTGTTCTTCGCATTGCTTGGCACACAGGCCGCATGATCCTGGTAGTTCTGGACTGATCCAGGCGCCCGTGGTATGCAGATCTGGTTCGTCTTCTCGTGGCAGATCTTCTACTACCCCTCTCGCCAGTCCTTCTGACTTATGGTCCCATTCCAATGTTCAATCCGGGTCCCTTTTGTCTTATGGCTTGGCTGTTGAAGAGAGGTTATTTGGATAAGGTGATCTCTACCCTCTTAGGTACTCAGACTTTCAACCTCTTGGGCTTATGTGCAAGTTTGGCATCTCTTTGAGGAGTGGTGTTTCATGCATCTTTGCCTCACATCTTGGAGTTCTTGCAGGATGGCCTGGAGTGGGGCCTTGCCTAGTCCTCCTTCAGGGGTCAGATTGCGGCTTTGTCTTCTTTTCGCGGTCTGTTGCATGGTCGGCATTTGGCCTCTTCTCCGCATGTGATTCGATTCTTAAGAGCGGCGAAATTGCTCTGGTCTACAGTTCATTCTATGGTTCCGGCCTGGGATCTCAATCTGGTTCTTTCCATGCTGGTTCATTCTCCTTTTGAGCCTTTTGGCTCCTGCACTTTGAAGGACCTTACTCTCAAGGCGGTGTTCCTGGTGGCCATTACGTCAGCGAGGCACGTTTCCAAACTGCAGGCCTTTTTGTGTAGACCTCCCTTCCTGGAATTTTCAAAGGTCATGCTACTGCCAGTTTCCTCATTTCTGCCGAAGGTGGTTTTGCCTTTTCACGTCAACCAGACTGTTGTCCTTCCGGTCTTAGGTAGTCTGGAGGGCTCTTTGTAGCAGAGACAGTTGCGCAAATTGGATGTCTGTAGAGTCCATCATACTTATGCTCAGCGGACTCAGGAGTTCAGTAAGTCGCATCGTCTTTCTGTCATCTTAGCAGGTCCTCGTAAGGGGGACGGTGCTTCCAAGGCTACGATTGCACGGTGGATCAAGGAGATTATCGCTTTAAGCATACCTTCTTCAAAAGGAGTCTGTTCCAGACTTTCTCAAAGTTCATTCCACTCGGGGACAGGCAGCTTCTTGGGCTGAGTCTTTTCTTGTGCCTCCTGTGGATATCTGTAAAGCTGCAGTTTGGTCTCTCTGCATTTCTTTGTGCGACACTACCGTGTGGACGTTCAGGCGCGTTGGGACGCGGTGTTCAGTGAGCGTGTTCTTGTGGTAGCCATTTGGAGGTCCCACCCATGATGGGTACTTCTTTGGTACATCCCATCCATTTCTGTACCGGTGGGGGATGCTAAAGAAAGAGAAATTAGGTTCTTACCTGCTAATTTTCTTTTAGTCCCTCCAGACCGCCACTGATCCTGCCATGTTGTTTTTATTTGGAGTCTCTTCTCGAAGAGTATATTTTTTTCTGCGGTATCTTTTTGTCAGGGTTGTTGGGGAGTATAATAAGAGTAGCGGCGTTTGGTTCGTTTGACTTAGCTGGTGAGCTGTGGTGATGTTTTTGAAGGTTTTTCTAATCAATATCCAACAGTGTTTTTCCCTGTCCATTCTGGACAGTTACTTGATATTCTTCTTCTGGGAGTGACGTTGGTATTTATAGTTCACAGTTATTAAGTTCTTGGTTGCTGCTTGGCTATTCATCAGACTGATTGTAGATGAGATTTCACAGCCCACTTATACTACAGCCAAAAGTCAATGTCTCAGTCTCCACCTGCTGACAAAGGAGCATAAACCCACCTGTTTCTGTGCCGATCTGGAGGGACTAAAAGAAAGGAAATTGGCAGGTAAGAACTTAATTTCTCCTTCATAGCTTAATCTCATGTCTCCTAGTCCTAGAATTTTTGGAAATCATGATAATTTTCAAGACATACCCAGAGCTCTCTAATAGCTCTCACTGGGAGCATTTTTAATATGTTGCATTGCTCCCAGTCCGCCCCAATTTCTTTCTATGGTCCACAGTAATATTTTCTCTCCTTACTACTATGTTTTTTCCTAGTTTACTTGAAATTATTCTAACCAATGGGAACCATGTTTTCATTTTGCTTGACAAAATTTCCTTTTATTCCCATCTGTGTCTTCCTGAGTCGCACCTGGGTTTACCTGCTCTTTTTAGTCTGGTTGTCCATATATGTACATTTGCCAGTAGCCAGTTTTTCTTTTCTTTTTGAATCTTTCTGGCATCTGCCTCGCCTGTGCTTGGATTCCCCTACCGTTATGAGGTTGTCTGTTATTTACAACCTCCATTAGTATAATACATCTACTATGTTACTATTCCCTGGGTTCTTCCCTTTATCCTCTTCTTGAGGATAGAGTTCTTCAGCTTAGTCTTTATTTATTCATTCTCTTGTCTCTACTTTCTCGTATCAGACAATATACGTGATTTTCTTGCGAGGCAATAAGTGTTTGTTTCCTTAGAGACCAGCTTTCCCTCCATCCCTTTACTAAAGCTAGGGAGTCCCTCATGTGAGAATATGCTACCTATTTGTCTAAGAATAAAGCACAGTTACTTACCGTAACAGGTATTATCCAAGGACAGTAGGCAGATATTCTTACAACCCACCCACCTCCCCTAGTTGGCTTTTTCACTTGGGCATAGAACTGACGACCTCGTGAGCTGGTATCAGGCAGGAAAGCACTCACATATGTGCGGTGCGGGCAGTTGCAAACTTTCTAAAATCTTAAAAGTGGCAAAACTCTTTTACCATTGTCCGTTAGGGGCTTCGTGGATGATGTCACCCCACATGTGAGAATATCTGTCTGCTGTCCCTGGATAACACTTGTTATGGTAAGTAACTGTGCTATAAGGAGAATCTGGAGCCAAACAAAACCCTAGTATCGTTGGTACTGGCCTTCCTTCAAGAGGGCCTGGACAAGGAATTAGCAGTGGCATCCCTTAAGGTGAAGATGGCAGGCCTGGTTTGCTTTAGAATGTGAAAGAAGCGAGTCTCCTGGCTGCTCACCCAGACATGATTAGATTTTCTAAGGAGCCATGAAGCTTAGGCCACCGATCCGAGATCCCTTCTCTTCCTGAAGGTTCTTTGGAGGGTCCCATATGAGCCTTTGGAGGAAGCTTCTCTCATGGATCTTACAATCAAAGTGCTGTTCCTAGTTGCAATTACTGTGGCCAGAAGAGTCTCAGAATTGCAAGCTTTGTTGTGCAGGGAACCGTTTCTGAGGATCACGGAAATAGAAGTGACTTTGTGTACAATACCTTCCTTTTTGCCAAAGGTTGTTTCAGCTTTTCACATCAACTAGGAAGTCAGGCTATCAGCCTTTCAACCTATGGCTTCAAAGAAGAAAGACAAGGCTTTAAAGCTGCTGGACATCTGCAGAGTTCTCTTGCATTACCTGGAAGTGACTAATGAGTTTCATCTATAGGACCATCTCTTTTTCCTAACCAAAGAGTCAACCTGAGGCAGACCAGCCTCCATTGCCATTTCCCGGTAGATTTGGACAGCAATCTCCTCTTCCTACATTGTCTACTTGCAAACTGTGTAACAACTGCCAATGTCATTGAAAGCACAGTCGACCAGAGGAATAGCCTCCTCTTGGGTGTCATCAAGGATGATACCTCCAGGGAACATGGTCTTCCCTATACACTTTCACTGCAGGCTTATCTCTCCCACCCAGGACTTTGGGGACTGCTTATGTACATCTCTAAGGTTCAGCATACCATTCCTATTGCACTGGAAAAAGATATTAGGTTCTTATCTTGATGATATCTTTTTCAGTAGGTAGGAATGGTATGCTGAACCCACCCACCCAATTAATTTCTGATGCGCCTGTTTCTGCCTTATGCTTCATGGTCCTCTCCTTAGCTAAGGCTTCTCTGCCTGTAGGTCTGTGGGTTCAGAATCAGTTTGTAAATAGAATCTAAAGAGATACTTGAGCTCCACTAATATTCAAGCTGTTGCTTTTATTTCATGTGTTTTGTTTTTTGCAATAAATTTTTAATTTTTATTTAATTTTCAAAAACAAACAAACAGAAAAAAAGAAAACAGCCAAGAGCGAAGTAATAAAATTTGCAGAGGACACCAAGCTATTCAAAGGGGCTAGGACTAAAGAGGGTTTACAAAGGGACCTAAACAAACTAGGGGAGTGGGTGATGAGATGGCAGATGAAGTTCAATGTAGAGAAATGCAACGTCTTACACGTAGGAAACAGAAACCCGAGGTACAGCTACACAATGGGAGGGTTGTTATTGAGTGAGAGTTCCCAAGAAAGGGACTTGGGGGCAATAGTGAACATGACAATGAGGCCATCAGCACAATGCGCAGCAGCCGCTAAGAAAGCAAATAGATTGCTAGGAATATTGGTCGCAGTACCTAAAGAAGGATATGACGATACTCGAGAGGGTTCAGAAGAGAGCGACGCGTTTGATAAAAGGTATGGAAAACCTTTCATACGCTGAAAGATTAGAGAGACTGGGGCTTTTTTCCCTGGAGAAGCGGAGACTTAGAGGGGATATGATAGAGACTTATAAGATCACGAAGGGCATAGAGAAAGTGGAGAGGGGGACAGATTCTTCAAACTTTCGACAATTACAAGAACAAGAGGGCATTCTGAAAAATTAAAAGGAGACAGATTCAGAACCAATGCTAAGAAGTTCTTCTTCACCCAACGGGTGGTGGACACCCGGAACAAGCTTCCAGAGGGAGTGATAGGACGGGGTACGGTATTGGAGTTCAAGAAGGGATTGGACAATTTTCTGAAGGAAAAGGGGATAGAAGGGTATAGATAGAGGGCTAGTATACATGTCCTGGACCTGATGGGCCGCTGCGTGAGTGGACTGCTGGGCATAATGGACCTCAGGTCTGACCCAGCAGAGGCACGGCTTATGTTCTTAATAAATTATTTCTATATCGCATAGCTGGTAAGTTCATTGCAGTTAACAAATTTTAAAAAATAATACAGGTTAGAAAGATTTGATTAGTTAATAAACAAATGTGTGCTCAATTGCTTTCGAAAATGACAATAAGACACAGAGCTCAATAACAGAGATTTCAGTACCTTATCCCAGAGAGCCGCCTGATAAGAAAACAAATATTAACCCCGAAAACAGTACACAATGTCACACCCCTCCGCACTCCCATCCCACCAACCCAAACCAATTACATATTCAACAAGTAACTGTGGGCTCTAGGAGGCACATTGTCCCAAGCAGGTGACCAGATCTGTAGAAATCGCTACCATGCTACAGGCAAAGCTCTTATCACATCCAGTCTCTACATACATACATAAAACATAAATCCCATTTTTCCAAAATACATTTAGTTTTATTATTGAGTGCTATAATGTTATATGAGTAGAGCAGGACCTTGGTTTTGAGGAGTTCCCCCTGTCCATCCTCCTCATGTTTATTTATTCTAGAGTTCTTGCATGCTTTGGAACATACTGAAGGGGGCAGCAGACTCCTAGGAGAAGGAAGAGGTTTCAAAAGCTGTGATTGACATCTTTCTGCAGTCTTCTTGCGAGGAATGGACAGAGTACCCATAAGAACATAAGCAATGCCTCTGCTGGGTCAGATCTGAGGTCCATCATGCCCAGCAGTCCGCTCACGCGGTGGCCCAACAGGTCCAGGACCTGTGCAGTAATCCTCTATCTATACCCCTCTATCCCCTTTTCCAGCAGGAAATTTTCCAATCCTTTCTTGAACCCCAGTACCGTACTTTGCCCTATTACGCCCTCTGGAAGCGCATTCCAGATGTCCATCACAAGTTGGGTAAATAAGAACCTCCTAGCATTCATTTTGAATCTGTCCCTTTTCAACTTTTCCGAATGCCCTCTTGTTCTTTTATTTTTTGAAAGTTTGAAGAATCTGTCCCTCTCCACTCTCTCTATGCCCTTCATGATCTTGTAAGTCTCTATCATATCCCCTCTAACTCTCCTCTTCTCCAGGGAAAAGAGTCCCAGTTTCTCCAATCTCAGCGTATGAAAGGTTTTCCATACCTTTTATCAGACGTGTCGCTCTCCTCTGAACCCTCTCGAGTAACGCCATATCCTTCTTAAGGTACGGCGACCAATATTAGACGCAGTACTCCAGATGCGGACGCACCATTGCCCCATACAACGGCAGGGTAACTTCTTTTGTTCTGGTAGTAATACCCTTCTTGATTATACCTAGCGTTCTATTCACTCTCTTAGCTGCGCACTGTGCCGTCAACTTCATTGTCATGTCCACCATTACCCCCAAGTCCCTTTCTTGGGTACTCTCCTTCAATAACATCCCTCCCATTGTATAGCTGTACCTCGGGTTTCTGCTTCCCACATGTAGTACTTTACATTTCTCAACGTTGAACTTCATCCGCCATCTCGTCGCCCATTACCCTAGTTTGTTCAAGTCCCTTTGCAATTCTTCGCAGTCCTCTTTAGTCCGAGCTCCACTAAATAGTTTGGTGTCGTCCGCAAATTTTATTATCTCACACTTTGTCCCTGTTTCTAGATCATTTATAAATATATTAAATAGCAGCAGCCCGAGCACCGAGCCCTGCGGAACACCACTCATGACACTCCTCCAGTCCGAGTATTGGCCCTTCACTCCTACCCTCTGTTTCCTACCCGCCAACCAGTTTCTGATCCATCTATTTACGTCTCCTTCCATCCCATGGTTCTTCAGTTTCCGAAGTAGGTGTTCATGGGGTACCTTGTCAAAGGTTTTTTGGAAATCTAGATATATGATGTCTATGGGGTCTCCTCTGTCCATCCGTTTGTTAATTCCTTCGAAGAAGTGCTTTAAGTTTTTTAGGCACGATCTTCCCTTGCAGAAACCATGTTTGCTGGTTATCAGAAGTTTGTTACTTTCAAAATGTTCATCAATGTTGTCTTATCAGTGCTTCCGCCATTTTCCCCGGAACCGAGGTCAGACTCACCGATCTGTAGTTTCCTGGGTCACCTCTTGATCCCTTTTTAAAGATGGGTGTAACGTTGACTATCTTCCAATCCTCCGGGATCACGCCTGTTTTCAGGGATAGATTGCAAATTTGCTGCAGTAGTTCCGCTATCTCCTCCTTTAGTTCCTTCAGAACCCTTGGATGGATTCCATCCGGACCCGGGGATTTGTCAGTTTTTAATTTTTCTAGCTGCCTGCGTATGTCTTCAAGGCTCACCTCCATGGATGTTAATTTTTCTGCTTGATCTCCATTGAAGATTTGCTCAGGTTCCGGTATGTTGGATGTGTCTTCATTTGTAAATACAGACGAAAAGAACATGTTAAGTCTTTCTGCTACTTCTTTCTCCTCCTTCACCACTCCCTTCCTGTCTCCGTCGTCCAGCGGTCCCACCTCCTCCCTAGCCAGCTGCTTCCCTTTGACATATCTAAAGAACGGTTTGAAATTTCGTGCTTCCCTGGCTAGCCTCTCTTCATACTCTCTTTTAGCTTTTCGAACCACACAGTGACATTCTTTTTGACACTTCCTGTGCTCTTTCCAGTTCACCTCAGTTTTGTCCTTTTTCCATTTCCTGAATGAATTTTTCTTATTGCCTATCGCTTCCTTCATTATTTTAGTTATCCACGCCTGGTCTTTTGTTCTACTCTTTTTGCACCCCTTTCTGAATCTGGGGATGTACAGATTTTGCGCCTCGCTCACTGTGTCCTTGAAAAATGACCAGGCATGTTCTATCGTTTGCCATTTCTTGGAAGTGTTCCTAAGTTTCTTCCTTACCATTTCCCTCATTGCTTCGTAGTTTCCTTTCCTGAAGTTGAAAGTTATCTCTATGGTTCTCTTTCCTTTTGGTATTCCTATTTCAACCTTGAACTTGATCATATTATGATCGCTGTTTCCCAACGGTCCCATTACTTCCACTTCCTTTGCAGGTCCCCTTAACCCATTTAGGATTAGATCCAGAGTTCCTAAGGTTCAGTATACCATTCCTATCTACTGGAAAATATATTATCAAGGTAAGAACCTAATGGTTTCATGAAAAAAAACCTCATTTTTATTTTTTCTTCCTTTTTCTTTCTCTGGCCTCTTGTTTTTACATTATTATATTTCAATATTTCATGTAGTACCTGCCCATACCCTTTTGTTTTACTTCCTATTCTTTTTTTTTTTTTAACATTTTCCTGTGAGTTAGGTTTTATGCTTCTTTTCCCTCATTGATCTCATCTCATTTTCTTATGTTCTTCTGTAATGCAGGCCCTGCCCGACCCTGTAGCTTATGCAGACGGAGCCTGTCTGAACCAGCGTATTACAATAACACAGAACGAGTTGTGTACCAATTTTGTAGTCCCAGCTGTTGGACCAAATTCCAGGTAGGAAAATTCAATCATTTTGTTTTAACTTTCCTGAATAGCCAGCAACTGGGCAGGTTATTCATCTTCCAACTCCCAATGGAATGGGAAAAGACAAAAAGCAAGGGATCAGTGAATTTAACTTTAAAAAATGGAAATCTTAGGGCCTGCTATTCAAAGTGAGTTATACATTTGATTTACTAGCAGATGGCAAACACATAACTCACTACAAGAAAACAATATAATAATAATTATTATTTTATTTTAATATACCGCCATACCAAAAAGGTTCAAAGCTGTTCACAACAAGCAAAGTTAATACATACAGTGTAAATAAAATAGCATGAAGATAAAAACAGGCAGATAAAATTGGATTACATCAATTAAAAGCATAGATAATTTAAAACGGAACACATTAGGATACCAACCTATCAAACAGGTGTGTCTAACAGTTTTCTAAAATCAAAATAGGAAGTAGCCTCTAGCATAATTTTTCCAAGCCACGTATTCAATTTGGCGGCCTGAAATGAGAAAGTTCACTCAAAGAACTTCTTATAATGACAAGATTTTTTAGAGGGATAATTAAACAGGTTTATCCTTACGTGTACTCATACTGGAGTGCCTCAAAGAGAATTGAGGGGCAAGATAGCTTAGTAACATACCGAAAACTGCTTTATAACAAATGCAAGAGAACTTTAACAGGAGTCTACCGGCAACCAGTGAAGTTTTTGATAGAAAGGAGTAATGTGCTCCCAAAAATAATAGGGAAACACCTATCATTCAGGGTCTGGATGCTCCTAGAGTAGACTTGAGTTGGAATAAATTCTCTGCTCTTGATTGTCAAATTTTCAATAAGTTCTATAACAAGTACATTAAATCATACTGTAGACTCGACAGCTGTCCTCCAAATGTTATGAAAGTTGCCCCGGTCAATTGTAAGGCCAAATTGCTACTTTGGGTTAATTTTATACTATCTACTAGGAAGTTCCCAGAGGAACAGGGTCAAATTGTGATAATACCAATTAAAAAAAATACTAAAGAATCATCTTACAGATACTCAACTCAAATACCCTAAGTGAGGAGACGTGGGTTACTCATTCAATGTTATTATGTGGAGAAAAAGACCTCAATATAAACATTCACTTGATTGGTAATAATGTGAGCTCATCTACGTTTTCTTGTGACTAAAGATACCCAAAAACGTAGACGACAATTCCTTCTTCTTAAACCAGGGGTAACAATGATTGGAGGTGTTTTCTTACTGTGAATGTAGATCTAATACATATATATTCTTCGATCCTTTTTAGTTAACAGGGTGCCTATCTATGAAACACCTTGAAGGGGTAAAAGAAACAACAGCAGTAATTTAAAATTAATAGAAATATTCCTACTACCGCAGTTAGATATTTGCATTTTTTTGCTAAATTGATGTGATTTATTTTATATACACTCACTAGAAGTCTTGGATCCAATATATGGGATTAATAGTATTGATTAAGAACTGTATTTCCTATCTGATATTAATATCTTGTTTAAAATATTATTTCTGTGGGGTTTTTTCCCCCCAATATTCTGTACAAGAGGTTTTCTTGGAAAAAATTTAAAAGCAACAAATAAATAAATAAATAAATAAAAATAATGTGAGCTCATATCATCATCAGGAAAAAAACTCCATATTTCAAAAAATGTTACCAGTGCATTCAAAAATTTCATTAAAAAAATCAGATTGTAATGGCCCACTGAACTCCTACTTGTGTTTATGTGGTTTGTTAAAAAATAACTGAGGCAATGACAGAAATGCACTCTGTTTTACTTATAAAAAGCTTCTTCAGGGTTTTCAAAACGCCATCCCACACATTCTGCTCACAACTGACGTGATGCCAAAGCTTTTTATAAATGAAACAGAGTGCATTTCTGTTGGGAATTGGTTTATTGCATGGCATAGAGATTTTGTACATTACATGGAATGAAGAATTATCGCTGGAGAAGATTCGTTTGTGTGGATAACATAAGATAAAGATTTCAGTTAAGTACTGACTTTTTGATTGTTCCACAGCATTGCCTCTAAGAGTTAGTTTTTAACAGTCCACACAAACACAAGTGGGAATTCAGTGGGCCATTACGATCTGATTTTTTGATGAAATTTTGGAATTTATTGGGAAAGAGAATGGGGACTTATATACTGCCTTTTTGTGGCTTTGGCATTTCAAAGCTGACATTCAAAGCAGTGGACCCTGGAGAAATAAGTGACTTGCCCAGGGTCACAAGGATTGGCACTGGGATTTGATCTCACAACCTCTGGGTGCAGAAGTAGCAGCTCTATCGGTGAGCCACACCTTGGTAACATTTTTTGAAATGTGGATTTTTTTCTGATCCAATGATATGAGCTAATATGGTATTATTACCAATCAAGTGAATGTTTATGTTGAGGTCTTTTTCTCCACATAATAACATGGAATGAGTAGCCCACGTCTCCTCACTTAGGATGTTTGAGTTGAATGTCTGTAAGCATTGTCCTTTATTTTGTTTTTTGTAGTGGAAGTGGTTATCTTAAGGCACACTAGAGGAAACACAAAATTTGTTCATCTGCACATTTTCAGCTATTATTTGGATGGAATAGTCCATTTAACTTGCTAAATAAACAGTATAATACAGGGTCAGCATTGTAGGAGGTGCAAAGGTGGAACCAGCACTTATCGTATAGTAACAGTATTCACCCACAAAACCAATAACTTATACCAGTGTGTTTTAAACCTGTCCTGGGGGACCCCCAACCAGTCGGGTTTTCAAGATATCCCTCATGAATATGCATCTTACAAAAACCGAAGAAGCTAACTCATATATGAATTTAATATATAAAGTCTATTTATTAAATATTTTCCCCTACTACCATAAATACTTTTTTATATTTTATAAATATGCTTGTTTCCCCACTCTTATAATCCATAAAACATCCAATATTTCATCATACAACAACATATTGCTTCTTAGAAATCCTGGACTATCAGACTCTCAGTATTCAACCCTTCAAAGTCCATTCTTTTAAAATGTCATTGAAAATCTTGTGCTGCTTGGACTTAATTCCTGTGTAGATAAAATCAAGTCACTTTAAGTTCATCATTGATGACAAAATTATATTCAGCCAGATCAACACAATCTTGCGTTTCACCACATAGGTGTCCTCAGGAGCTGAGGCCGCTTCAGGTTTTCATACTCCATATATCTACAATAAAAATTCCATTTCACCATTTAAATAATCACACCTATACATTAAATAAAGCTATCATACCTAATCTTTTAATTACCACCAATTACTTTATCATAGAACATAGGGCGAGGTCTGCAGCGGTCAAAATGGCAGTCATGGAGGCCAAACTTCGAGTGGAAGAGACTCTGGCAAAGAACATGAAGAAAGGGGACAAATCCTTCTTCAGGTATATTAGTGATAGGAAAAAGAACACAGACGGGATAGTACGCCTTAGAAAACCAGATGGGAACTGCGCAGAATCAGATTCCGATAAAGCAGAACTACTGAATGAATACTTCTGCTCGGTCTTCACCTGCGAGGCACCGGGGCACGGTCCGCAGTTGCAGGCAAGGCCCAGTGTGGAAGACCCGTTTCAGAATTTCGAGTTCACACCTGGCGACGTCTACTACGAACTGGCAAGACTCAAGGTGAACAAAGCCATGGGACCGGACAATCTACACCCCAGGGTGCTCAGTGAGCTGCGTGATGTCCTTGTAGAACCGCTATCAGGACTCTTAAATCACTCCCTAAGTTCGGGGAGAGTCCCCATAGACTGGAAAACAGCTAACGTCGTTCCACTGCACAAAAAGGGTTGCAGGGCAGAGGCTGCAAACTACAGACCGGTGAGTCTCACATCAATAGTATGCAAACTCATGGAAACACTAATCAAACGTAAATTAGACGCAATCTTGGATGAGGAGAATCTACGGGATCCCAATCAACACGGATTCTCCAAGGGTAGATCCTGCCAATCCAATCTCATCAGTTTCTTTGACTGGGTAACAAAACAGTTAGACTTGGGAGAATCCGTGGACGTTGTATACCTAGACTTCAGCAAAGCTTTCGATAGTGTCCTGCATCGCAGGCTGTTGAGCAAGATGAAATCAATGGGGCTGGGTGAAACACTAACTACATGGGTCAATGACTGGCTGAGTGGCAGACTTCAGAGGGTGGTAGTTAACAGTACCCTCTCTAAAACATCGGAGGTGACCAGTGGAGTACCGCAGGGCTCAGTCTTGGGCCCGTCCTTTTCAACATATTCATAGGTGACCTAACTCAGGGGCTTCAAGGTAAGGTAGCGTTATTCGCTGACGCCGCCAAACTATGCAATATAGTGAGTGATGGCAATTCACCTGATAGTATGACACAGAATCTACATTTGTTGGAGCTGGGCTTCAACGCTAAGAAATGCAAGATCATGCACCTCGGCAGCAGAAATCCGTGCAGAACTTACACCTTGAATGGTGAGACCTTAGCTAGAACTTCAACAGAACGAGACTTGGGAGTGATCATCAGCGCAGACATGAAAACTGCTGATCATGTGGAGAAGGCTTCATCTAAGGCAAGACAGTTGTTAGGTTGCATCCGCAGGAGTTTCATCAGCCAGAAGCCTGAAGTCATAATGCTATTATACAGAACCATGGTGAGACCTCATTTGGAATACTGTGTGCAATTCTGGAGGCCACACTACCGAAAAGATGTGCTGAGAGTAGAGTCGGTGCAACGGATGGCCACCAGGATGGTCTCGGGGCTCAAGGATCTATCGTACGAGGAAAGGCTGAAAAATTTGCAGCTGTACTCACTCGAGGAACGTAGGGAGAGAGGAGACATGATCGAGACGTTTAAGTATATTACCGGCCGTATCGAGATGGAAGAAGAGATTCTCTTTCTCAAAGGACCCTCAGCTACAAGAGGGCATCCGCTCAAACTCAGGGGCGGGAAATTTAATGGCGACACCAGGAAATATTTCTTCACCGAGAGAGTGGTTGATCCTTGGAATGAGCTCCCGGTGCAGGTGATCGAGGCAAACAGTGTGCAAGAATTTAAGAGCAAATGGGATGCCCATGTGGGATCCCTTAGAGAGTTAAGCCAAGGGAACCTGTCACCAGGAGTGGGATCCCAAGGATAGTAGACTTGGGGGTGGGTCAGTAGAGTGGGCAGACCTGATGGGCTATGGCCCTTATCTGCCGTCATCTTCTATGTTTCATATACCTTCCGATCACACAGAAAGAATATGCATGAGACAGATTTGTATGTGTGTCACCCCAATTATATGCAAATCTACCTCATTCATATTCATTAGGGATATCTTGAAAATTGACTGGCTGGGGGTCCCCCTGGACAGATTTAAGAATCACTGACTTATACATTTAAATTTAAGACCTGCTAAATAGCACCAGGAGAAAACAGTTTTTAACCTAGATCCTAGAGTAAAGCCCACAGTCTCTTAAGATCACACAGTTCAGAATAATGTATCTTTGAAGGATGCAAACAAAACAGGGAATCCCAAAAGAGAGATCACAGTAGAGTCAGAAGTAGCCCAGATGTCTTTAAAGAGCTGAGTGAGTTGTAAAATTCCAAATCTATCCCTGACCAGTAGGAAAAAGGAGGAGGTATTGATGCCTCTGTATAAGACTCTGATGAGACCTCATTTAGAATATTGTGTACACTTCTGGAGGCCGTACCTTCAAAAAAATATAAAAAGGATGGAGTCAGTCCAAAGGAAGGCTACTAAAATGGTGTTTGGTCTTTGTGATAAGGCATATGGGGACAGACTTAAAGATCTCAATCTGTATTCTTTGGAGGCAAGGCGGGAGAGGGGAGACATGATAGAGACATTTATAAAAATGTACATAAGTCAAGTCTCTTTCATTTGAAAGGACACTGCAGTGCGAGGGCATAGGATGAAGTTAAGAAGTAATAGGCTCCGGAGTAATCTGGAAATACTTTTTTATGGAAAGGGTGGTAGATGCGTGGAGCAGTCTCCCAGAAGAGGTGGTGGAAATGGATACTGTCTGATTTCAAGAGGGCCTGGGATAGGCACGTGGGATCTCTCAGAGAGAGAGAAAGAGATAATGGTTACTATGGATGGGCAGACTAGAGGGGCCATTTGGCTTTTATCTGCCATCATGTTTCTATGTTTCTAGAAGTAAGATTTTAAATTTTACCCTATAATCTTCTGGGAGCCCATGTAACTGCTTTAAAAGAGGTGACACATGATCTCTTCGTTTTGCCCTACAAATCAGATGGGCCAGGGTGTTCTGGATAAACCTTCATACTACCAGGCTTCAATGATTCTCCCAACCACAATCAGCACATATAGGGCCTCCTCTCCGCCATCAGAAGCCTCAGTTAAAGATCACAGCTGCAACTAGCCTCCAACACAGCTACTTACTACCTCAAAGCAGTTCCCCAGGCTTTCAGGACCAAACCTCTCCACCAATCCTGTATCTCTCCTCAACCCCGGCAGGGTTCGATGAGGCTCATCTAGGTTAGATGTATCCTCTTCCGGGGCTTGTGCTTGAGACCCAGGCCACAGCTAAGCCTCCTCTGCGCCTCACCTTCCTTCCACAGTGGGCTGTTTGGGCTCAGGCATGACTCCTCTCCTGCACTCCTCCAGGTCCCTGACAAAGCCTGCTGATCTCCGCCGCGAGGGGGGGCACTCCACAGCTCACACAGGGGGCGCCGCTAAAGAAGTCCTGCCAGACTCCGGGACCTCTGCCAACCCTCTCTCCAGACCGCTCGTACGGGTTAAATCCACTGCTCCCAAAGTTCAGGACGTGCCTCTGCTCCTGCGCTCTCCTTGCCCCAACCAAGCTTGCCAACCTCCACCAACAAGGAAGCAGCCTCCTCCGCAGCCCACACACTCGCTGCAAAAACGCCACAGGACAAGTTCTACCTCCCTCCGGGACAACCGACATGCACAAAGTCAGCTCTCAATGAGGTAGCGTAGACTTTCTTCCCTTCAGTGTGGAGACCGGGTCAGCTCACACACTATTCGGTCATTCACTTCCGCCGGAGGGGGCTTAATATTCAAGTGCCATGCCCTGCCAGGATCTGCACCCAATATCCCCTCCCTCATGCCCTCCCCTGCCAGGCTCTGCACCCAGCCCTCTTACCTTCCTGTCCTACTAGGCTTTGTACCCAACCTCCCCTCGCTCCCTACGAAGCTGTCCACCCAGCCCTCTTCCCTCCCTGCTCTTCCAGGCTTTGTACCCAGCCCCCTTCACTCCTTGCCAGGCTTTGTACCCTGTCTCACCTTCCTGCCCTGTACCTCTTCTGGTGGTCTAATGGTAGGGTGGACGGGAGACAGGAGGCATCCCTCCCATCCTGGCCTGCCGTATCGTCCAGGAGGAGTTCGGGTTGATGACCCAAATATAGGACAAGATCCCAATTTTAGGGCCATTTTTTTGGCCCAAAAGTTTATCCAAGTTTCCAAGTTTATTATGAAATTTGATTTATCACCTATTCCAAATTCTAAGCGATGTACAATTAATAAAAGATTACAGAGTTGGGGGAAACTGACATAACTCATCTATATTTGAGTATATACGGTATTCTATTTTGGCCCGCTGAATGCTCTGGGTTCGGCAGTGGGCTGGTGATTCCACCTCCAAGGCAACTCTGGCGTGGCTGCTTTTTAAGGGGCAGTTGTTTTTTGGCAAGGGTCTAGGTGACCTCATGAATTCGGTAATGGGTCATCGCCTGAAGACCTTGTCGGATAGTAGAGCATGGCCCAAAGGTTCTGGCCATCCTGCTTTTCGTGGCTCCTGACAAAATTTTTGTGACTATAGTCAAGATTCTCCTTCCTCATCGCAGAGATTTTCTCAAGGTTCTAGGCTACAGGCATGCTCTGCCTATCGCTGCCTGACCTGCCTGTACGACCCAATGATACCACGGTGCCAAGGGACCCTCTGTGGATAAGGGGTCAGCTCTTGGAATTTCAGCCTGCCTGGATGCGCATTATGACAGCTCAGTGGGTCTTAGAAATTATTCAGTCAGGCTACATGCTGGAATTTGCCCAGCCCCTTTCAATCTGGTTTCTGTCTTCTCCTAGAAACATAAAACATGACGGCAGAAAAGGGCCACGGCCCATCTAGTCTGCCCACACTAATGGCCCACCCCCTAACTACCTCCATAAAGAGATCCCACATGCCAATCCCATCTTTTCTTAAAATCTGGCACGCTGCTGGCCTCAATTACCTGTTGTGGAAGATTATTCCAGCAATCAACCACCCTTTCGGTGAAGAAATATTTTCTGGTGTCGCCATGAAATTTCCCACCCCTGATTTTCAACGGATGCCCTCTTGTTGCCGTGGGTCCTTTGAGGAAAAACAGATCCTCTTCCACCTCGATACGGCCTGTGACATATTTGAATGTCTCGATCATGTCTCCCCTCTCTCTGCGTTCCTCGAGTGAGTACAGCTGCAACTTACCCAGTCGTTCCTCATACGGGAGATCCTTGAGACCATTCTGGTGGCCATTCGCTGAACCGACTCAACTCTCCGCACATCTTTTTGATAATGCGGCCTCCAGAATTGTACACAGTATTCCAGATGGGATCTCACCATGGATCTGTACAACGGCATTATGACCTCGGGCTTACGGCTGACGAAACTTCTACGGATACAGCCCATGATTTGTCTAGCCCTGGATGAAGCTTTCTCCACTTGATTGGCAGTCTTCATGTCTTCGCTAATGATCACCCCCCAAGTCTTGTTCTGCTACAGTCCTTGCTAGGATCTCACCATTTAGGGTGTAAGTCCTGCATGGATTTTTGCCACCAAGGTGCATGACCTTGCATTTTTTGGCATTGAAACTTAGTTGCCAAGTCTTTGACCAATGCTCCAGCAGGAGTAGGTCCTGCGTCATACTGTTAGGCATTGAGCTTTTGTCGGGCACTATGCTTTCATCTGTTGTGCAGTTGCCTACTATGTTGCATAGTTTGGCATCATCGGCGAATAATGTAATTTTACCTCGAAGCCCCTCAGCCAAGTCTCTTACGAAGATGTTAAATAGGATCGGGCCCAAGACCGAGCCCTGCTGCACTCTGCTGATCACCTCCGTTGTATCGGAGAGGGTACCGTTTACCACTACCCTCTGAAGTCTACCTCTAAGCCAGTCCTTAACCCATGCGGTTAATGTTTCACCCAGTCCCATTGAACCCATCTTGCTCAATAACCTGCGGTGTGGGATGCTATCAAATGCTTTGCTGAAGTACACGTACACGACGTCCAGGGACTCCCTTATATCCAGCTTTCTTGTTACCCAGTCAAAGAAGCTGATCAGATTTGATTGGCAGTACCTTCTCTTCGTAAAACCATGTTGATGGGGATCTCGTAGATTCTCCTTGTTCAGGATCGTATCCAATTGGCGTTTGATTAGTGTTTCCATAAGTTTATTCACTAGCGATGTGAGATTCACCGGTCTATAATTCTCAGCCTCCGTCCTGCATCCCTTTTTGTGGAGTGGAATGACGTTAGCCATTTTCCAATCCAACGGGACTCTTCCTGTACTTAAGGAAAGATTGAAGAGCGCGGATAACGGTTCCGCCAGGACGTCACTCAACTCCCTGAGCACCCTGGGGTGTAGTTTGTCCGGTCCCATAGCTTTGTTCACCTTGAGTCTTGATAGCTCCTTTTAGACACTGCTGGGCGTAAACTCGAAATTTCGAAACGGGTCTTCCGAGTTTTCCCTCGTCGGCAGCTGAGGGCTGGATCCCGGCGCTTCGCAAGTGAAGACCTAGCAGAAGTATTCATTTAAAAGTTTGGCTTTGTCGGAGTCCCATTCTACATAGTTCCCGTCGGGTTTCCTAAGGCATACCATCCCATCTGTGTTTCTTTTTCTGTCACTAATATACTGTCAGAAGGATTTATCGCCCTTCTTGATGTTCTTCACAAGGTTCTCCTCCATTCAGAATTTGGCCTCCTTGACTGCCGTTTTGACCGCTTTTGACTTGACCAGATAGTCTTCCTTGGATTCTCGCTTCCCTGATTGTTTGTAGAGGATGAATGCTCTTTTCTTCTTTTTTATGAGGTCTGAGATCTCCGCAGAGAACCACTGTGGTCTAATGTTTCTTCGCCGTTTACTTACTGATTTGACATAGCGGTTGGTTGCTTCGTGTAAGGTTATTTCAGAGTTGACCACATTACCTCTACAATATGTGTTTTGGCATGGTTTTGCAGTGCCCGATGGACGAAATCTTCCATGGTTTCAAAGTTTGTGCCCTTAAAGTTGAAGACCTTGGTTGATGTGCTTGACTTAGTGAAACCTTTCCTGAGGTTTAACCATATCATGTTGTGGTCACTGGAGGCCAACATATCGCCTACTGAGACCTCTGTGACACTTTCTCCTTTGGTGAGTATTAGGTCTAGTATCGCCCAATCCCTAGTGTGCTCTAATTCCATTTGCCTGAGTCTCGCTCCCTTTATAGAGGTTAATAGCTTCCTGCTGCCGCTGGTCATAGCGGAAAGATTGTTCCAATCCACATCAGGCATATTGAAGTCTCCTAACAATACTGTGTCTCCACGCAAAGTGATATTCTCAATGTCTTCGACTAATTCTCTATCCATGTCCTCCTGTTGTCTTGGAGGTCTGTATACTACACCAAAATACAGGCATTTGTCCTTCCCCCTAGCCAAATTCACACGGAGGGATTCCCCGGTGTACTTGACATCTGTGATTTTGGTAATTTTTATGTCCTCTTTAATATATAGTGCTACCCCTCCTCCCATTTTGCCCTCTCTGTCCCGCTGAAGTAAGTTGTATCCCGGTATAGCCATATCCCACCCATGGGAGTCCGTGAACCAAGTCTCGAATATCGCCACCACATCTAGGTCGGCGTTCCTCATTTCCTGTCAGGAGACCGGACACAGCGCGCTAAGTCCATGCTGCTGTTAGTGCTTGCTGGATATTCAAGCAGTAGAGCCAGTGCCAAGCGAACATTCGGGCTCAGGCAAATACTCTGTTTACTTTATTGTTCCGAGAGGATTGGAAGATTGGAGACTGATTCTGGTTTTGCAGCACGCCCATCTGGCTCTCAAGCTTCCTTGGTTCCGGATGGAGATTATTCGGTCGGTCATTGCAGCAGTGGCTCCGTGGAGTTTCTGGCCTTCTGGATTTTATGCAGGCGAATTTGCACATTCCCATTTTTCCAGAGCACCGCAAGTTTCTGCTGGTCGACAGGTCGATGAAGCCATCCGTGCAATGTGTGGCGGCGGCGAAAAGGGCGAATAGGATGCTAGGAATGATTAAGAAGAGGATCATGAACAGATCGGAGAAAGTTATCATGCCGCTGTATTGGGCCATGGTACGCCCTTACCTGGAATACTGCATCCAGCACTGGTCACCGTATATGAAGAAGGACCTGGTACTACTCGAAAGGATCCAGAGAAGAGCGACTAAAATGGTTAAGGGGCTGGAGGAATTGCCATACAGTGAAAGATTTTAGAAACTGGGCCTTTTCTCCCTTGAAAAGAGGGGACATGATCGAAATATTCAAGATACTGAAAGGAATAGACTTAGTAGATAAAGACAGGTTGTTCACCCTCTCCAAGGTAGGGATTACATAGAAACATAGAAGATGACGGCAGAAAAGGGCTACAGCTCATCAAGTCTGCCCACTCTGCTTACCCACCCCCTGTCTATGCCCTAATAACCCAATTTCCTTATCTTGACCCTCGTAGGGACACTCTCTGAAGTTAAAAGGGGATAGATTCCGTACAAACGTCAGGAAGTTCTTCTTCACCCAGAGAGTGGTTGAAAACTGGAACGCTCTTCTGGAGTCTGTTATAGGGGAAAAGTTAGACAAGTTCCTACTGAACCGGAATGTATGCAGGTAGGGCTGGTCTCGGGGCACTGGTCTTTAATACAGTTCCTCATAGGAGGCTGTTGAACAAACTTGAAGGGCTGAAGTTAGGTCCCAAAGTGGTGAACTGGGTCAGAAACTGGCTTTCGGATAGACGCCAGAGGGTGGTGGTTAATGGAAGTCGCTCGAAGGAAGGAAAGGTGAGTAGTGGAGTCCCTCAGAGATCGGTGCTGGGGCCAATCCTGTTCAATATGTTTGTGAGTGACATTGCTGAAGGGTTAGAAAGAAAAGTGTGCCTTTTTGCAGATGATACCAAGATTTGTAACAGAGTAGACACCGAAGAGGGAGTGGAAAATATGAAAAAGGATCTGCAAAAGTTAGAGGAATGGTCTAATGCCTGGCAACTAAAATTCAATGCAAAGAAATGCAGAGTAATGCATTTGGGGATTAATAATATGAAGGAACCGTATATGCTGGGAGGAGAGAAGCTGATATGCACGGACGGGGAGAGGGACCTTGGGGTGATAGTGTCCGAAGATCTAAAGGTGAAAAAACAATGTGATAAGGCAGTGGCTGCTGCCTGAAGGATGCTGGGCTGTATAAAGAGAGGTGTAGTCAGTAGAAGGAAGAAGGTGTTGATGCCTCTGTACAGGTCATTGGTAAGTCCCCACTTGGAGTATTGTGTTCAGTTTTGGAGACCGTATCTAAGGACGTAAGAAGACTTGAGGCGGTCCAGAGGAGGGCGACGAAAATGATAGGAGGCTTGCTCCAGAATACGTATGAGGAGAGACTGGAAACCTTGAATATGTATAACCTAGAGGAAAGGAGAGACAGGGGAGATATGATTCAGATGTTCAAATACTTGAAGGGTATTAACGTAGAACAAAATCTTTTTCAGAGAAAGGAAAATGGTAAAACCAGAGGGCATAATTTGAGGTTGAGGGGTGGTAGATTCAAAGGCAATGTTATGAAATTCTACTTTAAGGAGTACTGGAATGCCTTCCCGAGAGAGGTGGTGGAGAGTAAAACTGTGACTGAGTTCAAAGAAGCATGGGATGAACACAGAGGATTTAGAATCAGAAAATAATATTAAATATTGAACTAAGGCCAGTACTGGGCAGACTTGCACGGTCTGTGTCTGTATATGGCCGTTTGGTGGAGGATGGGCAGGGGAGGGCTTCAATGGCTGGGAGGGTGTGATGGGCTGGAGTAAGTCTTAACAGAGATTTCGGCAGTTGGAACCCAAGCATAATACCGGATAAAGCTTTGGATTCTTGCCCAGAAATAGCTAAGAAGAAAAAATTTAAATTGAATCAGGTTGGGTAGACCAGATGGACCATTTAGGTCTTTATCTGCCGTCATCTACTATGTTACTATGTTAGGGACCTCCGCGGGAGCGGACTGCTGGGCACGATGGACCACTGGTCTGACCCAGTTGTGGCAATTCTTATGTTCTTATGTTCATGTGTTGGATCCATTCTTCAAGATTAGTAAGTAGACAAAGACTATTTCACAATACACACTAACCAAAATCCAGTGAGGTGGATTCTATTGACTGCGGGGTGTCAGATTGACCATATCAGCAGGTCTGTCAATTCCTCATTCATCCCCTTCAGACAGTATTTTTTATATCTTTTTTATATGCTTTTTATATGAATATATTTTTTTGAACTTTCATTTTTAGCGTTTTTTTCATAATAAATAGTGATAAGAACAATATTAAAGGTGACTTAGCTTATTTCTGTGAGTATATAGGTCATACTGGTTTGAAGTTTTTTTCTCCGATGTTATACATAGAACACTCCCCTCTGTTCTATGTATAACATCGGAGAAAAAAACTTCAAACCAGTATGACCTATATACTCACAGAAATAAGCTAAGTCACCTTTAATATTGTTCTTATCACTATTTATTATGAAAAAACGCTAAAAATGAAAGTTCAAAAAAATATATTCATATAAAAAGCATATAAAAAAGATATAAAAAATACTGTCTGAAGGGGATGAATGAGGAATTGACAGACCTGCTGATATGGTCAATCTGACACCCCGCAGTCAATAGAATCCACCTCACTGGATTTTGGTTAGTGTGTACATGTGTTGGATCAGCATTATCAGTTTTCGGCCCTACCAAAGTGATGGTGGTAGTAGCGGCTCATCTGAGGAAGATGGAGTTGCAAGTTCACCCTTATCTGAATGACTGGTTACTCAGAGTGTCCTCGTTCTGGAAGACCTGGGCTGGATTGTCAACTTCAAGAAAAGCCATCTGTTTAAATCTTTATTGATTTTCCAAAGTTAACAAAAATGCAGTACAGTATCTACACAAACAACATCAATCATATATTACATTACATTACATTAGTGATTTTTTATTCCGCTTGTACCTTGCGGTTCAAAGCGGCTTACATAAGAAGAGAACTGGACATTTCCAGGAGGGTACATGACATTGGAGAATACAGGTTGAGGGTATAGACTTAATAACAGAATGAGTGTATAGACATAATAACATTGGAAGATAAATCAGGTTACATTACATTACATAGCAAATTGTCTGTTTACATACGTTGGTAGGTAATCGGTTTTGGTAGGATGATTTAGGTTCCAGGTAGCTTTGTTGGCTTTTTTTTTTTTTTTTTATTGGTTGATTAAGGGTATGGTGCCAGGGAGTGCGCAGAACCTGGTCGGTGTAAGTGGAAGAGGAGAGGGAGATTAGGAAGATTGTAATGGTATTTAACAGCAGTGTTTTGAATTCTAGGGGAAGAGGAGAGGGAGATTAGGTAGATTGTATATATTTTTTGAATAGCAGCGTTTTGATTTCTTTACGAAACGCTTTGAAGTCAGATGTTGAGGTTAACAATCTGGTGATGGAGGGTTCGAATTTTGCTGCATGTGTTGCTATGAGGTTATCATAAAGCTTTTTACGATGAGTGCCATTGAGTGGTGGGTATGAGAATGGTGTCAGTGTTCTTCTTGTTCTGGGTGGAAGGTTACGGTTTAGGCGATCGTTTAGATAGGCAGGTGCAGTACCCTTGATTACTTTGAAGATTAGACAGTATTGTTTGAATTGAATTCTGGCTCGAATCAGTAGCCAATGTGAGTCTAGGTAGGCATTGGTGATGTGGTCAAATTTTCCAAGGGAGTAGATTAGTTTTTGTCCGTTTCAACATTAAGAATTTGGTTTTGTCCGAGTTTAGTTTTAATTTGTGGTTTGTCATCCATTTTTCTACTTCATCCAGTATTGTTCCAGGTGTCCTGTTGAGGTGTGGTCTTGGATTTCGAAGGGGAGGAGAATAGTTATGTCGTCTGCGTAGCTGAATGATGTTACATTTAGGTTTTCTAGAGTGGTACCAAGGGAGGAGATGTAGAGATTGAATAGAATGGGCGAAAGTGGAGATCCCTGCGGGACTCCGCATGGATTTGACCATGGGTTAGATTTCATATCATTTATCTTAACTCTGTACGTTCTTGTTTTAAGGAATCCTTGGAACCAGTTGTAAACCACCCCTGAGATCCCTATTGCATCAAGTATCTGGAGTAGTATGGTATGATCAACTAGATCGAAGGCGGCGGAAAGATCTAGTTGGATAATTAGGATCCTGTGTCCTTTACTGAGGTATTGTCGGGCTATGTCCAGTAGTGTTGCTAGTAGTGATTCCGTGCTGTGGTAAGATCTAAATCCTGATTGAGATGAGTGGAGTATATTATGGTCAGCTAGGTAGTTGGTGAGGTATTGAGCCACGAGTCCTTCAATCAGCTTGACATATAATGGGATCGAAGCGATAGGTCTATAGTTGGTAGGTGTGTCTATAGGACCTTTTTGGTCTTTCAGTAGGGGTGTGATTATAATCTCTCCAAAATCCCCACAACAGATCCCCCCCCCCAACCAATACCTTGCAAGAGAATGAAACCATGACAGAAATATCCCTCTCCCCCCCCCGGGTGTGTATGCAATATACCAACAGGATCAAAGGAAAAAACAATTACAATGCATCCATAAAAGATATCAAAGAGCCCCAGATTAACTTAAATCTCTTAGTATGACCCAATATATCTGCGTTCATTTTTTCAAATCTATAAATTAAACATAAATTTGCCCACCAAAAATTAAAGTTAAGGTGATCCCAGTTCTTCCAGTTGCGCGTAACCATTTGTATGGGTACCCTGGTCATGATAAGGAAAAGCCACTCTTTATATATGTCCAATGAGGGCTTCAGATGTAACATTGTCCCACATTTGACTGCCTCATATGTCAAAGGAATTGATGCCTCAAGTATAGCATTAATCTGTCCCCATATCAACTTCCAGAACTTGAGTATTAAAGGACAATAAAACAACATAAGAACATAAGAAATGGCTTCGCCAGATCAGACTCTAGGTCCATCCAGTCCGGCGACCTGCACCCGCGGAGGCCAAGCCAGGTGTTCCCTGCTGAGAAACCTTGTTTACTCGTATCCCCCAATGTGATTTGCAAGAAGGTGTGCATCCAACTTGCCCTTGAATCCCAGAATGTTGGGCTCCATCACGACCTCCTCAGGGAGAGCGTTCCAAGCGTCCACCACTCGTTGTGCGAAACAGAATTTCCTAATATTTGTCCTGGGCCTGGTGTCCCTCAGTTTCAGTCCATGACCTCTTGTCCGAGTCACATTTGACAATGTGAATAACGATGTTTCTTGCTCTATTTTGTCAAATCCTTTTAGTATTTTAAAAGTCTCTATCATGTCTCCTCGCAGTCTTCTCTTCTCGAGGGTGAACAATCCCAGTTTTCCGAGGCGTTCTTTGTAGCTCAAATTCTCGATACCTTTAACTAGCTTTGTGGCTCGCCTTTGCACCCTCTCGAGTAGGGTTATGTCCTTCTTTAGGTAGGGAGACCAGTGTTGGACACAGTGCTCCAAGTGTGGTCTGACCATTGCTCTGTAAAACGGCATTATGATGTCCGCCGATCTACTCGTGATTCCCTTCTTTATCATGCCCAACATCCTGTTTGCTTTCTTTGCTGCCGCTGCGCATTGAGCCAACGGCTTCAGGGTCCTGTCTATCAGTACCACCAGGTCCCTTTCTTGTTCGGTCTTGCCCAGTATCACACCTAACATTTTATATTCATGTTCCTTGTTTTTCTTACCTAGGTGCATCACTTTGCATTTTTCTATGTTAAACTTCATCTGCCACTTTTCTGCCCATTTCTCTAGCTGGTTCAAATCTCTGTGAAGTTCTTCTCTGTCCTTTTGTGACCCAACTATCCGACATAGTTTTGTGTCGTCTGCAAACTTGATTAAATTACTTGTTGTTTCATCTTCTAGGTCGTTTATGAAGATATTGAACAAGATGGGCCCAAGAACCGATCCCTGGGGTACACCGCTCGTCACCTCTTCCCAGTCCGAGAACTTCCCATTTATGCCCACCCTCTGCAATCTGTTTTCCAACCATTTGCCTATCCATCTTAGTATATCTCCTTCTATTCCATGGCTTTGTAGTTTCTTCAGAAGCCTTGCGTGGGGAACCTTGTCGAACGCTTTCTGGAAGTCCAAGTATATTATATATTGTTCACCTCCTCAAAAAATTGAAGTAAATTAGTCAAACATGACTTCCCTTTCCTAAAGCCGTGTTGGCTAGCTCTCATCAGGTCGTGATTTTCCAGGTGTTGCTCTATGCTATCCTTTATTAGTGTTTCAACCATCTTCCCAGGAACCGACGTAAGACTCACAGGTCTATAGTTGCCCTGTTCTCCTCTTGACCCTTTTTTGAAGATTGGGATGACATTCGCTATCCTCCAGTCGTCTGGTATTTGCCCGGTTTTAATTGACAAGTTAACTAGGGATTGTAATAGTTCTCCGATTTCTATCTTAAGCTCCTTTAGCACTCTCTGGTGAATTCCATCTGGTCCAGGGGATTTATCACTTCTCAATTTGTCGATCTGATAATATATCATGTTCAAATCCACATTTACTGTGGTGAGGCTATCCTCAATTTCTCCCTTGAATGCTCTCCCTGTTTCTGGCATTGATGCAGTGTCCTCCTTGGTAAAGACAGACGCAAAGAATGAGTTTAGCCTATCCGCAATCTGTTTGTCTTCCTTGATGCACCCTTTTCTTCCTTGGTCGTTGAGAGGGCCCACTGCCTCCTTAGCTGTTTTTTTTCCCTTTTATGTATCTAAAAAAGGGCTTGAAGTTTTTGGCTTCTTGCGCTATCTTTTCTTCATAGGCTTTTTTTGCGTCTCTTACCGCCTTGTGACACTTCTTCTGGTCGACCTTGTGACTGTTCCAGGCCTCCATTGTGTGTTCACCTTTCCATTTTTTAAATGAGTTCCTCTTATCCCGTACTGCATCCTTCACCTCTTTAGTTAGCCAAGCTGGTTCTCCTTTGTTTTTATTTCTTCTTCCTTTGGATATCTGTGGAATGTAGAGATTCTGCGCTTCGGTGATGGTATTTTTTAGTAGGGACCATGCTTGATCGACCGTTCTGATTTTGACTGCCTTTTTCTTGAGCCGTTTTTTAACTATGACTCTCATGCTGTCGTATTTCCCTTTTCTGAAGTTAAATGTTGTGGTTTGAGTCTTGGTACGTTTAGCCCTTCCCGATGCCAATTTTAAAATTGATCATGCTGTGATCGGTTGTCCCCAACGGAACAGTGACCTCTACATCTGTTGTCCTTCCAGTTATGTCATTTAGGACCAAGTCCAAGGTGGCAGTTCCTCTTGTCGGTTCTCCCACCATTTGTTCTAGGAAGCAGTCCCCTATCATTTCCAGGAACTTGGATTCCCTGCCGCAGTTTGAAGTGCCTAAGTTCCAGTTTATCCCGGGAAAGTTGAAGTCTCCCATGATCGTTACATTTCCTGCTCTACATCCATTGGTGATTTCTTCTATCATTTCTACGTCTGTTTCTTCCTTTTGTCCCGGGGGTCGATAATAGAGGCCAATTTTCGTTATAGCCTCATTTTGTCTAGGAATCTTTATCCAGAGGGATTCCAATTTTTCTTTCCCTTCTGTCTTCCCTTCTCTGATAGACTCTACTCCTTCATACTCCAAGTGGGGCCTTACCAATGACCTGTACAGGGGCATCAACACCTTCTTCCTTCTACTGACTACGCCTCTCTTTATACAGCCCAGCATCCTTCTGGCAGCAGCCACTGCCTTGTCACACTGTTTTTTCACCTTTAAATCTTCGGACCCTATCACCCCAAGGCCCCTCTCCCCGTCCGTGCATATCAGCTTCTCTCCTCCCAGCTTATACGGTTCCTTCCTATTATTAATCCCCAAATGCATTACTCTGCATTTCTTTGCATTGAATTTTAGTTGCCAGGCATTAGACCATTCCTCTAACTTTTGCAGATCCTTTTTCATATTTTCCACTCCCTCTTCGGTGTCTACTCTGTTACAAATCTTGCAGGATTTTATAAAACTCAGAAGAAAGACCATCAGGTCCCAGGGCTTTAGATAACGGGGAGGCCCTAATAACCTGCCTAATCTCCAGTTCTGTAATAGGTAAAGACTGACAGTCGTCCCCCAGGAACCATGGAAGAGACAATGACTCCAAATAATCAGCCATGGCACCTGGAGGAGACTGTGTCTTAGAATAGAACTCCTTAAAATGACGGTAAAAAATCTCAGTAAGGCGTTCCCTATCGGTTACAAGAGTTTGGCATTGCAAGATCCCCTTACAAAATGAGGGCCCTGCCAGGGATGCACCAGATGAGCCAACAATTTATCAGAACGATTACCATATCTATAGAATCTGTGTTTACAAAATTGGTGGAAATGCATAGTATGTGGAGTAAAAGTTCAATTTTGGAGACCGTATCTGGCGAAGGACATAAGAAGGCTTGAGGCGGTCCAGAGGAGGGCGACGAAAATGATAGGAGGCTTGCGCCAGAAGACGTATGAGGAGAGACTGGAAGTCCTGAATATGTATACCCTAGAGGAAAGGAGAGACAGGGGAGATATAATTCAGACGTTCAAATACTTGAAGGGTGTTAAAGTAGAACAAAATCTTTTTCAGAGAAAGGAAAATGGTAAAACCAGAGGACATAATTTGAGGTTGAGAGGTGGTAGATTCAAAGGCAATATTAGGAAATTCTACTTTACGGAGAGGGTGGTGGATGCCTGGAATGCGCTCCCGAGAGAGGTTGTGGAGAGTAAAACTGTGACTGAGTTCAAAGAAGCGTGGGATGAACACAAAGGATCTAGAATCAGAAAATAAGATTAAATATTGAACTAATGCCAGTACTGGGCAGACTTGCACGGTCTGTGTCTGTATATGGCCGTTTGGTGGAGGATGGGCTGGGGAGGGCTTCAATGGCTGGGAGGGTGTAGATGGGCTAGAGTAAGTCTTAACAGAGATTTCGGCAGTTGGAAGCCAAGCACAGTACAGGGTAAAGCTTTGGATTCTTGCCCAGAAATAGCTAAGAAGAAAAAATTTAAAAATTTAAATTGAATCAGGTTGGGCAGACTGGATGGACCATTCGGGTCTTTATCTGCCGTCATCTACTATGTTACTATGTTATGTATGGACATACAGGGCAATACCTCCCCCTTTTTGCCCTATTCTATCTCTTCTGTATAGTTTGTATCCTCGTAGTACAGTGTCCCATTCGTTTTCTTCGTTCCACCATGTTTCTGTTATACCAATGATATCCAGTCCTTCTCGTCTTGCTATTGCTTCCAGTTCCCCCATTTTGTTTCCCAAGCTTCTGGCATTCGTGTACATACATTTGAGCTCCCTTTGCACATTTGTGTACACACAATTGAGTTCTCATAGGGGAACCTTCTTGGATTTTTTAGTCTTCTCATCCCTTTTTGTATCCATTTGTGCTCTATCTCTGTTACTTTTGATTTCAGCATGCTCTTTCCCTTTGTCTGAGCAGGTACTTGTAGTTTCTTCTATGGGGTCTCCTGATGCCCGGGCCATCGACTGGTTGTCGACTGTCGGCTCTCCCCTGACCTTTAGTTTAAAGCCTTCTCAATGGTCTTCTTCATGTTTTCGGCCAAGACTCTTGCTCCTTGCTTGGTGAGATGTAGGCCTTCCCTTCTGTAGTATCTGCCACTTCCCCAGAACGCCGTCCAGTTGCGCACAAAGTCGAATCCCTCCTCATCGCACCAGCGTCTCATCCATGCGTTGATTGTTCGCAGTTCATCCTGTCTCTTTCCATCCGCTCTCGGAACTGGGAGGATCTCGGAGAAGGCCACTTTCACCTCCCTGACCTTCAGTTTTCTTCTGAGTGAGCGGAGTTGACCCTTCATTTCTTCCCTGTCGTACTTCCGTCTGCTCACATTGTTGGTTCCCACATGGTATATAAACTTAAAGTTTAGATTAGATTAGATTAGATTAGGATGAGCACAGCAGTGTCCTCTCCTCCTGCGTTGTCTATGATCCTGGTGATCCTGCTGGCCACATCCTTCACTCTTGCACCAGGCAGGCAGGTGACCAATCTATCTTCTCTTCCTCCTGCGATGTGACTGTCCACATTGCGTATGATGGAATCTCCAACGATGATCCCTATCTTCTTAATTCGGGGGTTCTTGGGGGGTCGTAAGTCCGTATCCATGGAGTAGGCCCTGTCTTCATCCTCTTCCTCCGCATCGGCCTTCTTGTCCATTGTAGTGGTGCCTCCTTCCTCATCGCCTGGACCCTCTTCCATGGTTGTTGTTCTTGCACTGATCTCCAACCCTGGGACCTCCACATGCTGCTGGTGAGCTTCCGCAATGAATCTTTCCAATTCCTCGATCACTTCGCTGGTACTGGACTCCCCTAGCAACTTCTCCTGCTTGCAGTTTTCTTCTTTCCTGACGAGGAGTTATTCTAGTTCTATCACAGTTCCTTCCAACAGCCGGACTTGCTGTTTCAGGATCCCTATGTCAAGATGACAATGCCAGCATCTATTAGATTTAGAACTATCTAACTTTTGTAAACGAACAGGGGTCCAAAAAGTTCTATGCAACCATGTTTGTCTCATAGATGCTGACGCTGTACATCTCATCCTCCATGAGCAAATTCGTGGCCATTGAGATGCAGATATGTACTGCTATATCTCAATGCTTCAAATGTCTCTAAGACTATTTTTTGGTTTCTTATTCAAAAATTCAGAAATTAATTTGTACCATGATGTCCCAGCAAATCTGTCCAGAAGCATAGGACCTGCAAACTATAATAGTTTTTAAGATTCTGCCATTCAGGGAACCCACTCTGATGCCCATCTGAGAGCCATCTGATGCCCATGCAGTTTTTCCGTCTTGGCTGCTGATCAGCCGGGTCCTTCAGAGGATTGTGATTCACACCAGCTGCGTCATTCTGGTGGCACCTGATTGACCTTGAAGACCATGGTATGCGGATCTGATGAAGCTGCAGGTGGAATGCAGTCTGCGTCTGAGCGTCTATCCTGACCTACTTACTTAGGCCTGGTTGCCATGGAGGATCTGGGTTGCTTTGCTCTTACAGCTTGGCTCTTGAGCGCACAGCCTTAGAACATAAAGGCTATTTGGAACTTGTGATAGCTATGCTCAGGTCTAAGAATTGGTCCACGGTGTCGGCTTATGCTAAGATATGGAAGACCTTCCTGCAGTAGCTTCGGTATCACAGGTCCTTGCTTTTCTCCAAGCTGGTCTGGATAAAGGCCTCCTGGAGGCATCTCTGCAGGTCCAGTTGGCTGGTCTGCCTGGTTTTCGATCCCAGGATTGTTGGTTTGTTTGGCATTGCATCCAGATGTTGCTTGGTTTTTGAAGGGGGCTCTTCGGGTCCAGCTGCCCATTAAGAATCAGTTCCTTGCCTTGCCAGAGCTCCTTTTGATCCTCTTAGAGATGATTCTCTCTTGGATTTAACACTCAAGACCGTTGTTCTGGTCGCCATCATTTTGGTCTGTAGGGTTTCCGAATGGCAGGCGTTGTCATGTTAACACACTTTTCTTTGAATTTCTGAGACTGGAGTTTCCCTGCAGATAGTTCCTTCCTTTTTGCTGAAGGTGGTTTCGGCTTTCCATGTTAAATGAGGAAGTGCGTTTGCCTGTTGTTCAGCTGACTGGTTGCAAACATCAGGATCATCTGCTGAAGAAGTTGGACGTGCGCAGGGTGCTCCTGCGTTATTTTGAGGTCACTAACAAGTTTCGCTTTGTTTGTGCTGGCTCATTCTATTATGCAAGGTTTTCCCGTTTCTAAGTCTACGATCTCCAGGTGGATTCATAGCCATTTCATCTACTTACATTCTTGTGGGGCAACAGTCCCCTATTTCTGTTAAGGCGCATTCTGCCAGGAGTGTAGCTTCTTCATGGGCCAAAGCTAGATCGTTTCTCTTGAGGACATTTTCAGGGCAGTGACGTGGTCTTCTCTTCACATGTTTACCAAATTCTACAGAGTGGATGTTGCTGCCAGACAGGACTCTGCCTTTGGGTCCTCAATCTTAAGGACCGGCGCAGCAAGCCCACCCTAGCCTTCTTGGGGGGACTGCTTTTGTACGTCCCTATGGTCTAGAATGTCTCACCTATTGCACTGGAAAAGGAGCTATCCCTATCCCTCATGTTCCCTGTCTGTATGTTTTGTTGCTTGCAGTTTGGCTTTGTTAATTATTTTAATATGTATTCCCCCATTTTTAAAGTACATGTATATCGCTTAGAATTGTGATAAGCGATCAATCAAATTTTTAATAAATCTTGAGATTATGTACTTAACCCTGTTAAACTCTTTTCTAGTAGATAGGTGAGACATTCAAGGCCCTCCCTTCTCCTCCCCCCGTCCTTGCTGTGCCTGTCCAACAACAAAACAAACTGTGGACAAAACACAATGTTCTTGACTTTCCTTTATTTCTTCAATCAGTGGTAAGAAAAATATCCACATCAACCATATTAAAAACTAACAGACCCTTTCTCAAGGGTCCGGTCGTTAAATAATATGCAGGTACTGTGGAATTTCTTGCTGTTTAGTTGTTTGAGTACAACAATAGTTTAGCCTGTCATTACAGGTGCCTCTACTTCACAGATAGGTGTGTCTTTCTATGCTTGGGTACTGACTGCTAGAGAGCACTAAATTAGCCTGTGAAGTACTCTGGAGGCAGAGTGAAAAAGCTGGAATGGATTTCTTTTGCAGCTCAAGTGAGTAAGGGGAAATAACCCTATGGTCTAGAACAGACGTGTCAAACTCTGGCCCATGGGCCAAATTTGGCCCCTGGTGTAGTTAAATTTGGCCCGCCAAACAAATTAAAAAATTTAACTTAAGTTGGCCCGCTGGCAGACCAGGTGCAATTCGGTAAGTGCTGCAGTGCCTCCTGCTCTTACATTCCGCTAATTTTGGCAGCCTGCAGAGAAGATCACCAGTGCTGTAACAATCTTTGCAGGCTGCCATCTTCCTGAGCACCACGTTCCCTGTGCCGCGATCCTGCCCCTGACGTCAGAGGAGAGGCGGGATCGCGGCAGAGGGACCTTGACTTTCCACAACCTATGAGGGATGGGCGATATATTTATTGATGCTGCAGAATTAGAGACACACATTCTTTTCCATACTGTCAAAATCACATGTAAATAGCAACTTTTTAAAATAGTTGTTTATCCCCTTCTTTTACTAAATTAAATTAGAGTCATCTTTTTGCCAAGCTGTTTCTCAGTGAACAGCATGGGCAGAGAAATAGCAGAAGGCACAGACAATGAGGGGAAAACGACTGAGCATCTGTTAAACTTTCTCTTCTAGGAATAGAGCTCCTGGGTAAAAAAAAAAAAAAATATGAAGCAACAAACACTAGAAATTTTTTTTTAACCGAGTAGCAAAAGTTTTTCACTATTCATATGCATTGTGTTTGGAAGTCAAGTTGTTAGTGTGGCTAAAACAGAGGAGGGAGAGATATGGTGGACAATGAGGGAGGGAAGGAACAGTAAGGGAAAGAAGTTGGACACAAGGGATGGTGTAGAGGGGGGATAGTGATACTGGTTAGGAGGTAGTTGGGGGAGAGAGAATAAAAGTCTTTATTTTGTTTACATCACAGAGCCGGCGTGGAGTTGGAGAAGTTGTAGCCCTATACTTCTACTAAGACTAAGGGGTCCTTTTATTAAGGTGTGCATTTAGCGCACCTTAATAAAGGACCCCTAAGTATCTTAATAAAAATTTGGCCCACAACTTACCCTATGTTTTAGATTTTGGCCCCTTATGTGATTGAGTTTGACACCCCTGGTCTAGAATGTCTCACCTATCTACTGAAAAAGAGCTTACCAGGGTAAGTACATAATCTCTTTTTATCCCAGGACAAGCAGGCAGCATATTCTTTACGCATGGGTGACGTCACTGACGGAGCCCCCGGTACGGACCTTTTTAACTAGAAAGGCGAGTGCCTTCCCGCCCGACGGAGGAGTGCGTGGTCCCCAGTTTCTTCGTTTCCGCGGAGCGAAGAAGACGCGTGTTTTTTTCAACGGCCTTTGAAACTACTTTTTGCCTTCCCGCTCGCAAATTTTTCCTGTTATTTTACTTTTCTTACCTTCGGGTTCCTTTTTATTTTCCTTTGCAAAAAAAAAAAAAATTTACTTTCTTTTTTCTCCTTTTTCGAACCAGCCCCGGCGGGGCCTGTTGCCACTATACAGGCCTCCGGGTTTGATTTTGCGGAGGCCGTATTTCCATTCATGCCCCCGCAGCCAGGTTTTAAGAAGTGCCAGCGGTGTGCATGCACGATCTCCCTCACTGACCCACACAATTGGTGCTTGCAGTGTTTGGGTCCTGAGCATCGGGCGGACTCCTGCACCCGCTGTGCCACTCTTAAAAAACGAACACTTAAGAATCGCCAGATCCAGCAGAACATCCTATTCGGCACCGGGTCTGCGATGGAATCCACTGCGTCAACGGCGGTACCGCCAATATCGACACCCACTACTTCGATGACGCCCGATCCGACATTGGCGCCGCTGGCGCCAGGTAAGCCGGCTAAGAAGCCTTCCTCTTCCCTCGAGTGCCCGCTAGCCACAGTGGCGGCACCGGCCTTACCGGCTTCACGCCGGCCCCGGAAACGCTCCGCCCCGATCTCGGTGAGTGCCTCGTCATCGGCCTCCTCATCGCCGGGGCGTGGAGCGGCACCTGTGGAACCGAAACAGAAGAAAGCGGTTCCGGTGCCACCCCTGGATGACCGCATCGCGGCCATCCTCCAAACGCAATTACAGGAACAGCTGCAGCATCAACTCCAGCACCTGTTACCCACTATCCTGGCACCGCTCCTTTCGGTACCAGACCGGCCCGAGCCCCGCACCGAACAACCGGTATCCACCCCATCGGTGCCACTTAATACGTCCATGCCGATTCTCTCGGCTGAACAACTCCGTGCCCATCCTGTAGTTCACTCACATACCACTACAGATCCGCCTCGGGACCGGGCGGGGCACCGTTCTTCCCGGGACCGGGACCGACACCGATCTTCCTCTCCCGGTACCGTTTCGGTGCGCTCGGGCAAGTCTCTATCTAAGACCCACCATACCGAGCCTTCCACCCCGGTTTCTCGGCATGCGCACCCGGAGGTCCGGGACCCGGACTTATGGGAAGAATCCCCTCCCGGTACCGAGGAGGACGTCTCCTCATCGGACGAGGAACCCTCAGCGCCCGATACCACTTCCAAACCTGAGCAATCCTCGTTCTCCAAGTTCCTCAGGGAGATGTCAGCGGCTTTGTCTCTCCCTCTAGAGTCAGACTCCAAAAAATCCCAAGCCTTTCTGGAGGCCCTGGATTTTGAACAACCGCCTAAGGAGTTCCTTAAGTTACCCGTGCATGACATCCTACGGGAAACCTTTTATAAAAACTGGGAGAACCCTCTTACAGTCCCCGGGGCCCCCCGTAAGTTAGATAGCCTTTACCGGGTTATCCTGATCCCGGGGTTTGACAAACCTCAATTGCCCCATGAGTCTCTCCTTGTTGAGTCCACCTTGAAGAAAACTCAGGGCTCCAGTGTTTATGCCTCCACCCCTCCTGGCAGAGAGGGCAAAACTATGGACAAGTTTGGCAAAAGGCTCTACCAGAATGCCATGCTGGCCAACAGGGCGAACAATTACACGTTCCACTTCTCATTTTACATGAAACACCTGGTCCAACAGCTGTCCGCCCTTCAAAAATATATTCCAGAGAGAAAGATTCCACTTTTCCAGCAACAAATTTCCAGTCTCCTTCAACTGAGGAAATTTATGGTACGCTCTATCTACGATTCTTTTGAGCTGACCTCTCGTGCCTCTGCCATTGCTGTTGCCATGCGCCGCCTGGCTTGGCTGAGAGTATCTGATTTGGACATCAACCACCAAGACCGTCTAGCCAACGCTCCCTGTCTTGGGGATGAACTTTTTGGGGAGTCCCTGGATTCAACCACCCAGAAACTCTCGGCCCATGAGACCAGATGGGACACCCTGGTTAAACACAAGAAAAAGGCTCCACCTGCTCGACCTTACAGACCTCAGTCCTCATATCTACGCAGGTTCTCAGCCAGACCGCTCAATCCGCCTTCACAACAACCTAGGCGGCCCCGTCAGCAACAACACCACACCCAGGCTCGTTCTCAGTCCAACCAACCTGCCAAGCCTCTTCCACCTTCCAAACCCTCTCAGCCCTTTTGACTCTTCTCTCCAGGGCATAGCCAGTCTCCCGCCTTCATTGCCTCTTCCTCAACCAATTGGAGGCCGTCTCCACATCTTCCTCAGCCGTTGGGAGGTCATCACATCGGACCAGTGGGTCCTCAACATCATTCGCCACGGCTACTCTCTCAACTTCCAGACTCTTCCACCAGACAATCCTCCCGTAGAGTCTGCTTCTCACTCCTCCCAAACCTCCCTCCTCCTGAGGGAGGTCCAATTCCTCCTTCTTCTCAATGCCATCGAAGAGGTGCCTCCGGACCAAAGGGGTCAGGGATTCTACTCCCGCTACTTCCTGGTTCCCAAGAAGACAGGAGACCTCCGTCCCATTCTCGATCTCAGGGACCTCAACAAGTGTCTAGTCAAGGAGAAGTTCAGAATGCTCTCCCTTACCACGCTTTACTCTCTTCTCTCTCAGCACGACTGGCTATGTTCCCTGGACCTCAAAGAGGCCTACACTCACATCCCAATCAATCTGACTTCACGTCGCTACCTACGATTTCAAATACAGCACCGTCACTATCAATACAAAGTGCTACCTTTTGGCCTCGCTTCGTCGCCCAGGGTGTTCACGAAGTGCCTGATTGTGGTGGCGGCCTTCCTCAGGTCTCACAACCTCCAGGTGTTCCCCTACTTAGACGATTGGTTGGTGAAGGCACCTACGTCTCCACTTGTGCTGCAAGCCACTCATCACACCATCTCCTTCCTCCATCTCCTGGGGTTCGAGATCAACTACCCCAAGTCGCATCTGCTTCCCACGCAGCGACTTCAGTTCATTGGAGCAGTTCTCGACACTACATTGATGAGGGCGTTCCTCCCCTCCGACCGTCAACGGACCCTGCTCCACCTCTGTCGTCAAGTGCTCCTCCATCATTCCATTCCAGCCTGACAGATGATGGTCCTCCTGGGCCACATGGACTCGACAGTCCATGTGATTCCTCTGGCGCGACTCCACCTCAGGACACCTCAATGGACTCTTGCCGACCAATGGTCACAGACCACGGATCTTCTTTCTCATCCCATCTCTGTGACATCGTCTCTTCAGCAATCTCTTCAATGGTGGTTGAACTCCTCAAATCTTTCCAGGGGTCTACTCTTTCATCTACCCCCTCACTCCATGATCATAACCACAGATGCCTCCCCCTATGCATGGGGAGCTCACATGGGAGATCTTCGCACCCAGGGACTCTGGACCCCTCAGGAGCGTCAACATCACATCAATTTCCTGGAACTCAGAGCCATGTTTTATGCTCTCAAGGCCTTCCAGCACCTTCTCTGCCCTCAGGTTCTTCTCCTGTGCACAGACAATCAAGTCGCCATGTACTACATAAACAAGCAAGGCGGCACTGGATCTCGCCTCCTTTGTCAGGAGGCTCTCCGCATCTGGACCTGGGCCACGGCCCGCAATCTCTTCCTCAAGGCTGTCTATATCCAGGGCGAACAGAACTCCCTGGCCGACAATCTCAGCCGCATCCTTCAACCTCACGAGTGGACTCTGGACCCTCCCACACTCCACTCCATCTTTGCTCGCTGGGGCACTCCGTAGGTGGACCTCTTTGCAGCTCCTCACAACCATCAGCTGCCCCAGTTCTGTTCCAGATTCTTCTCTCCTCATCGTCTGGCCCCGGATGCATTCCTACTCGACTGGACGGATCGGTTCCTCTATGCCTTTCCTCCACTGCCTCTGATGTTGCGGACCTTATTCAAACTCCGCAAGGACAGGGCCACCATGATTCTCATCGCTCCTCGGTGGCCCCGACAGCACTGGTTCTCCCTCCTGCTTCAACTCAGCTCCAGGGAGCCCATCCCTCTGCTTGTGTTTCCTACTCTACTTACACAGCAGCATCAGTCTCTACTGCATCCCAATCTGTCTTCGCTCCACCTGACAGCTTGGTTTCTCTCGGCCTGACCTCTCCACATAATCTGTCTCAGCCTGTCCGTCGCATTTTGGATGCCTCCCGGAAACCGGCTACCCTCCAATGTTACCATCAGAAGTGGACCCGGTTCTCCTCTTGGTGTCTCCTACATCATCACAACCCCACCTCTTTGGCGGTGGAACCTGTGCTGGACTATTTGCTCTCTCTGTCCGATGCTGGCCTCAAGTCTACCTCAATCAGAGTCCACCTCAGTGCCATCACTGCGTTTCATGAGCCTATCCTCGGAAAACCTCTCACGGCTCATCCCCTGATTTCCCGCTTCATGAGAGGCCTCTTCAATGTCAAACCACCTCTAAAGCCTCCTCCTATCGTCTGGGATCTCAATGTGGTTTTATCTGCCTTCATGAAGCCTCCTTTTGAGCCTCTTGCCACAACTTCGCTCAAACTTCTGACTTGGAAGGTGCTTTTCCTCATTGCCATCACCTCTGCCAGGAGGGTTAGTGAGCTCCATGCACTGGTAGCCGACCCCCCGTTCACTGTTTTTCACCATGACAAGGTAGTTCTACGTACCCACCCTAAGTTCCTTCCCAAAGTGGTCTCTGCTTTTCACCTCAACCAGTCCATTGTGTTGCCTGTCTTTTTCCCGAAACCTCATTCACATCCTGGGGAACAGGCATTGCACTCTCTGGATTGCAAGCGTGCCCTTGCCTACTATCTTGATCGTACAAGGGCTCACCGCTTGTCCCCTCAGCTCTTCCTGACCTTCGATCCTAACCGTCTAGGTCGCCCTGTCTCTAAACGGACGCTGTCCAACTGGCTTGCGGCCTGCATTGCGTTCTGTTATGCTCGGGCCGGTCTGTCACTGGAAGGTGCTGTCACGGCCCACAGAGTTAGAGCTATGGCTGCTTCTGTTGCTTTCCTCCGTTCCACACCCATTGAGGAAATCTGCAAGGCTGCCACCTGGTCCTCAGTTCACACGTTCACTACTCACTACTGCCTGGATGCATTCTCCAGACGGGATGGGTACTTCGGCCAATCTGTACTACAGAATTTATTGTCCTAATGGCCAACCATCCCTCCTCCCTCTCTGTTAGCTTGGAGGTCACCCATGTGTAAAGAATATGCTGCCTGCTTGTCCTGGGATAAAGCACAGTTACTTACCGTAACAGGTGTTATCCAGGGACAGCAGGCAGATATTCTTACGTCCCACCCTCCTCCCCGGGTTGGCTTCTTAGCTGGCTTATCTTAACTGGGGACCACGCACTCCTCCATCGGGCGGGAAGGCACTCGCGCACGTGCGGTGTGGCCAACTAGAACTTTCTAGTTAAAAAGGTCCGTACCGGGGGCTCCGTCGGTGACATCACCCATGCGTAAAGAATATCTGCCTGCTGTCCCTGGATAACACCTGTTACGGTAAGTAACTGTGCTTTATTGCTGATGTTTTAGAGGATTGGTAAATTGGGATGTATAGATTTGATTGATTTTAATTTTGATGTTATATTATGCTGTTATTATTATTATTATTATTATTATGTGATCCACCTTGAACTGAAAGGTTAAGCAGAATAGAAATGCATATGTTAATGATAAATCTCCAAGAATCTTATCTAGAGTCGAATGATTATTGCATAAATCATGATAGTGATAATCATGAGATTTGAGTGGGATATTATAGTTTTGTTCTGTTTGCTTGTTTTTTTCTTGATAGCGTACCAGTCCAGAAGGTGGTATCCATTTGAATTGTCATTACTGTCACAATGTATTTACTGGCAAACCTGAGGTCCTGGACTGGCAGGTAAGGAATCAAATGAAAGCAAAAGACAGTTTATGTGTAGTCATCTGCTGGAGCCAGAGGATATGAGGACCACATGCAGTGCTGGGCCATAAAACATTTCAACAGCTTTGGGTTACTGTGAAACTTCCAAATCTAACCACCTGATTCAGTTATTTGCCATTGATACATCCATATTGACAATTTCAACTAAGTATTTACCTGCCATCCTGTGCTATATTAGACATATCATGGTGGCAGTTTTATTAGACTTTGGGTTAATATTTTTAAGCATATTTACCTATTCTAGTACAAAAGGAATATGCATCTTGACCAGTGGATTATTCACCTCATGTACAATGTTTCCGCGGCAGTGCCCCATCTCCTCGGTTTTCCTTTCTGCGAGTGAGTTGAGAAGGTGTCTTTTCTTTTGCTCTGCAATTGATTTATTATTTTCAGATTTTTAATCTGAAGTTTGAAGCTTCAGGGTGCTCCAGAGGTTCCCATGATCTCTGGGGAAGCTCTGCCTGGGAGAAGATATAGTCTCTGGTTCAAAGGACTGTAGCTGGGGGTGGGGACCCTTTTGCAGGGCACCTACCTAGCTGGCCTGCATTACCACTTTGGATAGCTTTGGGTGCGTTCCCCTGGGAACTCAGCTTGCTCATTTAGGCTCTTAGGTAGAAAGCTGAAATCCTCCAGGTAGCATTTCCAGAAATGCTCACTGTTCCAAACGCAGGACCCAAGAGGCATGCAGAGCTCCGAAGTCTCAATGCATGGTTGAGACGATGGTGCAGGGTTGAGGGATTTAGATTCCATAGCAACTGGGCTACCTTCTGAGAAAGGGGGAACCTATTCTGAAAGGATGGATTTCACCTTAACTGGGATGGAACCAGGCTTCAGGCATTAACATTTAAAAATTGTGCTAAGATGTGGGGGAAAGCTGACAGGAGCAGATGGTTCTGTGTGGAGTATCCTTGAAGGATACTATTGAATCGGAGCATTTAGGGAATCCCAATAGAAAGGTTTCAGAAACAGTGAAAGAAAGCTAGGAGTGCTTAAGAAGGAAGCAGAGTAAAGATATGAAGTTATCCTGTCATCTCAGCAGCCTGTAGATAACAAGGAAAAAACACATTATCCCAGGACAAGCAGGCAGGTATTCTCACTAGTGGGTGATGTCATCAGACAGAGCCCCGGTACGGACGTCTCACAAGCACGTGTTGCTTGTAGAAACTTAAAGTTTCTAGATGCCCGCACCGCGCATGCGCCGGTGCCTTCCTACCCGGAGATCCGGGCGTGTCTCCTCAGTTCTTTCTTTTCCGCGGAGCTGAGAAGTTCAACTTCTTCATGCGCTAGCTGAATTCAGTTAAATTTGCCTTCCTTGTCCGCGTTTTCGTTTTCTTTTAATTACAGTTAACAGTTCTTTTCTTTTTCAGTAAAAAAAAAAAAAAAAAAAGAAGATTATTTCCTCCGGCGGGTCGAACGGGCCGGCCACGTGGCTCAGGCCCACTGGCTTCGACCTCGCGGCGGAGATTTTCCGGCCTATGTCCCGGCCAATCACCGGGTTTAAAAAGTGCAGCAAGTGCCAACGCGCGATTTCACTCACGGACCCTCACTGGCGCTGTTTGCAGTGTTTGGGCCCTGACCACATCCCGAAATCGTGCGGGCCTTGCTCTACCCTTACGGCACGCTCATTCAAGCGGCGTTGCCTATTGTGGGAATCGATGTTCAAGATGGACGCAGCTAAGGATCCCTCAGCCTCCACTTCATCTGATACCTCCCCGGTTCGGGCGAAACCGGCATCGACCACTCCTGCATCGAGTGTGGTGAAACCGGCATCGCTCACCCCGACACCATCCACGAGCTCGACTTCGGTGCCTGCCCCGGTCTCCTCGGTTCAGGTACCTCTTCCTTCCACAGTGCCACCAATGGTCATCAAAGTGCCGAAAGCTACTAAGCAGAAGCACTCGGCCTCGAAGGAGCGCGATGTCCGTGCAGGAGGACCCCCTTTCGGTGCGGATCCCTCCTTATCGGCTTCGCTACGGTCCGTGCTGGAAGCTCAATTCGTTGAGCTCATGCAGACCATCGGACCCGGGCTCATCGCTGCCATACAGGGTGACCTCCCGGTACCGGTCCAAAGGGGCGGTCCGCCCCCTCCCCCTCCCCCACACCGTTCGACCTCGACAACCGACGAGGACGAACGGGGGAGGGCGGCGATGCCCGCGCGGCAAGCCTCGCTTACCGATATGCCGCCATTAGAACCCATTACGCCTCCGCGCCAACATGGGACCAGACCTCCGATCGATACTCGAAGCCCTGGGCATAGTCAGGAAGAGTTCTTCCGTACTCCTTACCAGACTTGGGTAGCATCGCAAGAACCCGCATCGCAAACCCAGTTGCGATCCACTGCTTCCAGCCCTATCCACTTGGGGGCCTCGGGAGACCATGCGATGCACAGACGATCCCGATCCCCGTCCCGCCACCGAGACGGGCACCGATCGAGACACTCATCCTGGCACTCCTCACGCCATTCGGAGGTGTCACCGCAGAAAAAACTGCAACGTAGGGGATACTCCTCATCAGAGGTGTCCCCTCCGAGGGGCCCGGAGTACGAGGAGACACCGGTGCCCGATTCTCCTTGTCACTCCCCGATGTCCACGGACCTGGAGGCCTCCTCCTCCTCCAGCCCGTCCCACAGACCGACGCTGGCGGAACAATTGTCCTTCTCATCATTCCTCCGACAAATGGCGGATGATCTGGATGTGACCCTTGACACGGGCTCCCGATACTCCAAAGAGTATCTGGACACCATGCATTTACCTAACCCTCCAACGGAGTCGCTTCGGCTCCCCTTGCATAAATTACTGGACCAGACCTTCATGCAGTGCTTCGAAACACCGTATTCCATACCGGCGATCCCCAGCAAACTCGATGCTCGATACCGCATCGTGCACCATAAAGGGTTCGAGGGCCCTCAACTCTCCCACCAATCCCTACTGGTCGAGTCCTCCCTTAAACGCTCTCATCCCTCCCAGGTCTACGCCTCTGTACCGCCGGGCCGAGAGGGGAGAACGATGGACAAATTTGGTAGAAAATTCTACCAAAACTCCATGATGGCGTCACGGGTGCTAAACTACAACTTCTTTTTCTCTTCCTATCTGGAGTTCTTCTTGCCGGTGCTCCGCAAGTTCACTCCGTTCATAGACAACCAAGCTCGATTCGAGTTCGAGGAAGTGGTAGCCTCCCTCTCCCAATTACGCCTCCAGCTGATGCAATCCTCCTTCGATGCATTCGAACTCTCGGCACGCGCCGCCGCAAGCGCGGTAGCTATGCGTCGCCTGGCATGGCTCCGTACTATCGATATGGATCCCAACCTACAGGACAGACTCGCCAACGTACCATGTGCTGGAGCTGACCTGTTCGATGAGTCTATCGAAACTGTTACCAAGAAGCTGTCGGATCATGAAAAATCCTTTCAATCCATCCTGCGGCCCAAACCCAAACCTCAACAGTCTCGACCTTCCAGGCCACCCCTGATTTACCAGCGGCGTTACATGCCCAGACAAACGCCTGCTGCGAGACAGCCTGCGAAGAGACAACCTCCCCAGAAGTCTCAGCAAAAACTTCAGCCACCGGCTGTACCTAAGGCTCCCCAGCCCTTTTGACGCCCCTCCCGGGAGCATAACCTCGGCCTCTCCCATAGGGGGCCGCCTCCATCTTTTTTACCACCGATGGGAGGCCATAACCACGGACCTATGGGTCCTCTCCATCATAAGAGAAGGATACTCTCTTCAATTCCACCGGGCCCCCCCGGACCATCCTCCAAGAGAGTATCCTTCAAGCTCGACGCAGACCGCCCTTCTTCTTCAGGAAGTCCAAACCTTACTTCAGCTTCGGGCTGTCGAGCCGGTCCCGTCAGACCAATTGAACCGAGGGTTTTACTCCCGGTACTTCCTCGTCCCGAAGAAAACGGGCGACCTGCGACCCATTTTAGACCTTCGGGCCCTCAACAAGTTCCTGGTCAAAGAGAAGTTTCGCATGTTGACTTTGGCTTCTCTATACCCCCTCCTCGAGCAGAACGACTGGTTATGCTCCCTGGATCTCAAGGAGGCCTACACTCACATCCCCATTCACCCGGCCTCCCGAAAGTTCCTCAGATTTCGGGTGGGAAATCTGCACCTACAGTATCGAGTGCTACCATTCGGCCTATCTTCGTCCCCCAGAGTCTTCACAAAGTGCCTGGTGGTAGTGGCCGCAGCACTCCGGGACAGGGGTCTACAGGTGTTTCCATACCTCGACGACTGGCTCATCAAGGCCCCGTCAGCCCCAGAGGTCACTTCGGCGGCCTTGGCTACAACCTACTTCCTCCAGAATTTGGGCTTCGAGATCAACTTCTCCAAGTCTCATCTACAACCCACCCAGTCCCTCCCCTTCATCGGAGCGGTCCTGGACACCACCCGACTCCGAGCATTCCTGCCCCGGCAACGCATGGAGTCTCTTCTTCATCTCTGCCAGTCGGTGGCTACTCGCCAAACCCTACCGGCGAGACAACTGATGGTGCTCCTGGGCCATATGGCCTCCACAGTACACGTGACACCCTTTGCCAGACTCCACCTCAGGATCCCCCAGTGGACCCTGGCATCACAGTGGAATCAGACATCCGATCCACTGTCCAAACGCATCGTAGTCACACCTGCTCTTCGGCAGTCTCTACTTTGGTGGATGACCTCTTCGAATCTATCCAGAGGTTTGCTGATGCACTCTCCCCCCCATCAGAAAGTTCTCACAACCGACTCGTCGAATTACGCATGGGGGGCCCACCTGGAGGGTCTCCGCACCCAAGGATTCTGGACCAGTGCGGAAAGACTACACCAAATCAATCTATTGGAACTCAGAGCCATCTTCAATGCGCTCCAAGCTTTCCAACACCGACTCCACGACATGGTAATCCTCATTCGCACAGACAATCAGGCCGCCATGTATTATATCAACAAGCAAGGAGGCACGGGCTCGGCCCTCCTTTGCCAGGAAGCTCTACGAGTCTGGGACTGGGCGGTGCGCCACAACGCCCTACTCAGAGCAGTATACATCCAGGGGGAGAACAACGTCTTAGCAGACAAACTAAGCCGTCTGCTACAACCGCACGAATGGACTCTCCATTCCAACCCCCTTCACCAAATCTTCACGCAATGGGGGACGCCTCAGATAGACCTCTTTGCGGCTCCCCACAACGCCAAACTGCCTCAGTTTTGCTCCAGGATCTACACTCCTCATCGCCTCGAGGCAGATGATTTTCTACTGAACTGGGGGAAACGATTTCTATATGCGTTCCCACCATTCCCGCTGATCCAGAAGACTCTGGTCAAGCTGAAACTCGAACAGGCCACCATGATTCTAATAGCTCCTCGGTGGCCCAGACAACCTTGGTTCTCCCTCCTACTTCAACTCAGCAGCAGGGAACCAGTACCACTTCCAGTGTTTCCTTCACTACTTACTCAACATCAAGGATCACTACTTCATCCCAACCTGCAGTCTCTCCACCTGACAGCTTGGTTCCTCTCAACGTAACCCCTCACCAATTCTCACAAGAAGTGAGGGAGGTCTTGGAAGCTTCCAGGAAGCCCGCCACTCGACAATGCTACTCCCAGAAATGGACCAGATTCTCCTCATGGTGTGTTTCTAAGTCAAAGGAACCTCAGCGAGCTTCCTTATCCTCCGTGCTGGACTATCTCCTACACCTATCTCAATCTGGGCTCAAGTCCACATCCATACGAGTCCACCTGAGCGCTATTGCGGCGTTCCACCAGCCTCTACAAGGGAAATCCCTCTCGGCCCATCCGGTGGTCGCCAGATTTATGAAAGGACTCTTCCATGTTAACCCTCCTCTCAAACCACCCCCAGTAGTTTGGGACCTCAATGTAGTCCTTTCCCACCTCATGAAGCCCCCGTTTGAACCACTCAACAGGGCCCCTCTGAAGTATCTCACCTGGAAAGTGCTTTTCCTTGTAGCCCTTACGTCCGCTCGCAGAGTCAGCGAACTCCAGGCATTGATGGCGGACCCACCATTCACAGTATTCCACCATGACAAGGTGGTCCTCCGCACTCACCCGAAATTCCTGCCTAAGGTGGTCTCCGAATTTCATCTCAACCAATCCATTGTACTTCCAGTATTCTTCCCTAAGCCTCATTCTCACCACGGAGAATCAGGCCCTTCACACTCTAGACTGCAAACGTGCCTTGGCTTTCTACCTGGATCGCACCAAGCCACACAGAATCCACTCCTCAACTTTTTGTCTCCTTCGATCCTAACAAGTTGGGAAGACCCAGTATCAAAGCGCACCATCTCTAATTGGATGGCGGCTTGTATCTCTTCCTGCTATGCCCAGGCTGGATTATCACTTCCTTGTAAGGTCACAGCCCATAAGGTCAGAGCAATGGCAGCCTCAGTAGCATTCCTCAGATCAACACCAATCGAGGAAATTTGCAAGGCTGCCACCTGGTCCTCGGTTCACACATTCACCTCACATTATTGTCTGGATACCCTCTCCAGACGGGATGGACAGTTTGGCCAAACAGTATTGAAAAATTTATTCTCTTAAGTCGCCAACTCCCCCTCCATCCCACTGAGGTTAGCTTGGAGGTCACCCACTAGTGAGAATACCTGCCTGCTTGTCCTGGGATAAAGCAATGTTACTTACCGTAACAGTTGTTATCCAGGGACAGCAGGCAGCTATTCTCACGTCCCACCCACCTCCCCTGGGTTGGCTTCTCAGGCTAGCTACCCTGAACTGAGGAGACACGCCCGGATCTCCGGGTAGGAAGGCACCGGCGCATGCGCGGTGCGGGCATCTAGAAACTTTAAGTTTCTACAAGCAACACGTGCTTGTGAGACGTCCGTACCGGGGCTCTGTCTGATGACATCACCCACTAGTGAGAATAGCTGCCTGCTGTCCCTGGATAACAACTGTTACGGTAAGTAACATTGCTATTTGAAGTGTCTTTATAAAAATGCTAGAAGTCTAAAAAAATAAAGTAGGAGAGTCAGAGTATATAGCACTGAATCATGAGGTACATATGATAGCCATCTCAGAAACCTGGTGGAAGGAGGAAAATCAATGGAACACTGTGTTACCTGGGAACAAATTATATTGCAATGATAGAGTAGATCACAGTTCTTCAACCGCCTGTCCGCGGACCGGTGGCGGTCCGCAGGAAATTTTTGCCGGTCTGCGCAGGGCCGGCAAGATTGACTCACTTCAACTTCCTGCCGGTCCGCACAGGGCCGGCAAGATCAACATGTGAAGCGTGCGCTGGGCCGGAGAGATCTTGGGGAGCCTCCGACAGTGGCTTTTTCCCCTCTCTGCAGCTCTCCTTTACTTCCCAGCGCAGCGATTCACGAAGGCAGCCTCGGGGCTTTTGCTGAGTCGCGGCTGCCTCTGATGATGCAACTTCCTCTTTCCTCAGAGGCGGCGCGACCCAACAAAGGACCCGAGGCTGCCTTCATGAATCGCTGCACTGGGAAGTAAGAAGAGCTGCTGGGAGGGGAGAAAACCACTATCAGAGTGTTCCCTCTAAGGTGAGCGCATGAGCGATCGCTCACTATTTTCAGTGGCGTCGCTCATGCTTCTTCTGGTGTCGCTCACTGGAGCGGAGGTGAGAGGAAGTTGTGGCGGTGGTGGTCTGCCCTGCTCGCCTAAGATGCAGCAGCGGCGTCTCCTTTATGATCCCCGCAATCAGTGGCGTACTAAGTGGGGGGCGGTCCGCCCCTTGTTCTCATTGGTGTAACGCTGGCCCTGCAGCTCCGGACTTCCTCACACCTGCCCCCCCCCTTCGGATCGCTATTATTTTAAATGTTATAGCGGCGGCGCTGTATCCATCAGTGGAGACGTCTAACCTCGGCCTGCCCCGGAACTCTTACTGCAACAGTGACTTCCTGTTCCTGCCTAGATGGGCGGCTGCTGCAGTAAGAGTTCTGGGGCAGGCCGAGGTTAGACGTCTCCACTGATGGATACAGTGCCCCCGCTATAACATTTAAAATAATAGCGATCCGGGGGAGGGGGGGGGAGTCCGGAGCTGCAGGGCCGGCGTTAGAGGGAGTAAGAGCTGATGGTGCCGCAGGGTCCCGTGGGGGGAGGGAGGAAGGAAGAAGAGGAACCGAAGCATGGCAATTTTGGGAGAGCAGGTGTGAGGAAGTCCAGAGCTGCAGGGGAGAGTGTTGCGGTACCCAGCTGGAGGGAGAAGGAAGATGAGGGAGGGAATGAAAGGAGATGCCAGGGCTTGAAGGGAAGGAGGAAGGTATGCCAGACTAAGGGAAAAGGAAGGGGGAGATGTGAGAGCATGGATGGGGAGCAAAAGATGGAAGAAAAGGAAAGGAGAGAGATGCCAGAGAATCAGGGAAGGGAAGATACCAGACTATGGGGTGCAAAGGGAAGAAAGGAGAAGAGAGAGATGCCAAAGCATAGGGGATGGGGTGGTGACAGAGAAAAAAATGGAGAGGTGGCAGAGCTGGCTGACTTTGGGGGTGGGCAAAATCTGGAAGGCAGTGGGGGGACATAAGAAGGAGGCACTGGGGGCACAAAGGACACAGGAAGGAGGCACTGGGGGCACTATGGACACGGGAAGGAGGCACTGGGGGGCACTAAGGACATGGGAAGGAAGGAGGGAGGGAATAGAATGGGACAACTGTTGGGCCTGAGTGCAGAAAAAAAGAAAGGATACACAGTCAATTAATAGATGTCCCCTTTTGATGAAAAAAATAAATGGTCACGTTACCACTGACTTACTTTCTCTTCAGCAGAGTCAGCATCCGCACTGAGGTGCAGGAAGGTCCCGCGATGACTCATCTGCTGGCTCTGCTCTGGATGAAGTAAGTTACGTTGGAGGGGGTGGACCCGGCAGACGCAGTCATTGCGGGACATTGCCGCAACTCCCTGCGTCTGCCGGGTCCACCCCCTCCAATATAACTTACTTCTTCCAGAGCAGAGCCAGCAGACAAGTCATCGCGGGCCCTTCCAGCATGCGGCTGCTGAGTCCACTCTAGAGCAAGTACGTCGGAGTGGGGTGGATTGGCAGCAGGCAGCTACAATCATCGCGGGACCTTGCTGCATGAAGGGAGAGAAAGGAGCAGGACTGCTGGAATGGAAGAGTGGTGGAGGGAAAGAAAGGGGGCAGGGTGGTATGGAAGGGTGGTGCTGATGGAATTGATGTACAGAGAAAGGGGAGAGACATAAGGGGGAAGGATATTGGAGGGAAAGAAAGGGGGAAGATGCTGATTGAAGAGGGGTGGATGGAGGGAGAAAGGGCAGACATTGGATGGTAGTGGGGAGCCTATGCTGGATGGAAGTGCAGATGGGAGAGATAAGGGAGCAAATGCCAGAAGGAAATGGGAGGAGAGAAAGAGGGAAGCAGATGCTGGATGGAAGTGGACAGAGAGAGGAGAAGGTACTAGATGGAAGGGTTGGAGAAAGAGGGTACATGATGGAAGGAGGGGATAAATAAAAGGAGGGCACATGATGGGGAGAAAAGGATTGAGTTAGGGAAACACTGGAGGGGTGAGGGAAAGAGGTGGCAAGCTTTAGGTAGACAGTAAAAAAGGACATTGATGAGAGGGTAGTAAGAACATAATCTAGACAGATGCAGAAAATAAATTGAAAAGGGAAATGAGGGAAAAAAGGGAAAGGGATTGCAGAGGAGAGGTGTGGGAGAGGGAAGGAGAGGAGAGAGATGCCAGACCAATGGGGGTGAAAGGAGAGATGACAGGGGGAGGCATACAGTTTCTGGAAGGGGCATAGAAGGAGAGAAGATGCCATATAGGGGAAGAGAGACGGCAGACAGTGGACGGAAGGAAGAGTGTTACAAGAAGATGAGGAAAGCAGAAAGCACAGAAGACAAAGGTAGAAAAAAAAATTTCTATTTATTTATTGCTTTAGGAGACATGTGTCACTGTTTCTGTGAAGCATTGTATGCAGAGTCCAGCTTCTTGCTGGTTCAATTTAACCTTTGTCTATGTATTTTTATTTTATCCCCCCTTTTACAAAACTGTGAAGCGTTTTTTAGCACCAGCCGTGGTGGTAGCAGCTCTGATGCTCAGAATTCTATGAGCATCAGAGCTGTTACCTCCGTAGCTAAAATCCACACTACAGTTTTGTAAAAGAGGGAGGGGTTAGTTTGTGATTACATATTCCATAATAGGCGAAGGTGTGTTCTGTGTTCTGTGTGTTCGAAAGACATAGTTTTCTGTTAGGATTGACGGTGTAGGATTGATCTGTGCTGGTCTGGCTTGTTTAGTTTTACAATGGGTGTATTGATGTACTGTTCATTGCAATATGTAAGATGCTGCCTTTTCCTAGATACTCATGTGTGACGTGTGGCTTGTTACTAAAAATCATGTTTTTCGTACAGATGGGGGGGGGGGTGCCAAAAAATGATGGGCCCCGGGTGTTACATATGCTAGGTACGCCACTGCATTATGTAAAGATACCAGAAAGCTGGCGAAGCAAAAACTTTAAGTAAATTGTTATTCTTCTAAGTTTTGAGTATTTAACCCTCCCAAGATCTCATGGGCACTCGTTTCAAGTTTCAAGTTTATTGAGATTTTGATTTAAATGCAATATCAAATATTTTCAATGTGTATAACAAAAATAAATTTTGGGAAATAAATAAAACCATTTGAACAATAAACATACAAACATATCCATAGATGATTAAAAATACATAAGGAGTACAAGGATAAACTACATTTGTTTAAAAATGCATCCTCCGTGCCTGCTCATAAATTTGTGGAATATGTAACTTGTCGCTCATGCATATTTTATTTTGCACACACCTCATCAATCCTTAGAGGGAACATTGGTCTGGGAAGCTGCTGGGCAGGGGAAAAAAGTGACAGCTGCTACTGGAGAGGGAGAAGGAGAGATGCTGCTGGGAGGGGAGGAGGGAAATGAATCTGGGAAGCTGCTGGGCAGGGGAAAAAAGGGACAGCTGCTACTGGAGAGGGAGAAGGAGAGATGCTGCTGGGAGGGGAGGAGGGAAATGAATCTGGGAAGCTGCTGGGCAAGGAAAAAAAGGGACAGCTGCTACTGGAGAGGGAGAAGGAGAGATGATGCTGGGAGGAGAGGAGGGAAATGAATCTGGGAAGCTGCTGGGCAAGGTAAAAAAGGGACAGCTGCTACTGGAGAGGGAGAAGGAGAGATGCTGCTGGGAGGAGAGGAGGGAAATGAATCTGGGAAGTTGCTGGGCAAGGGAAAAAAAGGGATAGCTGCTACTGGAGAGGGAGAAGGAGAAATGCTTCTGGGAGGGGAGGAGGGAAAGGAATCTGGGAAGCTGCTGGGCAAGGGAAAAAGGGACAGCTGCTACTGGAGAGGGAGAAGGAGAGATGCTTCTGGTAGGGGAGGAGGGAAAGGAATCTGGGAAGCTGCTGGGCAAGGAAAAAAAGGGACAGCTGCTACTGGAGAGGGAGAAGGAGAGATGCTGCTGGGAGGGGAGGGAAGAAAATTACTGCTGGACAGGAGGAGGAGGGAAGGGAGAATGAAAAACGGAAGGAAACAGCTGGCAGATATATTAGAGGAGGGGAAGGGGAGACACAAGCATGAGAAAGTAGAGAGATTGATAATAGGAAGGGGTCAGCAGAAAAATAAGCAGAGAGGGACAACGATGATAGATCTGGTGTAGGAGAGATAAAAATGAAGAGAGCAGTGGAGTGGAGTGAATCATGTAAAAAGTAGAGAGGGGGCACAAGCTGGATGGAAAGGGGAGAGGGGCATAGAAAGAAGACAGATACCATATGGAAGGGGAAGAGGACAGACAGTGGATGGAAGGGGCAGATGCTGGATTGAAGAGACAGAGATGGCAGACGCTGGAAGGAAGAGAGTGAAAAGAAGATTGAAAGCAGAAACTAGAGATGACAAAAGGTAGAAAAAAATAATTTTATTTCTATTTTGTGATTAGAATATATCAGATTTGAAATATATATCCTGCTAGAGCTGGTGTTAGACATAACTGGGGACTGCAAAGCCCAGGCAGTGCTTCTTTAGCTTCCAGCTGGCTTAGGGCGCTCTCTGACCAGGGGGCAGTTGCCCTAGTTGCACTCCCCTAAAACTATTCCTGTCATGTGTGACTGCAGTATTCTATTAGCATGATATTTCTTTGTAGCATTCTGTAATAATTTGGCTTGTTCAGTTTTCTTGATAGTAGAGGGGATATATGTGAAGGGGAGGGGAGACAGGGGTTTTGTTGATCCTGCTCTGAATTATTTGTATTTGTAAAATGACAATTGTACAGAATATTGTTTCTTTTTATACTTTAATAAAATACATTCAATATAAAATCATAACTGAGGCTTGTGTGGATGGAATCAGATGATTTGTGGGGACCGAATCGCAGAGATGGGGCGGAAACAGGGTTTTTAAATTTTAGTCCTAGTAGTTTGCCGGTCCACAAAATAATTCTTTTTTTTCTGCCGGTCCACGGGTATAAAAAGGTTGAAGAACACTGTGCTAGACTGTTTCTGTGAAGCATTGTATGCAGAGTCCAGCTTCTTGCTGGTTCAATTTAACCTTTGTCTATGTATTTTTATTTTATCCCCCCTTTTACAAAACTGTGAAGCGTTTTTTAGCACCAGCCGTGGTGGTAGCAGCTCTGATGCTCAGAATTCTATGAGCATCAGAGCTGTTACCTCCGTAGCTAAAATCCACACTACAGTTTTGTAAAAGAGGGAGGGGTTAGTTTGTGATTACATATTCCATAATAGGCGAAGGTGTGTTCTGTGTGTTCGAAAGACATAGTTTTCTGTTAGGATTGACGGTGTAGGATTGATCTGTCACAAGGCGGTGAGGGATGCAAAACAGGACTATGAGGAAAAAATAGCCCAGGAGGCCAAAAACTTCAAGCCCTTCTTTAGATACGTGAAAGGGAAAAAACCTGCAAAAGAGGCAGTGGGACCCCTGGACGACAAGGGAAGAAAAGGGTACATCAAGGAAGATAAACAAATCGCAGACAAACTAAATTCCTTCTTTGCGTCCGTCTTTACGAAGGAGGACACCTCAACAATACCTGAAGTGGAGAAACTGTTTACAGGAGAAATAAAGGACAGCCTCACCACAGTTGAAGTGAACTTAGATCAGATATACTACCAGATCGACAAACTTAAAAGTGACAAATCCCCTGGACCGGATGAAATTCACCCGAGAGTCTTGAAGGAATTGAAGGTCGAAATCGGAGAGTTACTGCAAAAACTTGCAAACCTGTCAATCAGAACTGGTCAGATACCAGACGACTGGAGGAAAGCGAACGTCACGCCAATTTTCAAAAAAGGATCGAGAGGAGAACCGGGCAACTATAGACCTGTGAGTCTTACATCTGTCCCCGGCAAGATGATTGAATCACTGATCAAGGATAGCATAGTTCAGCACTTGGACACACACGACTTGATGAAACCCAGTCAACATGGATTCAGGAAAGGGAAATCGTGTTTGACGAATTTACTCCAATTCTTTGAGACCGTGAACGAGCAAATTGATAGTGGAAAGCCGGTGGACATAATATACTTGGACTTCCAGAAAGCATTTGACAAAGTTCCACACAAAAGACTTCTTAGGAAACTACAAAGCCATGGCATAGAGGGAGATATACAAAGATGGATAGGCAAATGGCTGGAAGACAGGAAGCAGAGAGTGGGCATAAATGGGAAGTTCTCCGACTGGGAAAAAGTGACTAGTGGTGTACCCCAGGGCTCGGTACTTGGGCCGATCCTTTTTAATATTTATATCAATGACCTGGAAAACGGAACATCCAGTGAGATCATCAAGTTTGCAGACGACACAAAACTCTGCCGGGCAATCAGATCGCAGGAGGACAGTGAGGAACTCCAGAGCGATTTGTGTCGGTTAGAAAAATGGGCGGAGAAATGGCAGATGAAGTTCAACGTGGAGAAATGCAAGGTAATGCATTTAGGCAGTAAAAATAAGGAATACGAGTACAGAATGTCAGGTGCAACTCTGGGAAAAAGTGAACAAGAAAGGGATCTGGGTGTACTGATAGATAGGACCCTGAAGCCGTCAGCACAATGCGCGGCAGCGGCAAATAAGGCAAATAGAATGTTGGGCATGATAAAGAAAGGAATCTCGAGTAGATCGGAGAAAGTTATAATGCCGCTTTATAGGGCAATGGTCAGACCCCACTTGGAATACTGCGTCCAACATTGGTCTCCCTACTTAAAGAAGGATATAAAACTGCTGGAGAGGGTGCAGAGACGAGCAACTAAACTAGTGAAGGGTATGGAGAAACTGGAATATGAGGATCGACTTAAAACACTGGGATTGTTCTCCCTTGAGAAAAGGAGACTGCGTGGGGATATGATCGAGACCTTCAAAATACTGAAAGGAATCGACAAAATAGAGCAGAGAAGATTATTTACATTGTCCAATTTGACACGGACAAGAGGACATGAAATGAAGCTAAGGGGGGGCAAGTTCAGGACTAATATCAGGAAGTTCTGCTTCACACAGAGAGTGGTTGACATCTGGAATACTCTCCCAGGGGAGATTATTGCGGAATCGACAGTCCTAGGCTTCAAAAGCAAACTAGATGCATATCTCCTTGAGAGAGACATATAAAGATATGGTTGGCTATAAAATAAGCCAGGTGTATACCTAGCAGGGCCTCCGCGTGTGCGGATCGCCGGACTTGATGGACCGAAGGTCTGATCCGGAGATGGCGCTTCTTATGTTCTTATGTTCTTATGTTCTGTGCTGGTCTGGCTTGTTTAGTTTTACAATGGGTGTATTGATGTACTGTTCACTGCAATATGTAAGATGCTGCCTTTTCTTAGATACTCATGTGTGACGTGTGGCTTGTTACTAAAAATCATGTTTTTCGGACAGATGGGGGGGGTGCCAAAAAATGATGGGCCCCGGGTGTTACATATGCTAGGTACGCCACTGCATTATGTAAAGATACCAGAAAGCTGGCGAAGCAAAAACTTTAAGTAAATTGTTATTCTTCTAAGTTTTGAGTATTTAACCCTCCCACAATCTCATGGGCACTCGTTTCAAGTTTCAAGTTTATTGAGATTTTGATTTAAATGCAATATCAAATATTTTCAATGTGTATAACAAAAATAAATTTTGGGAAATAAATAAAACCATTTGAACAATAAACATACAAACATATCCATAGATGATTAAAAATACATAAGGAGTACAAGGATAAACTACATTTGTTTAAAAATGCGTCCTCCGTGCCTGCTCATAAATTTGTGGAATATGTAACTTGTCGCTCATGCATATTTTTTTTTGCACACACCTCATCAATCCTTAGAGGGAACATTGGTCTGGGAAGCTGCTGGGCAGGGGGAAAAAGGGACAGCTGCTACTGGAGAAGGAGAGATGCTTCTGGGAGGGGAGGAGGGAAAGGAATCTGGGAAGCTGCTGGGCAAGGAAAAAAAGGGACAGATGCTACTGGAGAAGGAGAGATGCTTCTGGGAGGGGAGGAGGGAAAGGAATCTGGGAAGCTGCTGGGCAAGGAAAAAAAGGGACAGCTGCTACTGGAGAGGGAGAAGAAGAGATGCTGCTGGGAGGGGAGGGAAGAGAATTACTGCTGGACAGGAGGAGGAGGGAAGGGAGAATGAAAAAAGGAAGGAAACAGCTGGCAGATAGATTAGAGGAGGGGAAGGGGAGACACAGGCATGAGAAAGTAGAGAGATTGATAATAGGAAGGGGTCAGCAGAAAAATAAGCAGAGAGGGACAACGATGATAGATCTGGTGTAGGAGAGATAAAAATGAAGAGAGCAGTGTTAACTGGAATGAATCATGTAAAAAGGAGAGAGGGGGCACAAGCTGGATGGAAAGGGGAGAGGGGCATAGAAAGAAGACAGATACCATATGGAAGGGGGAGAGGACAGACAGTGGATGGAAGGGGCAGATGCTGGATTGAAGAGTATGTTCAAATTTTTGAGTATTTTAGCCATTATTTAAAAATTGTATGTATTGTAATGTATTGCATTGTTATTGTTTTTCGTTTTTATATTGTAAATTTTAAATGTACATCGCTTAGAATATCCGATTAAGCGATTTATCAAGTCCCCTAATAAACTTGAAACTTGAAACTTGAAGAGACAGAGAGGGCAGACGCTGGAAGGAAGAGAGTGAAAAGAAGATTGAAAGCAGAAACTAGAGACGACAAAAGGTAGAAAAAAATAATTTTATTTCTATTTTGTGATTAGAATATATCAGATTTGAAATATATATCCTGCTAGAGCTGGTGTTAGACATAACTGGGGACTGCAAAGCCCAGGCAGTGCTTCTTTAGCTTCCAGCTGGCTTAGGGCTCTTTCTGACCAGGGGGCAGTTGCCCTAGTTGCACTCCCCTAAAACTATTCCTGTCATGTGTGACTGCAGTATTCTGTTAGCATGATATTTCTGTGTAGCATTCTGTAATAATTTGGCTTGTTCAGTTTTCTTGATACCGTGTTTCCCCGATGATAAGGCAGGGCCATCAAATAAGACAGCCCCCCCTTTTTAGAAAAAATTGTAAAATAAGGCACCCCCCCGCAAATAAGCCACCCCCCCCCCGCAAATAAGCCACCCCCCCCCTGCGTTTACCCGAATCGGGTGGTACGGTGGGTGACTCCGTGTGGTCCCTCCGTCTACCGCGGGGGTCGGCAACCCGCGGCTCCAGAGCCGCATGTGGCTCCGGTAGTGTGTCACGCAGGAATCCAACTTACAAGTCCGGTGTCGCGGCAGGAAATAGCCATGCTGAGCAGTGAGCTCAGCACGTACACAGATGAAAGCCTTGCTTGCTGATTGGTCCGGCGGCCGTGCCGTGCCGCCGGACCAATCAGCAAGCAAGGCTTTCATCTGTGTAGTGCTGAGCTCACTGCTCAGCATGGCTATTTCCCACCGCGACGCCGGACTTGTAAGTTGCATGCCTGAAAAAGAAATCATCCTGGCCGGGGTCGGTGTCATGCTCCGGAGATCTACAGCCTTCCTATCTCCCTCTCCCTTCTACCTGCTTCCGGCCACATCCCCTGCTCCGCGGCTCTCTTCGGCAACTCAGCAGCAGCGATCGACACAAGCTTCTGATGTCGGGGCCTACCCTCTGCGAGTCCCGCTTGTTTCAACTTCCTTTTTCCACAAAGGCGGGACTCGTAGAGGGAAGACCTCGATGTCGGCAGCTTGTCTTGATCACCGCTGCTGACGAGTTGCTGAAGAGAGCCGCGGAGCAGGGGGATGTTGTCAGGTGCAGGTAGAAGGGAGAGGGCCAGATGCAGGACTCGTGGGTGAGGGAGGAGAAGAGAGAGGGGAGGGAAACAAAAGGAAATATTTCATACTGGGCTGGGCCGGAGTGGAGGGAGGGTGGAAAGACATTGAAAGGGTAAATAAGGCATCCCCCCGAAAATAAGCCCTCCAAAAAAAATAAGCCTTCCAAAAAAAATAAGACAGTGTCTTACCATCGGGGAAACATGGTAGTAGAGGGGATATATGTGAAGGGGAGGGGAGACAGGGGTTTTGTTGATCCTGTTCTGAATTATTTGTATTTGTAAAATGACAATTGTACAGAATATTGTTTCTTTTTATACTTTAATAAAATACATTCAATATAAAATCATAACTGAGGCTTGTGTGGATGGGATCAGATGATTTGTGGGGACCGACTCGCGGAGATGGGGCGGAAACGGGGTTTTTAAATTTTAGTCCTAGTAGTTTGCCGGTCCACAAAATAATTCTTTTTTTTCTGCCGGTCCACGGGTGTAAAAAGGTTGAAGAACACTGCCTTAAAGCATCAGTGCACTTTATATCTACAGCACAGCTTCTTTGCTGGTTTCGAGTGTCAAAATGGCAGCTAGACTTTTTTAGAGAAAATATGAATCCCATACCATGATGAATTATAGAGCCAAGAGTTTTATACTGTAGATCAGGGGTGCCCACACTTTTTGGGCTTGCGAGCTACTTTTTAAATGACCAAGTCAAAATGATCTACCAACAATAAAATTTTTAAAAAACACAAAGCACACTGTATGCATAGAAAATGTTAATCATCATTCCTATTCCAGGGTTTTTCAAAGAGGTCAAAGCAGATGACTCTATGCACTATCACCTCAGTAACAACCATACAAAAATAGACAAATATACCCCCTCCCTTTTTACTAAACCACGATAGCAGTTTTTAGCGCAGGGAGCTGCGCTGAATGTCCAGCGCTGCTCTCGACGCTCATAGGCTCCCTGCGCTAAAAACCTCTATTGCGGTTTAGTAAAAGGGGACCTTAGTGTAAAATATAGACAGCAGATATAAATTCAGACACATTTTGATCACTAAATCTAAAATAAAACCATTTTCCCTACCTTGTCTGATTTCATGAGTCTCTGGTTGCACTTTCTTCTTCTGACTGTGCATACAATCTTTCTTCCCTTCTTTTAGCCTGTATGCTTCTTCTCCTCCAGACCTCATTCCTTCCCGCCAACTTTTCCTTCCTCTTCCCTGCCCTTTCTTTCTCCCTGCCCTCCCCCAAGCCACTGCCACTGCCACTGCCATTACCATCGGGGACCAGGACCCAAACGCCACCAATAACAGGCCCCAAGCTCTCCCTGCTTCGGCCAACCAGCATTCCTCTCCCCGACGTCAATTCTGCCGTCGGGAAGAGGAAGGCTGATCAGCCCAAGATCGTGATCAACCTATTGGGGGAAATGCTGCCGGGTCCTGCCTTCGCGGAAACAGAAAGTAGGCAGGACCCGGCAAGAACAAGAACAAATGCTTCACTAACCTGTCTCCCGCATTAGCCCGTAGCGAACGCTTGCTTCAGTGCTCTCAACATGTGCGTGCAGGCTTCCCTTCTCCACACCCCCCCTCCCCGGACATAACTTCCGGTTTCGGAGAGAAGAGAAGAGAAGCCTGCACGCACACGTTAGAGCCCGGAGCATAAGTTCGCTAGGGACTGAAATCTCCAAGCCGGTTTTTTGGGGTTTTTTTTTAATGTTCAGCAGCGGCAGATGACAGCTGGGCGGACCGCCCAGCTAAAAGGCACTAGGGAGAACACTGGAGAGGAAGGCTGATCGGCCCGTAGATCAGGACGGCAACACGAGTGCGATTGACTCGAGTTGCCTTCCTGAGCTACTGGTCGATCGCGATCGACGCGTTGGGCACCCCTGCTGTAGATTATTTAATTAGTGAATGAAATAAGAATGAAATAAAATTGAAGAGTATTTAATTAGTAAGATTTGTGAATTATATAAAGTAGCATAATTAATAGTAAGTAAGTAATTAATTTGGTAGGGATTTTCAAGTTTATTAAAAATTTGTTGTACATGCAATGTCAAATTCTTCATTGCGTATGACAATTTAAAATTAGGAAACAAACAATAAAACAACTTTATTCAAATAAACATATAGGCCCTGGTTCTACAAAGTGCGTCCCGATTTTAGGCAGCTGTAGGCGTCCTACAGCTGTCTAATCAGCCAATCGGGATGCACGTCTTTTAAAAAAATGCTCCCTAGGCAGGCCACCTATATTGAAGGCGCCTCCGGGAGCCTAGGGAGGCCCGCAAGATGCCTAAGGGCCTTAGGCGAACCTAGGCGGCCCTACGCATCTCCCTAGTAGAGGAAGAGACGCTTACAATGTAGGCCAACAAAATGCTGGTCTACATTGTAAGTAGACGCGGCCGCTATACTTATTACGGCAAGGGATCTCTCTGCCGCTATAAGTATAGCGGGTCGCGGCCCCCTGTCCGATTGACAGCAGGAGGGTGCCCAAACCCTCCTACCAGAAGATGCCCCCCTCCCCCCCGACACTACCGATCGCTGGCAGGAGGGTGCCCAATCCTTCCTGCCCGAAGACGCACCCCCTCCGCACCCTCCCCCCCCGCGCTAACAGCCCCCAAACCTCCACCCCACCAAACTAACCTTTTCTTTTGGCCAGACAGGTCTTGCCCGTCCAGCCGGCAGGCCCGCCTCATCGAAATGAGGCGGGCCTGCCCCTTCCCAGCCTAAGGCCTGATTGGCCCAGGCTCTAGAAGCCTGGACCAATCAGGCTTAGGCATAGCGGGTCCGCCCATCCCCACTAAGTCTAAGGCCTGATTGGCCCAGGTGCCGGCAATCGGACAGGCGGCCGCGGCCCGCTATACTTATAGCGGCAGAGAGATCCCTTGCAGCGATAAGTGTAGCGGGCCGTGTCTAATCTAACCCGATTCTCTAACCAGCATCTGTAACATGGACGCCTGTTACAGAATCGGGGTTTAGGGTAGGCCCGATTCTGAATAGGACACCTCTCCCGGGCGTCCTATACAGAATCAGGGCCACAGTGTATACGTAAAAATAATTACTAGTACAAAAGGAAATTAGGGGGAACTACAATCGTTAAAGAAAATAGAGATACATTTAGGGGAAAAAAACAACTGGAGGGTAATAGAAATTAATCTTGAAAGCATGGCTAAACGTGGAAAAGAGGTAAAGGAGATTACGACCTATACGTACAGTCTGGTTAAAATTAAATATTAGAACATATGCTTTAATGATAGAAGAATTATGCTATCTATGTCTCAAATATGTCCCTATACAAGTAACTTTTTAAAAAGCTTTTAAATTTTTCTAGTGAGGATTCACCATGTAAGTAAATTGGTAAGTTGTTCCAGATCTGGGTTGCTATAATCAAAAAGATAGTAGATCTCCTAGTACCTATTACTTTTAAAGAAGGAATAGTCAGCAGATGCTGTTCTGTTGATCTAAGTGTCCTGATTGGAAAATATGGTATTAGAAGACGATCCAGAAATATTGGTGCGTTAGTTTGTTGGATTTTAAAGGTTATCAGTGCGAATTTATAAATTATTTTATGTGAGATTGGTAGCCAGTGTGCTTTTTGTAACAGAGGTGTGACATGATCATATTTTTTTGAATTAGTAATAATTTTTATTGCTGTATTTTGTACGATTTGTAGTCTTCTTATTTCTTTCTGGGTTATACCATGATACAATGTATTACAATAATCAAACCTAGAAATGACCAAAGAATGAATGAGAATGTTAAGAGCTTCTGGTTTTAAGACTTTGGTTAAGGATCTGATAAGATGTAACTTATAGAAACAGCTTTTAACCACTGAACTAATCTGATCATCAAAGGAGAGTTCTTGATCTAATAACACTCACAGTATTTTCGTTATTGTTACTCTTTGGAGTGGGGAGTTATCTAAGATTATTTGTGATGTGAATTTAAGATCATTTTTCCATGGAAAAAACATTACTGAAGATTTAGTAACGTTCAGGGCCAACATATTATCTTTAAACTAAACTAAACCTTAAGTTTATATACCGCATCATCTCCACGGATGTTGTGGAGCTCAGCACGGTTTACAAGAACTTAAAATACAGGAAGACAAGGAAAAAAAAGGTTTACATGAACTTATATATAGAAGAGAAGAGTAAAGGGGAATAGAATTACATTTTAGTGAAAAGCCAGGTTTTCGGTTGCTTACGGAATAATTGGAGGGAGCCCAGGTTCCGCAGCGGGGTAGTAAGGTCGTTCCAAAGACCTGTGATTCTGAAGAGAAGGGATTTTCCCAGTTTGCCTGCATAGCGAATACCGTGTAGAGAGGGGAAGGATAATTTATACCTTTGGGCGGGTCTGGTAGAGACAGGACTCGAGGAGTTATAAGATAGTGGGATTAAGGGAGGAAGGATGCCGTGAATGATCTTAAAAGCCAGGCAGGAGCATTTGAAATGGATTCTGGAAATCACTGGGAGCCAGTGAAGTTTGGCTAGGAGTGGGGAGACATGGTCAGACTTGCGTTTTGCAAAGATCAACTTGGCTGCAGTATTCTGGATTAGCTGGAGTCTTGAAGACTTTTTTTTGATAGGCTTAAGTAGATGGCTTTGCAGTAGTCTAATTTGGAGAGGATGATGGATTGGACAAGGACGGCGAAATGTTGTTGGCAAAAATAGGATCTTACTTTTCTCAGCATGTGGAGGCTGAAAAAGCATGATTTAGCCAAGGAGTTGAGGTGGTCATTGAGGGAGAGAGAAGAATTGATAATGATGCCAAGGACCTTGCTTGAGAACTCAAGCTGCAGTGCAGCGCCTGAGGGTAGAAACATAGAACATAGAAACATAGAAAGATGACGGCAGAAAAGGGCTATAGCCCATCAAGTCTGCCCACTCTACTGACCCACCTCATTAAGTCTGAGTACTAATGACCTAATTCCTTAACTCGACCCTCATAGGGATCCCACTAGGATGTCCCATTTATTCTTAAAGTCAAGCACGCTGGTGGCCTTGATCACCTGCTCTGGAAGCTTGTTCCAGTGATACTTCCTTACGTCACTATCAAATTTCCCTCCTCTGAGTTTGAGCGGATGCCCCCTTGTGACCGAGGGTCCTTTGAGAAAGAAGATGTCTTCTTCCACCTCGACACGTCCCGTGATGTATTTAAATGTCTCAATCATGTCCCCCCTTTCCCTGCGTTCCTCTAGAGTGTAGAGCTGCAATTTGTTTAGTCTTTCTTTGTACGAGAGACCCTTGAGCCCTGAGATCATCCTAGTGGCCATCCGCTGAACCGACTCAACTCTAAGCATGTCTTTACGGTAATGTGGCCTCCAGAATTGCACACAGTATTCCAGATGAGGTCTCACCATGGTTCTGTACAGTGGCATTATGACTTCAGGTTTGCGGCTAACGAAGCTTCTATTGATACATCCCATAAGTTGCCTTGCTTTGGATGAGGCCTTATCTACTTGTTTGGGGGCCTTCATGTCCACACTGATGATTACTCCCAAGTCTCTTTCTTCTGAAATCCTAGCTAGTGTTTCTCCATTTAAGGTGTAAGGTTTGCATGGATTTCTGCTACCGAGATGCATAACCTTACATTTCTTAGCGTTGAAGACCAGCTGCCATGTCGAGGACCAGTTTTCCAACGTAAGCAGATCCTGCGTCATACTATCCTGCAGATTGCTTTCACTTACTATAGTGCGAAGAGGGTGGGCAAGTATTCTAATTTTGGGCTGAGCCAGAGTAATTTTGTTTTTTATTCATTTAATTTCATCTGTACCGAGAAGTACCTGGAATGGAGTCTCATTATGCAAGCTGTAATGTCTCGTGGAGGTTGGTGAGGTTCTGGTCTGTCTCAAGGAGGACAAGGAAGTCATCAGCGTATGTGTAGATTGTTTCAAGGGGGGATAATTGGAGGAGTTTCAGGGAGGACATATAGATGTTAAAGAGAATAGGGGATAGGGGTGATCCCTGAGGGACACCGCAAGATGGTGTCCAAGGAACGGACTTGGTGCCATTTGTGTTGACAGTGTAGGAGCGAGAGCGTAGGAAGTTTGAGAACCACTTTAGGATGGTGGATTCAATTCCTATCTCGGAAAGTTGATAAAGTAGTATATCGTGGTGGACAACATCGAAAGCTGCAGAGAGATCGAATTGTAATAGGACAGCAAATTTATTACGAGAATGTAGTTGTTGCACCTTAGAAATTAAGGAAACTAGGAGGGATTCAGTGCTGAAGCTGGGTCTGAAGCCATATTGGTAGGGATGGAGGATGGAGAATCTCTCTAGGTAAGAAGAGAGCTGGGTGGCGACTATGGCCTCTAGCAGTTTAGTTAGGAGAGGGATATTTGCTATGGGGCGGTAGTTAGATGGTAAGGAAGGGTCGAGACCGGCTTTTTTCAGAAGAGGGGACAAGGCAATGTGTCCCATTTCTGTAGAGAACAGGCCCGATAGTAAAGCAGAATTTATAAGCCTGGTAAGGGAGGAGATGGCCTGTGCTGGAATGTTTTCGTAAAGGTAGGAAGGGAAAGGATCCAGGATGCAATTGCAGGATTTCAGTTTGAGACAGAGTTTAGAGATCTGGGATTCGGATACAAGTTCAAAGGCAGTCCAGGATCTATCAGCAGGGATAACATAGTAACATAGTAGATGACGGCAGATAACGACCCGAATGGTCCATCCAGTCTGCCCAACCTGATTCAATTAAAAAATTTTTTTTAAAATTTTTTCTTCTTAGCTATTTCTGGGCAAGAATCCAAAGCTTTACCCGGTACTGTGCTTGGATTCCAACTGCCGAAATCTCTGTTAAGACTTACTCCAGCCCATCTACACCCTCCCAGCCATTGAAGCCCTCCCCAGCCCATCCTCCACCAAACGGCCATACACAGACACAGACCGTGCAAGTCTGTCCAGTAACTGGCCTGGTTCAATATTTAATATTATTTTCTGATTCTAAATCTTCTGTGTTCATCCCACGCTTCTTTGAACTCAGTCACAGTTTTATTCTCCACCACCTCTCTCGGGAGCGCATTCCAGGCATCTACTACCCTCTCCGTAAAGTAGAATTTCCTAACACTGCCCCTGAATCTATCACCCCTCAACCTCAAATTATGTCATTTGGTTTTACCATTTTCCTTTCTCTGGAAAAGATTTTGTTCTACGTTAATACCCTTCAAGTATTTGAACGTCTGAATCATATCTCCCCTGTCTCTCCTTTCCTCTAGGGTATACATATTCAGGGCTTCCAGTCTCTCCTCATACGTCTTCTGGCGCAAGCCTCCTATCATTTTTGTCGCCCTCCTCTGGACCGCCTCAAGTCTTCTTACGTCTTTCGCCAGATATGGTCTCCAAAACTGAACACAATACTCCAAGTGGGGCCTCACCAATGACCTTACAGGGGCGTCAACACCTTCTTCCTTCTACTGACTACGCCTCTCTTTATACAGCCCAGCATCCTTCTGGCAGCAGCCACTGCCTTGTCACACTGTTTTTTCGCCTTTAGATCTTCGGACACTATAACCCCAAGGTTCCTCTTCCCGTCCATGCATATCAGCTTCTCTGATCCCAGCATATACGGTTCCTTCCTATTATTAATCCCCAAATGCATTACTCTGCATTTCTTTGCATTGAATTTTAGTTGCCAGGCATTAGACCATTCCTCTAACTTTTGCAGATCCTTTTTCATATTTTCCACTCCCTCTTCGGTGTCTACTCTGTTACAAATCTTGGTATCATCTGCAAAAAGGCACACTTTTCCTTCTAACCCTTCAGCAATGTCACTCACAAACATATTGAACAGGATTGGCCCCAGCACCGATCTCTGAGGGACTCCACTACTCACCTTTTCTTCCTTCGAGCGACTTCCATTAACCACCACCCTCTGGCGTCTATCCGAAAGCCAGTTTCTGACCCAGTTCACCACTTTGGGTCCTAACTTCAGCCCTTCAAGTTTGTTCAACAGCCTCCTATGAGGAACTGTATCAAGGGCTTTGCTGAAATCCAAGTAAATTACATCTAGCATATGTCCTCGATCCAGCTCTCTGGTCACCCAATCAAAAAATTCAATCAGGTTCGTTTGGCACGATTTACCTTTTGTAAAGCCATGTTGCCTCGGATCCTGTAACCCATTAGATTCAAGGAAGTACACTATCCTTTCTTTCAGCAACACTTCCATTATTTTTCCAACAACTGAAGTGAGGCTCACCGGCCTGTAGTTTCCTGCTTCATCCCTGTGACCACTTTTATGAATAGGGACCACATCCGCTCTCCTCCAATCCCCAGGAATCACTCCCGTCTCCAGAGATTTGTTGAACAAGTCTTTAATAGGACTTGCCAGAACCTCTCTGAGCTCCCTTAGTATCCTGGGATGGATCCCGTCTGGTCCCATCGCTTTGTCCACCTTCAGTTTTTCAAGTTGCTCATAAACACCCTCCTCCGTGAACGGCGCAGAATCTACTCCATTTTCTCTTATAACTTTGCCGGACAATCTCGGTCCTTCTCCAGGATTTTCTTCTGTGAACACAGAACAGAAGTATTTGTTTAGCACATTTGCTTTCTCCTCATCACTCTCCACATATTTGTTCCCAGCATCTTTTAGCCTAGCAATTCCATTTTTTATCTTCCTCCTTTCACTAATATATCTGAAAAAATTTTTATCTCCCTTTTTTACATTTTTAGCCATTTGTTCTTCCGCCTGTGCCTTCGCCAAACGTATCTCTCTCTTGGCTTCTTTCAGTTTCATCCTGTAGTCCTTTCTGCTCTCCTCTTCTTGGGTTTTTTTATATTTCATGAACGCCAACTCTTTCGCTTTTATTTTCTCAGCCACTAGGTTGGACAACCATATCGGCTTCCTTTTTCTCTTGTTTTTATTGATTTTCTTCACATAAAGGTCCGTAGCTATTTTTATCACTCCTTTCAGCTTAGACCACTGTCTTTCCACTTCTCTTATGTCCTCCCATCCTAACAGCTCTTTCTTCAGGTACTTTCCCATTGCATTAAAGTCCGTACGTTTGAAATCTAGGACTTTAAGTATCGTGCGGCCGCTCTCCACTTTAGCCGTTATATCAAACCAAACCGTTTGATGATCGCTACTTCCCAGGTGAGCACCCACTCAAACATTAGAGATACTCTCTCCATTTGTGAGATCCAGATCCAATATCGCTTTTTCCCTTGTGAGTTCCGTCACCATTTGTCTGAGCAGAGCCTCTTGAAAGGCATCCACAATTTCCCTACTTCTTTCCGATTCCGCAGACGGAACATTCCAGTCCACATCCGGAAGGTTGAAATCTCCCAACAGCAGAACCTCCTCTTTCCTTCCAAAGTTTTGGATATCCACAATCAGATCCTTATCAATTTGCTGCGATTGAGTCGGAGGTCTGTAGACTATACCCATGTAGATAGAAGTTCCATCTTCTCTTTTCAGAGCAATCCATATCGCTTCTTCCTCTCCCCAGGTCCCTTGCATTTCGGTCGCTTGGATATTGATCTTTACATAGAGAGCTACTCCTCCACCTTTATGACCATCTCTGTCCTTCCTAAAAAGATTATATCCCGGTATGTTTGCATCCCATCCATGTGATTCACTGAACCATATGTCTGTGATAGCAACAATATCTAGATCTGCCTCAGGGCTTGCAGATCATGAACTTTGTTGCTTAGACTGCGAGCATTTGTGGTCATCGCTTTCCAGCTATTTTTCAGCGATAATCTCCTTTTTCGTATGGATTTTTGTGTCGTTTCACTTTCCGTTGCAATACTAAGAAATGAGTTGCTGATATTGCTTATGTTGCAGCCTTTACTACTATCACATCTTTTCTTTTGCCGGGGGTGGTCTCTATAATTGTCCTTCGTACATACATCACCCCCACCTTCTAGTTTAAATGCCTAGAAAAATATTGTCTAAATTTCTCTGCAAGGTTTCTTTTTCCTGCTGTAGTAATATGTAGCCCATCAGTGCAATATAGCTTCTTGTCCTTCCATGTATTTCCCCATCCTCCTATGTACCTGAAGACATCTTGATGACACCAGGCTCTGAGCCATCTATTAAGTCCTCTGTGTTTTTCACTCTTTGCTCTCCCTTTCCATATGCAGGCAGTATTTCAGAAAAAGCTAAAGTCTTTACAAAAGGTTTCACGCCCTCACCAAGCTCCCGAAAAGCTTTCTGTGCTGCAAGTGTGGAGTTGTTGGCCAGGTCATTTGTTCCCAGATGGATAACAACATCAGTGTTAAAATCCTTAGTTTCTTCCTTAATTATAGTCAGTATTTGCCTGGAACTCCTGGTAGCTGAGGATCCTGGAAAACATTTCACTATTTTGGCCTCCTCGCCCTGTGTTCCAAGGTTAATGCCTCTGATGATGGAATCCCCCAACAGTAATAGTTTTCTGTTTTTGGCTTTTTTATTTGTACTTAGGGTGCGCTTGTTCTCTTGAGTTACCTTCATTGGTTCCAGTCCCACCTCCCTTCTGTTTTCTTGAGTATCGCAGTGCACTAGTGGAGCGAAGGAATTCTGTAGAGGTAATATTAGTGAAGGTGGATGTTTCTGTGTTAGGGTTGGAGTCATTGGGAGGCAGAGAATTGTAAGAGACTGCTGGGGGGAAAGAACTCCATAAGGTAGTACCATATTTTCACCCATATACCGCGCACCCGTGTAAAACGCGCACACAGCGCGCGGGGAACACAAATTTATGTTAAAAAAAATTTAATATAGCGCGCACACACGTATACCGCGCATGCTAAAACCTCCTCCCGCATTCTCCGAACCGGCATCCTCCCCCCCGCTCGCTTACCCGAGAAAGCATTTTTTTTTTCATTCGAATCCGGCATTCCCCCTGCGAACCGGCATCCTCCCCCCTCCCCCGCGATCCTACATCCCCCCCAGCACCGCAAAACATCTCTTACCCGATTGGGCACTGGCACCAGCACCAATGCAAAGGAAGTGCCAGTGCCCGAAGATCCTCCCTCGTTGGGTTGGGCTGGGCTGGGTTGGGCGGTGCGGTGCGAGAGAGATCCTCCTTCTTCCTGCGCCGGGCTGGTCTAGGCTTTGAGCATTTGCGCATGCTCAAAGCCTTCTAAGGCTTTGAGCATGCGCAAATGCTCAAAGCCTAGTCCAGCCCGGCGCAGAAAGAAGGAGGATCTCTCTCGCACCACCCAGCCCAGCCCAGCCCAACCCAACGAGGGAGGATCTTCGGGCATTGGCACATCCTGTGCATTGGTGCTGGTGCCGGTGCCGGTGCTCAATCGGGTAAGAGATGTTTTGCGGTGCTGGGGGGGATGTAGGATCGTGGGGGAGGGGGGTGACGCGAGCGGGGGGGAGGATGCCGGTTCGCAGGGGGGATGCCGGATCGGATTGAAAAAAAAAAGTTGTAAAACGCGCTCACACGTATAACGCGCACGGTTATGCATGGTTTGTAAAATCGTGTATAACGCGCACGTTATATGCGTGAAAATACAGTAATCTTTTCATTGAAAAATTTAGCTAGGTTGTTTGCGGATGGGGGGGAAAGGTGGAGTCATTTTTTGAGGTTAGGTTGCGCCAGATGTTGAACAGTGTACTATTTTGTTTTTTTGATCTGTTGATTTTATCTCCATAGAAATTCTTCCTTGCGTTTTTTGTAGTATTGTGTTATAGAACTTGATGTTGTCTCTCCAGGATTGTCTGTCTGAAGGGGATTTCGATTTTTTCCATTTACATTCCAGGGCTTGACATTTCTGCTTTAATTCCCTGTAGTATGGAAGATACCAGGGAGCCTTGCGGAAGTGGGAGATAGGTTTAGTAGACAAAGGGGCAAGAGCACGGTAGGTAGTCTCGGAAAGGGTTATCCAATTATGCCAGTTGGAATCTGGGTCGGCATGTTTAGGAAAAGGGGGGAGTTGGTTGAGAAATTGGATCCAGAACAGTTGACTCGTGATTTTTTTGCGGTGGGTGATAGAGTTTTTGGGTCGGGGTGGAGTACCAAGATGAGACATGAAAATGGGAAGGCAGAAAGAGCCTAGAAGGTGATCAGACCAGGGGACATGTTCCCAACTGACCTCTTTGGCAGAAGTTTTGTGCTCGGTCAGGTCAAGGAAGCTGATGATGTCTAGTGTATGCCCCTTATCGTGGGTAGGGGTGAGCGAAGGAGCGGTGAAGCCTAGGGAGGTGAGGAAGTCTTTGAATTCGGTTGCATCCTTGCTGGTGTTATCGTCTAGATGGAGATTAATATCTCCAATGATCAGTAGTCTCTGGAATTTTAGGAAGGCCCTTGTTATAGTCTTGAGAACGAGTTCAGAGGATTTGTTTTTAAGCCATTGACTTATTTGTTTTAGTTTATTGTTTATATTTTTTATCTCATTGGAATCAGTTGTATTTAATGGGTGCAAGATCTGAATGTCGTCTGCATAGGCGAAAGAGGAAAACCCTATAGATTGACTAAGGGTAGGGTTCAAGCCGGTGATGTTATAAGGAGTAAGAGAAAAGATGTTTTCTTTCTCTTGAAGAAATCCCAGAATGGGAAAATTTACTCCATAATCTGAGGCTTGTCCCTGTATATTAAATTTAAATCTAAACATTAATTAATTATTCAAAGATTATAGTCTACAGTTCTTTTTGACTTTTTAATGGTTCATAATATTTATATTTAACATGCATCAGGGTCATTTTCATCTTTCTTACTGTATTCTGTAGGCACATGTAAGATACCTGTTTACTTTTTTATTTCAAATATTGTGTTCATTTTGTAAATATATAAGTGTCTAAGAGACAATTATTCAAATGAAATGTATGCTTGGCTTTTTCTAATAAACATTACCCTTGTGTTGGAATCAGAGTGGTCCCATCTCTTTTTTTAAAATCATCTCTTCCCCTTACTGCCGTACCTCTTCTTCTGTTGGCATGCAATAATGCATGTTTTGTTCATGAATGATGAGACTTCTCCCTATCATTTCCCTTTTTCCTAGGATCGTATGTATCAGTTTTGCTGTAAGGATTGTTCTGAGGATTACAAGCGCTTGCATGGTGTAGTCTCACAATGTGAATACTGCAAGCAAGAGAAGCTGCTGCATGAGAAGATCCGTTTTTCTGGAGTTGAAAAGAATTTCTGCAGTGAAGGTAAATGGGTCACCTTATCTCTATTAACCTAAATTGAAGTTCCTGGAGCCACCCCAGCCAGTCCGGTTTTCAGGATATCCACAATGAATATTCATGAAAGAGACTTGCAAGTGGTGACAGCAACTGAACAGAAGGCAATAGCAATAGATGATTTTAAAAATTAAGGACACGGGGGGGGGGGAGTATGGGGTCTGAATCGGCAGAAATTAAGGGTGAATTTTTACATTTTCACAAAGTTTTATATACTGTAATAGTGACGTGGTGGTCCAGGAGTCAGCTCTTCTAGAGATCTGGCAGAGTGCAATCTCCCTATAATCCAGAAGGGACAGGTGGAGGGGCTTAATAGACTAATTGCAATTGAAGAGGTAGAGAAGGCCATTGAAAATCTTAAGAAGGGGAAGTCACCAGGTTTGGATGGCTTTACAGCCAAATTTTGCAAGACCTTTAAGGTGGAACTTGCAACCATATTTACTTCTACTACCACTACTATTTATTATTTCTAAAGCACTATCAGATACATACAACACTGTACATTAAACACGCAAGAGACTAACCCTGCTCGAAAGAGCTCACAATCTAATTATGACAGACATAATGGACAAAGGTGAATTTTTACATGATACTTAAGTGGGAATTACAAGGGACTTAAGAGGTGGAGGGGGTAGGGGTAGTAAAAGGGAATGACAACAGATATGGATGCTTTACAAGTTTGCAGGGTAGGACTTAAATTCATTGTTGTCTGGATGGGAACATCTGGAAGGAGTGGAAATGAAGTGAGCAAAACTGGAAGGAGTAATTGTAAGAGTGACAAACCTTTTTGTGAGGCAAGTAAGTAAAAGTAAGAGGAAAAGAAGGCCGCTTTGGTTCTTAAGCATAGTGGCTGAGAAGGTAAGGAATAAAAGGTTAGCTTTCATAAACTACAAAAGATCACAGAAAAAGGAAGACAGGCAAAAACATCTGGAAAAGTTAAGAGAGACTGGTCAATTAGTCAGGAAAGCAAAGATGCAAATGGAAGAAAAAATAGCTGACATGGTAAAATGGGGAGACAAGACATTTTTTAGATATATTAGTGATAGGAAGAAGTTCAAAAGTGGCATTGTGAGACTCAAAAGTGAAGGGGAGAAATATGTAGAAGCTGATAAAGAAAAAGCTGAATTGCTTAACAAATATTTCTGTTCTGTGTTCATGGCTGAAGCACTGGGAGCGGGACCACAGAAGACGAACATGATTAGGGATGGAGAAGTGGTAGACCCTGATCGATTTTCAGAGGGTTGTGTTCGTGAGGAGCTAGCTAAAATAAAGGTAGACAAAGTGATGGGGCCGGATGGTATACATTCAAGGATGCTGAAGGAACTTAGGAAAATTCTGGTGGCTCCGCTGACTGACATTTTCAATGAATCTCTAGAGTCGGGAGTGGTACCGGAGGACTGGAGAAGGATGGATGTGGTCCCTTTCCACAAAAGTGGAAGTAAGGGAGAAGAAGGGAATTATAGGCTGGTTGGATTGCCAGAGGTTGTTGTAAGAGCGGATAGCATAGCTGGTTTTAAGAAAGGTTTGGACAAGTTGCTGGGGGAAAAGTCCATAGTCTGATATTGAGAAAGACATGGGGGAAGCCACTGATTGCCCTGGATCGGTAGAATGGAATATTGCTACTCCTTGGGTTTTGGCCAGGTACTAGTGACCTGGATTGGCCACCGTGAGAATGGGCTACTAGGCTTGATGGACCATTGGTCTGACCCAGTAAGGCTATTCTTATGTTCTTAAGTCTGACTTCTGTGGTAAGCAAATTAATGGAAACACTTTTATGTTTAAATATATTTATTAAATGGCAAAGTACAGAAAACATTGCAAACAAAGTATAACAAGTTTCTTTTATATAAGCACAAGATAATCCCAATCCATCAACCTCCCCCCCCCCCCCCCCCGATACAGCCAAAACATTCCAGGAGCACACAATGCATAAGCGATCAAATTCACAAATTCAGTAATCGGCTTCGAGCTTGAGGAGTAAGATCCAACCAAAAATGTTCCCAAGTCAAACAAAAGCGACAGCCATGTCCAATTTCAATATCAGCAAATTGCTTACGTTCCAAGGAGGCATGTACTATCATCAACGATCTCCATCGGCTAAAGGTCAGGGGCTCATTAGACAGCCAGTTTGACAAAATGGCTTTCTTGCCTAGCATCATCACTCTGGTTACAAAGGCAGCCAATCCTTTAAGCTTAGGTGATGCAATATTATAGAATCCAAAAAGTGCTCGTGGGGTTGGAAGCCACCGCCTGCCCTATAGTGATGTAGTATACTGATCCAAACGAGTCCAAACTCTTCTGGCTCATGGGACCCTCGACCACCAGAGGGCATCCACTGAAAATCAGGGGAGGGAAGTTTCATAGCGACTCCAGTTAAGTTTCCAGTAAATGAGGGGAGTTACAACCCCCCAAACCCCCCACAACGCCGGCGCGGTCTCTATTAAATAAAGTGGGGGGGGGGTTCCCCACCAACACCCCCCGTCGGAGCCCCTTAAAATACTGTTTTTCTTCGGCACGCTTCCGCCTTGCGCTCAGTTGTCTGCGCTGGGTTGTCGGCGCGCCTTTGTCGTGGCGCATTTTTGTCTATGAACCTGTTTCCTCTAGTAGCGGGGCAACATTGCAAGCATATAGAGTAGTAATATCTAATCTAATCTTCTATTTCTGCAGAGGCAGGGAGAGAAGGGGAGGAGAAATGGAGGGAACATTTGGGCAGGGGAAGATCTGAGATGTTCAAGTGTCAAAGAAGTAGGTTTTCAGTTTTTCCGGAATGTGGTGTAGTTGGGTTCCATTCTGGTCGTTTCAGTGAGGTTATTCCAGGTTTTCACTCCTAGGAAGGTAAGCATGGACTGAAAAATTTGCTTGTATTGGATATTCTTCATTGAAAGAAGGTTTAGTAGTAACCTGTTAAGGGTTCTGTGGGAGGTAGACCATGCTGTATGAGTGGAGCTGCTGAGTTTCCATTAATTATTTGGTATATGATACATGAAGTTTTAAATTTTATTTGTGATGGGATGGGTAACCAGTGTAGTTGCTTGATGAAGGCTGATATCGAGTCATTTTTTTCAGGTTGAAAATTAGTCTTACAGCTATGTTTTGTATGAGTTGCATTTTATGGATCAGTGCGGCGTTGATTCCCATGTAGGCAGAGTTACAGTAGTCCAGTTGTGGTAGGATCATCAACTGTACAATCAGAGCAAAGTGATGCTGATGAAAGTATGGTCTGATGAGTCTTTGTTGACTCATGGTGAAGAGGTAACCAGACCCCCAAATATTTTATCGACGAACGGCTGGATAAGTTGCAGCTGTACTCATTCGAGGAACGCAGAAAGAGGGGTGACATGATCGAGACATTCAAGTATCTCACGGGCCGCATCGAGGTGGAAGAAGATATCTTCTTTTTCAAGGGTCCCGCGGCAACAAGGGGGCATCCGTGGAAAATCAGGGACGGGAAACTGCACGGGGACACCAGGAAATTCTTTTTCACTGAAAGGGTGGTTGATCGCTGGAATAGTCTTCCACTTCAGGTTATTGAGGCCAGCAGCGTGCCTGATTTTAAGGCCAAATGGGATAGACACGTGGGATCTATTCACAGAGAAAGGTACGGGAGGGTCATTGGGGTGGGCAGACTAGATGGGCCGTGGCCCTTATCTGCCGTCTATTTCTATGTTTCTATGATGTTTGGGCCCAGGAAAATGGAAAATCTCCCTCCCATGTATCTTGTAAAGTAGATGGAATGGCTTAGGCCTTTGATTTTTGACAATTCAATGAAAACCCCAAATAAAACTGAAATTCCTCAAGAGATTGTAAGAGATGTGTAATTGAATAACGGGGCTGCGTCGGAATAAAAAGCAAATCTTTGGCAAAAGCCAATACTTTTACTGTGTGTTCTGCAAAAGCCAATCCTGCAACAGCAGGATCCTTTGATATTGTTCTTAAGAAAGGTTCTAAGTACAATAGAAAAAGGAGCGGGAACAGGGGACAACCCTGTCTAGTTCCCTGTCCTATTGGGAAAGTAGTCCATTGTGGTATCGTTAACTAACAAACAAGCCACCGGGGACATATACAAAGTCTGCACCGCCAGAGCAAACCAGCCGATCACTCCCAAATAATCCAACACCCCAAACAGATAGTTCCAATCCACTTGATCAAAGGCTTGCGCCGCATCTAAACTAACTAACATGGGTATATCATGAGATTTTGCATGAGCCATAGCCAATAACACCTTGCGGACATTCTGTACCGATTGCCTGCCTTTCATGAAACCCACCTATTCCGGCCCTATTAAGCTAGGAAGAAGATTGGAAAGAGGGTCCGCCCATATTTAATGTCAACATTGAGTAGTGAGATAGGGCGATATGATTCAGGCAAGGTCGCCTCTTTACCAGCTTTCAATATCAGAGTTATCAAGGCCTCATTTGCTCCTGAAGGAAAGCTCCCCCTATCTATAACTTGCACACAGTAATCTCATAAGGGTATACCGATCTGGAAGGACAACAACTGGGAGGACAACAACTTGTAGAATTCGGCTGTAAAATCCATCCGGTCCAGGGGCTGAATAATTCCACGGTATCTGAATCACCCTCTGCAAGTCTCTAACAGTAATGGGTGTATTCAGGGATTTAATATCTAAATCTGTGAACTTGGGCAACCAGAATCTTCCATTTAGTCCTCAACGAGAAGACCAGCACCCAAATCCTTCCGTGCATAAAAATCCTGAAAGCAATCCAGAAAAATTTGCGCTATATGATCTGTCCCCCAAGCCGTCAGAAACGCCTAGAATAAGCCTCTGCCCTCTCGTCTTTTTAGTTAAATTTGCTAACAGTTTTCCCGAACGATTCCCATAGCAGTGATATTTAAACTTTTGATAAAACATCTTGTCACAGTGTCACTCCTGTGCTGGTAAAGGAAACCCTGCAGTTCTCAAGAAATGGGGATGGAGGCACAGACTGGACTGTAGGAGATACAATACCTGTCCCTAGAGTTAGGTCCAGAGCACTGCCGTACCAACAGAATCCTTTATCCACCAGTTCTAAAACTGCAGTCAAAGCCTATTCTAATCTCCCTAAGAGGTTAACAGGGAAAGAGCAGGGACTACCAGTCCCAGAATGCCCCAGGGTTGGAGCAGGGCAAACCAGGGCTGGAGTGAGTAGGCTAATTAGCCCAAGTGTTTTCCCTAAGCAGCAAACAAAAGAGAAAAGGCAGGAACTACCAGTCCCAGCATGCCCACAGTTGGAGCAAGGCAAACCAGGCCTGGAATGGTTAGCTCAAGCAGCTTAGATGCAAGGAGTTGCAATCAGCCCAAAACAATCCTAAGAGTGAATAGCTTGAGCCAGGAGAGCTCCGGTGAAGGGAATGCTAATCAATCCCAGGGAACTAAAAAGGGAGTGGTTAGGAGGAAGCAGGGAGCTCACCCTGGGAAGCTCATCCCAGCTCCTAACTACAGACTGAAGGAAGTGTACTCCAGCACAGGGCTGGAAAGCAACAAGCGGTCACTCCGCCAAAGACTCAGGTCCAGTCCTCTAATTTTGATACTGGTTTTTGTTATGAGGATATTGTAATGGAGCCAGAAGTTGGGGAATCCCCAACGACCTGCAACCTAGAGTTTGCAGAGTGTGAGGGTGGGGTGAGCCTAGAAGATATGGAGGTCAGCTAAATGCTGCCAGTGCTGGAACCATGCTTGCTGAATAGAGAAATAAGTTTGGATTGTTTTCTCTGCTGAAAAAGTGATTGTGGAACTGATTAAGACCCAGATATTGGTTTGGTTTTGAACTGTGGTTTTTCCTATGTTTGTAAGTCTCAGGCTTGGGGAAGAGTTTCTGTTCTTCTCATGTTTTCCCCCAAGCACTGCTAATTGGACACTGAGCACAAGAGCTGAATACAGGTCATTTATGTTTTGTTTTTTCTTTCTTCATTGTTCATGATTTACCTGGTTTTTCCTACTGGGGGACAAAGCCAGAGCAGCAGAAAGAAGGACTGTATGGAATTTTGTATGATATGTTTTTGTGCACCATTCTTGAAAACTTATAAAACTGTAATAAGTGCTGAATTTTTTAAATCAATAAAGCACATTTTCTTTTTCCACTTTAAACACCTGTGTATTGTCTGCCTTTACTCCTCTCCATCTACTCCAGGCCTCGCCTTACCGCTTGTCCGAGGCCCATGTGCTCCAGGTGAGGTCCCTGCTAGGGCCATGCCCGATCACAATCTTCATCATATTTGAATTTTGGGACTTGTATACCACCTTTTTGTAGTTATACAACCACACAAAGCGGTTTACATACAGTTACTTCAAGCATTTTCCCCTATCTGTCCCAGTAGGCTCACAGTCTCTCTAATGTACCTGGGGCAGTGGAGGATTAAGTGACTTGCCCAGGGTCACAAGGAGCAGCACAGGGTTAGAACCCACAATCTCAGTGTGCTGAAAGTGTAGCTCTAACCACTGTGCCACACTCCGTGTATGTGTGAGTTAAGAGCTGTCTTTATGGAAGTCAAAGTTTCCTTCGCAGCAGGGGACGGGTGAATATTATATTGACGCTTGGCTACTGTCAAATCTCGCTCTAAGTGAAGAATTCCCCTAGAAAACCGGCAATTTCTAGCGATAACATAGGCTATACAGTCCCCCCGGAGTACTACTTTAGCTGTACTCCAAAACAGTTCTGGTTCCTGTAAATGTTGGCTATTAAATTCCAAGAAATCATCCCACTTCTGTTGAAGAAAATCCCGAAAGTGATCATCGGTAAAAAGTAACTAGGAAATCGCCAACGAGTAGGAACCCTCAAACCAAAGCCAACATTCACATCCACCCAAATCAAAGAGTGATCCGATATTACCGAGGGGCCTATGATCGCCAAATCAATATTAAGAAAAGTTTGTCTTGTAGTGAGGGTATAGTCAACTTTTGAAAGTGTTCCATGCGCTCGGGATCTGTGTGTATAATCTCTTTCGATATTATGCAGGAACATCCAGGGTTCTACCAAATCCAATGCTGAGCAAAGATTAGGGAGCCCACGCGTCCCTATCCCCACTGACAGCTGGGATTAGAACGATCACAACTTGGATCAAGGACCTAGTTATAGTTACCTGCCAGAAACACAGGCTCATTAACCCGCTCTAACATCAGAGTAGTTATGCATTCAAAAAGGGAATGGTCATAGACATTGGGCGCATAGATATTCAGTAGATGGAAAGAATATGTCCCCACATAGATATAACAATAAAAAGTGGCCCTGTGGATCCTGCTCCACTATTCGTGCCGTCTGTGGTAGGGACTTTTTAATTAATATTGCTACTTCTGCCCGTTTCTACAGGGAAGATGCCACATAGTTTCAAGTTTTTATTAAAATTTGATTGAGTCGCTTATCTAAATTTTAAGCGAGTTACAAATTAAAATATAAAAAAAACCAAAAACATGAACATAATTAAAAATAAAAACAACACCAATGACAAAAAAATTTAAAGAATTATATAAAACATCAAAAGGTGGCATACTGATGGTTGACAAATTAACAGACATAAGACAAGAGGGAATCTAGGCTAGAACTACAAGTTATATAGGAAAGAAAGATGAATAAGGAATAAACAAAAGGAGAAGGAACCCTGCTACTTGGTTGTTGGGGGGGGGGTTAGAGAAAAATTGAAGAATGAAAGGATGGAAAAAAATCAAATGTTATACGCTTCTTTAAATAGGTGGCTCTTGAGTAGGCCTTTGAAACGAACAAGGTTATTCTCCTCCCTTACGGGGGCTGGAAGGGCATTCCAAAGTTGTGGAGCCACCACTGAAAAAATTTAATTCCTCTTTGTTCCTATTATTCAGAGAGAGGAGACCAAAAGCAATTTACAATCAGATGAATTTGTGTGCGAATCGCCGGACTTGATGGACCGAAGGTCTGATCCGGAGATGGCAGTTCTTATGTTCTTATGAATTGTGATTTAGAATGTATTGTTTTAAATGTTATTAATGAAATTTTATAGGAAATTCTTTGCTTGATTGGTAACTAAAGAGCATTCTGAAGTAATGGGGTTACATGATCATATTTCCTAGTTTTTGTTATTAGTTTAATTGCAGCATTTTGAATTATTTGAAGGCTTCTTAGTTCTTTCTGAGTTGTGCCTATGAAAAAGCTGTTACAGTAGTCTAATTTTGCAATGATTAGTGAATGAATTAATATGTTCAAAGACTTCAGTTCTAGGAATTTGGAAATTGATCGGATCATTCTGAGCTTAAAAAAACAGGATTTAATTATAGAGCTTATGTGATTGTGAAATGTCAATTTTTAAAATCAAAAATAACTCATAAAATTGTTATTGATGTAACACAGTTAAGGGGGAAAATTATCCAGAAGAATTGGATCATTTTGAAAAATCCCTTCTCTCCAAGGAAAAAACATTGTTTGAGTCTTAGATGTGTTTAAAGGTAGCATATTATCCTTCAGCCAGATTCTGATCTGGTTAAGTTTGTTATTAATCTGTGTAATTTCATGAGCATTCGCTGGATTTAGAGGATGTAATAATTGGATATCGTCAGCGTAAGCAAATGCTGTAAAACCAATGGACTGACATAGGGTAAGCAGAGGGGACAGAAAAATGTTAAACAGTAAAGGAGAAAGAATAGAACCTTGTGGTACCCCACTTAGATTAATAAAAGAATCTGAGGAAGTATTATTGAAAACAGCTTTGGACTGACGATTTGAAAAATAAGATTGTAACCATTTATGTAACTGGTTTGTGATTCCAATGGATTCCATTCTGTTTAAGAGAAGTGAATGAGCAACTGTATCAAAAGCGGCAGAAAGGTCTAGGGAGATAAGGACCACTGATTTGTGGTGGTCTAGATCAGTGGTTCCCAACCCTGTCCTGGAGGACCACCAGGCCAATCGGGTTTTCAGTATAGCCCTAATGAATATGCATGGAGCATATTTGCATGCCTCTCACTTCCATTATATGCAAATCTCTCTCATGCATATTCATTAGGGCTAGCCTGAAAACCCGATTGGCTTGGTGGTCCTCCAGGACAGGGTTGGGAACCACTGGTCTAGATGGTAAATTATAGTCATCATCCCTAATAATGAATGCTCAGTTGAATGGTTTATCCTAAAGCCTGCTCCCACCCAAGATCTACCAAGTTTAGAATGTTCTATATCAATCAATTGGGTTTCCTGTAAGCATACTATGTCAGCTTTGTGGCACTTCAACTGATTCAGGATTTTGGTTCATTTAATAGGGGATGTTATGCCCAACACATTCCAGGACAATATTCTCAGCATGTTAGATAAACTCATCTGTGTCTTTTAGAATATACCGTGCACTGTTCAGTTTTAGTCAATGGAAAACCATCCCAGGTTCCCAGCCTTACCCAGGATAGGCGAGAAAAGAATTGTAAACTGCCACTGTCCCAATAATTATCATGGAGAGGATCCCCTCCCCCAAATAAAGCACTGCTGTATAACTTAAAAGTACTCCCAGAAAATCCCATCATTGAGTGCCCCAATGCCTCCCCCCTTCCCCTGACCCCCCTCAGCACCCCCCAACCCCACCCCATCCTTCCCCTCCATCCAGATATCACACATCGACCGCCCCACTCCGATATGAAGCAGAAGATATGTTATCACGTATATGATGTCACCCCGAGTCATAATCACAAACAGACAAAAATAATAGCCCCCCCCCAAATAGGCTAGCCCACACAGAAAAAACCCACAACAGCATATCAACAAAATTAGAAACAGATTGTCTTGCATAGAACCATCCCAATGTCTGTCAATCACATCACTCCAGTCCCATTTTAAAACACAAAATGGTGAAGTTTCTGGAATCCTGTGGAAAACAGGACCGGAGACAACATGGATTCACTAGAGGTGGGTCTTGTCTGATCAATTTCTTTGAATGGGTGACCAAAGAATTGGATAGAGCAGGGGTAGGGAACTCAGGTCCTCGAGAACCGTATTCCAGTCGGGTTTTCAGGATTTCCCCAATTAATATGCATGAGATCTATTTGCATGCACTGCTTTCAATGCATATTCATTGGGGAAATCTTGAAAACCCGACTGGAATACAGCTCTCGAGGACCGGAGTTCCCTACCCCCGGGATAGAGGGATTGTATTTAGATTTTAGCAAAGTCTTTGACAGTGTTCCACACAGATGGCTAATAAACAAACTTGAGTTCCTTCAGGATGGGTCCCAAAGTGATGGGTTGGGTCAAGAACTGGTTGAGTTGAAGGCAACAGAGGGTAGTGATCAATGGAGACTGCTCTGAGAAACGGGATGTTACCAGTGGTGTGCCTCCAGGTTCTATTCTTGGGCCTGTTATTTTTAACATTTTTATAAGCGATATTGCTGAAGGTCTGTTAGGTAAGATTTGCCTCTTTGCGGATGATACCAAAATCTGCAATAGAGTTGACACGCCGGATGGTGTGAATAACATGAAGAAAGACCTGGCGAAGCTTGAAGAATGGTCTGAAATTTGGCAGCTAAAATTTAATGCTAAGAAAATCAAGGTCATGCGTTTGGACTGCAAAAACCCGAGGAAACAGTATAGTTTAGGGGGTAAAGAACGTATGTGTATGACAGAAGAGTGATACTTGGGTGTGATTGTATGTGGTGATCTTAAGGTGGCCAAACAGGTTGAAAAGGTGAAGGCGAAAGCTAGAAGGATGCTAGGGTGCTTAGGGACAGGTACGGCCATTAGGAAAAAGGCGGTATTGATGTCCCTATATAAGACTTTAGTGAGACCTCTTTTAGAATATTGTGTACAATTCTGGAGGCCGCACCTATATACCTACAAAACCTTCAAGAAAGATACTAAAACCCTACTCTTCAAAAAATACATAAAACCTATCTAACACGTCTAGTTCCTACCTAAACACAACCAGTTCCTACCTCAACCCCACTTCTAATTACCCAACTAATACTAAAATGCCTCTATTTACCCATCACTTACCACCTTAAGATCTTGACAACTCTTTGGTAATTCTTATTACCCAACATTTATCACCTTAAGATAGCGACAACTTTTTGGTAATTCTTATATAACTCTTATGACATCTCTTATGCTAGTCCTGTAAATTTTTATGTAAACTTTTTTATGTAATCTCTGAAAACTTTTATGTAATCCGCCTTGAATCGCAAGGTATTGGTGGAATAGAAATCACTAATATAATGTAAAAAGGATGGCGTCAATCCAGAGGAAAGCTACTAAAATGGTGTGTGGTCTTCATCATAAGGCATATGGGGACAGACTTAAAGATCTCAATCTATATACTTTGGAGGACAAGAGGGGGAGATATGATAGAGCTGTTTAAATACCTACTTGATGTAAATGCACATGAGTTGAGTCTCATTTGAAAGGAAGCTCTGGAATAAGTCATAGGATGAAATTAAGAGACGATAGGCTCAGGAGTAATTTTAAGGAAATGCTTTTTTACAGAAAGGGTGTAGATGCGTGGAACAGTCTCTCAGAAGAGGTGATGGAGACAGAGACTGTATCTGAATTCAAGAGGGTCTGGGATAGGCATGTGGGATCTCTTAGAGAGTGGAAGAGATAATGGTTACTGTGGATGGTCAGACTAGATGGGCCATTTGGCCTTTATGTTTAAATTATTTTTATTGAGCCAAGAAAAATACACAGCATCATCCAGTGAACAGAGCTCAAACAAGTTTTTCAAATATACACACACATCCCGCCCTCCACCCCCCTTCTGGTGTCCCACCAACACTAAACAAAAAAGAGGAGTACAAATAAAGAAAAATAACACAATCAGCAATTCAAAATCCGACTCCTTACCACGGGAGTTATGGTATTCCAGAAGGGCTCCCAGGTAGCTCTGAAACATAGGCCACGTGCACAAGAGAGGTCCAGGACGCTCCAGCATTCCCAGGTGAGCAAAGTAATCATCTGGATCCTCCCAGTGAAAGAGTAGGAGCATCCAGCTCCAACCAGTTCAATAAAATATATTTTAAGGCAGACAGAATCGACCATCTCAGGAAAGCCCTCGTGCCCGGCTGTTGAGGATGGGACTCCAAATAAAAGTACAGGAGAAAAACGAACAGTTATCCTCCAAATTCGTCTGATGAAGGCAAACAGGCCGGTCCAAAAGGCCTGAACAGCCGGACAGCACCAAAACATATGGCCAAGAGTAGCTCCAAATGGCCATATTTATCACAAACTGCAGATGATCTAAACTTGGCTCGATGCGCCCGCCTGGGCAAGACATAAAGATGAAATAACAGCTTATATTGTATTTTTTAAAAATACAAATATTTCCGTAAAGCAGGCAATCTAGTTACAGCTGTTAAGATAATATCATCAGGCAGTATTACATGGAGATCTTGGCCCAGACTACAAATCGTTCAGAAAAGAAATAAAAACCATCCTATTCAAGAAATCCTTGAAGACAAACTAACACCGCAAGACTCATCCCAATTCTCTGAAGCAACTCGCTCTACTCTTCAATTCCTCTGGAAATGGCCAGATAACTTCTTTTGTAATCCGCCTTGAACTGCAAGGTAATGGTGGAATAGAAATCACTAATGTAAAGTAATATTTAGCATAGTCAGGCAAAGGGGTCTCATCCTTCAAATATCGATGATGAAATTTGAGGGCCATCTTCATCTGAGGTCATAGACCATAGACAGTAATTCCTGTCTACCAATGCACAAATTTTCTCTCCGAAGGTAAGCCACATAATGGTGAATTTGCAAATATGCAAACCTATCAATACCAGTCAGTCCATAGTCCCGACGTAAGGAAGTTCTTCTTCACCCAGAGAGTGGTAGAAAACTGGAATGCTCTTCCGGAGTCTGTCATAGGGGAAAACACCCTCCAGGGATTCAAGACAAAGTTAGACAAGTTCCTGCTGAATCAGAACATAAGCAAGTAGGGCTAGTCTCAGGGTGCTGGTCTTTGACCAGAGGGCCGCCGCGTGAGCGGACTGCTAGGCACGATGGACTACTGGTGCTCTTCAACATATTCATAAATGATCTGGAAATAGGTACGATGAGTGAGGTGATTAAATTTGCGGACGATACGAAGTTATTCAGAGTAGTGAAGACGCAGGGGGACTGTGAAGACCTGCAACACGACATAACCATGCTCGAGAAATGGGCAACAACATGGCAAATGAGGTTCAACGTGGATAAGTGTAAAGTAATGCATGTTGGTATCAAAAATCCCATGCACGAATACAGGATGTCCGGGGCGGTACTTGGGGAGACCACCCAGGAAAGGGATTTGGGAGTACTGATTGACAAGTCGATGAAGCCGTCTGCACAATGTTCGGCGGCGGCGAAAAGGGCAAACAGAATGCTAGGAATGATTAAGAAGGGAATCACGAATAGATCAGAGAAGGTAATCATGCCGCTGTACCGGGCCATGGTACGCCCTCTCCTGGAATACTGCGTCCAGCACTGGTCGCCGTACATGAAGAAGGACATGGCACTACTCGAAAGGGTCCAGAGAAGAGCAACTAAAATGGTTAAGGGGTTGGAGGAGCTGCCGTACAATGAGAGATTAGAGAAGCTGGGCCTATTCTCCCTTGAAAAGAGGAGATTGAGAGGTGACATGATCGAAACATTCAAGATAATGAAGGGATTAGATTCAGTAGATAAAGACAGATTGTTCGCCCTCTCCAAGGCAGAGAGGACGAGAGGGCACTCTCTAAAGTTAAAAGGGGATAGATTCCGTACAAACGTAAGGAAGTTCTTCTTCACCCAGAGAGTGGTGGAGAACTGGAATGCTCTTCCAGAGGCTGTTATAAGGGAAAACACCCTCCAGGGATTCAAGAAAAGGTTGGACAAGTTCTTGCTGAACCAGAACGAGCGCAGGTAGGATTGGTCTCGGTTAGGGCACAGGTCTTTGACCTGGGGGCCGCCGCGTGAGCGGACTGCTGGGCGCGATGGACCGCTGGTCTGACCCAGCAGCGGCAATTCTTATGTTTCGACACAGCTGCACAAAAAGTTTCATTAAATATAGAAACATAGAAATAGATGGCAGATAAGGGCCATGGCCCATCTAGTCTGCCCACCCCAATGACCCTCCCCTACCTTTCTCTGTGAATAGAGCCCACGTGACGATCCCATTTGGCCTTAAAATCAGGCACGCTGCTGGCCTCAATCACCTGAAGTGGAAGGCTATTCCAGCGATCAACCACCCTTTCAGTAAAAAACAATTTCCTGGTGTCACCGTGCAGCTTCCCGCCCCTGAGTTTCCACGGATGCCCTCTTGTTGCCGTGGGACCCTTGAAGAAGAAGATATCTACCTCCACCCTGATGCGGCCCGTGAGGTACTTGAACGTCTCAATCATGTCTCCCCTCTCTCTGCGTTCCTCAAGCGAGTAAAGCTGTAATTTATCTAGCCGTTCCTCATACGGGAGATCCTTGAGTCCCGAGACCATCCGGGTGGCCATTCTCTGGACCGACTCCAGTCTCAGCACATCCTTGCGGTAATGTGGCCTCCAGAATTGTACACAGTATTCCACATGGGGTCTCACCATGGATCTATACAATGGCATAATGACTTCCGGCTTACGGCTGATGAAACTCCTGCGTATGCAACCTATGATTTGTCTAGCCTTGGATGAAGCTTGCTCCACTTGATTGGCAGTCTTCATGTTCTCACTGACTATCACCCCTAAGTCTCGTTCTGCTACCGTTCTCGTTAGGATCTCGCCATTAAGGGTGTAAGTCGTGCATGGATTTTGGCTGCCCAGGTGCATGACTTTGCATTTTTTGGCATTGAAACTGAGTTGCCAGGTCCTAGACCAGTGCTCCAGTAGGAGTAGGTAGTGCATCATGTTGTCGGTTATTGAGTTTTTGTCTGTTGTGCTTTTGCCCACTACATTGCTTAGTTTGGCGTCATCGGTGAATAATGTTATTTTGCCTCTGAGCCCCTCTGTCAAGTCTCTTATAAAGATATTGAATAGAATCGGGCCCAAGACCGATCTCTGCGGCACTCCACTGATCACCTCCGTCGTTTCGGAGGGGGTGCCGTTCACCACCATCCTCTGAAGCCTACCTCCAAGCCAGTTCCCTACCCATTTTGTCAATGTATTGCCCAATCCAATAGAACTCATCTTGCTCAACAACCTGCGGTGAGGTACGCTATCGAATGCTTTGCTGAAGTCCAGGTATACGATGTCCAGGGACTCCCCAACATCCAGCTTCCCCGTCACCCAGTCAAAGAAGCTGATCAGGTTGGATTGGCAGGATCTCCCCTTGGTAAATCCATGTTGACGAGGATCTCGTAGATTCTCCTAATTCAGGATCGTATCCAATTGGCGTTTGATAAGAGTTTCCATTAGTTTGCTCACTATTGATGTGAGACTCACTGGTCTGTAGTTTGCTGCTTCTGTCCTTGAGCCTTTTTTGTGGAGTGGAATGACGTTTGCTGTCTTCCAGTCCAACGGGACTCTACCTGTACTAAGGGAGAGATTGAACAGTGTGGATAGCGGTTCCGCCAGGACATCACTCAACTCCCTGAGCACCCTGGGGTGTAGGTTGTCAGGCCCCATTGCCTTGTTAACCTTGAGCTTAGACAGCTCACCGTAGACACTGCTGGGTATAAACTTGAAATTACTAAACGGGTCTACTGAGTCATCCCTTTTGTGTAGCTGAGGGCCGAGTCCCGGTGCCTCGCGGGTGAAGACTGAGCAGAAGTATTCATTCAACAGTTTGGCTTTTTCCGAGTCCTTTTCTACGTAGTTTCCGTCTGGTTTCCTAAGGCGTACTATCCCGCCTGTGTTTCTATTTCTGTCACTGATATACCTGAAGAAGGATTTATCTCCCTTCTGGATGTTCTTCGCTATAGACTCCTCCATGCGGAATTTGGCCCCCCTAACTGCTGTTTTGACGGCTCTTGACTTGGCCAGATAGTCTTCTCTAGAGTCCTGCTTCCCTGATTGTTTGTAAGAGCTGAATGCTTTTCTCTTTTCTTTGATGAGGTCCGAGATCTCCGCAGAGAACCATGTGGCTTATTGTTCCTTCGCCGTTTACTCACTGATTTAACATAGCGGTTAGTCGCCTCCTGTATGGTGGTTTTCAGAGTCGACCACATTTCTTCCACGTTATCAGTTCCTGCTTGGTTTTGCAGCACCTGATGAACGAAATCCCCCATGTCTTTGAAGTTTGTGTCCTTGAATTTGAGGACCCTGGTCAGTGTTGTAGATTTAGTGAATCCCTTCCTGAGATTGAACCATACCATGTTGTGGTCACTGGAGGCCAATGTGTCACCCACCGAGACCTCTGTGACACTTTCACCATTGGTAAGTATCAGGTCCAGTATTGCTCCAACACTAGTTGCCTGAGTCTTGCTCCCTTCATAGAATTTAATAGCCTCCTGCTGCTGCCGGAAGCAGAGGAAAGTGTGTCCCAATCCACATCAGGCATGTTGAAGTCACCTAACAACACCGTGTCCCCACGCAAGGTGATATTCTCTATATCGCCAATTAATTCCATATCTAGGTAATCCTGTTGTCTTGGGGGTCTGTATATTATGCCAAGATACAGGCATTTGTCCTTCCCTTGGCCAAATTTACCCAAAGGGATTCCCCTGTGTACTGGACATCTGCGATTCTGGTGACCTTAATGTCATCTTTAGTATATAGTGCTACACCTTCCCCCATTTTGCCCTCCCTATCTCGGCGAAGCAAGTTGTAACCCGGTATGACCATGTCCCACCCATGGGAGTTCGTGAGCCAGGTCTCAGATATCGCCACCACATCCAGGTCGGCGTTCCTCATTTCAAGTTTCAAGTTTATTCAAATTATTTGATTAAACGCTTTTCCAATTTACAAAGCGTTGTACAAAAGATAAAAATATGATTTTAAAGAAATCACTTATACATACTATATTAATCAGACCTACAAGGGTTCTGTTTCCAAATCCAGGATCTTATTTCCCCAGACTGTGGGCGTTGACGTACATAGCCCTCCATGTTGTATGTTTGTTACATCTAAGTGGGGATATTCCCGCTTGAGCTACTTGGACACTTTTATCATTATTTGCATGTTTCGTATTCTCCTTAGACCTAGAACTACAATATGCACCAATCCCAAATTCCCCAGACCCAGAAATACAGTGTGCACCTATCCCAGACTCGGAAATGTGTGTACCCTGTGGGGGTATTCCCACTTGGGCTACTAGGATTCTATTAGTACAATTTGCAATGTGTGTACTCTCCCTAGACCCAGAATTACAATGTGACCCAGAATTATAATGTGAATTATAATGTAAACCTACCCCAGACTCTGAAGTGTGTATACTCACCCTGTCCCAGAGTTGTGGTGATTACTTACCTCAGCCTCAAAGAAGTATTGGTAGCTTAGCTCGCCGGGTAGGTTGTTTGTGCCCGTACCCTCCCCCAACTTACCTAGTTTAAAGTCCTGTGAAGTAGGCGGGCTAGTCGGTGTCCAAGGACGTTCTTCCCTCTTCTGGTCAGGTGTAACCCGTCTGGTCCTTGTAGTGCCTCTCCATGGTGCAGGAACCTGAAGTTCATCTCCTTGCACCATCCCTGCAGCCAGTCGTTTGCCCTCTGGATGCGATCCTCCCTGGCTCTACCCTTGCCCCTCACTGGGAGGATCGAGGAGAAGACCACCTGCGCATCCATCCTCCTCAGCCTTTCACCCTGAAGTCTTCAGGTATGCTCTCCGGGGTGCTCCTGGCAGTGTCGTTGGTTCCGACGTGGATGAGAATCATGGGGAAGTGGTCATGGGGCTTGATGAGCCTGCCCAGGCAAGCTGTTACATCCCAGATCCTGGCCCCTGGTAAACAGCAGACCTCTCTTGATTGCAGGTCTGATCTACAGATTGGTCCCTCGGTGCCCCTTAGCAGCGAATCCCCGATGACCACCACTCTGTGCTTCTTAGGGGTGGGCCGACCTGTTGACTCCTGAACTGGAACCGTCTGCTGAACAACTTCCTGTACCTCATTATCAGGACCCTTCTGTAGCAGCTGGTATCTGTTCTTAAGGGTGATTTGTGGTGTTGATGTAGAGCTGCCCTGTATGTGAGAGAAAGAAACAGAATAAGGTTTTTTGCGTTTCCCTGTGGAGGAAGTCACCAGCTGCCAGTAACTTCCTGAATTCCGACGGTTGGATTCAAGTTTGCATTGTGCCATCCCTATGGACAAGATGAAACAAATAGGTCAACCTCCTTGCCTCCCAGTGTGTGAATCGCAAGGCCTCCCTTCCAGGTAAAAAGTTCCTGTTAGATCCAATGGGCAAAAAGGGGGATTCGCGGGCACTTATGCCATGGAAACAGCACACCCATTTCCAGAACTGTCTGAGAGGCAAATCAAATACCCGAATCCCCAGGTGAGATGTTGTAGGAGAGGAAATAAAATGGAAATATGCACTGAAATGATCCCTCATAAAGCAAGTGATCTCCAGAGGTGTGTTTGAAAAATCTTTTTTTTTTTTTTTCTCTTGAAAATTTATTGAAAATTTTATCAAAATACAAAAAAAGGAGAGAAACATTGAAAAATCTGATGTCCCCCTAAAGTAATGATTCATATGGTGCATACCACAGCCAATAGTAAGATAGCGGAGGTTAAGCAAGCCCAAACCCCCTTTATAAAGTGGGTGCAATGCTTGCAAATAAGACAGCCATGTATGACTGCCCCTCCAAAGTAAATATTGAATGGAACAAATATACTTGGTCTCGTCTCGATGTAACAGATACAAAGGAAGGACCTGGAAAACATAACCAGGATGGAATCGCAATCATATTAAGTAACGCAACACTGCCCAAAAGAGAGAGGGGAAAGGCTTGCCACATGCGAAACTTAGCAGACAAAGAACGAAACAGGGGCCCCACATTGAAAGTAGAACGATCATAAGGAATTAAGACTCCGAGATATTTACTTATATGTACTTGATGTTCATTTACTCTTTTTTACTCTGTCTTTCTCCCTCCCTACAAATATTCATGTATTCAAAGACTCATTGTTATTTTTTTTCGCTGACTGTCCAGCTCTTCTTATTGTAAACCACCTCGAACTACTATGTCTTTAGCGGTATATAAAAATATAATAATAATAATTATTATTATTATTAATAAAGGAAGCATCAGCCCATTGTAGCAGAGAAACCACTCCCCACAGGTGACGGATGGAAAGGTAGGACGGCAAAGTGACTGATTTATCAAGATTAATAACCAGGCCTGAATAGAACCCATATTCAGCTATCAGGTCCAAAGCAACTGGGAGAGAGCGAACAGGGTTCATGAGAATAAGCATTAAATCATTGGTGAAAGCCAAAGTTTTAAGTTCCTGCCTCACTATGCACAACCCTCCAACCTCCGCAAACTGCTGCAAAGTACACAACAGGGGTTCAAAAGTGAGAATAAAAAGCAGGGAGGACAAGGGGCAGCCTTGACGCGTCCCCCATAGGATAGGAAAATTTTCTGAGCGAGTCCCATTGACCAAGAGAGAAGCCATGGGGTTCGCATAAAGCGAACCTAGTGCAGTACGATAAAACCCAGAGACACCTATATAATCCATCGTTTGATAAAGGTAAAACCATGAGACATTATCAAATGCATTGGCTGCATCTAAGCTCACAAACAAAGTTGGGACCTCTGCATGTTGAGCGTGAGCCAGGGCAAGTAAGATCTTACAAACGTTCAACACCGATTGCCTCCCCGGGACCAAACCCACTTGATCCCCATGAATCAGCCTGGTTATGTAAGGAAGAAGTCTATTTGCCAAAATATGGGAAAAAAGCTTGATTAATCAGTGAAATTGGTCAGTATGAACCTGGGAGATCAGCAGCTTTTCCCGGCTTAAAGAGAAGATCTATGGAGGCTTCATTAGAAAAGCGTGGAAAGGAACCCCTCTGCACCGCCTCGTTATAATAAGCAAGTAAGGGACCACAAAGTTCAGTCTCTAAGATACGATAGAATTCCCCAGAAAACCCATCAGGGTCAGGAGAGGTGCTAGCCTTACTGGCCTTGAGAGCCCTCTGCACCTCAATCACCTACAAAGTCCTATTCAACTGGCGAACAACTTCCTGCAAACACAGCATCCCTGAAGAAGTTAGATAGTCATTGACCATGTCAACTGGTGAGGGAGGGTTAGCATCATACTGGGAAGCAAAGTAGTTCCTTAATACACAGGCAATGTCTTCTATGCGAGAGACCACAGCGCCCTTAGGTGCGCGCATGGCCAGAATAAGCTGCTTCCCTGTGTGGGCATCAACTAGTTTAGCCAACAATTTACCCGGCTTGTTTTCGTAATGCTGAAAGTGATATTTACGATAAGAGGACCAACACTGATTCCGAGAATGAAGCAAAGAATTGAGAGTGGCCTGCGCTGACAAGTACTGCTCCTTAGTAGCTGCCGACGGCCTGGCTACATGCGCCCTCTTAGCTGCCCGCAGTGCCCTTTCCAAGGTAATAATCGCTTTATTAAGTCTCCGAATCCTGGTGCAAGTATAGGCTAAAATATGGCCCCGGAGAACCGACTTAGCAGTCTCCCAGAACAGAAGTGGATCCTCCTGATGTTGTGCATTATGATGAACAAAGTCCTCCCACTGTTCCAACAAGAATTTCCGAAACTCAGAATCTGGGCTGAGATAGGCAGGGAACCACCAATGCCCCCCACGAACATAAGAAGCCTCTAATTGGATGTCAACCCAAATGGGCACATGATCAGAAATGTGAATAGTACCTATATGGGCCACAGTAACCTGCGAGAACAAAGAAGACAACAGAACATAATCAAGGCGAGATCAAGAGCCATGGACTCAGGATAAATGGGTATAGTCCCGCATCTCCAGATGGAGGAGCTGCCAAGGATCAATTAAATCAAGGGTGTAGCAAAAATTTTGAAACAACAAACCGCAAGGACCCAAAGGGGTGGTTGGGCAAGAAGACTTATCCAACTCGGGGTCCATAGCTAAATTAACATCCCCTACCAGTAGCAAAGGGTCATTCCGGTAACAGGAGCGCAGCGCAATCAGACCCTGAAAAAAGGACAGTCAGAAGAGTTAGGCTCATACACCACTAACAAAAGATAATATGAATTCCCCACCTGCAGGCGCAATAATAAGTATCGGCATCTTTATCCAGGATCTGAACGCCTATGGGAGAGGACTTATGGAGGAGAACAGCCACCCCAACGTGATGACCCATGAGAGAGGAAAAAAAGACCTCTACCACCCACAATCTTTTCAGCTTGAGGTGCTCCTCATCCGATAGCCTGGTCTCAGACAGGCAACATCCACTTTGGAACATTTGAGGGATGCAAGAATTTTTTGCCTCTTTATGGGCGATGTAATGCTCACTTCACCTAGGGACCAAGGTCAGTAAACTCGAATTTTCTACTCTAATCAGAACCCCATATGGAAACAGATACCTGTTGGGTTTATTGGCTGCAAGGCCCAGGAGGTGAAGTTTTGGACTAAGAAGTTCTTGGACGCCAGTAGCAGGTAAGTTGTTTCTTTTTTGTCTGCCTCCTATGCTATATCCTGGACCATATTGCTGCAGTGCTCATTTGCCCACAAGATCACGATTTGGGGCTATGTGCCCCGGCGTGCTGTTTGATATCACTGGATATCACAGTGCTTTTTCTATATTTTTTGCTTACATGCAGGAGTGCTTATTTTGAAGAAGTGGAGTTTTTTGCCAGATGAAGAGGAACTGAGGCTTTTTCTCCACTTCTTTTTTCTTTTTGGGTTTTTTTCCTGCTGTCTTATGTTGTGTGAATGTTTGCTGTGTTTGATTAAGGCCTTTTAGTGTTGCAGAGTGGGTATCTGTTTACATATGGGGTTCTGATTAGAGTGGAAAATTCGATGTAATGCTCCCCATGTTCCAGGAGACCATCTTAACGGGTGTACTCATCGTATGGCCAGAAGAGCAAACTCAAACAAGACCAATTAAATTCATACCCCGGGATCCCAGCCTCCCCCAGAGCACTACAAACAGAGAAAGCACCCATCTCTGTATACCTCTTCCAGACAAACAAGCAAGGCAAAAAGAAAGGTGATAAAACAAACCACAAAACTAGTAATAGGGACTCCGGAAGCCAACTCCCACCCCACCCCCCACCCCTCGCACAATACCCCCCCACCCCCCAACAACTACACCCACCAAAAGGGTCCACATCCATGTGGATCCCTTGGAGGTCACTAAGATGCAAGGGGCCCTCCCTCCACACACCCAGAAAAACGGTTCTGTATACAGAAAAGAAGAGGCAAGAAAAAATAACTTATGACACGAGGTCCAACAGCTCCAGCAGCACTGCACCCACAATAGATGCGCCGCTGCTACCCAAACTGAGACAGAACCAAACCAGAGGCGGCCTGACCATGGCTGCATAGTCAAGACAGGTGGTCCACAAAATCGTGGGCGGCCGCCACAGTATCCAAGGATTTCCATAGTCCAATAGGGTGAATCTTAAGAATAGCTGGATACAAAAACAGGAACCTGACCTTCTTCTCTGTCAAGGCCACCACAGTGGTTGGAACACGTAATGCCGGTCCTGTAAAGCCACCGAATAATCCTGGAAAATCCGAATCGGTGCATTCCTCCGGAGCTGGTACTCCCTCAGAATTTCCACCTTATGCAGGTAACTATGTAGTTTCGCCACCACTACTTGAGGTTGCTGACGGTCCACTGCCACATGGCCCATGCGATGCACATGCTCTAGTTATATGGAACCAAGGCCAGGCGGGAAGGGAAACTCTGCTGCCAGCCAATGTTTAAAAGTGGTGCCAAGCTGCCGATCAGAGAGAGTCTTGGACACACCAATAAATCTGAGGTTATCCCTCCTTGACAGATTTTCCACGTCTTCCACCTTCTCCTCGCTCTCGGCCAAGCATTTCTCCATGCAGGTAAGTTGATCAGTAAGGGCCTGGGCAGAGTCCTCTGTTGCTGACACTCGCATTTCAAGTTCCGTGGTACGCGCTACCGTTTCCCCCAGCAAGGTCTCCATATGGGTAACCTGCATAGACAATTTTTCCATCTGCGGAGCTAAAGCAATGGTCACAGCAGCGGTAAGTTGACGCATCTGGCCCTCCGTGAACTCCGCCACCTGCAACTGGCATGGATCCGTCATTTTATCCTTGGCAGGCCGTGTCTTGCCCTTGGTTTTTGCCGCCGTTCTGCTCATGATACCACCTCCCGATTTGGACACAAATTGGTCCATACAATACTGGAACAGTTGAAAACTACATAGGGCACTGGAGCTGCTTCAAACAAATTAAATCAGGCAGGGTGTCGGCGGGGGCCCGGGAGCTGTAGAATTTGTGACCGCGCTCCTCACTGCATCAAGTGATCTTCCCCATTTGGCCTTTATCTGCCGTCATGTTTCTATGTTACTGGGGGTGGGCAGACTGGATGGGCCATTTGGCCTTTAGCTGCCATCATGTTTCAGTGTAGCTTCAAAAAAAGTGGGCTTTCAGCCTGGATTTGAAGACATCAAAGACAGGGCTTGATGCACTGAGTCAGGTAGGTTGTTCCAGGCATACCATGCAGCAAGGTAGAAGGGACAGAGTTGGCAGTAGAGGAGAAGAGTACTGACGAGAGAGACTCATCTGACAAGCGGAGTTACCCGGGTGAAGCATAGGGAGAGACAAGAGAGGAGAGATACACTTGTAGGTCAGAATGAATACACTTGTAGGTCAGTAAGAGTTTGAATAGTATAAGGAAACGAACAGGGAACCAGTGAAGCAACTTGAGGAGAGAGTTAATGTGAGCATAATAACACTAGCGGAATATGAGGCATGCAGCAGAATTCTGAACAGACTATTTAGGGGTAGATGCATAAAACCTTTGGTGCTGTTCCTCTGCAGTGCTGAAGAAACACTGGTCTTTTTTTTAGTGACCGCTGCTCAACGCTAACATCATGCAAAAGAGATGGCTGAGGAGAAATATGATTGAAGTCTGTAAAATCCCGAGTGGTGTAGAATGGGTACAAGTGGATCATTTTTCCCCCCAACCAAAATTACAAAGATTAGGGGACACTTAATGAAATTACAGAGATACTTTGAAAACCAATAGAAGGAAATATTTTTTCACTCAGAGAATAGTTAAAAGCTCCGGAACATGTTGCCAGATGTTGTGGTAAGAGCAGATAATGTAGCTGGTTTTAAGAAAGGTTTGAACAATTTCCTGAAGGAAAAGTCCATAGTCTGTTATTGAGAAAGACATGTAGAAAGCCACTGCTTGCCCTGGATCGGTAGCATGGAATGTTGCTACTCTTTGGGTTTTGGCCAGGTACTAGGGACTTGGATTTGATAAGATCTATTTCATCCTTCTTAGAACCAAAATCAGTTAATATTCTTGTTCATTCTATGATTATTTCCAAATTAGACTACTGTAATTCTTTATTATATAATATTTCCCAAAAAGAAAAGAAAAGACTTCAAATAATCCAAAATTCTGCCATAAAACTTATACATAAAGCAAAAAAATATGACCACGTAACACCCCTTCTTATTAAGTCACACTGGCTACCTATTAATCATCGAATAACGTTTAAAATAGCATTTCTAGTCTTTAAGGTCCTACTATATAATACCCCACAATTTATATCTAGAATGATTATTCCATATCATTCTAATCGATCCCTTCGATCGTAACAACAAGAGTTATTATTGGTCCCTTCCTTAAAAATTGTGGGAACAAGGAGAAACGATATGTTCTCTGTTTTAGCTCCCCAACTCTGGAACACTCTACCTCTTTTTATTAGAAAGGATAGAGATCTTGTCTCTTTTAAAAAACTTTTAAAAACTTTCTTATTCAATGATGCCTTTACCGATTAATTTATTTCTTCTTTTTTTTTTTTTTTTTTTTCTTTCTTATCTTTTCTTCCCCTCCCTTTGTTTTTTTTCCCTAATATATGTTTTTTCCTCCATCAAGAGAAAAATTTGAAACTTTTCCCCCCTTCCCCTCTTTTCATGTTTGTTTTTTAACATTATATACAGAGATCTTTTCTGTTTTATGTAATTACCTAACAAATATTTATTCAGCTGTTATTAATGTATTACTAATATGACTATATGTTCTCTTATAACTTGTTTTTAATTGTACATCGCTTAGAATGTTTTAAATAGGCGATTCATCAAAAATAAAGTGAACTTGAACTTGAACTTGATTGGCTAGGGCTGCTGGGCTTGATGGACCTTTGGTCTGACCCAGTAAGGCTCTTCTTATGTTCTTATATGCACACTGTTAAAATGCTAAAGGGGTCAGAACTTCCTCGGGCATATCCACAAAAGTTGTGTGGTAGGGACAGCACTTGTGTCCATGTCCAGGAGACCTCTCCCAACCCTCTCTCCCCCTAAACCAAAACAAAAGAATCCCTAGTGGTCCAGCCAACTTCTTCCCAATCCCCAAGCTGAAGTAATCCTTGGTGGGTCAATGGACCTTTCCCAATCCCCAATGAAAAAAAATATATCCCTAATGGCCAAATCATGCCCCTAACTCAATAACCCAACCCTCCACATGTACCTTTTCCATTGATGCAGGAGGAATGCCTGTTTCCTCCTGCCTCAGAGCCCACCCTCTCCAAATTGGCACTGGGTACCGATCTCATCTGTTCAGGTCTTTAAGCTGTTTGTAGGGATACATTTGCATTTTATGTTAAATAAGGTGGTCCTTCCTCCACACATGTTATAAATGCTACCATTAATTGTGATGATTATATGATTTTCTCTTTACCAGTGAGAATGAAAATTTTTCAAGTGATCATGAGGTGTAGAAATCCAAAAGAGCTGTATTTGCTAGACTCTTAAGGCAAGAAGGCTGCTTAGAGAGAGGTATAACCAGCAGAGTAAAGCAGATGTTAGTGGCCCTGTATAAGTTATTGAATTTTGGAGACCATATCTCGCTAAAGACATCAGAAGACTTAAGGTACTTCAGAAGAAGGTGACAAAAATGATATGGAGTTTGGGCCAAGGCAGGATTAATTTGTCGAGGACCCCTAGGCACACAAGTATACTGGGCCCCCTGCCCCGCCCCACCTCACTATGCGCCCAGGTGGAAACAGGAAGCTGCGTCAGAGGGAAGCTTTGGGCAAGCAGCACCGCTTGCACAATTACAGTTCCCGTTGCCTTTCTTACCCGCGTTGCTTGCTTGTCTTACTTTCTGTCGGTGGGGGGGGGGGGGCCGTGTTGCTGATCGATGCTGGAGTGGTCCATCGCCGTTTGGAAAAAACAATGTTGATGGCCTCCTTCATTGAGCCCCCCTGACCATTTTGGGCCCTAGGCACGTGCCTACTTGGCCTATTGGTTAATCCTGCCCTGGCTTGGGCGAAAAGACTCCTTTTAAAAAAACGTATTTTATTTATTTACAGCACTTGATATATTTATGTGAATTTATTTTGGGCTTGCTATACTGCATTTAACTGCGTAAAACAGAGCATGGTGGTGTACAATCTAAGAAGAAAAAGAAGTACAGGAGAGAGAAAGAGATAATGGTTACTGTGGATGGGCAGACTAGATGGGCCATTTGGCCTTTATCTGCCATCATGTTGCTATGTTTCTAATAGGACAGCTTCATTTACACCAGTACTCGGCACTTAAAGCAAGTCGCCACAACATGGTATGGTTCAACCTTAGGAAGGGCTTCCCTAGATCGCAAACAAAAACGAAGGTACTCAATTTCCGGGGCACTGACTTCGCACGCATGGGAGATTTCGTCCATCAAATGCTGCAGGACAAAGCAGTGACTGATAGTGTGGAGGATTGGTGGTCAACCCTGAAATTGACCCTACACGAGGCAACTGTCCGCTACATAAAATCAGTAAATAAACAACAAAGAAATAAGAAACCCCAATGGTTCACAGATGAGGTCTCGTACCTCGTCAAGGAGAAGAAAAAGGCATTTCTCTCCTACAAACATCCCGGGAAAGGGGAAGCTAACATTGAATAAGACCAAGTCTGCAGCGGTCAAAACAGCGGTTAGGGAGGCCAAACTTCGAGTGGAAGAAACTTTAGCAAAGAACATCAAAAAAGGTGACAAATCCTTCTTTAAGTATATTAGTGACAGGAAAAAGAACACAGACGGGATAGTACGCCTTAGAACACCGGACGGAAATTATCTGGAAGCAGATTCTGATAAAGCCAAACTACTGAATGAATACTTCTGCTCAGTCTTCACCTGCGAGAAACCAGGGCATGGGCCACAGCTGGAAGCAACACCAAGCGCGGAAGACCCGTTTCAGAAATTTGAGTTCACACCAGCTGATGTTTACAGCGAACTGTCAAGACTCAAGGTGAACAAAGCCATGGGACCGGACAATTTGCACCCAAGAGTGCTCAGAGAGCTGGCTGATGTCCTGGCGGAGCCGTTATCCATGCTCTTCAATCTCTCCCTAAGTAAGGGGAGAGTCCCCCTGGACTGGAAAACAGCTAATGTCGTCCCTCTGCACAAAAAGGGTTGCAGGGCAGAGGCTGCGAATTACAGGCCGGTGAGTCTCACATCAATAGTGTGTAAACTCATGGAAACACTACTTAAACGTGAATTAGACACGATCTTGGATGAGGGGAACCTAAGGGATCCCAGTCAACATGGTTTTACCAAGGGTAGGTCCTGCCAATCCAATCTCATAAGCTTCTTTGACTGGGTAACAGGAAAGCTAGACTCGGGAGAGTCTCTGGACGTCGTGTACTTAGACTTCAGTAAGGCTTTTGATAGCGTCCCACATCGCAGGCTGATAAGCAAAATGAAATCGATGGGGTTAGGCGAGACACTGACTAAATGGGTCAACGATTGGCTGAGTTGCAGACGTCAGAGGGTGGTGGTCAACGGCACCCTCTCTGAGACTTCGGAGGTGACCAGCGGAGTGCCGCAGGGCTCGGTCCTGGGTCTACTCCTTTTTAACATATTCATAGGGGACTTGACTCGAGGGCTTCAAGGTAAAGTAACATTATTCGCCGACGACGCCAAACTATGCAATATAGTAAGTGAAAGCAACTTGCAAGACAGTATGGCGCAGGACCTGCTTACATTGGAATGCTGGTCCTCGACCTGGCAGCTGGGCTTCAACGCTAAGAAATGTAAGGTCATGCACCTTGGTAGCGGTAATCCATGCAGAACTTACACCTTGAATGGAGAAACATTGGCTATGACTTCAGTAGAACGAGATTTAGGAGTAATCATCAGTGCAGATATGAAGGCTGCCAAACAAGTGGAGAAGGCCTCATCCAAGGCAAGGCAGATGATGGGTTGTATCAAAAGAAGTTTCGTCAGCCGGAAACCTGAAGTCATAATGCCACTATACAGAGCCATGGTGAGACCTCATCTGGAATACTGTGTGCAATTCTGGAGGCCACATTACCATAAAGACGTGCTCAGAGTCGAGTCGGTTCAGCGGATGGCCACTAGGACGATCTCGGGGCTCAAGGGTCTCTCATACGAAGAGAGACTGCACAAACTGCAGCTCTACACTCTTGAGGAACGTAGGGAGAGGGGGGACATGATTGAGACATTTAAGTACATCACAGGACGTGTCGAGGTGGAAGATGACATTTTCTTTCCCAAAGGACCCTCGGCCACAAGAGGACATCCGCTCAAACTCAGAGGAGGGAAATTTAATGGCGACACCAGGAAGTACTTCTTCACGGAAAGAGTGATAGATCGCTGGAACAAGCTTCCGGTGCAAGTGGTTGAGGCCACCAGCGTACCTGACTTTAAGAATAAATGGGACACCTACGTAGGATCACTACGAAGATCAAGTTAAAGAATTGGGTAATTAGCACACAGACTAAATTGGGTGGGTCAGTAGAGTGGGCAGACTTGATGGGCTGTAGCCCTTTTCTGCCGTCATCTTTCTATGTTTCTACAGAGCCCGGCATTTCCTCATCCCCAGCACTGTTTTTCTTGCTGGCCGCCGAGCCCTCGCCGTTGCCAAGGGGAGAGGAGCGTGGGAGCACTGCTCCGCCCCCTCCCAAAACTACAGGAGAGCCTCGACCTTAAAGCAGGTCGCACCTACAGAGCCCGTCATTTCCCTCGGCCCCAGCACTGTTTTTCTTGCTGGCCGCCGAGCCCTCGCCGTTGCCAAGGGGAGAGGAGCGTGGGAGCACTGCTCCGCCCCCCTCCCGAAACTACAGGAGAGCCCCGACCTTAAAGCAGGTCGAGACTCACATTCAGGAACCACTCAACCAAACCTCCCATCCTGAACACAGAGGCAGTGACCTACTTCCACGACTGGTCCCCCGGAACCACGGATCTAAACCAGGCAGACCCACCTGACAAGCTCCGAAAAAAAAAAAAAAAAAAAAACCCCAAAAAACCAAAAACTGAACAGACCCCTAACTGACCGGACACCTGCACTACGAATCCGGACCAAGAACTCCTACCCGATAAGTACCAGGTACGTTAGATAGATTGTGAGCCCACCGGGACAGAGAGGGAAAAATGCTTGAGTACCTGATTGTAAAAACCGCTTAGATAACCTTGATAGGCGGTATATAAAAATCGTAATAAACTTGAAAACTTATCATTGAAACTGAAATATCTCCCTACAGTCAACAGTCTCGTAATTGTATAACCTTTAACTTAACCTGTAACTGTGTCAATAGACAATAGTCTCATAATTGCATAGCTGTTAACTCAACTTATAACTGTGTAACCCTACAACTATATGATCAATAGCCTTGTAATTGTTTAACTGTGTAACAACCTCCAACCTGCTATTATGTAATAACCTCTAACCCGCAAGTATGTAACATTATAGCACCTTTGTAGCATCCTCCAACCTGTAACTACCATAGTTGCCTTTAGCCCCATACAACAGTACATCTGCCAAACCCCCCTTCTCTTCACACGTCAGTCATATAGACACCACTGCCCGATCACCATCCAAATAGCATTTCAACCCGTTAAGACACAACAACAACCAAAAAAAAAAAAACCTTCACAATCTTCCATCAACAATCCCTTTCCTCTCCAAGTGCGCCACTATGGCCTGGTCTAACTCTCACCAATGCGCTATACTACTCCTACTCTACCTACTCACCACCAAGATCTGCACAGCCGACCCAATACACTCTGCCCCCATCCCAGTTCACTATTCCTCATACCGTCTGGCAAAACCCAGATCTCACACACTCACACCTCTCACACCACACGACCACCTAAACACAGGTCCTTTCCCATCCCTCAATCCTCCCACCCCCCACAAACCAACCAAGCACCGCATGAACCAACTAAACCACAAACCAACCAAGTACTGCATGAAAAAATAAAGAACACTTAAAAAACTAGCCTACTCCCACAATTCCCCAACGGACCCCACCAACTACCAGAACCTTCAAGGTTACTACCTAAACATAAGATCGATGAGGAATAAATCCATCCTGATTAAAGACTGGCTGACTGAAACCAATCCCGACTTTGTCTTACTTGCTGAAACCTGGTTACTATCAGACACAGACATCATCATCAAAGACTGTCTCCCTCCAGGCTTCAAGATTTTGTCCCTAGCCAGAACCAGGGGAAGGGGAGGAGGCCTAGCAATAATCTTCAAAGACCATCTAAACTGCACCACACTCAACACCAAATCCTCCCCCAACCTAGAAATACTAGCCGCCTCACTAACTTCAAAGGCCTTTGCCTCCTCCCTAACAATCACTCTCTTTTATATCCCCCCCAAAAAATGGACGGTAGCCAGGGAAGACTTCGCTGAATTTTTATTAACCAACTCTTTAGCAAGCCCATACAACCTTCTATGCGGTGACATCAACATTCACCTAGAGCAGGGGTCTGCAACCTTTAAGACATAAAGAGCCACATGGACCCGTTTTCGAAAAGAAAAAAAAAACTTGGAGCCGCAAAACCATTATAAAACAAATCTAACACTGCATATATTGTTTCTTATCTTAATGCTATATACAGGATCACTAAATTGAAAATAAAATCATTTTTCCTACCTTTGCTATTTGGTGATTTCATGAGTCTCTGGTTGCACTTTCTTCTTCTGACTGTGCATCCAATCTTTCTTCCTTTCTTTCAGCCTCCTGTATGTTTCCTCTCCTCCAGACCTCATTCTCTCCCCCAACTTTTTCTTTCTGTCTCCCTGTTCCCCCTTCTTTCTGTCTCCGTGCCGTCCCCCAAGCCACTCGGTTTGCTGCCACTGCAATCGGGGAACAGCCCCCAAGCCACCACCGTCCCAAGCTTTCCCTGCAGAAGTGTTGCGCTGACCAGCATTCCGCTCCCTGACATCAATTCTGACGTAGGAGAGGAAGTTCCGGGCCAACAAGGCATTTCTCCTCATTCCATCCAGCCTGAGCCCCATCTCTCCTTGATCCAGCATTTCCCTTCTGTGTCTGTCAGAATTACCATTCCACCTATTTTCCAGCATCACCCTTCTTTGTGTCCATCTCACCTATATCCCTATCTCACCACTTTTTCAGAATCTTCATTTGTCTCTGTCCTTGTTTTTACCCCATGTTCACCATTTGCCCTTTCAATGTCTTTATCCCCACTTTTTCAGTATTACTTCTATGTCTCTATTTCACCTCCTCTTCATGTCCCCTCTGTATCTCTATCCTTATTCAGTAGGTCCTGCTTACCCTTTCTCTTCTTTGTGTCACTATCTCCATTTTCAGCTTTCCCCCCTTTTCCTTTGTTACTGCACCCTGTAGCTAGAATCTTTCCACCCTCCCTCCACTCCGGCCCAGCCCAGTATGAAATATTTCCTTTTGTTTCCCTCCCCTCTCTCTTTCTTTCTCTCTTCCCCTCCCTCACCACGAGTCCTGCTTCTGGCCCTCTCCCTTCTACCTGCACCTGGCAACACCCCCCTGCTCCGCGGCTCTCTTCAGCAACTCGTCAGCAGCAGTGATCAAGACAAGCTGCCGACATCGAGGCCTTCCCTCTACGAGTCCCGCCTTTGTGGAAAAAGGAAGTTGAAACAAGCGGGACTCGCAGAGGGTAGGCCCCGACGTCAGAAGCTTGTGTCGATCGCTGCTGCTGAGTTGCCGAAGAGAGCCGCGGAGCAGGGGATGTGGCCGGAAGCAGGTAGAAGGGAGAGGGAGATAGGAAGGCTGTAGATCTCCGGAGCATGACACCGACCCCGGCCAGGATGATTTCTTTTTCAGCGTGCACCTTACAAGTCCGGCGTCGCGGCGGGAAATAGCCATGCTGAGCAGTGAGCTCAGCACTACACAGATGAAAGCCTTGCTTGCTGATTGGTCCGGCGGCCCCGCCCCGCCGTGCCGCCGGACCAATCAGCAAGCAAGGCTTTCATCTGTGTATGTGCTGAGCTCACTGCTCAGCATGGCTATTTCCCGCCGCGACGCCGGACTTGTAACTGCATGCCTGCGTGACGCACTACCGGAGCCGCAGCAAAGGTGGAAAAGAGCCGCATGCGGCTCTGGAGCCGCAGGTTGCCGACCCCCGACCTAGAGCAAACAGATCAGCCAGATATATCCGACCTCTGGTCACTAATCTCACAGCTAGGTTACTTCAAACCCCCACCCATCGTAACCCACCAAAGATGTCACCAGTTAGACCTGGTGACCTTCTCCGCCAAAGAACCAATCACTCCCAAATTCGTGTGGAAACAAGACAACTAGACAGACTCCCTATGGTCCGACCACAAACTTTGTAGCTTCTCCATTCACTACCAACAAAAAACCACCATAAACAGAAAAGCAAGAAACACCAAAACCCACACCACTAGAGGCAAGATCGACCCGAACAAATTCTGGTCCCGCTACGAAACTATCACAAAACGAAACGGACCAAATCATGACCACCTGGATCAAAGACAGCACAAACATTCTAAACGAAATAGCCCCCTTAAAAACCAGCAGAATTAGATCCTCAAACCAGGAGGGCTGGTTTGACCTAGAGCTACTACAGGCAAAAAAGGACCTCAGAAAATCAGAGAGACAATGGACCAAATCTGGAACCCAAAAGCACAGAATAGAATGGAGACTCAAACTAAAAAACTACAAAACCCTAACCAAGGATAAACGAAAAAACTTCTATGCCCAAAAAATTGGAAATGTCACAATCAACAGTAGTAACCTCTTCAAACTGGTCAAACTTTACAATCTCGAGACAGTTACCGACAACCGGGACGAAGAACCCACACTAACCGCCAACTCCCTAGCCGACTTCTTCAACCCCAAAATACTGAAACTAAGATCTTCGATAACTGCCCCTGCCGATCCCCACGGGGACTTTCCAACCCTCCAAGACAACAACAGTTCCAAACCAGACCCGGGGTCCAGAGCAGACCTAAACTGGGATCAATTCACTACTATCGATTGGCAATCCTTCAACAAATTCTATAACAAATATACCAACTCCTTCTGTAGACTAGACACCTGCCCCCCTAACGTTATGAAACGGCTCCAATCCACTTCAAAGCAAATATGCTGGCATGGGTTAACCTCCTACTATCTACTGGAAGCTTCCCAGCAGAACAAGGCCACATCTCGATCACCCCAATCATAAAAAAACACAAAAGAACCACCCAATATCCCGTCCAACTACAGACCGATCGCAAGCATCCCACTATTCACCAAAATAGCAGAAGGGCTGGTTAATGCCGAACTTACCACATACCTTGATAAATTCAATATCCTAAATGACAATCAATCAGGCTTTCGCTCCAACCACAGCACCAAAACCATTATAGCCTCTCTCCTAGACCACCTTCACACACTCTTCAGCCAAGGCTCCAGCGCCTTGATTGTACAACTCGACCTGAGCAGTGCATTCGACCTGGTCGACCACAACATTCTCCTTGACTGCCTCACCTACATAGGCATCTCGGGCCAGGTCCTTAACTGGTTCCACGGGTTCTTACGGAACAGATCATACAGGGTATTCAAAAACGACGCCTTCTCATATAGCTGGGAGAACTCCTGTGGCGTGCCACAGGGCTCCCCCCTGTCTCCCACCCTGTTCAAGTCTACCTCGCCTCCCTAGGAAACCTTCTGCAAAACCTCAAGCTCAAATTTTTTATCTACGCAGATGACATCACTATAATCATCCCGCTAACCAGTTTCACATCAGAGCTCCTTACCTTCCTTTCAAGCATACTCAATCAGATAGAACACTGGATGTTATCATACAGACTAAAACTAAACCCGGATAAAACAAAATTCTTCCTAGCAACCCCCAAAGATAAAATCAAAGACACCACAATTCAAGTAAAAGGATCCGTTTTCCCCCTTGAACAAAACCTAAAAATACTGGGCGTCACACTAGACAAACATCTATCCCTTGACAAACACATGGACAATACCGTCAGAAAAAGTATCTCGGTGCTTTGGAAACTCCGCACCATAAAAAAATACTTTGACGACACTTCATTCCGCCTGCTAGTACAATCTTCCATCCTTAGCATATTGGACTACTGCAATATCATTTACTTAAGCTCCACAAAAAAAACCATCAGGAGACTCAAAATGATCCAGAACACTGCTGTCCGCCTCATATTCGGCCTGAAAAAATGGGAACACATCACCCCTTTCTACCACAAACTCCATTGGCTGCCATTAGAATCCAGAGTCCTATTCAAATTCGCCTGCTTCTGCTATAAAACAGTATTTGGTTTATCCCCAAGCTACATCATCCCTCACTTCGCCCTGAATCACAGCATCAAGGACTCCCGAAGAATCCAACTATTCGCCTACCCCTCCCTTAAACTTTGCCACTCTAAAAAATTCCTCGACAAAACCCTCGCCTTCCAAGCCACTAAGCTAAACCCATGGTTATCCCAAATGGCCCTCAAGGCCCCCAACTATCTCGGCTTTAGAAAACTACTCAAAACCCGCCTCTTCCAAGACCAGGATCCCAACGCCCCTTCTATCTAACAACCCCTCTACCCTCTACATCCTTCCCTCACCCCCCCTGGCAACTTTGATCAATTTGTTATTGAACCGCTTGTAACCCCACTCAACTGATGTAAACCACTTGTAACCTTGTTTAATTGATGTGAACCGCCTAGAACTCTTCCGGGTATGGCGGGATACAAAAATAAAGTTATTATTATTATTATTATTACAACTCTAGGAGCCCTAAGGGACAAGAGACCTCCTCGATTAACCCCAGAAAGCCTGTTCAAACAGCCAGGTCTTAATTGCATTTTAATGAATAATGGGAATGAATTCCAAAGAACAAAAAATGCAGTGTCAGGTGAATTCCAAGCCAGTTAGAAATGGTATGGAAAATACTAATATATGATCATTCAAAGAATGAAGTATATGAGATGGTTAACAAATGGAGATAGACCAGAAAACCTTAGGAATAGGATCTTGAATTTAATTCTTTGTTTAACTGTAAGGCAGTGCTACTCTTCTAGCAATGGTATAATGTGGGTAAATCTGCCTACATGACATAGTAAGTGAAAGGCCGAGTTTTCTAACATCTATAATTTCTGAAGAGACACCAGAATAGACAATGTTATAGTAGTCTAGCCTAGTCACAGAAAGAAAGGTAGCCGCTAATGGCATCTATGCAGTTAATGATCACAGTAAAAGTAGGAGGAGAGGAAAGGGATGAAAGGAAGATAGACGAGCAAAGAAAGGGAAGAGGATAGCCCAAAGGTCTCAGAAAAGAGATGCTGAAGCTTGAATATGTATTCCCTAGAGGAAAGGAGGGCTATGGAGGATATGATGGCAGACGTTTAAGTAATCATTTTCAGAGACAGGAAAACAGTAGAGCTTAGAGGTCAAGGTTGGAGACTTAAGAACAATGTCAGGAAATACTTTTCCACAGAAAGGATGATGAATATTTGGAATACCTTCCTGGGGGCAGTGGTGAGGACAGAAATGGTGACCAAATTCAAGAATGTATGGGATAAACAAAGTATTCCTCTATGGAAAAAGATGGAAACAAAAGAAATGAGTTCGTAAGTGGAGTGAGCAAAGAAGATCAATGCCAGCTCCCATAAATGGCAAAATCAGATCAAGACTGGAGCAGGTTTTGACTGGAACTTCAGTAGCTGGGTAGTGTGACAGTGCTCAGGAAAGGATCTAAAGTAAACAACCACACGTATCACACTTTGTAGTGTTCAGAACAAAAAGAACTCTTTATTTAACAGCAGGGAAGAGTTTCCCTTAATGGTTTCTTTTCCCAGGAGTAACAGCTATGCTTTTCAACTTTCCCACTACTTTCTGGTCAGACATTAGAATACAGGCAGAGTTTTCCACATAGTTGAATCTCTTACCTTCAGCAGATTCTATCAGCTCTTCCATCCAGCTTCCCTAGCTCCTATGTTCCCTCTGGGGCCTCCATATGTGGCAAAGTTGGTCCACACATGCATCCCAAATACCCTCAGCCAAGCTGTCAGTAACTGTTTCACCTTCAAGTGGAGTTAGCTTTCCCAGGCTTCTGCCGCAGCCATGTCTAGGGGAAAGCTAAGGAGTTCCTGTCTCTTCCACCAGGGACCTCCTTGAGTGATTCTCTTCTGTGACAGATAAACACCTCCCTGCTGAGTCCCGACCCCCGAGTCAGCAGGGTTACCTCGTTAAGGTGGTGGAGCACTGAGCTATAAAGCCCAGTGTGGTCTGGGACATGTAGTTCGCTCAGTCTTTGGCTGGCAGCCCCTGCCTGCTGTATGGAGGTGGCATTAGCGGAAGATAACCCCTTACTCTACCACAGGTAGTAGAATCGTTGCCAGGCAGACTTTTGTGATCCCTGCCCCCAAATTGGCAGGCTAGAAGTTAAGTCTGTGTATACCTTTTGGCAGTCTATATGGGATCAAATAAATTGCTTGTTAGAAAATCATGTAGCATTGTCATATGACACAATTTTATTTGGCATGTCTAAGAGAGCTATATGTCAAATATCTGCTAATAATAACAAGCTTTTGATGATATTGACAGGAGTTGCCATCCAACAGATAACGTATAATTGGAAGGATTGCAAAAGACTGAATTTCTGTTTCTGTTGGAATTCAGTTTGTCATGTGTATAAAATGGAAAGAGCATTGGCAGTTCAAAAAGGTTATTATAATAAATTTAAGGATGTGTGGGGGCCATTATTAAATTATTATAATGAATAATTTACACTTTTTCAATTTTAATATACTGTACATGTGGATTTGGGTGGGGGGGTTGGATTTTTCACTAATAATATATACGAATGACAAGGTATTATATTCATGCGGTATATTATTAATTGTATATGAATTTGTGAGGGGATAGGGGATAAATCTGGTATAATATTGTAGATTTTCAAGTGATGTTATATTCTAATTGTTTGATATTTACTGTATGCTTGATGTAAATTATAAAATGAATAAAGATATTTTTTTTAAAAAAAGTCTGCATATACCATATGCTATGATTGTGAGTACTATGTATAAATAAATATTTGTGAATAAATGGCACTAGTCAGCGGTGGGGTAGGGAATGACAGTCTTAGGGTTTAAAGCAATGGTATTGTGCTATTATGTTCCAGGGTTACATCCTAGAACTGACAAGGCCAGTTGCCGACTTCCCTGTCTAATCCTGTGCAGAGTGCCAGATATGGCTCCGTTGGGCAAACTGGATGGACATTTACTCGGATCACAGCTGCTTCATTCTTTGTAGGTCTGACAGAGCTGTGATCCCAGTGTCTTTGTGCTGTTTGAATGCCCAGTCTTCCGATTTCCCTCAGTTTGCATGCTAATTTAAGAACTGAACAAGTCTGTGTCATCTGCACAAGGAGGAATCTGCCTTTGGCTTTGTTGTAAGGATTATTCCTTTTATATCAGTGAGGTGTTTTACTTTTGGTGTGCCTCTCTTCTCTCCTAGGACAGGTAGAGGCTCTGAGCACAGTTACTAGATGCTGGACCTTGAATGTGTATGAACTGCGTGCGCATATGTAACTTTTTTTTTTTCTTTTCTCTGCCCAATCTAGGCTGTGTATTGCTTTATAAGCAAGACTTCACAAAAAATCTGGGGCTTTGCTGTATTACCTGCACATATTGCTCACAGACTTGCCAGCGGGCAGTGACTGAAGAACTAGATGGCAGCACCTGGGACTTCTGCAGTGAGGACTGCAAGAGCAAATACCTCTTGTGGTACTTCAAGGTCAGTATATAAGTCAGCAAATTAGAGAAAGCAAGACATGGGATAGACTGGAGGATTAATATGTCATCTGTCTGTCCTTGATCCTGACTATAGGCAGCTCGATGCCATGCCTGCAAGCGTCAGGGGAAGCTGCTGGAAACTATTCATTGGCGTGGAGAGATAAAACATTTCTGCAACCAACAATGTCTCCTGCGCTTCTACAACCAGCAAAATCAGCCCAACTTGGATACTCAGAAGGGGCCTGAGAGCCTTCTCAACAGTAAGAGGGGTGAGGGTGGCCCAAAATTAGTTGCTTCAACAATGAGAGGAAAATGAATAAAGAATTGAAAAAAAAAAAACCCCAATGAGAGGGTTCAGGATGGCATGAGGCTTTGTAATCCTCTGAAATTGATGCTGTTAATAGAAAAGATTCTACATATTTCAGGTGATAAGGACATAGTAGATGATGTCACTGTACTTCTTATTCTAGGTCAGTCAACAGACCCAAAAGCACCTGCAGCTACCCAGAAGAGACCTGAGAATAATACGGTAAGAGCGTGCAGAACAGGCGCAAAAGAAAGCAGTGCTTATGACTTTGTGCGTACCAACCAGGGGGTGGTTCTGCTTTTTTGACTAGCTGCTTAGGAGGTATATTTTGATTGTTCCTGTAAATAAGACCAACACTAATAACTCTGGCCAGGGGCTAATGGACTTAATGACAATCATAGCTTAAGTTCTGCAGCAATTTATTTAAAAGAATTCACTGCTAGTTCTAGATGATAATACAGAAAAACATATCCACAAGAGATTCTTTAAAATATGTGCATTGCATTAAATCCAAGTTAAACCACTTAAATTATCAGCCCTGCAAAAGGAGAAGAGAAGAGCCTGAGCACAATTAAAGTCTTAACCTCTGTCCAAAAATCAAATTCATCACTTAGGCCTGGATTTTCTAACCGGTTGCCAATTAATGGCCCGGTTAAAGAATTGCACCGCTGGCAAATATAGGTACCAGAAATGTAAGCCAGGGTTTTCCAGGGCTACGTTTCTGGCGCCTTCCTTTGATGTGAATCCATGGCGCCTAATGCCACTTCTGGCATTAGCCACTGTTAGATGCCATAAACCACTTATGGAGGTGTGATTCCAACGCCAATTTTTTAGGTGCCGGTTGGCGCCTTGAAAATCAGTTTCAAACATTGTTGCAATGGTATTTTTCACTTAGCTTGGGCACCAACCAGTGCAATTTAGAGAATCTGGGTCTTAGTGCCCTCAGCACTGCAAGCACTGTCTTCCATGGTTGAAGGCCTGCAGTAGGACTGTCCTTTTTCACCAAAGTCATATGGGGGGGGGGGCATGGTATGACATGAGCTTTGGATCAGGGTGGAAGTTGATTTGATTATTATCACCAGCCTCAAAGGTGTTTCCAAGTTCCCAAGTTTATTAATATTTGATATAGTGACCATCGACATGTATCTGGTCGATGTACAATGCTAAAAATATAAGGTATAAAATTTCACTACCTCTGACTGCCAGGATAAAATGATGCTCACTCTTAATGCTAATGGTGGTGATAACAATTAATGCATACCTGTCGGCAGTAGTGAACCTGTTTCCAGTGCAATAGACATTGTAGACCAGGGGTCTTAAAGTCCCTCCTTGAGGGCCGCAATCCAGTTGGGTTTTCAGGATTTCCCCAATGAATATGCATGAGATCTATGTGCATGCACTGCTTTCAATGCATATTCATTGGGGAAATCCTGAAAACCCGACTGGATTGCAGCCCTCAAGGAAGGACTTTGAGATCCCTTTTCTAGACCATAGGGTTTTTTCCCTTTACCCGCATGGACTGTAGAAGAGAACCATTCTAGGTTTTCCACTCCGCCTCTAGAGTACTTCACAGGCTACCTTAGCTCCTCCCATCAGTCTTTCTCTTCTGCATGCATGGTGTTAGTTCTGCTCTCCTACATTTATTATTTTTAATTCAAAGTAGCTTTGTTCCCTTTCACGGTTCTTTTAGGCACAGACTACAGTTTAGAGCAGTGTATCATAAACTGTGTGCCTCCTGAGATTCCAAGTGTGCCATGGTGCACTGAGGAGGAAGAGAGGCGCTGGCCAGCTGACTTGCCTACAGGCTAGAGGTTCTCAACACATGGTACGGCACCAGCGCTCCAGTCTAGCGATTTCTTGCTGCCGTCGCATATCACCCGGGATTCCTGCCTTCCTTGTCTTCTCTTCCCACCCCCAGACCAGTAGTTGCAGCTCAGTGTGTGTTTAACTTCGCCACACAGCTGCCACTAGCATTAGTTTAGACGTGGTTCCATCAGGCAGCCTCGGGGCCTTTGCTAAGCCGGTCCACTTCAATGATGCAACTTCCTCTTTTGTCAGAGGCGGGCCGGCCTAGCAAAGGCCCCGAGGCTGTCTGATGGAACCGCATCTAAACTAATGCTAGCGGCAGCTGTGTGGGGAAGTTAAAAGCACAGTGAGCTGCTGCTAGAAAGAGGTGTGGTACTGCTGGACAGGGGAGGAGTGAAGAAGGGAAGAGAGGTACTGCTGGACATGGGAAGAGGGAGGGGTGCTGCTGGACAGGGGGGAGGAAAATGGAAGGGAGACGAGGTTCTGCTGGACTTGGCAGAAGGTGAGGGAAAGGAAAGGTGCTGCACATAGAGGGGAGTGTGAGCTGGTTAATGGGGAGAGATCATATTAGTTGTGAGTGGGGATGGGGGAGGGAAGGAAAGAAAATTGTTGCAGAAGTGAGAGTGATAAGAGAGGAAGAAATGGACATGGGGTGGAGGATAGGGAGAAATGGTGCATGGGGAGAGAGCATGTTGGATTTAGGGGTGGGAAGGAGGGATGTCACTTGAGGGAAGAGGCAAGGAAAGAGAAATTGTGTAGGAGGCAGAAAGTGTTAGACTCATGGAGAGGGCAAGATGGATGGGGAGGACTGAAAGGAGGGAAGGAGAAATGTCACACTCGGGGGAAGAGAAATGGAGAGAAGTTGGTTGGGGGGAGGGAAGGAGGACTGGAGGAGAAGCAGCATGCAGGAGGAAGAGAAAGAAATGTTGGACTGGTGGAAAGGAGGGAGAAATGTTGGATTGGGAGGGGGCCAGGAAGGGAGATGGACTGCAGGGGGCAGAAAGGAGGAAGGGAAAGAGAAGAGGAAAGATGACTAAAGGAAGGGAGAGATACCAGACCAGGGAATGGAAGGGAAGGAGGGGAGTCTGGTAGCGCTATAGAAATAATAATAGTAGAGAGATGCCAGATTATGGGAAGGAGAGAAGAGAGATGCCAGACTGGGAAGGGGGAAACGAAGGAGAGAGATGTTGGACCACTGAGAGGAGGGAGGGTTGGACCACTGAGAGGGGGGAGGGTAGGAGAGAGATGTCAGACTACTGAGAGGAAAGGAGAGAGATGTTGGATTACTGGGGGAGGGGAGTAGAGAGAATTTAGACCATGGAAACAGGGAGGGAAGGAGAGAGTGATAGGAAGGAAGGTAAGATGTGGAAAAGTAGATTTTGAGAAGAAAGCAGAAAAATGGAAGAATTGAATGTTAAGTTAATGCCAAAGATGGATGCAACCTAAGTCAACAATATAAAAATGAAAAAATAGGGAGTGAAAATTTTTTTGGGTAATCAAAGGAACACTTCCCTGGATATGCAACAGTAATGCTTTAACCATGATATATATATGTAAAGATCAGCTCAGAGGCATGGAAGGGCTTTTACAGAAGGCAAAAACCCCTTATACCACCTCACCACCCAATCATTGCTGTATCTTCCATACTTTGGAGCATAAATAGTACCAATTCATGCCAAATTAATATCAAATCAGTGTGAACAAGTTAAAAAAAAAATCAAAATTGCTTAACTTAAAGCTTGGTTTCTTGGTTTCAACGTGCACACGTTTCGTGCTCCTGCTTCAGGAAACCAAACAGCTTAGAATTCAGCCGCATTTATCAGAATATACTGGGCGGCAATGAGTATTTTAAATCTAAAACAACAATATATTACTTCAAAGTCAATATAAGCAAAAAACCTTATACAATAATACTTATGTTGTAAACACTTCAATTTAAAAGGCATTTCAAAACGCTGGTTACCTTCTTTTTTTTTTAATTTCTTTATTCGTTTTATAATTTACATCAAGTGCACAATAAATATCAAACAATTAGAATACAACATCACTTGAAGATCTACAATATCATACATCAAGAAGATTTAATCCCCACCCCCTCCCAAATTCATACACAATTAAAATGTATCACATGGATATAATATCTTATGTCATTCATATCTATATTATTAATGGAAAATCCAATCCCCCCACCCCAAATCCACATGTGTATTAAAAAAAATTGGGAAAAGTGTAACTTATTAATTATAATAATTTAAAAATGGCCCTCACACCTCCTTAAATTTATTATAGTAACGTTTCTAAACTGCCAACGCTCTTTCCATTTTATACACATGACAAACTGAATTCCACCAGAAACAATAATTCAGTCTTTTACAATCCTTCCAATTATATGTTATTTGTTGGATGGCAACTCCTGTCAATATCATCAAAAGCTTGTTATTATTAGCAGATATTTGACATTTAGTTCTCATAGTCATGCCAAATAAAATTTTGTCATATGACAATGCTACATGATTTTCTAACAAGCAATTTATTTGATCCCAAATAGACTGCCAAAAAGCCTTAATGAATGGAGAGTAAAACAACAAATGATCTAAAGTTCCAGCTTCGAGATGACAATGCCAACATCTATTAGACTTAGAGCAATCCAATTTTTGCAAACGAACAGGGGTCCAGAGTGCTCTATGCAACAGGAAAAACAACGTTTGCCTCATAGATGCCGACATTGTACACTTCATCCTCCAGGACCAAATACATGGCCATTGAGACACATTAATTTGATGCTTAATCTCAATGCTCCAAATATCTCTTAAGTCCAGTTTTTGTTTTTTTATTCAAATAGCCAGATAATATTTTATACCACTGTGCAGCCTGGTGGCCCAGGTAGTCTGCCTGAAAGCATAAGAAATCTAAACTAAATTGATTATTAAGAGATTTCTATTCAGGGAACCCTGTCTGAATAGCCTGCTTCAGTTGCAACCACTTACAACTTTGTTTTTTATCAAGGCCAAATTTAAGTTGCAACTGTGAAAAATCCAGCAGCTTACCATTAGATATGACATCATTTAAGGTTCGAATACCTGCTTTAATCCAATCCTTCCAGACAATTTTAAAACCGCCTATTTGGATCCTGGAGTTTAGCCATATAGTTTGATATGTAGATTTTTGAATTGGAAGAGGTGTTAAGTTATTAATATATCTTAAAGTTTTCCATGTGTCCATTAATATTCTATTGTTTTTCCGTAATCTAGGCATTTTAATACTGAGAAGATGACGAAGCCTAATGGGAAACATGAGTTGCCATTCCAACCATAACCAATCTGGTAGCTTTTCCATGAGTTCTGGGAGGACCCAATACATACCTTGACGCAAGATATAGGATTGATGGTACCTATAAAAATGTGGAAAATTTACCCCACCCTCCGCAATTGGCTTTTGTAAGGACACTAAGGCAATTCTTGCACTTTTACCCAGCCAAACAAATTTAGTCAGAATACTATTCAACCCCTGAAAAAAAACTGGTATCATACCCATTTGGTAACAAACAACAGGCAATATCATCATCTTAACAGCTTGGACTCTTCCCCACTAAGATAAATGCAACGGATTCCATTGTTCACATAACTCTGTTATTTTTTGTAATAAAGTTCTTTCATTCACTTTCATTGTCTCTTCAAATGTATTTTTTATCCAAATTCCTAGATATTTTATTCCTTCCTCCTTCCAAATAAAAGGAAATGAGTCGAATAAACCTTTTATACAATATACATTTAAAGGAAGAACTTCTGACTTAGTCCAATTTATTTTATATCCTGAGAATTTCCCAAATTTCTCAAACAAATCAAGCAAACATGGAATGGTTGTTTCAGGATTCCTCAAATGAAGCAGTAATTCATCTGCATAAGCAGATACCTTATGTTCCTTTCCAGAACGTGGAATACCCTGTATCTCCTTTACCTTTAACAAGGGTTCAAGTACTATATCAAACAACAAAGGAGACAAAGGACAATCTTGTCTAACCCCCCTTTGCAACTTGAAAGAATCTGAAAAATTATTATCAATATATAATCTAGCAACAGGAGAGCTATACAACGTTTGAATCATTTGTATAAATCCTGAACCCATACCAAACCATTCCATAGCCTGATACATAAAGGCCCATTCTACCCGATCAAAAGCTTTCTCTGCATCCAAGGACACAGAGAAGGCCGGGTCATTTAAGTCCTTTGTTAGATATAACATATGAAAAGCCAATCTAGTATTATTAGAAGAGTGCCTCAGCAACAAAACCCGTTTGGTGCATACCAATTATATAAGGAAAAGCCTTTGCCAAACGTAAGGTCAAGAGTTTAGCCAATAATTTCCCATCCACGTTAATTAAAGAAATAGGCCTGTAGTTTGAAACCAATGTAAGATCTTTATTTGGCTTCGGCAAAACAATAGTTAATGATTCTGCCATAGTACCTATAATACAACCTTTATTTAGTTGGGTCAGATATAAATGTAATAAATGAGGTAATAGGGTAATTTGAAATGACTTATAGAACCCTACAGTATAGCCATCGCCTCCTGGAGTGGTCCCAACTCTAAGAGACTTAAATGCTGTTTGTAATTCTTTTAGTGACATAGGCTCTTCTAAACTTCTTTTTATATGATCAGGAACTTTTGGACCCTCAATTAAATTTAAAAATTCAAAGCCATCCTTTTCCCTATCTAAATAAGGCTCAGAAGAATAAAGGGCTTTAATTATACTTATTTTGTTTTCCTTTTCTTTACTTTAAGATAATTAGCCAATAGTCTTCCCGCCTTATTAGAGTTTCCATAATATAGAGCTTGCTGCGAAAAAATATCATTTCTTACTAATTTAGAAGAAATCTCATTGTACTTACATTTAGTTTTTAAAAGAGTTTGTAATGTGGAATGTTCCCATTTATCAATCAATTTTGACTCTAAAATCTTAATTTCTTTTTCTAAGTTAGAAAATTGCTCTTTTATTTGTTTCTTAACATAAGTTGAATATGAAATAATTTGCCCTCTCATGGTTGCCTTAAAAGCATCCCATAAAGTTTCTATAGAGATTTCCTCTGTACTATTAATTTGAAAACATTCATTAATTTTTAGTTGAAAATCTTCACAAAATTTTGGATCTGCAAGCAATGTATTATCAAATCTCCATATTGGTCTACTATTATCTTGATCAATAATATTAAATTCAACCCACACCCCACCCTGATCAGACAAAATAATTGGATCAATGGAGGCTTGTGTTACCTGATGTATTAAATGATCCGAAATTTAATACTTCTTGAAAAAGATTTATGAACATGAGAACAAAAAGAAAACTCCCGATCATTAAAATGAAGAATACGCCATATATCTTTTAAATTAGAAGATTGTACAAAATTATCTAAACCTAATGACTTTATAATTTTGCTAGGTTTTTTATCCATTAAAGGATCCATAACAGCATTAAAATCTCCCGCCACTACTAAATTAGAAGCATCCAGTAGCAAAACCAACTGTTGCATAGACTTAAACTCTATTTGATTCAAATTAGGGGCATATACATTGAAAAGCGCCATAGTAGTATTACCCAAACTCATGTCAACATGCAACCATCTTCCTAAAGGATCTGAAGCTATCCTATTGAACACTGCATTACATTTTTTGTTAACCAAAATAGCAACTCCAGGTTTTTTCCCCACAGCAGGGGCAAAGAAACAATGCTTCACCCAATTACCCACCAGTTTTTTAGACTCCTCAGCAGACAGATGAGTCTCTTGGATACAACAAATATCCGCATTCTGATTTTTTAAAAATAAGAGTGTTTTTTTCCTCTTAATCGGATGATTTAGGCCATTTACATTTAACGAAAATATTTTAAGAATCATTGTATAAGTGTATAAATTAAACTTCCATAAATCTTCCAATAAATAAAATTATATTGAAAACAAACTAAATTATCACTTTTCCCAAAATCTGAATCTAAAGAAACAAAATCCCTCCCTCCCATAACCCATTTTCCCTCTCCCCACCCAACCCCCCCTAAATAAAAGTAAAAATTTGGAAACACACATGTGGTATCAGGTGACAAGAAACTCCTACAGGTTAATATTTATATCATATATTCTAAATATAATAAGCTATCTAAATTAATCAACCCAAATTATATCTAATTAATCTGACATATCCAAAAATAATTTTTTGAGAATTTTAACTCATTTACCCCATAAAAGCTCAAATTTGCATATATAAAATAATTTTCTCTCATATAAAAACAAAAAGACCTCAGATAAAACTATTTGAAATTCCCAAATTGACCCAAAATTATTTAATTAAAAATACCCAATCACTATTTTCCATTACCCTTGTAATATACAACTTTTCAGATACTCATATAACCACTAACCTTGTTATCCGAACATAAATTTCCCATAATTTCATAGTTATACTCAAAATTATAATGAATACACATCAACTTCTAGTATCTATATCAATAAAATAGCATCTATTCAAATTCATCCTCTTATTATATACTAATAGAATATGAACATAGATAACTATAAGGTTAGCTAAACTGCATTCATTTATTATTTATTAAACCAAAGATCTATAATGTTCCCTGGCGGAATAAAATTCATAACATTAGTAAAATTCATATCAGTTTCTTATTAAAAAGCTTTAAAATAAAATTTAAAAAATCCCATATAAAGTAACTTGTGAAAATTAAAGCAATATAAATCTAAGAATCACATAAGAAGCGGTCAGTATATATTATAAAAATTTTCTATCATATTAAGATTAAATACTTAAAATCCTAAATTTTAACAGTCCATCCATCCTTCTATTTCCACTTCGATGCCACCATGCTTTAATGTTTACTGCAGGAGATAGGGTTAGTTTGAAAGCGGAAGTGACATACTGTCACTCAGTTTATACTAATAATTTGCACAAAAAATGGTTTGGCACAAAAATATGCATACTAAAACTTTATAATAATGATATATGCAAATTCTCAATGCCTTACACTCCTTTTCAGTGAAACGAATAAGACACTCTCCATATAAATCAACTTCAGTTTAGGCAAGAAACATTAGAATGATGCCAATTATATGAAATAAAATCCCAAGAGCATCATACTATGCGTAGCCATTTCAGTCAAACCTTCAGGATCATAACATATCCAACAAAACCCAGAAATATGATCAGCATACAATCCCATGCAGTACCTCAACCAAGCAGGAGAGTAGAGATCAGTTAAAAGAAGGATTTTGAGACTACTACAGCAGTCAAAAAAAAAAAAAAAAAAAAAATGAATTCACTCAGAGCAAGTCCATAAATGTCTTCATATCCATCACTCCAGTCTATACTTCAGCAACTCCTGCACATCTATTACAGCATACACTTTGTATGATGTGCATAAATGTCCACAAATCATTCTCTATAAGTTATGAATAAACCAAACAGGCAAATAAAAGAGAATGCTGACATCTACAGCTAGTATCCATGACCGTTTAGATTGTTAGTTTAAAAAGATTCCATCCATCCAAACCTTTAGATTTCCATAAATAAAAGTAATTTATGAAGACATGGGATGTTCACAATTATCCAAAATTTCCTGTAATTTTGCAGGGTCCTCAAAATTGAAAGTCTTGTTATCATATGTGACTCTCATTATGGCTGGGTATATCAGACCATACCTAGCACCAAGACTTTTCAATTTTGGCCTCAGCTCCAACAATTTCTTTCTTTTTTGTGCAGTTGTCTTTGCAAAGTCAGGCACAATAAAGATTTTTGAGTCTTGACACTTTAAATTTCGATTTTCTTTTGCCAACCTGAGGATCTCAATCACTTGCTGATGCCTCAATAACTTGAAAATTAAAGGATGCGGTCCCAGCTGCTTATTTAACCTCCGAGTCGGTATCCTATGAGCTCTTTCAAACTCCATCGGGTATACAAATTTAAGCGGCAAGATCTTAGGTAAAAACTTCTCTAAAAATGCCACCGGATCATTTTTTTCTACTCCTTCCGGGAGCCCTATTACTCTCAAGTTATTTCTTTTTCCACGGTTAATGCAGTCTTCAAGATCTTTTGACAAGTTCTCAATTATTTTTTTTTTCTTCCTTTAACTGCCGAATTTCAAATTCGTTCACCTCAGTCCTTCGCTCCATCTGATCCACTTTAACTTCCATAACTGCCATTCGTCGTGTGAGGCTAGACACTTAATCAATCGCCTCTTGTATCTTTAGTGAATTACCCAAAACTGTTTCCTTAATTTGTCTAAGCTCAGCTCCGATTTCAATGCATCATCCTTTGGCAGCGGTACTTTTGAAGGAGTCACTGGATCTATTTTTGATCTCTTCGCTGAACCTGCACTCGTACCGGCTATTTCCCCCTTCATTTGTTTGCACGATGCCATAATACCAAAGGCGAACTGTGATATGCAAGGTATGCCTGCTAGGGCTGTTCCTAATATAAAGCCCACTGCTGGAGCAGATAGTGCCCAAGTTGCTCTGTTTAAACCCCAAGGTAACCTTTTGCCTACAGTTACTCCTGGGTCCAGCAGAGGGAGTGCTGGTGCCAGAATGCAGGTTTCCCTTCCCCCACTTAGACAGGGAAGGAAGGCCAGGATATCCGGCACACCTGAGCGTTTGGGGCGTTGTCCCCAACTCCTAAACCTCAGGTCTGCCTGGCTAGAAGGGGAGAAGGCAACAGGGAGTGAACACAGGCAGTCGCAAAGCTCAGGGCTGAGAGCTCTGCAAAGCTGTTAGGTTCCTGAGCAGATGGAACTAGTAGAGGCTGGAGCAGAGTTACCTGAAAGACCTTTGGAAGAGTTCCAACCCATGGAACTGGATTTGGAGCCGGAATCTTTCCCTGAGTTAACTGCCAGCACCCAGCCCATGGAAGTCTGCTAACCAAAGGCAAGTGCTGTATAAACTGTGGATTACAAGTGTATAGGTTTTTGGAAGGCCTATTTTTGAGCAAGGCTGCCTGTGTTTGTTTGAAGGTGGAGGGGTTAGCCCCACGTCAAATGTGGAGGGATAGAGGGCCATATCTTGGCAATATTCCATCATGTGGAGCACACCACCTTATCCAGTACTACTGCGGCTGGAAGAATCAGTGCCGGTGCACTGGTTCAAGCACAAGTCTCTTAGGTGAAGAAAAAGGACTTATGCTGGGACTATATTATCCGATGTGCAGAGAAACCTTATTGTTTGGGAACGCTTGTAGCAGAAAAGAATCCTTTTTGTTGAGGTTTAAGGTTTCTAGTTTTGAGTTTTGAAACCTCTTTCTTTTGGAGAACTATGAGACTGCAATAGGACTGTTAAGTTTACCTCTTTTGAACATTACAAAGACTTACCTATTGGCGGCTATAGCCTGACAAAGCTTAGTTTTTGATTACTTTATTTTGAAGACTGAGGTCAAGCTGATGTGTGAAGCAACCCTTTTTGTTTTTGGATATTGCACCATTAAATCCGGTCCAGGTTTTGTATTCTTATTTACCGGTTTGCAGTGTGTTTTTTCCTTTTTGGGTTGAATCCTGACTGACTTACTCTTGTGTAGCTAGCCGCAGCACACAAGAGCCAATACTTCTGTGTCCCAGCGGCTCGGGACCAATTGCCCTGACCCCGCTGGTGACATAACGCAGGAATAGTTCAAATAATTGAAATGAAACAGCTTATTTTCTTATATCTTTAACCTGTTGTAGAGGAGCTGCACTATCACCCGACCATCTTACTGCGGCTCCAAGCCACGCCCCTCCCAAACGCTGGTTACCTTCAATACAGCTTGAATATTCAGAAAGACGCTCCCACAAGTTTCTTAATGGGAGAAATCTGTCTGTCAACACATGAGATACACAACGTCAAACACGTGATGACGTTCAATCTCTACCACCTATCCACTTAAAGCCCACTTTTTTTCAAAATTTGATGCTACACACTAAAAAACTGGAAAGCAAAAACAAAATACTAAAGAGTCAAAATACTGAAAAGGGCCAGGCACGGAAGTTTTTTTACAGATCTTTATTCATTTTTTACATCTTACAACAAGTGTATTAATAAATTGACAATTGACATTAAATACATCACTTGAATTTCTGTCATATTTAACAATGATACATAAAATTTAACCCCTTCCCTCCCAACCCTATCATAACATATGTAATCAAATATACCTTATGAAATATTTTTTTACTGATCTAAACATTTAATAAAATTCAGAATTCCCCCCTCCCATCTCTTCACTTGTATTGTACTTATAATGGAAAAATGGTATCTATTCATTACAATAATTTGTCAATGGCCTCCATATCTCTTTAAATTTTTTATAATTCATAGAAGTTGTAATGAAAAAATCAGACTGTGAAAGTACTTTTCATTCTCTAAGACAGCACCACCTAGTGGCAATCTTAAGCAGTGTTTTCAGGTCCACTTCGGACATTTATTTGTCTTCTTGAAGTGAGTGGAGTTCATATGTTTTAGTTTTTCTGCTTGGCTATTCATCAGACTGATTGTAGATGGGACTGTACAACCCATTTGTACTACTGCCAAAAGTTAATGTGTTCTCAGTCTCCACCTGCTGGCAGAGGAACATAAACCCAGACATAAGGCTGGAGGGACTTAAAGAAAGCTGTGCACACAGAACAGAAATATCTATTAAGCAATTTGGCCTTTTCTTTATCAGCTTCTGCATATTCCTCTCCTTCACCTTTGAGTCTCCCAATGCCACTTTTGCACTTCTTCCTATCACTAATATATCTAAAAAATGTCTTGTCTCTCCGTTTTACCGTGTCAGCTATTTTTTTTTCCATTTGCATCTTTGCTTTCCTGACTACAAGACCAGCCTCTCTTAACTTTTCCAGATATTTTTGCCTGTCTTTCTCTTTCTGTGATCTTTTGTAGTTTCTGAAAGCTAACCTCTTTTTCCTTACCTTCTCAGCTACTACTTTTGAGAACTTACTTCCCTCACAAAAAGTCTATCACTTTTACAATAACTCAGTTCAGCTTAGCTCACTGCATATCTACTCCTTCCAGATGTCCCCATCCAGACAACAATTCCTTGACATAATTCCCCATCTGAACAAAGGTAGTTTTTTTAAAAGTCTAGAACTTTTACTTTTGAATGTAATTTCTTCATCTTTGCTACGACTTCGTCAGCTTCAATCAATTAGATCTCTACTAAGCTGTAACTCCTTATAAATCTTTTACACTCGCTGGTTATTTCTAGACTGGACTATTGTAACTCTTTATTAATTGGGCTTCCTCAGTACCAGTTGCGTTGACTGCAGCTCATACAAAATACTGCGCTCAGGCTCCTTTACCATTGTTCAAAGTTTGTTCATATCGCTCCACTCCTCAAATCTGAACATATGCTTCCAATTTCTTTTAAGATTCCTTTCAAGTATAACATTCTCACTTTCGAGATCCAGATTTCTGGTCTTCCTTTATTTCTGTCTAATCATTTGATTCCATATTCATTTAAAAGGACCTTCGTTCCTCCCATCAGTACTTACTGTCTGTTCCATCCTTCAGGCAGATGTTTTTGGATATCTACAGAGACACTAGTTTCTCTGTAATGGCTCCAACACCCTGGAATTCTCTACCGCTATACTTGCGATCTGAAAAATCTCTTAAGCCATTTAAGTCTCAATTGAAGACTTATTCTTTCAAAATGGCGTTTGATCAGAGTTCCTAATAGTCTGAGTCTTTTTCTGATATTCTATCCCTCCTTTCTTTCTCTTTTTTTCATTCTTTTGCCCTCCTTTTGTTTCTCTCCTACTTGTTTTTTCCACATGATATTGTAAACCTTTCCTGCCCTTGTTTGTCTATTTGTGTCCAGTTTTGTTTAACCTCTACAAGTTTCAAGTTTATTTATTATTTGATTAATCGCCTATTCCAAATTCTAAGCGATGTACAAATTGATAAAATACATTAACTAAAATATACATAAAATAGATCTACATAATTAACAAGGGGATAAGTTACAAAAAAAACCTAATTAAGTTAAGACATTTATTTAAGTTCATTTATTCTTGTCTGTTTTTATTGATTTTAATTATTTCCTCTTGTTTTTATTGTAAACCGCTTTGATTTGACTTTTTTGTTAAAATTAGTGGTATATCAAATAAAATAACTGTAATTATTTATACCCGTCTCAGTATTAAACCATACCATGCAGTTATCACTGGATGCCAGATGATCACCTACTGTAACATCAGAAACACTTTCCTCGTTTGTAAGCACTAAGTCCAGTATGACCCCTTCCCGCATGGGTTCCATCACCAACTGCTAGAACAGTTCTCCTTGTAGAGAATCCAGGATCTCCCTACTTCTAGAAGACCCTGCAATAGGGATACTCCAATTAACATCCGGCATGTTAAAATCACCTATTAGTAAAACTTACCCTTCTTTAGATATTTTCTGAATGTCTACTATTAAATTTCTGTCCACTTCTTCCGTCTGTAAAGGATGCCTGTATATCGCACCAATGTAAATATATTTGCCATTCCCTCTTTCCAAATTGATCCACAGTGCCTCTTCCTTGCCCTGCAGATCCTGCAATTGTGTGGCTCTAATATGATCTTTAACATATAACACTACTCCAACTCCTTTTCTTCCTTCCTTCATGCTTTGCTAGATCCCTCCTCATGTTATCCATACTATCAGGATGTCTACACTATTGCAGATTTTGGTATCTTTCTCAAAGAGGCTCCCAGTTCAGTACAGAACCAATTCAAGGTTCTATTTCTGGTCCAAAGGCCATCTTTCCAGGGCTTCTACTTGCATCAAACAATTGCTCATCCCCTGTGTCCCTTTTCTTACCCTCAACTCCTGCTATAGTTCACTGGGCCTTCAGTTTCCCATGAAACCACCCTGAGCTACTTAGGTCCTCAACTGTAGAGCTCTTCAGCCTCACTTCAGGTTGAAGACGTCTTACTTTAAATTCAAGACGCTGTTCCCAAAATACTTTCAGTTCAAACAATTTATTTTCCTACTTCTCTCTTTCCTTTGCCCCCCCCCCTTTTTTTCTTTTCCTTTTGTTTTCTACTGCTCTCTTTAGGTTATTATCTATTTAAGCCATTTCATGGCTATTTTGTAAATAAATAAAAGAAATAAAACCTTGTCAAACAGCCTTTCTGCAATATTAGTTACAAAATGTTAGAGAACCATCCAGTAACTGATTCTTGCAGCACACCACTGGTCACGTCACTTTCCTTAGGATGAACCCATTACTGCACTTGGCCAACCTAGTTCTCAGGGTACACCTAGCTAGTTGGGTTTTCAAGATGCCCATAATGATTATAGATGAGATAAATTTGCATATTCTACCTCCATTTTATGCAAATCTATCTCATGCATATTCATTTGGGGTATCCAGATTAGGTGTGTCCCAAGGATGTATGTAGTGGACCTGCAGTGGGTCCCTGATCTATACTGAAGGCAATCAGGCCTTGATTCTGTAAAATCCACCGAAATTAAGGTGCCTAATTTAATTGAGCAATAAGCTTAATCAGTACCTATATTGGCACTCAAAACTTCACAATCAATTTTGATTGGACTTAATTGAAAGCTAGGCACCTAACTCGAAAAGCTCGTTTCTATAAAAATTAGGCGCCTAGCCCAAAGCGTGGTTAGGCGTGGATCATAGGCGTATTTTTGAGTTAGGCGCCTCTTTGTGAATCAGGCTCTGATATCGACATCTAATTTTAGGCATAGAAGACCCTAGCATAAATGAGGGATGCCTAAATGTTAGGGTACTGAGTTGTACTGTACCTAAGCACAATTCTGTCATGGGTGCCTAAGTTTATAGAATCAGTGCCTATATCAGCGCCTAAGTTTGGGCGGACTTTATAGTTGCCTCTGTGAAACAATATCAAATCTAGATCCAACAAAGCCTATTGTACTTCTGCTAAAACCACACCATCTTGGATCCTATTATCCACTGCGTTCCAGAAACTTCAGTATCCTCTGTTTGAGGAGCACATCTGTTAATTTACTGTAACACTTTTGTGGAAAGGGTCCCGAATCCTACAGGACCACTCCTGGCTCTCAAGAATTGAAAAGGTCAGACACAGGAGCTACCAGAACCTCTCTGGCTCAGTAGCCCTGTCCTTGTGAGCACTGAATTCAGAAAATCAGTCCAGGTCCTGTTAGTGTTTGCCATCTGAAGTCCCGCTCCTGGAAATACAAAAGAGAAATATTAAGCAATTATGCTTTTTCCTTAGTAGCCTCTATCCTTCAGCCTCCCCAACGCCACTTTTGCTCTTCAACCTGTCACTAACTTATGTAAATCTATTTTTCTTCCATTTCCACCTGTGCTTTCTTGACTATTTTATTAGCTGTGTTTAGTTTTTCCATATATTTGTTGCCTGTCTTCCTCTTTCTTTGATCTCTTGTAGTTTACAAAAGCTAACCTCTTTTTCCTTACATTGAGTACCAAATTGGCCTTCTTTTCCTCTTGGTTTTATTTACTTTCCTAACAAAAAGGTTTGTCACAGTTAAAATAACTCCTTTCAGTTTTGCCCACAACTTTTCAGCTTTCCCCCAGATGTTTCTTTGTTTTGATTTTTCCAATTAGGTAAGTGATAACAACTTAAAAGAGTTGAGGGCTGATATAGAAAGAAATATGGGGGATCCAGCAAAGAGCATCAGAAGAAAGGTGCTGGAGCAGCTGAAGACCACCAGAAGAGGGGTACCTAAACAGCTAGAGCAACTGGAAGAGGTAATGAGAGAGAGAGAGAGAAAATAAAGGTATAATACAGGAGAATGGAAATTTTGCAAGGTAGACTGTCATTTGTTTGTGGTGAAAGCAATTAGCTTAGCAGGGTTTACAGAAAGTTTAGATAATTTTCTAAAAAAGTCCATAAACTATTATTATGATGGACTTGGAAAATCCATTGCTTTGCGGTCTTTCATGTGCTTGTGACTTGGATTGACCACTGTTGGAAAAAGTCCTTGATGGATCTTTGGTCTGTCCCAGTATAGCAATACTTATGTTCTTATGTGATATTGCGGAACAGTCAAAATTCATGTTTAATTTAATTACATACATGGAGGGGCATTTTCGATAGGACGTTTAAGTATGAGTTTGGATGTTTTGTTAAAAACCTCCATAAATCCAATAGAGAAAATATCCATTCTCAAAACAGCAAGACATATGTTGTCTTTTTTTTAATTTTTTTTAGAATGGCCTATGTAGATGTTTTGGTCCTTAGTACATCTTTCTTTTAGGCCATTCTCAAGTATAAAGACATCTACATGAAAACTGCACAAAAGCAAGTTTTTCAGCAGCTAACATTCTTAGCAAATATCAAATACAGTTGAGTATTTCTCAGCACAGTAGAAGGGTTACTGCAGAGAATGTCATATTAAGTCCTCGGTACAGATGTCACTTTAACTTGCTTCTATTGTATGGTGAACCTTCCAAAACCCACCCAAATCTTACTGTACCCACCTGTACACCACAACAATAGGCGTCATCTTAATGTAGGGACAGTAGGTTTTGGAGGGATCACTTACAATAGAAGCAAGTTAAGTGACATCTGTACCTGGAACTTTTAATGTGAAATTATCTGCCGTAACCTCTCATCTCTGGGCTCAAATGTCTGTGTTAACATCTGAAGTTGCTTGGACTGAGAACTTATCAGCACTCCCTCGTAATACAGGCTAGAATGTACTGGGTTGGTTTTTTTTGGTTTTTTTTTACATCTTTGGGTGGTGGGGAGCGGGGTCAGTTGACTACTAGGGGAGTAAGTTGGGGTCATGCCTTAAACACTCCAGTGGTCATCAGGTCAGTTTTTAGCATTTAGACCAGTGTCTTGCAAACTTTGCGAGCTGGTGGCACACTAAATTGGGGGTGGCAGCTCAAAGACAGCTGGAAGTGCGTAGACGTTGACGCAATGACATCACGTACATGTGTGACATCTGGTGCTGAAATAGAAAAGGTGCGGGGAGGAGGAGAGGCTCTGGCTGACTGCCTACAGGCTGTGCCTCTCGCCACAAGAGGCAGGTCCTGTAGGCAGTCAGCTGGTGCTGGCGCCTTTCCTCCACCCCGGCGTCTGACGGCATACCTGGAAACTCCCAGGGCACACTAGTGTGCGATACGCTGATTTAGACGCTATTAAAACAGGTCTGGATCCAAACATCTATAAAAAAAAAAGCCTAGGACTTTTGTTAAAGCCCGCCCAAAACAAACCTCTAACATGCCCCCTTAAAGTTTGGACGCACTGGAGACAAAACAACCAGAAAGACATCTAGAAAGTCTGTTTTGAGAATGCCCACATGAATGTTTTGACTAGTAAGACGTCCAAGTGCTGGCTTTTGGACATCTTATCTTTTTTGTTAATGAGCCTGATAGGTTCAAGGTTAAAGTTTAATTTAGTTATTTTGTGTCAAAAATCTAAGTGGTTTATATAATATCTATGTTAAAATAACAGAGGAAGAGAATCAACTGAAAAGTTCACATAAATCTAAGAGTATAATTATAGAAAAGGAAAAGGAACAGAAGGAATATTAAGGGAGAAGAGTCACAAAAGGAAGGCAAGTCATATCTTGTTCATTGATCAGTCACAGATCAGTATCGAGAGAAAGCCTAATGAGGAGCTCAGGTGTGTAATTAATTCATTCTGGAAGGCTGCTGAGAAATAGAAAGCTTTGAGCTTGAATGTATTAAGGGAAGGTTCAAATCATTGATGGAGAAGAAAACAATTTCAGATACACTAAACCAAGAGTATCTAATAGAATCCCAATGGACTTGACAGAAAGAGAAAATAGTCAAGAGATGTTGAGAGGAACAAAGAGTCCTTGCAGGAAAATTGGATGTAAGGAGATGAGCCAAAAATATAGGAAGACCAAGGGACAGAATCTGATGAAATAGCACAAGGATTCTGCAATATAAGCTATAGAAAGCCAATGTTCAGTTAAGAAGAGGAGGTTAACATGATAAAATGTCTTCTTGGCTGTGTAACCTGTGCAATTGAATATTAGGACAAACAATGAGAAGAGAATTACAATAGTCCAATTGAAAACAGAAGAAAGAGGGCTCCAGCATAAGGCAAATGGAACGTAGGGAGAGGGGAGACATGATTGAGACATTTAAGTACATCACGGGACGGGTCGAGGTGGAAGATGATATCTTTCTTCTCAAGAGACCCTCGACCACAAGAGGACATCCGCTCAAACTCAGGGGAGGGAAGTTTCGTGGAGATGCCAGGAAGTACTTCTTCATGGAGAGAGTGATTGAGCATTGGAACAAGCTTCCAGTGCAGGTGGTCGAGGCACGCAGCATCCCAGACTTCAAGAACAAATGGGATACCTATGTGGGATCCCTATGAGGTCATGCCAAGGGATAGGGTCACTAGGACTTGAATGAGCGGGTCAGTAGAGTGACAGTATAATTACAATTATACTTTAGGGGGTCAGTAGACTTAAGAGGGTGGGTAAATAGTGTGGGCAGACTTGATGGGCTATAGCCCTTATCTGCTGTCATCTTTCTATGTTTCTATAAGAAGATTGTAGAAAACAATTAAAATAGGCCTTAGTTTCTTCAATGTATACCCATTATTTTCTGATTAGAGATCCTCTGTGTTCATCCCACACTTGTTTGAACTCTGTCAGCATTTTCTTCTCCACCACCTCCCTCACGAGCACATTCCACGCATCAACCATCCTCTCCGTAAAGAAAAATTTCCTAACATTACTCTTGAATCTACCACCCCTCAACCTCAAATTATACCCTCTGGTTTTACCATTTTTCTTTCTCTGGAATAGATTTTGTTCTACGTTAATGCCTTTCAAGAATTTGAACGTTTGGATCATATCTCCCCTATCCTTTCTTTCCTCTAGGGCAGTGGTTCCCAACCCTGTCCTGGGGGTCCACCAGCTAGTTGGGTTTTCAGGATATTCCTAATGAATATGTATAAGAGAGATTTGCATACCTGTCATTTCCATTGTATGCAAATGTCTCTCATGCATATTCATTAGGGACAGGGTTGGGAACCAATGGCTCTAGGGTATACGTATTCAGGGCTTCCAGTCTCCTCATACGTCTTCTGGTGAAAACCTACCATTTTTGTCACCTTCCTCTGGACTGCTTCAAGTCTTTATGTCCTTTGCCAGACATGGTCTCCAAAATTGAACACAATACTCCAAGTGGGGCCTCGTCATCGATCTGTACAGGGGCATCAACACCTTCTTTCTTCTACTGGTCACATCTCTCTCTATACAGTCACCGCCTTGTCACACTGTTTCTTTGCATTTAGATCTAAAATAAAGGGAACAAATTCACAATTACCATACAGACACAACATGATACAGATGGCCAAATGGGGAGGATACATTGCATAAAATAAAAAAAAGGGGAGGTAAAAAACAAAAGGCACAAAAGGAATCATTAATGCAAGGCCACTGTGTTTCCATTTCCCTTATGTCCTCCCATCCTAACTGCTCTTTCCTCAGGTATGCTTAAGGTGACCATATGTCCCATTTTTAGATCCCCTGTCCCATTGTCCCCACACTCAGCTTTGGGCCGCCAAAATGTCCCGTTTTCAGGGACAGCATCCCGAAGCTGTGTGCAGGGACAATGGGACAGGCGATCGCTTCCTGTCCCTCCCTGCCCCGCAAAAAAAAAAGCCTCCCTCCTTCCTTTCCCCTGCTCTTACTGCCCTGCCGCTGCTGCTAAAGCCGACAGGAAGTCTTCTTTCCGACGTCAATTCTGACGTTGGAGAGGACGTTCTGGGCCAGCCAGGCAGCAATTGGCTGGCCTAGAACGTCCTCTCCGACGTCAGAATTGACGTCGGAAAGAAGACTTCCTGTCGGCTTTAGCAGCTGCGGCAGGGCGGTAAGAGAAGGGGACCCGGGGAAAGGAAGGAGGGAGGGACAGGAAATGATCGCCTGTCCCGTTGTCCTCGAGCACAGCTTCGGGTCGCTGTCCTGAAACGGTGTGTGGGGATAACAGGACTTGAGGTCTGAAAACGGACCTATGGTCACTTTAATCTTGCCGGCCCTGTGTGGACCGACAGAAATTTTCTGCGGACCGGCGGTTGAAGAACAGTGATCTAGACATTTCCAGAAGAGTTACAGAGTTGAACGGGTTACTTCGGGGGACTGAAGAGCTTCTTGTAGTTAGTTTGTTTTGATGGATTTCTTGAATAGCAGGGTTTTTATTTCTTTTCTGAAAGTTTTGTAGTCTGGAGTCGTGGTCAGTAGATTGGATAGTTGGTGGTCTAGTTTTGCTGCTTGCGTGGCCAGTAAGCCATCGTATATTTTTTTGCGTTTGACGCCTCTGATTGGGGGGGTGTATGAATGGTGTCTGGGTTCTCCTTTGCCTGGTTGTGGTGGTTCTGATAAGGCGGTTGTTTATATAAGCTGGACTGTCTCCATTCATGGTTTTAAATAATAGACAGTAAAATTTGAATAGTATTCTTGTATTGGGAGCCAGTGTGAGTCGAGGTATGCTGCAGTGATATGGTCGTATTTCTTAAACAAATAGATCAGTCTCAAGGCTGTGTTTTGTACTGTTTGTAGTTGTTTTATCATGACTGCAGGGCAGGGGAGATAGAGGATGTTGCAGTAGTCTAGAAGTCCTAGGACTAGGGATTGGACCATAAGCTAGAATTGTTTTCTGTCGAAGAATTTTCGGATTTGCCTTAAGTTTCACATGACCACGAATGATTTCTGTATTGTTTTGTTGATTTGTAGTTGCATTGTACAGCCTCTGTCTATCATCACTCCCAGAAGTCTTAGGGTGGGATGAATGGGGTATGTGGGTTCAGTTTTAGTTTGTGTTCTCTCATCCATGTAGCCACTGTTTCTAGTGTTCTATGTAGTGTGTCTGTCATGGTGGGTGTTGGTTGATCAAAAGGAAGGAGGATGGTGATGTCTGCATTGCTAAAAGAAGTTAAGCCTAGTTTGTCTAGGCAGGTGCCAAGGGATGCAATGTAGAGATTGAAGAGTGTTGGGGATAAAGGCATCTTGACATCTTTGAAACCCCCCAAAATATAAATGATAACATTTTCTCTGCGTATAGTGTGCTTTGTAGTTTTTTTTAAAATGTTATTGTTACCTTTATGAATTAATAAGATATGTGTACATGAAAAATGAATGGAATAAATTGGGGGCGGGGCTAGGGCGGGATTGGGGCGAGGCTAGGGCAGGATTGGGGGTGGGACTGACAATAGTTGTCCCCTTTTGATGAAAAAAATAAATGGTCGCGTTAGGTATGCTAGAATTGCCACTCCAAGGATCATAAAATTATCATCCATATAAGGAATTGTGGCGTGGGTATCTTTCATTGATCCAAAACCTTCACTTTTTTATGTGACCTACTTTGTCACTAATAAGTAAATTAGGTGAATTTTACTACTCATTCGATTAAATTATTTATAAAAAAAATTTAGTTATTTTAGTTATTTTCTTATCACTTTTTATCTAATGTGCAAAATAGCATTTTTTAAAAATTGTGCAAATAGCATTTCACATGTGCAAATATTGCATTATATAGCTGTGCAAAATAAGCAATATAAGTTATGTGCAACCTATAAGTAACATCAATAAAGGCTACAATTCAGCACTTATCTTTCAACTTGATGTTAGATTGTCATGCAGCAACACAAAGTATTCTCGCTGCTAGCCCCGTGTATCAAATCCTACGGGAACCCGTTTCGCCGCTGTGAAGCGGCTTCTTCAGGGTTATTATTTTACGGGATTTAACACTAGCTTTCAAGATGTGACTACACGGCTATATAATGCAATATTTGCACATGTGAAATGTTATTTGCACAATTTTCAAAAAATGCTATTTTGCACATTAGATAAGAAGTGATAAGAAAATAACAAAAATAACTACAATTTTTTTATAAATAATTTAATCGAATGAGTAGTAAAATTCACCTAATTTACTTATTAGTGACAAAGTAGGTCACATAAAAAAGTGAAAGTTTTGGATCAATGAAAGATACCCACGCCACAATTCCTTATATGGATGATAATTTTATGATCCTTGGAGTGGCAATTCTGAGATTCTTTCCTTCATCTTTTGTCTTTATCTGAATCATCTATTTAGATGGTTCTTTTTCTCAGTTGATTAACCTTTTTGTGGATCTGGTTATTTGTGGTTAATCTTTCTTACTTTTTCGTGTCACGTTAGGTATGCTCCCATTTTACTAAAGTTCGTATGTTTGAAATCTAGGACTCTGAGTTTTGTGTGGCCGCTCTTCACTTTAGGTGTTATATCAAACCAAACCATTTGATGATCGCTATTTCCCAAGTGGGTACTGTGACCTGTCAGACTCTTTGCCTGATGAGTTCCCAACTAGATTCTGGTCTCTGTGTGAAGGCGTGTGTTCAAATCACACTTCTGACACCAATTCTGTGGCCACCGAGCCCTGGACTGGCGAATAGCGCCCCGGGTGGACCACAGCTAAATTGCGCTGGCGTGCTGTTCAAACCGAAGACAGTCCCCACAGGCCAAATATCAGATAAATCAGTCAAGAGGAAACCAGGTAATTAGTCAAATTATATCCAGGATCTAGTTGGGAACATGTCAGGCACAGTGTCTGACTGGTCACAGTACCCACTCGAACATTAGAGAATCTCTCCCCATTTATGAGGACCAGATCTAGTATTGCTTTTTCCCTCGTGGGCTGTCACCATTAGTCTGAGCAGAGCCTCTTGAAAGGCATCCACAATCTCCCTACTTCTTTCCAATTTCGCAGATGGAATGTTCCAGTCTGCATCTGGCAGATTGAAGTCACCCAACAGCAGCACCTCCTCTTTCTTTCTGAACTTTTGGATATCCACAATCAGATCTTTATCAATTTGCTGCATTTGAGTCAGAGATCTGTAGACTACACTCACGTAGATAGAAGTTTCATCTTCTATTTTCAAAGTGATCCATATAGCTAAACATAGTAACATAGTAACATAGTAACATAGTAACATAGTAGATGACGGCAGATAAAGACCCGAATGGTCCATCCAGTCTGCCCAACCTGATTCAATTTAAATTTTTTTTTTTTTTTTCCTTCTTAGCTATTTCTGGGCGAGAATCCAAAGCTCTACCCGGTACTGTGCCTGAGTTCCAACTGCCAAAATCTCCGTCAAGACCCACTCCAGCCCATCTACACCCTCCCAGCCATTGAAGCCCTCCCCAGCCCATCCTCCACCAAACGGCCATACACAGACACAGACCGTGCAAGTCTGCCCAGTTACTGGCCTAGTTCAATATTTAATATTATTTTCTGATTCTAAATCCTCTGTGTTCATCCCACGCTTCTTTGAACTCAGTCACAGTTTTACTCTCCACCACCTCTCTCGGGAGCGCATTCCAGGCATCCACCACCCTCTCCGTAAAGTAGAATTTCCTAACATTGCCCCTGAATCTACCACCCCTCAACCTCAAATTATGTCCTCTGGTTTTACCATTTTCCTTTCTCTGGAAAAGATTTTGTTCTACGTTAATACCCTTTAAGTATTTGAACGTCTGAATCATATCTCCCCTGTCTCTCCTTTCCTCTAGGGTATACATATTCAGGTCTTCCAGTCTCTCCTCATACGTCTTCTGGCGCAAGCCTCCTATCATTTTCGTCGCCCTCCTCTGGACCGCCTCAAGTCTTCTTACGTCTTTCGCCAGATACGGTCTCCAAAACTGAACACAATACTCCAAGTGGGGCCTCACCAATGACCTGTACAGGGGCATCAACACCTTCTTCCTTCTACTGACTACGCCTCTCTTTATACAGCCCAGAATCCTTCTGGCAGCAGCCACTGCCTTATCACACTGTTTTTTCACCTTTAGATCTTCGGACACTATCACCCCAAGGTCCCTCTCTCCGTCCGTGCATATCAGCTTCTCTCCTCCCAGCATATACGGTTCCTTCCTATTATTAATCCCCAAATGCATTACTCTGCATTTCTTTGCATTGAATTTTAGTTGCCAGGCATTAGACCATTCCTCTAACTTTTGCAGATCCTTTTTCATATTTTCCACTCCCTCTTCGGTGTCTACTCTGTTACAAATCTTGGTATCATCTGCAAAAAGGCACACTTTTCCTTCTAGCCCTTCAGCAATGTCACTTACATACATATTGAACAGGATTGGCCCCAGCACCGAACCCTGAGGGACTCCACTAGTCACCTTTCCTTCCTTCGAGCGACTTCCATTAACCACCACCCTCTGGCGTCTGTCCGATAGCCAGTTTCTGACCCAGTTCACCACTTTGGGTCCTAACTTCAGCCCTTCAAGTTTGTTCAACAGCCTCCTATGAGGAACTGTATCAAAGGCTTTGCTGAAATCCAAGTAAATTACATCTAGCATATGTCCTTGATCCAGCTCTCTGGTCACCCAATCAAAAAATTCAATCAGGTTAGTTTGGCACGATTTACCTTTTGTAAAGCCATGTTGCCTCGGATCCTGTAACCCATTAGATTCAAGGAAATACACTATCCTTTCTTTCAGCAACACTTCCATTATTTTTCCAACAACTGAAGTGAGGCTCACCGGCCTGTAGTTTCCTGCTTCATCCCTGTGACCACTTTTATGAATAGGGACCACATCCGCTCTCCTCCAATCCCCAGGAATCACTCCCGTCTCCAGAGATTTGTTGAACAAGTCTTTAATAGGACTCGCCAGAACCTCTCTGAGTTCCCTTAGTATCCTGGGATGGATCCCGTCTGGTCCCATCGCTTTGTCCACCTTCAGTTTTTCAAGTTGCTCATAAACACCCTCCTCCGTGAACGGCGCAGAATCTACTCCATTTTCTCATGTAACTTTGCCGGACAATCTCGGTCCTTCTCCAGGATTTTCTTCTGTGAACACAGAACAGAAGTATTTGTTTAGCACATTTGCTTTCTCCTCATCACTCTCCACATATTTGTTCCCAGCATCTTTTAGCCTAGCAATTCCATTTTTTATCTTCCTCCTTTCACTAATATATCTGAAAAAATTTTTATCTCCCTTTTTTACATTTTTAGCCATTTGTTCTTCCGCCTGTGCCTTCGCTAAACGTATCTCTCTCTTGGCTTCTTTCAGTTTCACCCTGTAGTCCTTTCTGCTCTCCTCTTCTTGGGTTTTTTTATATTTCATGAACGCCAACTCTTTCGCCTTTATTTTCTCAGCCACTAGTTTGGAGAACCATATCGGCTTCCTTTTTCTCTTGTTTTTATTGATTTTCTTCACATAAAGGTCCGTAGCCATTTTTATCGCTCCTTTCAGCTTAGACCACTGTCTTTCCACTTCTCTTATGTCCTCCCATCCTAACAGCTCTTTCTTCAGGTACTTTCCCATTGCATTAAAGTCCGTACGTTTGAAATCTAGGACTTTAAGTATCGTGCGGCCGCTCTCCACTTTAGCCGTTATATCAAACCAAACCGTTTGATGATCGCTTCTTCCTCTCCCCAGGTCCCCTGCATTTCAGTCACTTGGCTATCGATCTTTACATAGAGAGCTACCCTTCTACCTCTTTGACCATCTCTGTCATTCCTAAAAAGATTATATCCCGGTATGTTTGCATCCCATCCATGGGAGTCACTGAACCATGTCTCTGTGATAGCAACAATATCCACACCAGGGCTTGCAGATCATGAGCTTTGTTTTTTAGATTGCAAGCATTTGTGGTCATTGCTTTCCAACTATCTTTCAGTGATAAACTTGTTTTTCGTATAGGTTTATGTTTAGTTTCACTTTCTGTTACATTGCAAAGAAGTGAGTTGCTAATATTGTTTACGTTGCTATCTTTACTACCACTACTGGGAGTGGCCTCCATAATTGTATTTCATACATACGCCACCCCCACCTGTTTCTTTTCTTTTTTCACTTAAAGTTCACTTTCTCAGTGGCATCAGTGCCTTGAGACCTCTTCCAGGTGGTCTCCTATCAGAGGAAAGGACGCAGTCCCACGGTGCGGGACTGCTGCTTCACAGAGAAGAAACTCTGGTGGATCTGTGGAGCCAACCTGCTGTTCCACCCTTACTAAACTCGGGGCCCTTTCCCCCAGGAGTTTTCTTGCCCAGTGACTTTGTCATAAGGTTTAAGTGCAGGCTGTATGTGTTTGAAGTGAAACCCACCCGGGTTTCAAGGCGTAGGCTGCTTTTCAACACCCTGCCCACATAGCGAGGGTCCGTGGGAACGGAGATCATAGTCGGTGTCCAGCCGACTGGCAGTCTGAAGATCTTCAACTCTGATCATTTGGAGAAGTTTCTGTGACTGAAAATCCTTTTACTCCACTCAGCTGATCTTGTCCTCGAGACCTTAACAAATACCTTCCTCAAATTTCAAAGACTACTGATCATTGGGGATATCAGTCTCTACCTAGATGACATCACCAACAAGGATACGGTCGAATTTATTAGCTTCCTCACCTCCCTTGGCTTCCCCCCTGCTCCATCCCCAACCCATGAAAAGGGGCACACACTAGACCTCATTAGTTTCCTCGATCTTACCGCTTACAAAACTTCAGCCGATGACATCCGCTGGGATCGTGTCCCCTGGTCCGACCACTTCTTAGGGGCTTTTTGTCTCCCCATCTTCATGTCGCACCTTGGGGCTCCACCCCACAGTTCCAATTCCATTACCTATCGCAAGAAAATCACGAGCGATCTGTTCTGGTCTAAATTTCTCAACCTATTCTCCGCTCCTAAGCCTGCAGTCTCAGAAGCTAATTGGCATAATTGGGTTGCTCTCTCCGAGTCCACCTTCCACTCCCTCGCCCCTCTCTCCACTAAATCCATCTCCTACCCCCGCAAGGCCCCTCGGTACCTCCCGTACCACAGAGAACTAAAGCAAAAATGTCGAGCCCAGGAGCGCATATGGAAAAAATCTAAATCCCCATAGATAGACAGTCCTGGAGAGTCAATATTAAGCTGTACAATACAGTGCTAAAAAAAGCTAGGAAGAACTTCTACGGCGACAAAATCTCCAGATCCAACAACCAGAGCAGTATACTATTCAATATCTGGCGCTCCTTAACCTCCAAAAAAGACCCCACCTCGCTCCCCTCCTCTCCCTCAGCCGATGATCTGACAAGATTCTTCAACGAAAAGGTCTCTACCCTGAGATGTTCCTTCCCACCTTTGGTCTCCTACAACTCCCTGATACCCACCGACCCCAATCTTACCCAAACGGTCTCCAACCCCATCCCAGTCGACAGATCCTGGACTACCTTTGAACACGTATCTGAATCCCTGGTTCTCAAACTCTGCCTCAAACTGAAATCCTGCAACTGTTCCTTGGACCCATTCCCCTCCTACCTATATGAGAAAATTCCCGCATTGGCCATCTCTGCTATTACCAAACTCATAAACTCTGCCCTACATTCGGGCCTTTTTTCCCCAGAAATGGGTCATATTGCCTTGACCCCACTATTGAAAAAAATTGACCTAGACCCCTCCACACCATCCAGCTATCGCCCAATAGCAAATATCCCTCTCTTAACCAAGATGCTAGAATCTATCATATCTACCCAACTCTCATCATACTTAAAGAGATTCTCTATTCTTCTTCCTTACCAATACGGCTTTCGTCCCAACTTCAGCACCGAATCCCTACTGACCTCCTTGATCTCAAAGGTTCAACAACTCCATTCTCGTAATAAGTTTGCTGTCCTCCTACAATTCGACCTTTCCGCCGCTTTCGACATTGGCAACCACGATATTCTCATTTACCAACTCTCTGAGATAGGCATTAACTCCACAGTCTTAGACTGGTTCTCAAAATTCCTACGTTCTCGTTCTTACGCTGTCAACATGAATGGCACCTCATCCTCCCCCTGGAAGCCGATATGTGGAGTCCCGCAAGGTTCACCTCTATCCCCCATCCTCTTCAACATTTATATGATCTCCCTAAAACTCCTCCACCTATCCCCCTTGAAACAATTTACACTTACGCTGACGACATCCTCGTCCTCATCGAGATTGATTCGAACCTCACCAACCTTCCTGAAAACATAGCCTCCTGTATAATGAACCTCCAATCCTGGGCCCGCACCGTTCATATGAAACTAAACGAGTCCAAAACAAGACTCCTTTGGCTTGGTCCAAAACTTGACCAACTACCCCACTCCATCTCTCTGCCCTCTGGCTCCTCTCTACAGCTTGAGTTCTCAAGCAATATTCTGGGCATCATAATTGATTCTTCACTGTCCTTCAACGACCATCTCAATTCCTTGGTAAAAAAATACTTCTTTAACCTTCATATGCTGAGGAAAGTCAGATCCTGTTTCCATCAAAATCATTTTACCGTCCTTGTCCAATCCATCATCCTCTCCAGATTAGACTATTGCAACTCTATCTACTTAAGCCTAACTAAGAAAAACCTTCACAGACTCCAGCGGATCCAAAATGCCGCGGTCAAGCTGATTTTCGCAAAAAGTAAATTTGACCATGTCGCCCTGCTTCTTTCCAAGCTTCACTGGTTACCGATAATTGCCAGAGTCCACTTCAAATGCGCCTGTCTAGCTTTCAAAATCCTACATGGAATACTCCCCCCATGTATCCCTCTTTCTTGGAACTCCTCTAACTCTAATTCCACCAGATCCACCAACAAATTAAAACTATCCTTCCCCTCATTAAGAGGCATTTCCCATAAAGGAAAACTAGGGACATCCTTTCCCTTCAGAATCACTGAGCTCTGGAACAACCTTTCCTCCCCTCTTCGGTACCTGAGCTCTCTCCAACTTTTCCGCAAACATCTGAAGATCTGGCTATTCTCAAAAATCTGATACTTACTCCATCCCCGATATTCTAAGCCCTCTAAATTTCTTCATACCTGGACCTCTAACCCTTCATTGTAGTTCCTTTCTATCCCATCCGCTGTAAACCTCTAGCTTTCATTGTAGTTCCTTTCTATCCCTTCTCCTGTAAACCGTGCGGAGCTCTACAAATGTGGAGATGATGCGGTATACAAACCTAAGATTTAGTTTAGTTTAGTTTTAAAACTGCTGATAAGCATGGCACTGTAGAACTGTAAGTAACCCTGGAGAGGGTGCAGAGGAGAGCCACGAAGCTAGTAAAAGGTATGGAGAATCTGAGCTACAAGGAGTGGCTCGGAAAACTGGGATTGTTCACCCTCGAAAAGAGAAGACTGCAAGAGGATATGATAGAGACTTTTAAAATACTAAAAGGATTCGATAAAATAGAGCAAGAAGCATCATTATTCACGTTGTCAAATGTGACTTGGACAAGAGGACATGGACTGAAACTGAGGGGCGACAGGCCCAGGACAAATGTCAGGAAGTTCTGTTTCACACAGCAAGTGGTGGACGCTTGGAATGCTCTCCCAGAGGAGGTTGTGGCGGAGACCACCATTCGGAGATTCAAGGGCAAGTTGGATGCACACCTTCTTGAGAATCACATTGAGGGATACGGGTAAACAAGGTATTCATCAGGAACACCTAACCTAGCCTCCGCGTGCGCGGATCGCCGGTCTAGATGGACCTATGGTCTGATACGGTGAAGGCATTTATTTTGTTCTTATGTTCTTATTTCCTATGGGCATTTCAGGAATGGTTTGCTGAATGCTTAAAAAAACCCATTCTTCATAGTTTCTGAGGGTAGGGTTCAGGTCCCCCGCCTCCCCAGACTCCAAATCACTATTTTTTATCTTCAGGTTTGATTTATTTTTGCCATTTTTGGCATGAATTTGCTGGTGGAGACTGAACTCTGAGGACTTTCTTAAGAGCTCAGACTCCACAGGTGATCCTTGAGGGGAGGAATGATGGCCTTAGTGCCTAACCCTCAATAAGCCTGGTTCTAAGAGAGAGGTTGTAGAGGCTCAGCAACCTGTGAACTACTGTGTGGGAAAGGTAAACTTGGGTTTCAGTAGGTTATATCATTGTAGGTCTCTTTTTTAGCTCGGCAAAATCTGTTAGGGAATACTTTAGCCCAGGGGTGCCCAAATGGTCAATTGCGATTGACCAGTAAATTGCAAAGGCAACGCGAGTCAATTGGCCTGGCCTAGAACTTCCTCTGCAACGTCAGAATTGATGTCGGAGATGAAGGCTTGTGGGTCCGGTGCTTGTACGCGCCAGGGAAGCTCGGAGAAAGCAGGGAGAAATCGGCGTGGTGTCTTGGGGGGAAGACAGGGGGAGAAAGAATCGGAGAAGTGGAGAAATCAGTGTGATGGCTTGGGGGGCAGGGGGAGAGAGAAAGAAAGGCAGGCAAGGGGAGAAAGAAAGACAGAAATAAAGAGGGGCGGGGAGAGAGAAAGACAAAAATAAAGAGGGGGGTAGGGGGAGAGAGAAAGAAAAGGGGAGGGGGCAGAAAGAAAGAAATATTGGATTTACAGAAAAAGAAAGTGCAACCAGAGACTCATGAAATCTCCAGACAAAAAGGTAGGAAAAATGATTTTATTTTCAATTTAGTGTCTATATTTTGCATTATGGCCCCCTTTTACTAAACCGCGATATTGTTTTTTAGCGCAGGAAGCCTAGGAGTGTCAGGAGCTGCGAGGGGCATTCAGCGCAGCTCCATGCACTAAAAACTGCTATAGCGGTTTAGTAAAAGGGGAGGGGGTATATTTGTCTATGTTTGTATAATTGTTACTGAGGTGACATTGCATATTTTAAAGTCATCTGCCTTGACCTCTGAAAAAAAACCCCCGAATACAAATGATAAGAATTGCCTCTGCTGGGTCAGAGCAGTGGTCCATCGTGCCCAGCAGTCTGCTCACGTGGCGGTCCTTAGGTCAAAGACCAGTGCTCTAAATGAGTCTAGCCTCACCTGCATACGTTCTAGTTTAGCAGGAACTTGTCCAACTTTGTCTTGAATCCCTGGAGGGTGTTTTCCCCTATAACAGACTCCAGAAGAGCGTTCCAGTTTTCTACCACTTTCTGGGTGAAGAAGAACTTCCTTACGTTTGTACAGAATCTATCCCCTTTCAACTTTAGAGAGTGCCCTCTCGTTCTCCCTACCTGGGAGAGGGTGAACAACCTGTTTTTATCTACTAAGTCTATTCCCTTCAGTATCTTTAATGTTTCGATCATGTCCCCTCTCATTCTCCTCTTTTCAAGGGAGAAGAGGCCCAGTTTCTCTAATCTCTCACTGTATGGCAACTCCTTCAGCTCCTTAACCATTTTAGTCGCTCTTTGGACCCTTTCAAGTAGTACCGTGTCCTCCTTCATGTACGGCGATCAGTTCTGCACGCAGTACTCCAGGTGAGGGCATACCATGGCCCAGTATATTGGCATGATAACCTCCAATCTGTTTGTGAACCCTTTTTTTATCATTCCTAGTATTCTGTTTGCCCTTTTCACTGCCACTGCGTATTGCATGGACGGCTTCATCTACTTGTCAATCAGAACTCCCAAGTCTTTTTCCTGGGAGGTCTCTGGACATCTTGTATTCGTGCATGAGATTTTTGTTACCGACATGCATCACTTTACACTTATCCACGTTGAACCTCATCTGCCATGTCAATGCCCATTCCTCGAGCCTGATTATGTCACGTTGCAGATCATCACAATCCCCCTGTGTCTTCACTACTCTGAATAACTTTGTATCGTCCTCAAATTTAATCACCTCACTCGTACCAATGTCCAGATCATTTATAAAGATGTTGAAGAGCATGGGTCCAAGCACTGAGCCTTGTGACACCCCACTGGTGATGCACTTCCAGTCTGAGTATTGCCCATTTACCCCCACTCTCTGTTTCCTATGCTCTAGCCAGTTTTTAATCCACGTGAGTATTTCACCCTCGATTCCATGGCTTGCAATTTTCCAAAGTAGTCAATCATGTGGAACCTTGTTGAACGCCTTTTGAAAATCCAGATATACAATGTCGACCGGGTCGCCCTTGTCTATCTGCCTGTTTATTTATTTATTCAATTTTATTCAATTTTGTATACCGTTCTCCCAGGGGAGCTCAGAACGATTTACATGAATTTATTCAGGTACTCAAGCAGTTTTCCCTGTCTGTCCCGGCGGGCTCACAATCTATCTAACGTACCTGGGGCAATGGGGGGATTGAGTGACTTGCCCAGGGTCACAAGGAGCAGCGTGGGTTTGAACCCACAACCTCAGGGTGCTGAGGTCGGAGCTTTAACCACTGCGCCACACCCTCCCCTTTTACTCCCTTGCAGAAGTGCAGCAAGTTTGTCAAACAAGATCTGCCTTTGCTGAAACCGTGCTGGCTGGTCCTCATCAGACCGTGTCCGTCAAGGTGATCAATGAAGCGGTCCTTTATCAGCGCCTCTACCATCTTTCCCGGAACCGAGGTCAGACTCACTGGTCTGTAGTTTCCCGGATCGCCCCTCGAACCGTTTTTTAAGATCGGCATAACATTCGCCACCTTCCAATCTACCGGAATCATTCCCGATTTGATTGACAGATTAGCTATTAGTTGAAGCAGTTCAACTATAGTCCTTTTCAGTTCCTTGATGACCCTTGGATGGATGCCATCTGGTCCTGGGGATTTATCGCTCTTAAGCCTATCAGTCTGCCTGCATACCTCTTCTAGACTGACCGTCATCCCTGTCAGTTTCCCATCTTTGTTTCCAGACAGCTCTCCATCCTATCTTCTCTCAATGTGGACGCATTAAGTAGGTTTTTTTGCATCTCCCCACAACCACAAACTATTCCACTTTTACTCCAGGCTGTATTCTCATCACCTGAAGCGGACCCTTTCCTACTGTATTGGATGCACAAGTTTCTCTGTGCTTTTCTGTCCATTCTTCTTGTTCTCAAGAAGCTTGTCAAGCTCAAACAGCAGTCTGCCATCATTAGTCACATAGCTGCTCTTTGACCTAGAGAACTATGCTTTTACCTTCTACTTCAGCTCAATATCAGGGAGCCAATTTATCTTCCAATTTTTCCATCTTTTCTCATGCAGAGTCGCAGTTCTCTTCTGCACCCCAGCCTTCAGTCTTTATTCCTGACAGCTTGGTATCTCTTGAGCTGTCTTCAGCTGAACTACAATTTTCTCAGCCTGTCGGAGACATCATAGAAACAGACGGCAGATAAGGGCCACCGCAATAACCCTCCCCTATCTTTCCCTGTGAAGAGATCCCACTGACGATCCCATTTTGTCTTAAAATCAGGCACGCTGCTGGCCTCAATTACCTGTAGCAGAAGATTATTCCAGCGATCAACCACCCTTTCGGTGAAGAAGTATTTCCTGGTGTCACCGTGTAGTTTCCCGCCCCTGATTTTCCACAGATGCCCTCTTGTTGCCGTGGGGTCCTTGAAAAAGAAGATATCCTCTTCCACCTCAATACGACCCGTGAGATATTTGAACGTCTCGATCATGTCACCCCTTTCTCTGCGTTCCTCAAGTGAGTACAGCTGCAATTTATTCAGCCGTTCCTCATACGGGAGATCCTTGAGTCCCGAGACAATCCGGGTGGCCATTCGCTGAACCGACTCAAGTCTCAGCACATCTTTGCGGTAATGCGGCCTCCAGAATTGTACACAATATTCTAGATGGGGTCTCACCATGGATCTATACAAAGGCATAATGACATAGAAACATAGAAAAAAGCAGCAGAAAAGGGCTATAGCCCACCAAGTCTGCCCATTCCAAGTATCCCCTCCCCTGAATTTACTCCCTTAAAGATCCCACGTGAGTATCCCATTTTCTCTTAAAATCCGTCACGCTGCTGGCCTTTATCACCTGGAGTGGGAGTCTGTTCCAATGATCCACTACTCTTTCGGTGAAGAAGTACTTCCTGGAGTCGCCATGAAACTTCCCTCCCCTGATTTTCAGCGGATGCCCTCTGGTGGTCGAGGGTCTCATGAGCCAGAAGATATCATCTTCTGACTCGATGTGTCCCGTGATGTACTTATATGTTTCAATCATATCTCCCCGTTCTCTTCTTTCCTCAAGTGAGTACAGCCGCAATTTTTTAAATCTTTCTTCATACGTGAGATCCTTGAGCCCCAAGACCATCCTGGTGGCTGTTCGCTGAACCGACTCGATCCTCAGCACGTCCTTTCGGTAGTGTGGTCTCCAAAACTGAACACAGTACTCCAAGTGAGGCCTCACCATGGCTCTGTACAACGGCATCATAACTTCAGGTCTCCTGCTGACGAAACCTCTGCGGATACACCCCATCATTTGTCTTGCCCTGGAGGAAGCCTTCTCCACTTGATTGGCAACCTTCATGTCCTCACTAATGATCACCCCTAGGTCGCGTTCCGCCGTGGTCCTAACCAAGGTCTCACCATTTAGTACATAAGTTCTACGCGGGTTTCTCTTACCCAGGTGCATTATCTTGCATTTTTTAGCATTGAAGCCTAGCTGCCAAGTAGTTGACCATTGTTCCAGCAACAGTAGGTCGTGTGTCATATTATCAGGTAATAAGCTTTTGCCTACTATGTTGCAAAGTTTGGCGTCTTCGGGCTTATGGCTGACGAAACTCCTACATATACAACCTATGATTTGTCTTGACTTAGATGAAGCTTTCTCCACTTGCTTGGCAGTCTTCATGTCCTCACTGATGATCACCCCTAAGTCACGTTCTGCTACAGTCCTCGCTAGGATCTCACCATTAAGGGTGTAAGTCTTGCATGGATTTTGGCTGCCAAGGTGCATTTTTTGGTATTGAAACTTAGTTGCCAGGACCTGGACCAGCGCACCAGTAGGAGTAGGTCAAGCAACATATCGACAGGCACTGTTTTTTTGTCTGTTGTGTTTTTGCCTACTACATTGCATAGTTTTGCGTTATCGGCGAATAGCGTTATTTTACCTTGAAGCCCCTCGGCCAAGTCCCTTATGAAGATGTTGAAAAGGATTGGGCCCAAGACCGAGCCCTGCGGCACTCCACTGATCACTTCCTTCGTTTCGGAGGGGGTGCCGTTCACCACCACCCTGTGAAACCTACCTCCAAGCCAGTCCCCAATCCATGCTGTCAATGTGTCTCCCAATCCTATAGAGCTCATCTTGCTCAACAGCCTGCGGTGTGGTATGCTATCGAATGCTTTGCTGAAGTCCAAGTATACGATGTCCAGGGACTCCCCAACATCCAGCTTCCCCATCACCCAGTCAAAGAAGCTGATTAGGTTGGATTGGCAGGACCTCCTCTTGGTAAATCCGTGTTGACGGGTATCTCGTAGATTCTCCTTGTTCAGTATCGTATCCAATTGGCGTTTGATTAGAGTTTCCATTAGCTTGCTCACTATTGATGTGAGACTCACCGGTCTGTAGTTTGCAGCCTCCGTCCTGCATCCTTTTTTGTGGTGTGGAATGACGTTAGCCGTTTTCCAGTCCAACGGGACTCTACCTGTACTAAGGGAGAGATTGAAGAGCGCAGATTGTGGTTCCGCCAAGACATCACTAAGCTCCCTGAGTCCCTGGGGTGTAGGTTATCTGGCCCCATTGCTTTGTTAACCTTGAGATTAGACAGCTCACAGTGGACAGTGCTGGACGTAAACTCGAAATTACGAAATTGGTCCACCGGGCTTTCCCTTGTCTGCAGCTGAGGGCCGGATCCCGGCACCTCACGGGTGAAGACTGAGCAGAAGTATTTATTTAAAAGTTTAGCTTTTTCGGAGTCCGATTCTGCATAGTTCCCATCTGGTTTCCTAAGGCGTACTATCCCGCCTGTGTTTCTGTTTCTGTCGCTAATATATCTGAAGAATCAGCTACACAACAGTGTTATTTTCTACCTGGGGTACACTTCATTACCAGGATTCGCAATCCACATACGTTGTCTTTGTGTTTAAAGTTCACAAACCATTCAGTGTGACATGAGTGCAATATTGAGAAATCACTTTAGAAATTGTTACAATTGGGTGCCACTGCCCTATTATGAAGAATTTTCAAGCATATCTTGATATCTTACGTGTACGTATTGGATCTTTTGACCTCCAAAAGGAGGTTTTCTTTGACATGGTACAAGTGTTGAGACAATCCGAGAGTTTCAAGTTCATATAACTGAGGCTTACTGCAGGAGAAGGATGGGGATTTTATGGCACAAGTTTCCTGATTCTCTCAAGCCCACATCCCCACAAATAAAGGAGATTCAGATCTATCACAGCCCTGAATATTGCTCTCTAACAAATGCATTTTAATTGTGTAAAGCAAATATTCCTGTTTCTGTGAATTCAGAGAGAGCCATACAAACATCATCCATTTTTCTGGTTATCATGAGTGTTGATCCTCAATAACATACTCTAGTAGTTGGAGAACAAGATCAGTGCTGTTCAGACTTTTACGCTCTGTGCTCTGATTGTGGATGGAGAGATATGGTAGGGCTAGAGTAGGACTTTGATGACAACTTCAGTGGTTGGAGAATGAGGTTAAAGCTAGGACAAATCGAGATCAAGTCTGTGTATGTAGTATTGCATCATAACTTATGCTACAAGTTTATCTTGTTGGACAGATAGAATGGACCGCATAGGTCCTTTATGTGCCGTCACCTACTATGTTCTGTCCATTCTTTGCATAGGAAGGGCCCTTTATATAGACATATAGAGCACCAATGAAAAGACTTATAAAGGATAATTTCCTTGGGTATGATTCTTAGCCTGCAAAAAATATCACCTAAAATCAGCTATGTTGTAGATAGTGATATGATAGATAACTGTCACCATAATAGCAGCAGTAAAGGATTTAAAACATAAGGGAGGAAATAAAGTTTTAATGAATAAATAGGGAAATGGAGGGGAGGTGATAAAAGATGGGTTTGTAGTGAAACAGAATTGTCTGTACTAATGAGATGAAGGACTAAATGATTAACATTTGCATATGATTGCTGGCTCTCCTAAGGTTTTAGTTTGAATATGGTATCATTGTAGTCTTTGTAATACCTCTTTGGGACCCTTCTGATTTTTTTCAGTCAACGCCAAAGCCTTGCTCTGTACAGGTGACTTCTCCAGCTCCACCCTCCCCTCCTCCACCACCTGTGCCTACCACGGGCCGAAAAAATAAAGCTGCCATGTGTAAACCACTGATGCAGAACCGGGGAATTTCTTGCAAGGTGGAAATGAAGACCAAGGAATGTCAGACAGGTAAATTGTTAATATGCAGATTAGATATGGGGGCAGGAAGGAGGAGTTTGGAGGAACATTGAGATCAGTCAAGTTAAATACTGCTTTTGCTGGGATGGAGAGAGACTTTTCCCTATCAGCAGAAGTTGCTTCAGGGTGTATTTTTATGGTGGGGGGAGGGAGAACAGAGTATACCTAGTGAGAGAGATCATATCCCAAACGAGTGAGTGTGCAGTGAGGACAGAGAGGGATTTGTGCTGCAGGATTCTACTAGATGTTGCTTTTGTCTCCTGTGCTGATAGAAGAGGATTGGAAGCCTCAGGTGATTGTGCTGCCGGTTCCTGTGCCGATCTTCGTACCTGTGCCGATGCATTTATATTGTCAGAAAGTGCCAGTGCCTCTGTCCATGCCTGTTCCTGTAAGTGACAAAGCCTTGTTTTTATGCTTGTTGGAAAAGCAGGCGATATTTCTTTCTGGCAGTCTCTCCTGCCCCCATTACACATGTTCCCTGTACCTTTAGTAACTGCCCTATGCAGCTGAAGGCTTTGTGGATGGAGCGTGAGTGTCTGAGCTAGTCTGTCTTGTTGAATGACAGGTGCCTGTGCCAATGTTCCTGCCAACAACACTGGAGAGTGCTGATAAAATAGTGCAGACAATTGAAGAGCTGAAAGTGAAGATTCCTTCCAACCCTCTGGAGGCAGATATTCTGGCCATGGCAGAGATGATTGCAGAAGCTGAAGAACTGGACAAAGCATCTTCTGATCTGTGTGGTAAGGAAATGTCACTGCTGCCCTGTATAATAGAACCAATTAGAGCAATCCTTAACTTAGAGGTGGACTGACTTTGTCTATACAGAGCCATATTTGTGGCTTCATTTCTATAGCACCGCTAATCATACAAAGACATGTAAGAGACAGTCCCTGCTTATCAGAGCTCACAGTTTATCAATAAAGGACAAATAGGTTTCATTTATTACGGATATGATTAAAACAATATAAATACTGACCCAACTGATTAAGAGGTTAAGAGTTAAAAGCAGCCTGAAAAAGGTAGGTTATTGTTTGGAGAGGACTTGAAAAAAATTAGTTAAGATTCTGGGAGACTCTAAAGCTCAATGCCTACCTGAAAACAGGTCAAAAGTTCCCTTTAGATACTCTTACTTTTGATTCTGGTTTTGAGAAGCTAAGCAGTGGCAAGTCTAGTAACTCCTTCTTTCAAAGATCACATTTTCAGCAGTGACTGTCTTACTTTCAGGACATCAAAAATAATTCTTCCACAAGCCCTAGAGATTCTAATTTCTCATTCTCCCCACAACGATGGGGTCCAGGTCTGCTCCTTAGAGCATAGTTCTTCAACCGCAGGTCCGCGGACCAGTGTCAGTCTGCAGGAAATTTTTGCCGGTCCGTGCAGGGCCGGCAAGATTGACTCACTTCAACTTCCTGCCGGTCCGCGCAGGGCCGGCAAGATCAACATGTGAAGCGTGCGCTGGGAAGTAAGAAGAGCTGCTGGCAGGGGAGAAAACCACTATCAGAGTCTGGGAAGCTACTGGGCAGGGGAATAAAGGGACAGCTGCTACTGGAGAGGGAGAAGGAGAGATGCTTCTGGGAGGGGAGGAGGGAAAGGAATCTGGGAAGCTGCTGGGCAAGGAAAAAAAAGGGACAGCTGCTACTGGAGAGGGAGAAGGAGAGATGCTTCTGGGAGGGGAGGAGGGAAAGAAATCTGGGAAGCTGCTGGGCAAGGAAAAAAAGGGACAGCTGCTACTGGAGAGGGAGGAGAGATGCTGCTGGGAGGGGAGGGAAGAGAATTACTGCTGGACAGGAGGAGGAGGAGGGAAGGGAGAATGAAAAAAGGAAGGAAACAGCTGGCAGAGAGATTAGAGGAAGGGAAGGGGAGACACAGGCATGAGAAAGTAGAGAGATTGATGATAGGGAGGGGTCAGCAGAAAAATAAGCAGAGAGGGACAACGATGATAGATCTAGTGTAGGAGAGATAAAAATGAAGAGAGCAGTGAAGCCGGAATGAATCATGTAAAAAGGAGAGAGGGGGCACAAGCTGGATGAAAAGGGGAGAGGGGCACAGAAAGAAGACAGATACCATATGGAAGGGGGAGAGGACAGACAGTGGATGGAAGGGGCAGATGCTGGATTGAAGAGACAGAGAGGGCAGACGCTGGGAGGAAGAGAGTGAAAAGAAGATTGAAAGCAGAAACCAGAGACGACAAAAGGTAGAAAAAAAATAATTTTATTTCTATTTTGTGATTAGAATATATCAGATTTAAAATATATATCCTGCTAGAGCTGGTGTTAGACATAACTGGGGACTGCAAAGCCCAGGCAGTGCTTCTTTAGCTTCCAGCTGGCTTAGGGCGCTCTCTGACCAGGGGGCAGTTGCCCTAGTTGCACTCCCCTAAAACTATTCCTGTCATGTGTGACTGCAGTATTCTGTTAGCATGATATTTCTGTGTAGCATTCTGTAATAATTTGGCTTGTTCAATTTTCTTGATAGTAGAGGGGATATATGTGAAGGGGAGGGGAGACAGGGGTTTTGTTGATCCTGCTCTGAATTATTTGTATTTATAAAATGACAATTGTACAGAATATTGTTTCTTTTTATACTTTAATAAAATACATTCAATATAAAATCATAACTGAGGCTTGTGTGGATGGGATCAGATGATTTGTGGGGACCGATTCGCAGAGATGGGACGGAAACAGGGTTTTTAAATTTTAGTCCTAGTAGTTTGCCGGTCCACAAAATAATTCTTTTTTTTCTGCCAGTCCACGGGTGTAAAAAGGTTGAAGAACACTGCCTTAGAGGAAGTCACTGGGGTATGTCTGATGAGATTTTATGAGGAGTTCATCAGGATCACATCAGACCAGTGGATCTTAGAGATCATATGATAGAAGTACAAGCCAAAGTTATTTCTATAATGCTCCCAGACACACAAAACTCTGTACTGGTCCAGGAACCAAGAGAAGGAGCCATTTTATATTTGGTCCTTAGTGGAATGCAAGGCAAAGTACAGAATTTATCTGTGTTGGGTCCGCTGGGAATCGGTGCTCATAATGTGATCAAATTTGAGCTGATACTGGAAGTGACGTCACAAAAGAAATCTACTGTAGAGGCATTTAATTTTTGAGAGGGTGACTATGATCAAATGAGGAAAATGGTTAAAAAGAAACTAAAAGTATCATTTGCAAAGGTTAGGACTAAACTAGGCGTGGATGTTATTTAAAAATACCATCGTGGAAGACCAGATCAAATGTATTCCATGTATCAGCAAAAGTGGAAAGACGAGGAAATGAGAGCCAGCATGGTTAAAAGGTGAAGTGAAAGAGGCTATTAGAGCCAAGAAAACATTCTTTAAAGCAGTGTTCATTAACCTTTTGACACCTATGGACCAGCGGAAATAAAATAATTATTATGTGTACCAGCAGTTGAAGAACACTGGGCTAAGTCATGCCCATCTCCACCCAATCTCCACCCCAGACCCCGCCTCCATAATAGTACTAATTGTAACACAATTTTTTCCATTCATTTTTCATATATACACACACACACACAAACAATATAATCGTATTAACAACACATAATGGTTAACCACAAAATTAAAATACATAAAGCACACTGTATGCTTTTCAACATTCATTCCTACCAGAAAACAGAAAACCCCATGCAAATGCAGGACCAAAAACTAAAAGTACTAATATTTACAAACAAACCCTAAGATGCAAGACTCTGCATACAGTACAACCCCAGAGGAAAAGAAACAAATGCATTTCTTCCTGAACAGACAACAGATGTAAACTAATCACTAAATTAAAAAATAAAATCATTCCCCCTACCGTTGTTGTCTCCCTCCCTCCATGCTGTGCCTTGCCTTCTGGCTTGCCCCCCGGTGTTATCTTCGGGCCGGTCCACAGTGCGATCAACGTGGCGTCTTCGAGCTGGCTCCCTGAGTGCTGCATTGCGACGTCAGAGAGAAGGCTTCCAGTTCAGGTGCAGGACGCGTGTAGGAGTCTTTTCCCACAGCTTTGTGTACTGTAGCACTCTGGGAGCCGGCCTGATCGTACCATGGAATGGCGGCTAAAGAACACTGTCTTCGGACCTGTGGACCGGTAGAAAATTTCTGCGGACTGGCACCAGACCGACGGTTGAAGAACACTGCTTTAAAGAATGGAAAAAGGATCCGAATGAAGAAAATAAGAAGAGACATAAGCATTGGCAAGTTAGATTCAAAGCATTGATAAAGAAATCTAAGAAAGAATATGAAGAGAAAATTGCAAAAGAGGCAAAAACTCATAACAGTTTTTTTAGGTACATCAGAAGCAGAAAACCTATGAGGGAATCTGTGGGACCATTGGATGATCAAGGAGCAAAAAGGGGCGCTCAGGGATAATAAGGCCATAGCGGAGAGACTGAATGAATTCTTTGCATCGGTCTTTACGGAAGAAGATGTAAGAGAGATGTACCTGAATCGGAAATGGTTTTCAAGGTTGATGATGCGGAGGAACTGAAAGAAATCTTGGTGAATCTGGAACATGAACTAAGCCAAATCTGCACCACTACACCTGTCCCATGGTCAGACCACCACCTCATTGACTTCCAACTCCTAATTGAAAGTACCCCAGCCCTGCTGAAAGGCCCTATCTCACCCACCCAACGTCAAATCCCCAGCTCAGTCAACCCTACAGTCATGGCCGCAGGCATTCGCAATCTAAACAAATCCTGCACCCAACACCCACACTCCATCGACCTAGCAGCCACCACTTGGCACTCCAACATCCAGTCCCTCTATAACAGCCTCGCTCAAACAAAAACAACACGAATAACCACCAACAAAATACCTGCCCCCTGGTATACCAGTGACCTCCGATCCATAAAGAGATCACTGAGGAAAGCAGAAAGTACCTGGATCAAACATCTAAATTCAGAATCCAAAACTCACTGGGAAAACACAGCCACTACCTACAAAGCTGCCATCCTAAAAGCAAAGAAAGCCTACTACTCTTACATCCTACAGAAAGTCCCAGCTAGGTCCAAACAATTGTTCGCCCTTACAAACCAACTTTTCATCAACGCCCAAGGAAAAAAACAAAATAATCCAATTGAACTTGATAGTGAGGCTCTCTTGGATTTCTTCCAGTCCAAGGTACAAACCATCCACAATAATCTTGAAACCATCACCAGCACATACCCCCAACCTAACCCCAATACTCCATTCTCTACCACCCTATCCCAATTTCACATGGCCACCCATGCTGAAGTTCTTGAAACCCTGAGAGAACTCAAGCCTTCCGGCACCATTCTCGACCCCTGCCCATCCAGCCTCCTCCTATCCACAGAAGACGCCATGGCAGAATCTATCCTCCCCATCATTAACTCCTCCCTCTCCACAAGGACAGTACCACTCAGCTATTATCAAACCCACACTCAAGAAACCCACCCTCGACCCCAACGAACCCAGCAACTACTGACCAGTCTCCAACCTCCCATTTGTCTCCAAACTCCTGGAACGAATAATGCTCCGCCACTTACATCCTTTCATAGAAGAACAAGCGGCCCTGTCTCCCGCACAATCTGGCTTCCAAAAAGGCCACAGCACAGTCAGTACTCCTGGATATCATAGATGAACAGTTGGTCAATACTCGACAAAGGCAGCGATGCCCTACTGGTCCTACTTGATCTCAGCGCTGCCTTTGACACTGTCGACCATCACCTACTCTTATCCAGACTCTGTGGCCTCGGAATCAGGGACTCAGCCCTCCAGTGGTTCATCTCCTTCCTTCACCAAAGAACCCAAACAGTACTACTAGGGCCGATCAAGTCTGACCCCAAACCTATCAAATACAGTGTTCCCCACGGCGCCCTTCTATCCCCCCTCCTTTTTAACCTCTACATCAGACCTGTCCTAGATATAGCCCAGAAGTACAACATCAAAATTCACTCTTACGCCGATGACATCCAGCTGCTCCTTCCACTAGGTGAAAACTGATCATCCCAAATTGATAACCTGCAACTCTGCCTCTCTGACACGAAAACCTGGATGTCAAACAGCAAACTACCTCCAAAACCGAACTCTTATGGATTAGGGAAAAAAAGTACCAAATACACTCCCAACTCTATCATGGGACTCCACCTCACTAAAGCAACAGATCAGGTACACAGCCTAGGAGTAGCATTAGACAGCCACCTGCCCCGGTCCACCCACATATCTCAAATAGCCTCCACCTCTTTCTACTACCTCTGCCAACTGAGAAGAATCAAACCTTACATCTCCAAACCTGACCTAGCCCAATTCCTCTAAGCCTATGTTCTCTCCAGGATGGATTACTGTAACTCCCTATTTAATGGAATGGTCAAAAAAGATCTCAAACGCCTCCAGCGCATACAAAACGCAGCAAACCTCCTCCGACAGAACCTCAACTACAAAGACCCTATCTCCCCAGCCTTCCGCACAGAGCACTGGCTCCCGATCTGTACTGGGACCGGTGCTATTTAACTTATTTATAAATGATCTGAAAATTGAAACAGCGAGTTAGGTGATTAATTTTGCAGATGACACTAAACTGTTCAAAGTTGTTAAAACGCATGCAGATTGTGGAAAATTGCAGGCAGATCTTAGGAAATTGGAAGGCTGGGCATACAAGTGGCAGATGAAATTTAATGTGGACAAATGCAAAGTGATGCACATTGGAAAGAATAACCTGAATTGTTTATTGTTTATTGAGATTTTTGATTAAATGCTTTATCGATACTACAAAGCGTTGTACAAAGTTTAATATAACATTAAAACAAAATAAACAGTTAAGACATATATATATATAAAAAATTTTACAGTATTGACAACAAATTACTTACTGTGATCAAAAGTACGGGTGGCCGCGTCGTGTTGAGGTTATAGTTATGAGGGATATTGCCCTGAGGAAACCTTAACAGGGTGAAACATGTTGGCGACTCTGTCCCTCTAGGCTAACCACCCAAGCTAAGTGCACAGTATTTACCATTTAAGCACTTTTGCTATTTAAAACATTTAAATTATTTACCTATTTAACTTATTGAAAAAATATAAAAATAGACAAAATATTAGATCTCTACAAAACCAGGTACCCGATGACGATTAGGGGCATAAATCCATTGGTTATGAAAGTGTATTGAACCTATGGTGGCACCGCTGAGGGCCTGGGAAACTTTCTGTTAAAATCACATAGAAATAGGAGGAGTTTAAGGGAAGTTTGAACTGTAACCGCCCTTTAAAGTACTGTACACTAAAATAGTAACCTAGTAAATGATGGCTGATAAAGGCCTGAATGGTCCATTCAGTCTGCCCATAAGTTATACCCATTTAAAAATACATGATTAGATTAACTTGTCTCTTTGATATTTCTGGGCCGTAGACTCATCCCAATTCACCCAGCTTCCAGGAAATACCTCAGATTTTAAGTGGCCCATCACCACTATCGATACAAGGTTCTCCCTTTCGTCCTAGCATTCTGTCCCAGAATCTTTACCAAGTGCCTGGTGGTAGTGGCTGTAGTCCTGAGATCTCACGGTCTTCAAGTCTACCCCAATCTAGATGACTGGCTTATAAAAGACCCTTCGTGTCAACATACTCTTTCTCCATAACTTGGGGTTTGAAATCAATTTTCCCAAGTCCCAGCTTCAACCGTCTCAGAGGCTCCAGTGCATTGGATGTCTTCTCGACACAACTCAGCTGAGGGCGTTTCTTCCTCAAGAGTGTCAGGACAGTTTGCTTCAGCTTTGTCATCAGATGGCCCGGCTCCAGTCAACCTTTGGCCAGGCGAATGATGGTTCTTTTAGGCCACATGGCCTCCACCGGCCATGAGACTCTTTTTGCGATGATTCACCCCACGACACCTCAATGGTCTCTGGCTTCACAGTGGTCTCAAGCGACCAACCCCCTCTCGCAGCACATTCTATCACCTCATCTCTTTGACGGTCACTTCAGTGTTGGATTAATTCTTCCAATCTATCCAGAGGTCTTCTATTTCACATGCCTCCTCATCAAAAAGTTCTGACCACGGATGCATCCATTTATGCTTGGGGGGTGCTGGCTCATCTGGATGGCCTTCAAACTCAGGGTCATTGGTCGTCCAGAGAACAACCTCCTGGAACTCAGAGCAATTCATTATGCCCTCAAAGCTTTCCAGCACTTAATAGTCAACCATGTCCTCCTGCTTTGCATGGACAACCGAGTAGCCATGTTTTATATAAACAAGCAAGGAGGCACAGGTTCTTGCCTTCTCTGTCAGGAGGCTCAAGATCTGGCTTTGGGCAATTGCTCATAACATCTTTCTCAAAGCTGTTTTACATTCAGGGCAAACAGAATTTCTTGGCAGACAAGCTCAGCAGAATTCTTCAATCTCACGAATGGACACTCAGTTCTGCAGCTCTCCATCCCATTTTTTCTCAATGGGAGATTCCTCAAGTTGATTTCTTTGCGTCTCCCCACAACAAGTTGCCCCAATTCTACTCCAGACTGTACACTCCTCTTGTTTGGAGGCGGACACTTTTCTTCTGGATTGAAACATAGAAACATGATGGCAGATAAAATCTAAATGACCCATCTAGTCTGCCCATCCACAGTAACCTCTATGCGTTTCCACTCATTCTCAAGACTGAAAGATGATGGAAGCGCTGATTAAAGACAGCATCTGGGAACACATCGAAAACAATGGTCAGCTAAAGTCGAGCCAGCATGGCTTCTGCAAGGGCAAATCATGCCTCATGAACTTATTATACTTCTTTGAGGGGGTAAAAAGCCAGGTGGATAAAGGGGAATCCATAGACATCATTTACCTTGATTTCCAAAAAGCCTTCGACAAGGTACCACACGAAAGACTGCTAAGGAAGCTATGGAACCACGGGGTGCAAGGGGTGGTCCACCAATGGATCAAAAACTGGCTGGCGGACAGGAAACAGAGGGTTGGATTAAAGGGCCATTACTCAGATTGGAAATGGGTCACGAGCGGAGTTCCACAGGGGTCGGTGCTGAGACCGCTTCTGTTCAATATATTTATTAACGACCTAGAGGCGGGAACAAAATATGAGGTTATTAAATTTGCGGATGACACTAAACTATACAGCAGGTTCAAAACCATGGAGGACTGCGAAGACCTCCAAAAAGATCTGACAACGCTGGAAGAGTGGGCCAAAAAGTGGCAGATGAGCTTCAACATAGGGAAATGCAAGGTCATGCATGTTGGGAAAAAGAACCCGATGTTCACTTACAAGATGGGGGGATCACCGCTAGGGGTGATCAACCTTGAAAGAGACCTGGGAATGATGGTAGACATTGAAGGCGTCGGCGCAGTGCGCCACAGCCTCAAGGAAAGCGAACAGAATGTTGGGTATCATTAAGAAAGGTATCACGACCAGGACGAAGGAAGTCATCCTGCCACTGTATCGTGCATTGGTGCGCCCACACCTGGAGTACTGTGTCCAGTACTGGTCACTGTACCTCAAGAAGGACATGGCGGTACTTGAGAGAGTCCAGAGAAGAGCAACTAAGCTAATAAAGGGTATGGGGTCCTCTCATACACTGATAGACTGAAAAAGCTGGGGCTTTTCTCGCTGGAAAAGCGACGACTCAGAGGAGACATGATAGAAACCTTCAAGATCATGAAGGGCATAGAAAAAGTGAACAGGGACAGATTTTTCAAATTATGGGGAACCACAAGTACAGAGAAATTGAGAGGGGAAAGGTTTAGAACAAATGCCAGGAAGTTCTTTTTCACCCAGAGGGTGGTGGATACATGGAACGCGCTACCGGAGGATGTGATAAGCAGAAGCACGCTACAGGGCTTCAAAGAGGGTCTGGACAGGTACCTGGAGGACAAAGGGATTGAGGGGTACAGATAAGAGTAGAGGTAAGGTTAGAGGGATAGGATTAGAGGTAATTTGCAAAATTAGTCAGAGACCACTGTTCAGGCAGTGTGCCTGATGGGCCGCCGCGAGAGCGGACCGCTGGGCGAGATGGACCTATGGTCTGCCTCAGCGGAGGCAACTTCTTATGTTCTTATGTTCTTAAAAGTCGGCCACCATGATACTCGTATCTCCTTCTACTTCAACTGAGTATCAAAGAACCAATACCTCTGCTGATTTTTCCATCTCTTCTTACACAGAGTCATGGTTCTGTTCTACATCCCAATCTTCAGTCTTTATACCTGACAGCTTGGTATCTATTGGGCTGAATCCAACTGATCTTTCATCTTTCTCAGCCTGTCAGACTAATTCTGGAAGCTTCTAGAAAACCAGCCACTCAGCAGTGTTACCAGCAAAAGTGGACACACTTTTCTTCCTGGTGTCTCCTTCATCACCATGACCCGATATCCATTTCTGATTCACAAGTTTTAGATTATCTTCTTCATTTATCTGACTCTGACCTCAAATCTACATCCATCAGAGTCCATCTCAGTGCTATCACAGCCTTTCATCAACCCGTGGATGGTAAACCCCTTACGGCTCATCCTCTCATCTCCAGATTCATGAAAGAACATTTCAATGTGAAACCTCCTCAAGTGGTTTAGGACCTCAATGTGGTTCTTGCTAAGATGATGATGCCTCCATTTGAACCAATGTGTACGGCTCATCTCAAATACCTTAACTAGAAAGTGTTTTTTCTCATTTCTCTCACTTCTGCCAGAAGAGTGAGTGAACTTCAAGCACTAGTGGCGGACCCACATTTTACAGTATTCTATCATGACAGAGTTGTGGCTTCACACTCATTTTAAGTTCTTACCAAAGGTCGTCACTGAATTTCATCTTAATCAATCGATTGTGCTTCCAGTATTTTTTACCCAAGCCTCATTCTTATTCAGGAGAAATGGATCTTCATACTTTGGATTGCAAGCGGGCTTTGGCCTATTATCTCATCATAACAAAGTCGCATAGAACATCTCCTCAACTTTTTGTCTCCTTTGATCCTAACAAGTTGGGGCATCCTGTTTCCAAGAGTACAATTTTCAACTGGTTGACTTCCTGCATATTGTTCTGTTATGCTCAGGCTGGGCTGCAACTATAGAGTTGGGTCACAGCCCATAAGGTTCAAGCTATGGTAGCATCAGTAGCTTTTCTTTGCTCTACTCCAATTGATGAAATCTACCTCACATTATTGTCTGGAATCTTTTTCCAGACGGTATGGTCACTTGAACCAGACAGTATTACAAAATTTATTTTCTCAAAAGGCCAACACTCCCCCACCATTCCATTCTGTTTAGCTTGGAGGTCACGCATATGTGAGAATATGTTGCCTGCTTGTCCCGGGATAAAACACAGTTACTTACCATAACAGGTGTTATCCAGAGAAAGCACAACCCACATTCTCACAACCCACCCACCTCCCCTTGTTGGCTTCTTAGCTGGCTTACTGAACTGAGGAGCCACATGCCTACGTCGGGCGGGAAAGCACTTGCGCATGCACAGTGCGGGCTATCGCAGACTTTCTAAATTTCTTAAAGTGGTGATGCATTTTTAAAATGTCTGTACCGGGGCTCAGTGGATGTGAGAATATCTGCCTGCTGTCCCTGGATAATACCTGTTACGCTAAGTAACTGTGCTTTTTTATTTTTTTTTATTTTTTTTTTTTGCATTCTTCTCTACCTTATAAATGCCATCTGTTTTACCTTTATTCATTCAGACACTTGTTTGATGAACTTTAAAGGTTTCATTTTCCTCTTTCCTTACATAAAAATCTGTTGCCATTTGTATTGTTCCTTTCAGCTTGGACCACTGACTTTCCACTTCCTTTTTATCCTCCCATCCTGCTAGTTTTTTCCACAAGTATTCCTTCATTTTACTAAAGTCAGCATGTTTGAAATCTAGGACTTTTGAGTTTTGTGTGTCTACACTCCTCTTTAGTTCCTGTATCATAAGAACATAAGAATTGCCACTGCTGGGTCAGACCAGTGGTCCATCCTGCCCAACAGTCTGCTCATGCGACGGCCCCTAGGTCAAGACCAGTGCTCCAAATGAGTCCAGTTTCACCAGTTTAGCATGAACTTGTCCAACTTTGTCTTGAAACGCTGGAGGGTGTTTTCTCCTATAACAGACTCCGGAAGAGCATTCCAGTTTTCTACCACTCTCTGGGTGAAGAAGAATTTCCTTACGTTTGTATGGAATCTATCCCCTTTCAGAGAGTGTCCTCTCGTTCTCCCTACCTGGAGAGGGTGAACAGTCTGTCTTTCTCTACTAAGTCTATTCCCTTCAGTATTTTGAATGTTTCAATCATGTCCCCTCACAGTCTCCTCTTTTCAAGGGAGAAGAGACCCAGCTTCTCCAATCTCTCACTGTACGGCAACTCCACCATCCCCTTAACCATTTTAGTTGCTCTTCTCTGGACCCTTTCGAGTAGTACCGTGTCCTTCTTCATGTACGGCAACCAGTGCTGGACGCAATACTCCAGGTGATGGCGCACATGGCCCGGTACAGCAGCATGATAACCTTCTCTGATCTGTTCGTGATCCCCTTCTTGATCATTCCTAGCATTCTGTTCACCCTTTTCGCCGCCGCAGCACATTGTGCAGATGGCTTCATTGAGTTGTTGATCAAAATTCCCAAGTCCCTTTCCTGGGAGGTCTTTCCAAGTACTGCCCCGGATATCCTGTATTCGTGCATGAGATTTTTGTTCCCGACATGTATTACTTTGCACTTATCCACGTTGAACCTCATTTGCCATGTTGATGCCCATTTCTCGAGCTTGAATATGTCACATTGCAGATCTTCGCAATCCCCCTGTGTCTTCACTACTCTGTATAACTTTGTATCGTCCACAGATTTAATCACCTCACTTGTCATACCATTGTCCAGATCATTTATAAAGATATTGAAGAGCACGGGTCCCAGCACTGAACCCTGCAGCACACCGCTGGTGACACTCTTCCATTCTGAGAATTGTCCATTTACCCCCACTCTCTGTTTCCTATGCTCCAGCCAGTTTTTAATCAACGTGAGTATTTCACCCTCAATTCCATGGTATGCATTTTTCCAAAGTAGTCGTTCATGTGGAACTTTGTCGAACGCCTTCTGAAAATCCAGATATATAATGTCGACCGGGTCACCCTTGTCTATCCGCCTGTTTACTTCCTCGAAGAAGTGCAGCAAGTTGGTCACCATACCTTAAGAAGGACATGGCGATACTAGAGAGGGTTCAGAGAAGAGCGACGAAAATGATAAATGGTATGGAAAACCTTCCATACGCAGACAGGTTAGAAAGGCTGGGGCTTTTCTCCCTGGAAAAGTGGAAACTCAGAGGAGACATGATAGAGATTTTCAAGATCCTGAAAGGCATAGAGAAGGTAGAGAGGAATAGATTCTTCAGCCTATTGGGAACCACAAGAACAAGGGGGCACTCGGAAAAATTGAAAGGGGGACAGGTTTAGAACCAATGCTAGGAAGTTCTTTTTCACTCAGAGGGTGGTGGGCACATTGAATGCGCTTCCGGAGGTTGTGATAGGACAGAGTACACTACGGGGTTTTAAAGAAGGATTGGATAAATTCCTGAAGGATGCAGGGATTGAGGGATACAGATAGAGGTAGAGATAGGATTATGAAAGGGTATAGATAGAAGCATAAAGGGGAATAAAGGGTTTTAGACAAGGATCACCTTACAGGTCATGGACCTGATGGGCCGCCGCGGGAGCGGATTGCTGGGCGCGATGGACCTCTGGTCTGACCCAGCGGAGGCAACTTCTTATGTTCTTATGATCTGCCTTTACTGAAACCGTGCTGGCTGGTTCTCATCAGATTGTATCCATCAAGGTGATCAATGATGCGGTCCTTTATCAGTGCCTCTACCATCTTTCCCGGTACCGAGGTCAGACTCAGCGGTCTGTAGTTTCCCGAATCTCCCCTTGAACCTTTTTTGAAGATAGGCTTAACGTTCACCACGTTCTAGTCTTCCGAAATCTTTCCCGATTTGATCGACAGATTGGCTGTTAATTGAAGCAGTTCAGCTATAGTCCCTTTCAATTCCTTGATGACCCTCATATGGACGCCATCCGGTCCCGGGGATTTATCGCTCTTAAGCCTATCAATTTGCTTGCATACCTCTTCTAGACTGACCTTCAACCCTGTCAGTTTCCCGTCTTCATTTCCAGCATATAGCCTGATGGGTTACGGTATGCTGTGTATATCCTCTTTGGTAAATACAGACGCAAAAAATGTGTTCAGCTTGTTGGCGATTTCTTTGTCCTCCCTTTAGCACTCCCTTTATTCCAAGGTCATCCAACAGCCCCACTGCTTCCTTCTCGGGTCGTTTCCCTTTAATATATCGAAATGCATGTATACAAATGCAAGGAGCCTAAAGAACAAAATGGGGGAACTAGAGGTCATGGCCAATAATGAGAAACTAGACATCATAGGGATCACGGAAACATGGTGGAACGAGGAAAACAAATGGGACATAGTACTGCCAGGATACAAACTCTACCGAAAAGACAGGACTTACCAGAAGGGGGGAGGAATAGCACTATACATAAGGGATACAATTCACTCAACCACTGTGGACACAGCAGAGACAAATGCCCAACTGGAGGCATTGTGGATCAAAGTACCAGGAAGCAACGGAACCGAGATAAAGATGGGACTGTTCTACCGTCCACCTGGGCAAACTGAAGCTGAAGATACAGAAATGGTAGCCGAGCTGAGAAGGGAATGCAAGAACCCAAACACCATAGTTATGGGAGATTTCAACTATCCGGGGATAGACTGGTGTCTCGGAAACTCAAAATGTGCAAGGGAAACGGAGTTCCTGGAAGCAGTACAGGACTGCTTCATGGAACAACTAGTCGAGGCACCAACGAGAGGATCAGCGACTCTGGATCTGATCCTCAATGGGCTGAAAGGCCCCGCGAAGGATGTGGAGATCATAGGACCACTAGGAACCAGTGACCACAACATGATACAGTTCAAAGTGCAAGTAGGACTACCTATGGGAAAGAGAACCAAGGCAACAACATTTAACTTCAAGAAAGGGAACTATGATGCCATGAGACAAATGGTGAGAAAAAAGCTCAGAAACAGCTCCAAGGAAACGCGGACTGTGGAGCAAGCCTGGTCCCTATTCAAGGACACAGTAAACAAGGCACAAAACCTATATATACCAAGATTTAGGAAAGGTTCCAAGAAAAATCAGACAAAGGACCCTGCATGGATAACCAGTGAAGTAAAGAAAGTGATAGGAGACAAGAAAAAATCATTCCGGAAGTGGAAAAAGGACAAAACTGAAGGAAACTGGAGAGAGCACAGGAAGCAACAAAAAGAATGTCACCGAGTAGTCAGGAAAGCCAAGAAAGAGTATGAGGAGAGACTAGCCAAGGAAGCAAAAAATTTCAAACCATTTTTCCGATATGTGAAAGGGAAACAGCCAGCGAGGGAGGAGGTGGGGCCCCTGGACGAGGGTGACCGGAAGGGAGTGGTGAAAGAGGAAAAAGAGGTGGCTGGTAGGCTAAACAAGTTCTTCTCGTCGGTCTTTACAATAGAGGACACATCCAGTGTGCCAGAACCGGAAAAAATCTTCAGGGGAGATCAGGAGGGGAAACTATCATGCATGGAGGTAAGCCTCGAAGACGTTCTCAGGCAGATAGATAGATTAAGAACGGACAAAGCTCCGGGCCCAGACGGGATCCACCCGAGAATACTAAAAGAGCTTAGAGACGAAACAGCAGAATTACTGCAGCATATTTGCAACCTGTCCTTGAGAACAGGGGTAATCCCGGAGGACTGGAGGATAGCGAATGTTACACCGATCTTCAAAAAAGGATCGAGAGGCGACCCGGGAAACTACAGACCGGTGAGTTTAACCTCTGTTCCGGGGAAGATGGTCGAATCAATGATCAGGGAAGGTATCAACGAGCATATAGAAAAAAATAATCTGATGAGATCGAGTCAGCATGGTTTCTGTAAAGGCCGATCATGCCAGACAAATCTACTGCATTTCTTTGAGGGGATAAGTAAGCAATTGGACCAAGGTGACCCAGTAGACATTATATATCTGGATTTCCAAAAAGCCTTTGACAAGGTGCCCCATGAACGCTTACTGAAGAAGCTGTGGAGTCACGGGGTGGAAGGAAACGTGTACAGATGGATCAAAAATTGGCTGGCGGACAGGAAACAGAGGGTAGGAGTAAAGGGGCACTACTCTGACTGGATAGGGGTCACAAGTGGTGTTCCGCAAGGGTCAGTGCTGGGACCATTGCTGTTCAATATATTTATTAATGATCTAGAAACGGGGACAAAGTGCGAAGTTATCAAATTCGCGGATGACACAAAACTCTCCAGCAGGGCCGGAACTGTTGAAGAATGCAAAGAACTGCAGAGCGACCTGAACAAACTGAGTGAGTGGGCAAAAAAATGGCAGATGAGCTTCAATGTGGAGAAATGTAAGGTCTTGCACATAGGGAAGGGGAACTACATGTACAGCTATACGATGGGAGGGAGGGTACTCGGGGAAGGAAGCCAAGAAAAAGATCTGGGGGTATTGGTGGATAACACAATGAAGCAGGCGGCGCAATGTGCAGCGGCCTCAAAAAAAGCGAACAGAATGCTGGGCATTATCAAAAAAGGTATCACTACCAGAACAAAAGAAGTTATCCTGCCACTGTATCGAGCAATGGTGCGCCCACATCTGGAATACTGCGTCCAATACTGGTCACCATACCTCAAGAAGGACATGGCAGTACTCGAGAGGGTCCAGAGGAGGGCAACGAGGATGATAAAGGGTATGGAGAACCTTTCATATGCCGAACGGTTGGACAGGCTGGGGCTCTTTACCCTGGAGAAGCGGAGACTGAGAGGGGACATGATAGAAACCTATAAAATCATGAAAGGCATAGAGAAGGTGGAGAGGGACAGATTTTTTAGACTAGCAGGGACAACTAAAACAAGAGGTCATTCAGAAAAACTGAGAGGAGACAGATTCATAACAAATGCAAGGAGGTTCTTCTTCACTCAGAGGGTGGTGGACACCTGGAACGCGCTTCCCGGAGAGGTGATAGGACAGAGTACAATTCTGGGGTTCAAAAAGGGACTGGATGACTTCCTGGAAGCGAAAGGGATAACAGGGTACAGATAGAGATTTACCTTACAGGACATTGAGTGAACAGGGTATGGGTATTTTAAGTTAGGTAGGGAACACTTTCAGGTCATGGACCTGGGGGGCCGCCGCGGGAGCGGACTGCCGGGCACGATGGACCCCTGGTCTGACCCGGCAGAGGCAACGCTTATGTTCTTATGTTCTTATGAATGGCTTGAAGTTTTTCGCCTCTTTGGCTATTTTTTCCTCGTAGTCTCTTTTGGCCCCTTTTACCACCTTATGGCACCTGCGTTGATGTTGTTTGTGCATGTTCCAGTTTTCATCGTTTTTTTACTTTTTCCATTCCTTAAACAAAGTTTTCTTGTCTCTAATCGCTTCCTTCAGCTCTACAGTGAGCCACGCCAGTTCTTTCTTCTTTTTCCTCTTGGATCCTTTGTTGATATGTGGTATATATAGATTTTGCTCCTCAGTGACTGTGTCTTTAAAAAGGGACCAAGCTTGCTCTACTGTTTTTACAGTGCTTATCTTTTTCATATTCTTCTTCCCCACCATGAGTCTCATCCCTTTGTAATTCCCTTTTCGGAAGTTCAGCTCCGTGGCCGTTGTTTTGGACCGATGTTTCTAAACTAAACTAAACTAAATCTTAGGTTTGTATACCACATCATCTCCACATTCGTAGAGCTCGGCACGGTTTACAGGAGATGGGATGGAAAGGAACTACAATGAAAGGTAGAGGTTTGCAGGAGATCGGATAGAAAGGAACTACAATGAGGGGTTAGAGGTCCAAATAAGAGGAGTTTTTAGAGGGCTTAGATGCCAGAGATGGAGTAAGTATCAGATTTTTGAGAATAGCCAGGTCTTCAGATGTTTGCGAAAAAGTTGGAGAGAGCTCAGGTTCCGAAGAGGGGAGGAAAGTTTGTTCCAGAGCTCGGTGATTCTGAAGGGAAGGGAGGCCCTAGTTTTCCTTTATGGGGAATGCCTCTTAATGAGTTTTAATTTGTGGGTGGATCTGGTGGTATTAGGGTTTGAGGAGTTCCAAGAAAGAGGGATACATGGAGGGAGGATTCCATGTAGGATTTTGAAAGCTAGACAGGCGCATTTGAAGTGGACCCTGGCGATTATCGGTAGCCAGTGAAGCTTGGACAGAAGTGGAGAGACATGGTCAAATTTACTTTTTGCGAAAATCAGCTAGGTCGCGGCATTCTGGATCCGCTGGAGTCTATGAAGGTTTTTCTTAGTTAGGCTTAAGTAGATAGAATTGCAATAGTCCAATTTGGAAAGGATGATGGATTGGACAAGGACGGTAAAATGATTTTGATGGAAACAGGATCTAACTTTCCTCAGCATGTGAAGGCTGAAAAAGCATTTTTTTACCAGGGAATTGAGGTGGTCATTGAAGGACAGTGTAGAATCAGTAATGACGCCCAGAACTTTGCTTGAGAACTCAAGCTGCAGAGAGGAGCCAGAGGGCAGAGAGATGGAGGAGGGTATTTGGTCTAGTTTTGGACCAAGCCAAAGGAGTCTTGTTTTGGACTCGTTTAGTTTCATTTGAACAATGTGGGCCCAGGATTGAAGGTTCATTATACAGGAGGCTATGTTCTCTGAAAGGTTGAAGAGGTTCGAATCAGTCTCGAGGAGGACGAGGATGTCGTCAGCATACGTGTATATTGTTTCAAGGGGGGGATAGGTGGAGGAGTTTTAGGGAGGTCATATAAATGTTGAAAAGGATGGGGGATAGAGGTGAGCCTTGCGGGACTCTGCATATCAGTTTCCAGGAGGAGGAAGAGGTGCCATTCATGTTGACAGAGTAGGAATGAGAACGTAGGAATTTTGAGAACCAGTCTAGGACTGTGGAGTTAATGCCTATCTCAGAGAGTTGGTAAATGAGAATATCATGATGGACAATGTCGAAAGCTGCGGAGAGGTCGAATTGTAGGAGGACGGCAAACTTATTTTGAGAATGAAGTTGTTGAACCTTTGAGATCAAGGAAGTTAATAGGGATTCGGTGCTGAGGTTGGGACGAAAGCCATATTGGTAGGGAAGAAGAATAGAGAATCTATCTAAATATGATGAGAGTTGGGTAGATATGATAGACTCTAGCATCTTGGTTAAGAGAGGGATATTTGCTATTGGGCGATAGCTGGATGGTGTGGAAGGGTCTAGGTCAGATTTTTTCAACAGTGGGGTCAGGGCAATATGACCCATTTCTGGGGAGAAAAGGCCCGAGTGTAGGGCGGAGTTTATGAGTTTGGTAATAGCAGAGATGGCCGGTGCGGGAATTTTCTCGTATAGGTAGGAGGGGAATGGGTCCAAGGAACAGTTGCAGGATTTCAGTTTGAGGCAGAGTTTGAAAACCAGGGATTCAGATACGTGCTCAAAGGTGGTCCAGGATCTGTCGACTGGGATAGGGTTGGAGACCATTTGTGAAGAATTGGGGTCGGTGGGTATCAGGGAGTTGTAGGAGACTGAAGGTGGGAAGGAACATCTCAGGGTAGAGACCTTTTCATTGAAGAATTTTGCCAGAACATCAGCTGAGGGAGAGGAGGGGAGCGAGGTGGGGTCTTTTTTGGAGGTTAAGGAGCGCCAGATATTGAATAGTATGCTGCTCTGGTTGTTGGATCTAGAGATTTTGTCGCAGTAGAAGTTCTTCCTAGCTTTCTTTAGCACTGTATTGTACAGCTTAATATTGAATCTCCAAGACTGTCTATCTGTGGGGGATTTAGATTTTTTTCCATATTCGTTCTAGAGCTCTACATTTTTGCTTTAGTTCTCTGTGATATGAGAGGTACCAAGGGGCCTTGCGGGGGTAGGAGATGGATTTAGTGGAGAGAGGGGCGAGGGAGTGGTAGGTGGACTCAGAGAGAACAACCCAGGTATGCCAATTAGCTTCTGAGTCTGCAGGCTTAGGAGCGGAGGAGAATAGGTTGAGAAATTTAGACCAGAACAGATCGCTCGTAATTTTTTTGCGGTAGGTAATGGAATTGGAGCTGTGGGGTGGAGCCCCAAGGTGCGACATGAAGATGGGGAGACAGAAAGCCCCTAAGAAGTGGTCGGACCAGGGGACATGATCCCAGCAGATGTCGTCTGCTGAAGTTTTGTAAGCGGTAAGATCGAGGAAACTAATGAGGTCTAGTGTGTGCCCCTTTTCGTGGGTTGGAGATGGAGCAGGAGGGGGGAAGCCAAGGGAGGTGAGGAAGCTAATAAACTCAACCGTATCCTTGCTGGTGATGTCATCTAGGTGGAGATTGATGTCCCCAATGATCAGTAGTCTTTGGAATTTGAGGAAGGCATTTGTTGTGGTCTCGAGGACGAGATTGGAGGATTTGTTCCAAGGGGTAGGTGGGCGATAAAGAAGCAGGATACCCAGTGGGTGAGGGTGGAATTCATCGTTGACAGAGGCTAGCATATATTCTAGTGAGGTGTGGCTGCCCTTTTTAAGGAGCTGGACGTCGAAGAAAGATTTGTAGAGAATTGCCAGGCCGCCTCCTTTACGGTTAGTTCTAGGTGAGAAGAGTTTTGGTAACCGTGGGAGCAGAGTTTGTTTTGTGTAAAAAGGTCATCTTTTGTAATCCACGATTCCTTCGTGCTTAAGAGATGTGAGGCAGAGGAGGGAGAGAGCAGGATGGGGGAGAGTTTCTTCCTTCCTCTGCCGTGAGAAATCGTTGGGGGGAAACTTTTGGCAGCCCAGGGCTGAAGGAGGATCAGACGCTAAGGTAGAATCTGACGCTGGGACGGGTAGTCAGCCTGAGCCAGCCTGCGAAGGCAGGAGCTTATTCTGTGATCTCGGTGGGCTAGAGATCTGTAGACAAAACCTGATTTTCTGTTTGTATCAGAGGTCTGTAGACAAAAGCTATGTGAACAGAGGTTCCATCTTCTCTCTCCAAACGATCCATATTGCTTCAGCTGCTTTTATATTATTTTTCACATACAGTCGTCATCCTCCTCCACCTTTTTGGATTACACAGAAGGAGGTACACAAATTCCTCCCTCCAGAAGTACCAGAAGTTGAGAATAGACTGAGATTGAATGTTGATAATTTCAAGGCGTAATGCCGTTGTATCTAATTCTTCAAAAAAAGAATTAGAGACAACGGCATTACGCCATGAAATTGTCCCTTCCACTTATGAAACATCTTTTTGTCCACACCACTCAGCGATTCTCTGGTATTTGAATTTACTGACCCCTCTCTCTTGGGTTCCTTGAAAAAGATTCCAAAACATGGTCCATGTCGGGACCTACTAACACACTTTTAAGATAAGTAGGATTTAATTTTCCTTTTTTGCCATTGAAAAGTTTTTGTTCAATATTTAAGAAGATCACCTCACTTTATCACTCAATAGTTATACACAGTGAAGGGACGGTGGGTTCAGCTATAGGAGCTATGGCTCTTGGCTGGGCTACACATATCTGAGTGTATGCTAAAGTGTATTTACTTCACAATATTTGAATTTCATTCAAATCTTTGCTTGTGACCTTTATTCTGAGAAGTCTTTCTTTTTGTGTTACATATGTCATTTTGACCTCTCAGCTTTAAAATACTTTTTTGAATATTTGTCCTCACCACCATTCATTTTTGACTTACCTAATTTCATGACAATTCTTATGTAATCCACCTTGAACTGCAAGGTAATGGTGGAATAGAAATCACTAATGTACTAATAATAGAAGAACTAGCAGATACAAGCCCTTAAAAAGAGGGAATCATGCAAGGAAATTAAAGAAAACCCTACAGTAGAAAACACAACCCCTTAACAGAACAGCCAACCACTAAGAGCAAGTGAACTCTTAAAACAAACAAAGAAGGAGCCTTGCTGCCAGGTCACAACCAGGCCAGCCCACCATCAATTTTTGAAACATCAACAAACACCCCTCCTTCCCCTTTAGTCACACCAATTCATTCACCCTGGAGAACACAACAAACATTCTGCAAGCATCCCAAGCACACCTCCCAAACAAGCAAACCCCCCTCCCACCCACCGCTCTTCCCCCTCCCAACCCCCAGAGTACAGTGAGGACAAGGAAGCTACCAACTACTAAGAGGTAGAATAGAATAATGCCATATAGCTGTACTCCTAGATGGGGACCAGTTCTAGCAAGCACCCCCATAAGGAGACATAATACTGCATGTCTGACTTTCAGGACATACCATAAGAGTGACGCTCAAACTGGGCCAATTCTTTCAACCTACATTTCCATTGGTTTGTGGTAGGTGAGTCCTCTGAAACCCAGTACAATAAAATCAATTTTTTAACTAGGAGTATGGCACTGTAGAAAAATCTACATTGGGGAATGGTAAGTCCCTGCTCCTGAAGTGGCTCCTGAAAGCCCAAATGGAGTACCCCTTAATCCCAGGAAACAGACCGGTTGAGAATGGTCTCAAGGAGAACCAGCAGCTCTTGCCAAATAGTAAGCTTGGTACACTCGAGAAAAGAGTGAATATAGGTGCCAGGGTTGCATTTACATTTAACACAAAGGTTATATTTCCATAACCCAAGCTCTGCCCCCCCTGTGCATGGTGTATGTAAAATTTTATATTGTAATTCCTGAAAGTAGATTTAGAAAAGAGATAAAGTGTCCAAAAACATCCCAAAAACTGGTGATCTGTAAAACTCTGACCAAGATCCCCCTCCCAATGCTCTCATAGTTTGCTCATCCTAGCCAGCGGCATGAAGAGTCGCAGAACACCATTCCACTGAGATAACACCGTGGTTAAAGAAACTCCACTGGTTACCTGTGCGATCATGCATTATTTTCAAAACTTTAACATAACATTCGCCACCTTCCAGTCTTCCGGAACCTTTCCCAATTTGATCGACAGATTGGCTATTAGTTGAAGCAGTTCAACTATAGTCCTTCAGTTCCTTGATGACCCTTGGATGGATGCCATCTGGTCCCGGGGATTTATCGCTCTTAAGCTTATCAATCTGCCTGCATACCTCTTCTAGACTGATCGTCAACCCTGTCAGTTTCCTGTCTTCGTTTGCAGCATATAGCCTGATGGGTTCTGGTATGCTGTGTATATCCTCTTCAGTAAATACAGATGCAAAAAATGTGTTCAGTTTGTCGGGAGATTGCTTTGTCCTTCTTTAGCATTCCATTTATTCCATGGTCATCCAACAGTCCCACCACTTCCTTCATGGGTCGTTTCCCCTTAATATATCGAAAGAGCAGTTTGAAGTTTTTTGCCTCCTTGGCTATTTTTTCCTCGTAGTCTCTTTTGGCCCCCTTAACGCCTTATGGCACCTGTGTTGATGTTGTTTGTGGTTATTCCAGTAAGTCTTAACAGAGATTTCATCAGTTGGAACCCAAGCACAGTACAGGGTAAAGCTTTGGATTCTTGCCCAGAAATAGCTAAGAAGAAAAAATTAAAAAATTTAAATTGAATCAGGTTGGGCAGACTTGATGGACCATTCGGGTCTTTATCTGCCGTCATCTACTATGTTACTATGTTATCCCAGGACAAGCAGGCAGCCTATTCTCACATATGGGTGATGTCATCGACGGAACCCCGATGCGGAAGCCTCGCAAGCAGACTTGCTTGTAAAAACTAGAAGTTTAGAGTCAGCCGCACCGCGCATGCGTGAGTGCCTTCCCGCCCAGCACAGGTCGTGTCTCCTCAGTTCTCAGTTTTCCGCGGAGCCGAGAAGTCAGTCTTTGACTCTCTGTGTTTAACTTTGTTACTTCGTGCCTTCTCTCACCTAGGTTTGTGTTCTTTTTCTTCACGAATCGCTGTGTTTTTTCTTTTATTCTTTTATTTCTACTTTTTTTTTTAAAAAAAATTATTTCTTCCGTTCGGCTGCCGGGGCATGATGCTCGGCCGCAGCCCAGAGGCTTCGACTTTGCGGTGGCTGTTTTTCCTCCTATGTCCCGGCCAACAACAGGCTTCAAGAAGTGTAGCCAGTGTCAGCATGAGATTTCCCTCATGGACCCACACAGTAGGTGCCTCAAGTGCAAGCGCTGTGCTACTCTTCAACCCCGAGCTCTTAAACGTCATCTACTTTCAGTGGAGAAGCGATTTGACCTCGTCCTCAACTCTGAAGCCGACCTCGGACTCGCCTTCAACCGAGGGTCCTCCTGCCTCCACTGCTTCGACCTCGAGCCTCATCAGACCTTCTTCGAAGCTTGTTACTCTAATCCAGCGTAGGCATTCTACAAACTCCTGCGAGATCGAGCCTCTTCCTATGCCTCAGTCTGAGCCTACACACTCTATGCAGGGAGCAGAGTCTCTGCGAGTGTCTGGTCTGGCATCTATGCACATAAAGCAAGGAGCAGATTCTATGCAAGTGCCTCAACAGGAATCCTCACGCTCTATACAAGGAGCAGAGTCTTGGGGAGTGCATCGAGGTTCCTCCATCAAGCCTCTGGAGCTTCGATCCACAGCTTCCAGCCCTATCCATTCCCTGGTGGCTCCGACTGCTTCTATCTCCGGAGCGAAGTCTCCTCGATCCTTGAGATCTGCTTCCAAGCATCATTCTCACAGACAATCGAGGCCTTCCTCGAGGCATACTTCCAGGCATACCTCTTCTTCCAAAGAACGCCCTTCTTCGACTAAGCCTTGATCAACACCTTCCAGTTCTACTAGACCACGACTCCTTGATCGAGGTCCCCACTTCCACACCTCGAGGCCTCAGCGGTTTCGATTGCTTCGTCCAAGTCTCCATGTTCTTTTGATGCCTTTTTTCATGCCGAAGCATCATCTTCGACCCAGGCTGCCTCGTCGACCTCGAGTCCTTCTCGAGGCAAGGCATTGGCGGATCAGCTATCTTTCTCATCTTTTCTTCATCAGATGGCTGTTGACTTGAACCTTCAATTGGATGCTAGTTTCAAATACTCTAAGGAGTATCTCGAAGTCATGCATCTTCCTCAACCTCCGGCAGAGTCACTTAAGCTTCCTCTTTACAAGCTTTTAGCTCAGACTTTTACCAGACGCCTGGAAACTTCTTATGCAATTCCAGCTGTTCCAGGCAAATTGGATTCTTGAAATAAAACTCTGCATTGCAAAGGATTTGAGAAATCCCTACTTGTGGAAAGGTCCCATCCTTCCAAGGTTTATGCTACCGTTCCTCCTGGAAGGGAAAGGAAAACTATGGATAAGTTCGGATGTCGCATCTATCAAAATGCCATGATGTCCTCTAAAGTCCTTAATTATAATTTCTGTTTTCTCACTTATTATGAGTTCCTCCTTGCTCTTTAGCTTAAATTTCTCAGTTATTTAGACACTCAAAAGCACTTTGAATTTCAAGAAGTCATAGCTTCTCTATCACAGCTCATATTACATCTACTTCAGTCTTCTTACGATGCCTTTGAGAGTCTTCCAGGGCGGCTGCTTGTCCTGTAGCAATGCGCCGCCTTGCCTGGCTTTGTACCATTGATATGGATCCTAATCTTCAGGACTGCTTGGCTAATGTTCCTTGTGCAGGCAATGACCTCTTCGATGAATCTATTGAGGCAGCCACCAAGAAATTGTCTGAACATGAAAAATCTTTTGCTTCTATAGTCAGACCTAAGCCAAAGCCAGCTCCTGCCAAGCCTGCACGCCCTCCTCCTATTTACCAGAGGTGTTTTGCTCCAAGAGCGGCTCTTTATACTCGCCCTCCTCCCAAGAAACAGCAGACTCAGAAGCAACTGAAACCTCAACCTTCTGCTGCACCTAAGGCTACGCAGCCTTTTTGACTGTTTAAAACAGAGCATAACCTCCACCATTCTGTCTCTGAATTATCTTCCCCCGATGGGAGACAATAACATCCGACTTCTGTGTTCTGTCAATCATCAGGGAAGGATACTCTCTTCATTTCAATCAGATTCCACCAGAGCTTCCTCCAAGAGAGTATCCTCCCAGTCCATCCAAGATCGCCCTTCTTACATAGAAACATAGAAATAGACGGCAGATAAGGGCCACGGCCCATCTAGTCTGCCCACCCCAATGACCCTCCCCTACCTTTCTCTGTGAATAGATCCCACGTGTCTATCCCATTTGGCCTTAAAATCAGGCACGCTGCTGGCCTCAATAACCTGAAGTGGAAGACTATTCCAGCAATCAACCACCCTTTCAGTGAAAAAGAATTTCCTGGTGTCCCCGTGCAGTTTCCCGCCCCTGATTTTCCACGGATGCCACCTTGTTGCCGCGGGACCCTTGAAAAAGAAGATATCTTCTTCCACCTCGATGCGGCCCGTGAAATACTTGAATGTCTCGATCATGTCACCCCTCTCTCTGCGTTCCTAGAGTGTGTACAGCTGCAACTTATCCAGCCGTTCCTCGTACGGGAGATCCTTGAGTCCCGAGACCATCCGGGTGGCCATTCTCTGGACCGACTCCAGTCTCAGCACATCCTTACGGTAATGCGGCCTCCAGAATTGCACACAGTATTCCAGGTGGGGCCTCACCATGGATCTATACAATGGCATAATGACTTCAGGCTTACGGCTGTCGAAACTCCTGTGTATGCAACCTATGAATTGCCTTGCCTTGGATGAAGCTTGCTCCACTTGATTGGCAGTCTTCATGTTCTCACTGACGATCACCCCTAAGTCTCGTTCTGCTTCAGTTCTTGTTAGGATCTCGCCATCAAGGGTGTAAATCTTCCATGGATTATGGCTGCCCAGGTGCATGACTTTGCATTTTTTGGCATTGAAGCTGAGTTGCCAGGACCTAGACCAGCGCTCCAGTAGGAGTAGGTCGTGCATCATGTTGTCGGACATTGAATTTATGTCTGTTGTGCTTTTGCCCACTACATAGCTTAGTTTGGCGTCATCGGCAAATAATGTTATTTTACCTCGCAGCCCTTCTGCCAAGTCTCTTATAAAGATGTTGAATAGGATCGGGCCCAGGACCGAGCCCTGCGGCACTCCACTGATTACCTCCGTCATTTCGGAGGGGGTGCCGTTCACCACTACCCTCTGAAGCCTACCTCCAAACCAGTTCCCAACCCATTTCGTCAATGTGTCGCCCAATCCTATAGAACTCATCTTGCTCAGCAACCTGCGGTGTGGTACGCTATCAAATGCTTTACTGAAGTCCAGGTATACGATGTCCAGGGACTCCCCAACATCCAGCTTCCTCGTCACCCAGTCAAAGAAGCTGATCAGGTTGGATTGGCAGGATCTCCCCTTAGTAAATCCATGTTGACGGGGATCCCGTAGATTCTCCTCGTTCAGGATCGTATCCAATTGGCGTTTGATTAGAGTTTCCATTAGTTTGCACACTATTGATGTGAGACTCACCGGTCTGTAGTTTGCTGTCTCCATCTTGGAGCCTTTCTTGTGGAGTGGAATGACGTTAGCCATCTTCCAGTCCAACAGGACGTTACCCGTACTAAGGGAGAGATTAAAAAGCGCGGATAGCGGTTCTACCAAGACATCACACAACTCCCTGAGCACCCTGGGGTGTAGGTTGTCAGGCCCCATTGCCTTGTTAACCTTAAGTTTTGACAGCTCGCAGTAGACACCGCTGGGTGTAAACTCGAAATTACTAAACGGGTCATCTGCGTCAACCCTTGTCTGTAGCTGAGGGCCGAGTCCTGGCGCCTCGCGGATGAAGACTGAGCAGAAGTATTCATTTAACATTTGGGCTTTTTTCGAGTCTACTTCTACATAGTCTCCGTCTGGTTTCCTAAGACGTACTATCCCGCCTGAGTTATTATTTCTGTCACTGATATACCTGAAGAAGGATTTATCACCTTTCTGGATGTTCTTCGCTAGAGACTCTTCCATGCGGAATTTGGCCTCCCTAACTGCTGTTTTGACGGCTTTTGACTTGGCCAGATAGACTTCCCTAGAGTCCTGTTTCCCTGATTGTTTGTAAGAGATGAATGCTTTTTTCTTCTCCTTGATGAGGTCCAAAATCTCCGCAGAGAACCATGTGGCTTATTGTTCCTTCGCCGTTTACTTACTGATTTAACATAGCGGTTTGTTGCTTCTTGTATGGTGGCTTTCAAAGTCGACCACATTTCTTCCACGTTATCGGTTTCTGTTTGGCTTTGTAGTGCCTGGTGAACGAAGTCTCCCATTTCTTTGAAGTTTGTGTCCTTGAATTTGAGGACCTTGGTCAGTGTGGTAGATTTAGTGAAACCTTTCCTGAGATTGAACCATACCATGTTGTGGTTACTGGAGGCCAATGTGTCACCCACCGAGACCTATGTGACACTTTCTCCATTGGTAAGTATCAGGTCCAGTATTGCCTGATCACTTGTTGGTTCCAACATCAGTTGCCTGAGTCTTGCTCCCTTCATAGAGTTTAATAGCCTCCTGCTGCTGCCGGAAGCAGAGGAAAGCGTGTCCCAATCCACATCAGGCATGTTGAAGTCACCTAACAATACTGTGTCCCCACGCAAGGTGATATTCTCTTCAAGAAGCTCAAGCTCTGCTTCGTCTCCAGCAGAAAAGGGGGTTTTACTCCTGTTACTTCCTTGTTCTGAAGAAGACGGGCGATCTGCGGCCCATTCTGGATCTCGGGGCTCTCAACAAATTTATAGTCAAAGAAAAATTTTGCATGTTATCCCTGGCGTCCCTTTATCCCCTCCTAGATCAGAATGACTGATTATGCTCTCTGGATGTCAAGGAGGCTTATACTCTTATTCCCATTCATCCAGCCTCCCGTTAATATCTCAGATTTCGTGTGAGGAATCTGCATTACCAGTACAGAGTGCTGCCCTTTGGCCTGGCTTCATCTCAACAGAGTGTTCACCAAGTGCCTGGTAGTATAAGAACATAAGAAGCGCCATCTCCGGATCAGACCTTCGGTCCATCAAGTCCGGCGATCCGCACACGCGGAGGCCCTGCCAGGTATACACCTGGTTTATTTTATAGCCAACCATACTTTATATGCCTCTCTCAAGGAGATATGCATCTAGTTTGCTTTTGAAGCCTAGGACTGTCGATTCTGCAATAATCTCCCCTGGGAGAGTATTCCAGATGCCAACCACTCTCTGTGTGAAGCAGAACTTTCTGACATTAGTCCTGAACTTGTCCCCCCTTAGCTTCATTTCATGTCCTCTTGTCCGTGTCAAATTGGACAATGTAAATAATCTTCTCTGCTCTATTTTGTCGATTCCTTTCAGTATTTTGAAGGTCTCGATCATATCCCCACGCAGTCTCCTTTTCTCAAGGGAGAACAATCCCAGTGTTTTAAGTCGATCCTCATATACCAGTTTCTCCATACCCTTCACTAGTTTGGTTGCTCGTCTCTGCACCCTCTCCAGCAGTTTTATATCCTTCTTTAGGTAGGGAGACCAATGTTGGACGCAGTATTCCAAGTGGGGTCTGACCATTGCCCTATAAAGCGGCATTATAACTTTCTCCGATCTACTCGAGATTCCTTTCTTTATCATGCCCAACATTCTATTTGCCTTCTTTGCCGCTGCCGCGCATTGTGCTGACGGCTTCAGGGTCCTATCTATCAGTACACCCAGATCCCTTTCTTGTACACTTTTTCCCAGACTTGCACCTGACATTCTGTACTCGTATTCCTTATTCTTACTGCCTAAATGCATTACCTTGCATTTCTCCACGTTGAACTTCATCTGCCATTTCTCCGCCCATTTTTCTAACCGACACAAATCGCTCTGGAGTTCCTCACTATCCTCCTGCGATCTGATTGCCCGGCAGAGTTTTGTGTCATCTGCAAACTTGATGATCTCACTGGATGTTCCGTTTTCCAAGTCATTGATATAAATATTAAAAAGGATCGGTCCAAGTACTGAGCCCTGGGGTACACCACTAGTCACTATCTCCCAGTCGGAGAACTTCCCATTAATGCCCACTCTCTGCTTCCTGTTATCCAGCCATTTGCCTATCCATCTTTGTATATCTCCCTCTATGCCATGGCTTTGTAGTTTCCTGAGAAGTCTTTCGTGTGGAACTTTGTCGAACGCTTTCTGGAAGTCCAAGTATATTATGTCCACCGGCTTTCCACTATCAATTTGCTCGTTCACGGTCTCAAAGAATTGGAGTAAATTCGTCAAACACGATTTCCCTTTCCTGAATCCATGTTGACTGGGTTTCATCAAGTCGTGTGTGTCCAAGTGCTGAACTATGCTATCCTTGATCAGTGATTCAATCATCTTGCCTGGGACAGACGTAAGACTCACAGGTCTATAATTGCCCGGTTCTCCTCTCGATCCTTTTTTGAAAATTGGCGTGACGTTCGCTTTCTTCCAGTCGTCTGGTATCTGACCAGTTCTGATTGACAGGTTTGCAAGTTTTTGCAATAACTCTCCGATTTCAACCTTCAATTCCTTCAAGACTCTTGGGTGAATTTCATCCGGTCCAGGGGATTTGTCACTTTTAAGTTTGTCGATCTGGTAGTATATCTGATCTAAGTTCACTTCAACTGTGGTGAGGCTGTCCTCTATTTCTTCTGTAAACAGTTTCTCCGCTTCAGGTATTGTTGAGGTGTCCTCCTTCGTAAAGACGGACGCAAAGAAGGAATTTAGTTTGTCTGCAATCTGTTTATCTTCCTTGATGTACCCTTTTCTTCCCTTGTCGTCCAGGGGTCCCACTGCCTCTTTTGCAGGTAGCTGCAGCTCTCAGAAACCATGGTCTTCAGGTATTTCCCTACCTGGACGACTGGCTCATCAAAGATTCAACATCTCAAGGGGTTATTGTAGCGACCCAACGGACTACGTGGTTTCTACAGAGTTTGGGATTCGAAATCAACTTTCCCAAATCCCAACTTCTTTTTTTTTTTTTTTTTAATTCTTTATTCATTTAAAAACTTATAACAAGTGCACAAGATTACAACATTGAAAATTTTTACACAGCACTTAAAATTCTTTCTATTATCAACATAAATAGTTTATTCCCTTCCCACCCATCCTTCCTCAATTATTTCAAACAAACATATCATGTATATATTGTAATATTAATTATTTGATAAAATTTCCTACCAATCCCCTCCCTTTATGTATAAATATACTATCAATGGAAAATGATGTCTACTCATTACAATAATTTGCCATTGGCCCCCAGATCTTTATAATGTTATTATAATTCCCTTTTTGCAAAGCAATTACTCATTCCATCTTATAAATGTGACACAATTAATTCCACTAGAATGAATAACTAAGATTAGTATAATTTTTCCAATTATTGGTAATATGTTGCATGTCGACTCCTGTCATAATCAATAAAAGTTTGTTATTATATGATGAAATTTGACTTTTTGTTCTCATAGACATACCAAACAGAATAGTATCATATGACAATGCTACATGGTTTTCTAATAGACAAATTTATTTGAGACCAAATTGATTTCCAAAAGGTCATAATACAGGGACAGTAAAAAATTAAGTGATCCAATGTCCCCGCTTCCAGATTACAATGCCATCATCTATTAGACTTAGAGCTATCTAACATCTGTAAACGAACTGGGGTCCAAAAAGCTCTATGTAACAAAAAGAACCAAGTTTGTCTCATAGATGCAGACACTGTACATCTCATTCTCCAAGACCAAATTTGTGGCCATTGAGATGCAGAAATTTGATGCTTGATCTCAATGCTCCCAATGTCTCTAAGACCCGTCTTTGGTTTTTATATTCATATATCCAGATTGCTCATTCAGCTAAACTCGCAGGAAAGACCAAGGCAAACTGGATGTCCTTGTTGTGGAGATCAGTGCAGAACGGCGACATCAGCTAATTACCTCGCTTCCATTTTAGTCTTCCCCTATCTATTGTTTGTCCCTTTTATTGTTTTCTTTCCTCAGAATGTTGTAGTTCTTATCATTTTCCTTTCGTCTTTGTTTGTCTTTGGATTAAGTTACTTGTTGTACTAACAATCCCTAGTGATGTCTTGTATTGTTAATTTTATAACCTCGTTTTACTGCATTTGTACTTTGTATAAACATTTATTATTGTACACTGCTTAGAAGTTCAATTAGGTGGTATAAGAAATTTTAAATAAACTTGAAACTTGCTGCAACCTGCACAGGATAATCATTGAATAACAGCACTTTAGTCCCCTTATAATTCAAAGCTCCCAACTTCCGAAAGGCTTTAAGAATACTCTCCTTGTCCCTCCAACTGTTGTATCTGGCGATTGCAGTGCACACCCGCTTGCCATCCAACACCTTGAGGTCGACACAGTGAACCCTCTCACATTCAAAGCACATGCCAGAGCCGGACAAGCCAAGTTTTTCCGGCAGCCAGGTGCAAATATGTGATACAAGTCGCTGTCTTTAACAGTCTCAGGCAGACCTACTAGGCGAAGATTATTACACCTGCTGCGATTTTCATACTCTTCCAGCCTTTCTCGCATCTTCTCACTCTGGGTATGCAATGCCGATACCCATGACTCCAAAGCAGAGCACATGTCCTCCTAGGTCGACACTTGCTGCTTCGCCTCTGTTAGCCACCGATTTTGCATGTCAAATATTTCATGTATTTCATCTACCGCCAATTCGAGCTTGTTAAGGCGGTCCGCCAGAGCCGCCAAAACTGAGCAGGTAATCTCCTAGATCTAGTCACTCACTGGGATGGTGAAAGATGCGGGCTCAACCACCATCTTGGCTGGGGGTGACTGGAGCTATTCTTGGAGCGGTTTCGCAGCTCTTATGGGCATACCAAACACTATGTTACTATGTAAGTTACTATATTGCCGGGGTTAGAGTGGAGCTCCCCTCTCCTGCGTCTGTTCAGGCAGGCTGCATCACATGACCCCCTATAAAGAGAATTCTTATGTTTTTCTTGACACAATGCATTTAGAAAATTTTCTTGCAGACAAAGCTTCAGTATCTAAGTAATTATTTCCTTGTAGGATATTAGGGGCTATAGAAACTGGATGTGTACTGGATGTGTAACTAGGTAGTATTTCTTGCTGCTTAAAATGTCTTTTTTTTTTTTATTCTACTCCTTATTGGAAGTGTTTAGTATTATCTGCAGAAATGATAAAATTACTATTTTTCCTTTTCACCGATCATTCTAGAAATAATATTAAGTAACAATTTCAGCACAGACCCCTATGGGAGTCCACATTCTCTTTGTCATTTAGTCTAATTGGAATAAATAATATTAATCATGATTTGGTACTTCAACTTCAAGCAGTTACTTATTTTCTTCAAAATGTTATTCCTAAACTTCTTGTTTTGTATGTCTCCTTGTAGGAGTCATATTATCCCTATTTTTAACATAACTTTATTGGTATTGCAGAGCACAGTTACAGAACCAGATATGAGGTTGCTCTCTCTGTAAAGATGTTGTACAGTCTCTAATTCCTGGTGATATCTGTACATGGTTGGCAGAGCTCAGTGATGCATTTAGGGCCCTGTTTCTAGTGAAGGCATTAATGAATAGTCTGGTTTTGTTTATATCTTCAGATCTGGCAAGTAACCAGAGTGCTGAGGGGCTTCTGGAGGATTGTGACCTATTTGGACCAGCAAGAGATGATGTGCTAGCAATGGCTGTGAAGATGGCAAATGTCCTTGATGAACCTGGCCAGGACCTAGAGGCTGACTTCCCAAAAAGTGAGCAGATAGTGAGGAAGGGATTTTCCTAATACTGAAGAAAGAATGTGTGTATGGTTTGGGGGGGGGGTGCGCAAAGGAATATGTGTCCATGATGAGAGGGGAGAAAGACTTGTCTGAGGAAAAGTGAGTGGAACATAGGTTGATAGACTTACCTGAATACAAAGGGTGGAGATGTTAGTAATTGAAGGAAGATTTGATTTTTCAGGGAGCTTGGAATGGGTGAGGGGCATTGTGGATGGAGAGGGGGTGACTTTTCTGGAGGTAGATGGATGAGATTTTGGAAAGGCAATACTTGATATACAAGGGTGGGTGGCACTGGGAGGAATACACAACTGGAAATGGAAGTTTGAGAGCAAGAAGAAGTAGAAAAGTGGAGGAGTATAGGAGACTAAGAAGACTTCTACAGTGACAAAATCTCCAGATCCTACAACCAGAGTAGTACACTATTCAATATCTGGCGCTCCTTAACCTCCAAAAAAGACCCCACTTCGCTCCCCTCCTCTCCCTCAGCCGATGTTCTGGCAAAATTCTTCAACGAAAAGGTCTCTACCCTGAGATGTTCCTTCCCACCTTCAGTCTCCTACAACTCCCTGATACCCACCGACTCCAATTCTACCCAAACGGTCTCCAACCCTATCCCAGTCGACAGATCCTGGACTACCTTTGAGCACGTATCTGAATCCCTGGTTTTCAAACTCTGCCTCAAACTGAAATCCTGCAATTGTTCCTTGAACCCATTCCCCTCCTACCTATACGAGAAAATTCCCGCACTGGCCATCTCTTCTATTACCAAACTCATAAACTCCACCCTATATTCGGGCCTTTTTTCCCTAGAAATGGGTCATATTGCCTTGACCCCCCACTACTGAAAAAATCTGACCTAGACCCTTCCACACCATCCAGCTATCGCCCAATAGCAAATATCCCTCTCTTAACCAAGATGCTAGAGTCCATCATATCTACCCAACTCTCATCATACTTGGAGAGATTCTCTATTCTTATTCCTTACCAATATGGCTTTCGTCCCAACTTCAGCACCGAATCCCTATTGACCTCCTTGATCTCAAAGGTTCAACAACTTCATTCTCGAAATAAGTTTGCCGTCCTCCTACAATTCGACCTTCTGCCGCTTTCGACGTTGTCCATCATGATATTCTCGTTTACCAACTCTCTGAAATAGGCATTAACTCCACAGTCCTTGACTGGTTCTCAAAATTCCTACGCTCTCGTTCTTACGCTGTCAACATGAATGGCACCTCATCCTCACCCTGGAAACCGATATATGGAGTCCCGCAAGGTTCACCTCTATCTCCCATCCTTTTCAACATTTATATGACCTCCCTAAAACTCCTCCACCTATCCCCCCTTGAAACAATTTACACTTATGCTGACGACATTCTCGTTCTCCTCGAGACTGATTCGAACCTCACCAACCTTTCTGAGAACATAGCCTCCTGCATAATGAGCCTCCAATCCTGGGCCCGCATTGTTCAAATGAAACTAAACGAGTCCAAAACAAGACTCCTTTGGCTTGGTCCAAAACTAGACCAACTACCCTCCTCCACCTCTCTGCCCTCTGGCTCTACTCTGCAGCTTGAGTTCTCAAGCAATGTTCTGGGCGTCATTATTGATTCTACATTGTCCTTCAACGACCACCTCAATTCCCTGGTAAAAAAATGCTTTTTCAGCCTTCACATGCTGAGGAAAGTTAGATCCTGTTTCCATCAAAATCACTTTACTGTCCTTGTCCAATCCATCATCCTTTCCAGATTGGACTATTGCAACTCTATCTACTTAAGCCTAACTAAGAAAAACCTTCATAGACTCCAGTGGATTCAGAATGCTGCAGCCAAGCTTATCTTCGCAAAAAGTAAATTTGACCATGTCTCTCCGCTTCTGTCCAAGCTTCACTGGCTACTGATAATCGCCAGGGTCCACTTCAAATGCGCCTGCCTAGCTTTCAAAATCCTACACGGCATCCTCCCTCCCTGTATCCCTCTTTCTAGGAACTCCTCAAACCCTAATACCACCAGATCCACCCACAAATTAAAACTATCCTTCCCCTCATTAAGAAGGATTTCCCATACAGGAAAACTAGGGACCTCCCTTCCCTTCAGAATCACCGAGCTCTGGAACAACCTTTCCTCCAGATAGAAGCAGAGGTAGGTTATAGAAATGGTCAGGAACCACTTCACAGGTCATAGACCTGATGGGCCGCCGCGGGAGCGGACCGCTGAGCGCGATGGACCTCTGGTCTGACCCAGTGGAGGCAACTTCTTATGTTCTTATGTTCCCCTCTTCGGAACCTGAGCTCTCTCCAACTTTTCCGCAAACATTTGAAGACCTGGCTATTCTCAAAAATCTGATACTTATTCCATCTCTGGCATTCTAAGCCCTCTAAAAACTCTCCATACTTGGACCTCTAACCCTTCATTGTAGTTCCTTTCTATCCCATCTCCTGTAAACCATGCCGAGCTCTACGAATGTGGAGATGATGTGGTATACAAACCTAAGGTTTAGTTTAAGATAATGAAGGTAGAAAATGACCTCATTCATTTGTGTTCTTTATTCCCTGGTAAACATTTAAACTGGAACCTAAACCACTATCAAATTAGATACTTAGTCAATTTTCAAATGCCACTGACTCTGTATATCTTTAATAAATGTCTCTGAGAGGGATTATGTGGCCTGCATCATATGTACAAATTAGAGACCTTGTCAGGAACTTTCTAGGAATTTTTTTGAACATGAATACCGATATCCCACTAGCTAATGCTCCGCTATCTCATATGCCAAAAGTTAGATGCCTAAACAGAATTTTATGGGAGTGAAATGGTAGCATCTAAGTACACTTGGGAGGAATTCATCAAAGGGTTTTATTGCATTAGTACACTAGTTGTTAACGCTGTTTGATGAATTCCCCCCTTAGTGCTATTCTGTAACTGGGCGCCCAACTGTTTTACCGTGTAGCTGCAAAAGGGGTGGCTCATGGGCATCTGATAGTAATATAGTGAAAGCTTCTGGGAGAAGTCTAGTGTTCACTTAAAACAGTGCATTACAACCAACTGACTCATTCCACCTTGCTTCTTCTGCCTTTTCATTGAGAAACTCAGCAATTAAATTTCTTAAGTCATAAAGATGACCTACCAGCAATGTAAAGTCCAATAACTCAGCAGTTAGGTGAAAAATGCTTGGTAAACTCTAGGCGTTACAAGCAATTAGGTAATAAGAGGAAATTAACACAGCTTTTGTACAGTATACAGTATATATGTTGCGTTCTGACTATATATGCAGTGTTCTAATAGTTCGGGGATAAACAAAGCAAAAATTTCAGTTCAACTTTGTCCTATATGCTTGTTCTTCCACAAAAAGCATATTACAACTTTCAGAAAAATTCTAGCTTCTTTACAGGATGTACTTGTCATGTGCTGAAACTTGTAAACTGCTTAATCCATTCTTTCCAATATCTTACATTTAACATTTATACTTTCTGAATAGAGGGGGGGGGGGAAGCTCTTCTCATACATGTTCTCAGGGGGATATCAAAAGTAGTCTAGAGATAAATATTCCTAATTCTTTCAGGTCACAGGCATTTACGTAACATACTGTATATAGAAACATAATGACAGATAAAGGCCCCTTTTCCTCTTGGCCTCATGTTAGTTAAGCTTAGTCTGTGAAATTCCCATAGTTTTAATAGAGTTTCATTTTTATGTTTTTAATAGCAATTTTTTGTAAACCATTTAGATAACCCTGATAGACAGTATATCAAGTATCCAATAAACTTGAAACTTTATCGAGTCTGCCCATCCACAATAACTATTATCTCTTCCTCTCTCTAAGAGACCCCACGTGCCTATCCCATGATTTCTTGAATTCAAACACAGTCTCTGTCTCCACCACTTGTTTTCTGCGACTCTGGTCCATGCATCTACCATCCTTTCTGTAAAAACGTATTTCCTTAGATTACTCTGGAGCCTATCACATCTTAAATTCATCCTATGCCCTCTCATTCCAGAACTTGCTTTCAATTGAAAGAGAATCAGCTCATGCACATTTACGCCATGTAGGTATTTAAACATCTCATGCCTTTCCTCTAAAGTATACATATTGAGATCTTTAAGTCTGTCCCCATATGCCTTATGACAAACACCACGCACCATTTTAGTAGCCTTCCTCTGGACCGACTCCACCCTTTTTATTTATTTTGAAGGTGCAGTCTCCAGAATTATACACAATATTCTAAATGAGGTCTCAGTAGAGTCTTATACAGGAGCATCAATACCTCCTTTTTCCTATCCATACCTATCTCAACTATCTCAAACTAGCATCCTTCTAGTTTTCACTGTCACCTTTTCAACCTGTTTGGCCACCTTAAAATCATCACATACAATCACACGCAATTCCTGCTATTTTGTCATGCATATACATTCTTCACCCCCTAAACTGTACTGTTCCCTCGGGTTTTTGCAGCCCGAATGCATGACCTTGCATTTCTTAGCATTAAATTTTAGCTTCCAAATTTCAGACCATTTTTCAAGCTTTGCCAGGTCTTTCTTCATGTTATTAACACCATCCGGCGTGTATACTCTATTGCAGATTTTGGTATCATCCACAAAGAGGCAAATCTTACCCGACAACCCTTCAGTAATATCATTTATAAAAATGTTAAAAAATTGATCAGATTTGTCTGACAAGTCTACCTCTAGTGAATCCATGTTGCCTCCAATCCTGTAATCCACAGAAACTTCACCACTCTCTGTTTTAAAAGTGTTTCTATTAATTTGCTTACCACAGAAGTCAGACTTATCCCAGGACAAGCAGGCAGCATATTCTCACACATGGGTGACGTCACCGACGGAGTCCTGATACGGACACTTTTAAAAGTGCATCACCACTTTTAAGACTTCAGCAAGTTTGCGATAGCCCGCACCGCACATGCACAAATACCTTCCTGCCTGACGTAGGCGCATGGTCCCTCAGTTTCCACGGAGCTAAGAAGTTGCGTTTCAATGATCGTTCAATTTTTTCTGCCTTCCCGCTCTCTGTTTATGACTTTCAGTCTTTTTTCTTTTCTTTTTACTTAGTTAATTAAAAACAGAAAAAAAAAATTTATTTTTCTCTTTTTTTGCTGTTGGCGGGTTTCTGACCCGGCGGGGCCTCTTTCTTCACTTTAGCCATCCGTTCAATTTGGCTGAGGCGGTATTCCCGTCCATGTCATGCCCGCCAATAGGTTTTAAAAAGTGTGGTCGCTGTGCTCGGGCTATTTCTGTGACTGACCCTCACCGTTGGTGTCTCCAATGCTTGGGGCCCAAGCTCTGTCCTGAAACTTGCATGCGCTGCTCTTTACAGAAAAGAACTTTTAAAAATCGTCGTCTTCAGCAGAAACAGCTCTTCAGTGATGCCATGGAAGGGGAGCCGATATCTTCATCCACACCGACCACACCAACTAAGACGACACCGAAAACTTTGACGCTAGTGGAACCACCGACATTGACTCCGGTGTTGCAGTATACCATCTCTTTGGGTAAGCGGCTAAGAAGCCTTCCCCTTCCTTCTCCAGGATGCAGGTCAAAGCTGTATTGAGTCAAGTCATGCTGACCTTGAAAAAGTCCCGTAAGCGCACAGTCCCGATCTCAGTGAGTGCCTCTACATCGACTTCCTCATCACCAGACCGTGCCACTGCACCTTCAGTACCGTTGAGAAAGCCTACGCCTCCCATACTGGTGCTAACCCTTAAGCAAAAAATTGATGCCTTGCTTAGGGAAGATCTCTGTGAGCATTTCCAAATGTTTGTTCCGACACAGCTTCTGCCGGTGTCGACACCGGCTCTCCGGTACAGGTACAGTCTGAGCATATCATGACACTGACCACCGGCACCGTTGATGTAGCATCGACACGGTGTCAAGATCTGTCCTGCCATTCAAGGTCTATGACACAGGTGTCGAAGCATCAATCATCTCAACATTGGTCTTCATCTACCCAGTCATCGACGGCTACCACGCCTGTCAAGTCCTCGGAGTGCTGATAGACAGAGGTTGTACCATGCAACCACAAATCAACAAAATTATAAAAACATCATTCGCCACTATGAGAAACCTTAGACAAGTTCGAAAATTCTTTGACAGAAAACAATTCCAACTTGTGGTTCAATCACTAATCCTAGGCCTAATAGACTACTGTAACATACTATATCTCCCCTGCCCAACAACAAAGATGAAACAACTCCAAACAATTCAAAACACAGCCCTAAGACTTATCTACTCTTTGAAAAATACGACCACATCACAGAGGCCTACCATGACTCACACTGGCTCCCAATACAAGCCAGAATACACTTCAAATTCCTTTGCCTACTATTCAAAGCTATAAACGGAAACAGCCCTTCCTATTGGAACATTCGACTAATTCATTCCACCTCAATCAGACACAGGAGAACCCACACAATATTCACACACCCGCCAAACAAAAATGTCAAATGAAAAAAAATATATGACAACCTTCTGGCCACCAGAGCAGCAAAACTGGACCGACAATTCACCAATCTGCTGACTTCAACCACAGACTACAAAACTTTCAAAAAAGAAACAAAAACCTTACTCTTCAAAAAACACATAAAACCAATATAACTTTACCGATAAAAATTCCAAACTCTACCGACATTACCAATCTACTCCTTAGCAAATTAGAAAATGTTCTTATATAATCTTATGTATTAAGATCATAACAATTCTTATGTAATCCGCCTTGAACTGCAAGGTAAAGGCGGAATAGAAGTCACTAATGTAATGTAATGTAAGGTGTTTTGCAAACGCAAGCATACTGACACCCTCACACCAGACTGACACTGATCTCACCATCGGTCCCTATCGATGTTGCAAGACTTGGATTTGTTAGGAGATTCTGATCCCCACGTCTTCAGCATCCTTCTCCCTCCTCCCATCTTCCCCATGTCCTTTCAGCGTCCTTCTCCACCCCTTTGTCTTCTCCAGTGCTTTCAGCGTCCTTCTCCCCCCTCAGTTTTACCCATTTCCCTTAAGCATCTTTTCTTCTCCACTCCACCTTTCCTCCCTTTCTTCCTCCCTGCCCCTTACCTTAGTGGCGCTTCACCAGGAGGAGTGGGAGGAAACGCATAGAGAAACAGTTGCATCCAATCCAGAAGAAACACATCGGCCTCTAGACGATGAGGAGAGGAGAGTCTGGAGCACAACTGGGGCAACTTGTGCGGAGCCGCAAACAAGTCCACTTGTGGAGTGCCCCATTGCGCAAAGATGGAATGGAGAGCTGTAGAGCTGAGCGTCCATTCGTGAGGCTGAAGAATTCTGCTGAGGTTGTCTGCCAAGGAATTCTTCTCCCCTTAAATGTAGACTGCCTTCAGGAAAATGTCGTGGGCAGTCAACCAAAGCCAGATTTTCTGAGCCTCCTGACAGAGCGGGAGAGATCCCGTGCCTCCTTGCTTGTTTATGCAGTACATAATTACTTGATTGTCCATCGGGAGCTACAAAAACAAGCAAAATCTGAAAACATGGAGGATATGTGGTCGTCTCTGAAATCCATACTACACGAAGCAACAGACCGATACATAAAGACAGTAAGTAAACGCAGGAGAAACAAAAGACCCCAATGGTTCAGTAAAGAAATTTCAGACCTAGTTAAACAGAAAAAAGACGCATTTATCACCTACAAACATCTAGGCAGGGAGGGGGCGAAGGAGGACTACCTAGACAGAACTAAAGCTGTCAAAACAGCAGTCTAGAGAGGCCAAACTCCGAATGGAGGAAGAGCTAGCACGGAAAATTAAGAAAGGGGATAAATCTTTCTTCAGCTATATTAGTGACAGGAAAAGAAACAAAGATGGGATAGTACGCCTGAAGAAATCGGACGGTAATTTTGCGGAATCAGATTCTGAAAAGGCAGAACTGCTAAACCAATACTTCTGTTCAGTATTCACCCGAGAAGCGCCGGGAGTTGGTCCACAGTTACAGACGGGAGATAACCAGAAAGACCCATTTCAAGATTATGAATTTACACCCAGTAGCGTCTACGACGAACTATCAAGACTCAAAGTAAACAAAGCCATGGGACCAGATAACCTGCATCCCAGAATGCTCAGGGAGTTAAGGGAAGTCCTGGCAGAACCATTATCTGTTCTTTTCAATCTTTCCCTAAGCACAGGAAGGGTCCCCTTGGACTGGAAAACCGCCAACGTAATCCCACTCCACAAAAAGGGCTGCAGGACAGAAACAGCAAACTACAGACCAGTGAGTCTCACGTCTATAGTGTGTAAACTCATGGAAACACTGATCAAACAGAATATTGACACAATCTTAGACGAAGAAAAACTGCGTGATCCACACCAACACGGGTTCACCCAAGGTAGATCCTGCCAATCTAATCTGATTAGCTTTTTTGACTGGGTTACTAGACAACTGGATGCAGGAGAGTCACTGGACGTAGTGTATTTGGACTTCAGTAAAGCATTTGATAGCGTTCCTCATCGAAGATTACTGAACAAGCTAAAATCGATAGGATTAGGAGACACTCTAACTACATGGGTTGGGGATTGGCTGAGCGGCAGACATCAGAGGGTAGTGGTGAATGGTACTCCATCTGAAGCATCGGACGTGATAAGTGGAGTGCCGCAGGGCTCGGTCCTGGGTCCGATTCTATTCAACTTATTCATAAGAGATATGACGCAAGGACTTAGGGGTAAGGTATCGCTGTTCGCCGACGACGCCAAACTTTGCAACGTAGTAGGCAGAAGCTTATTACCTGATAATATGACACACGATCTACTGCTGCTGGAACAATGGTCAACTACTTGGCAGCTTGGCTTCAATGCTAAAAAATGCAAGGTAATGCACCTGGGAAAGAGTAACCCACGTAGAACTTATGTACTAAATGGTGAGACCTTGGTTAGGACCACAGTGAAACGCGACCTAGGAGTGATCATTAGCGAGGACATGAAGGTTGCCAATCAAGTGGAGAAGGCTTCCTCCAGGGCAAGACAAATGATGGGGTGTATACGCAGAGGTTTCGTCAGCAGGAGACCTGAAGTTGTGATGCCGTTGTACAGAGCCATGGTGAGGCCTCACTTAGAGTACTGCGTTCAGTTTTGGAGACCTCACTACCGAAAGGACGTGCTGAGAATCGAGTCGGTACAGCGAACAGCCACCAGGATGGTCTTGGGGCTCAAGGATCTCACGTATGAGGAAAGACTAAAGAAATTGCGACTGTACTCACTTGAGGAAAGAAGAGAACGGGGAGATATGATTGAAACGTATAAGTATATCACGGGACGCATCGAGTCAGAAGATGATATCTTCCGGCTCATGGGACCCTCGACCACCAGAGGGCATCCGCTGAAAATCAGGGGAGGGAAGTTTCGTGGCGACTTCAGGAAGTATTTCTTCACCGAGAGAGTTGTGGATCATTGGAACAGACTCCCACTCCAGGTGATAAAGACCAGCAGCGTGACGGATTTTAAGAGAAAATGGGATACTCACGTGGGATCTTTAAGTGAGTAAACTCAGGGGGGATACATGGAATGGGCAGACTTGGTGGGCTATAGCCCTTTTCTGCCGCTTTTTTCTATGTTTCTATGTTTCTATGTCCATGCGAAGGAGGTGGACTTGAGGGCTCAAGAGATGTTGGAAAGCTTTGAGTGCATAATACATCGCTCTGAGCTTGAGTAAATTGATGTGAAATTTGCACTCTCTGGAGGACCAATGACCATGAGTTTGAAGGCCATCTAGATGTGCCCACCCCCCAAGCATAAGGGGATGCATCCGTCGTTATTACCTTGTGATGAGGAGGCAAGTGAAAAAGGAGACCTCTGGATAGATTGACGCGACTGTTGAAGAGACAAGGTTACAGAAATATGCTGTGAGAGATGATCTGTCGCTTGAGACCACTGAGAAGCGAGGAACATCTGAGGAGTGCGGAGATGCAGTCTGGCAAGTGAGGTAACCTGAACTATGGAGGCCATGTGACTGAGGAGAACCATCATGTGCCTTGCTCAGATTTTTTTATTATTATTATTATTATTAAGTTTATTATTATTAAATTTTATTAAGTTTATTAATTCTTTTGATTAATCGCTTAATCATAGTTCTAAGCGATGAACAAATTAATTAAAATACATTTAAGGGAAACATTACAAAACAATACAATACAAACTTCAGACAATACAATTGGTTGAAAATTAATTCATCAAATTCATAACATAAGGTAAAAGAGGGGTAATGAAATACAATTTAATATAGGAAAGTAGAACAAAAAAAGGAAAGGTACATAAGGGAAAAGAAAAATAAAAGCATATTAATAAAATAAAATCAATGACCTGGGTATTAAAAAATTAAATATCAAAAGCATCTTTAAAAAGAAAAGTTTTTAAATTACTTTTGAATTTTCCCAGGTCCTGCTCCCTTCGTAAGTAAATTGGAAGGGCGTTCCAGGTCTGTGGCGCGGTCACTGATAAAATAAATTGGCGTCTTGTATTTATGATCTTAAGTGAAGGGATAGTTAATAAGTTTTGTTCATTTGATCTTAAAGTTCTCACAGGATTATATGGTATTAGGCACTTATATATGAATGCTGGTGTTTTATTGAGGAGGGATTTGAAGGTAAGCAAACAGAGTTTATATGTTATCCTGTGGATAACCGGAAGCCAGTGTGCATCTTTTAAAAGGGGTGTAACATGATCAAACTTTCGAGAATTGGTAATAAGTTTGATGGAAACATTTTGAATTATCTGAAGGCGTTTAATTTCATTTAATGCTATTCCCTTAAAAAGTGCGTTACAGTAATCTATTTTAGAGATTACCAAAGAATGAATTAGAATATTTAGTGATGTTGGACAGGTGGATAAGAGCGTTTTGACGACCTGGAGGAAGAAACGCCCTCATAACAGTAGTGTTGAGAATGGCCCCAATGAACTGCAGATGTTGAGTCGGAAGGAGGTTCGATTTGGGGAAAGTGATTTCAAAACCCAGAGTTTGAAGAAATGAGATGGTGTGAGTCGTCGCTAGAGCAACCTCCTGAGATGAGTAGGCCTTGATCAACCAATCATCTAGATAAGGGAAGACCTGAAGATGGTAGGATCGTAAGGCTGCTGCTACCACAATCAAGCAATTCGTGAGGACCCATGAAGAAGATGCCAGACCGAAGGGACGTACCTTGTACTGGTAATTAAGTTGATTCACTTGGAAACAGCGGTACTTGCGGGAAGCCTGATGAATCGGTATATGAGTATAGGCTTCCTTGAGATCCAGAGAGCATAGCCAGTCATTTTGAGCCAAGAGGTGATAGAGTATGGCTAGAGAGAGGGCATTCGGAATTTCTCCATGACAAGAAACTTGTTTAAGGCTTTGAGATCCAGAATGGGGCAACACCCTCCCATCTTCTTTGAAACTAAGAGGTAGTGGGAGTAAAATCCCTGAGTTTGCTGACAGAGAGGAACTTCCTCGATAGCATTGAGGAGAAGCAGGGATTGAACCTCTAGAAGGAGAGAGGACTGCGCAGGGTTGGAAGCAGACTCTCTTGGAGGATGATCTGGAGGAAGGGTATTGAAGTGAAGAATATACTCCTAGTGAATGATGTTTAACACCCAGAGATCGGATGTGATGAGCTCCCAACGAATGATGAAATACTGAAGTTGACCTCCTATAGGCTGAAGGAGAGGTTGCAGTAGGGGAACTGTGGCTATGCTCTGTAGGAATATGTCAAAAAGACTGAGCAGGTTTTGGCAGAGCAGGCGGTTGTTTTTTAGCCTGACATGGTTGTTGCTTTTGCCTTTTTGGTGGAGGCTGAGCAGGAACAGAAGCCTTGGCAAAAAACCTGCGTTGGTATAAAGAAGTAGGTTTAAATTGTTGAGAGACAGGTGATTTCTTTTTGGGCTTGACCAAAGTGTCTCATCTGGTCTCATGGGCCGAAAGCTTCTGCGTAGCTGTGTCGGTAGAATCGCTGAAGAGTTCGTGGCATTAGTGAGATGGTCAATGTTGAGGCCAGACATTTGGAGCCATGCCAGACATCTCATGGCCACTGACATGGCCACCGTTCTAGAGGTGAGCTCAAACGTGTCGTAAGCTGAACGTACCATGTACTTGCACAACTGCAAGACGGTGGAGATAAGATGTTGAAAATCCTTGGTCTTGTGGGCAGGAATGTATTTCTTGTATGCTGAAAACTGCTTAACCAGGTGTTTCAGGTAACAGGAAAAATAAAAATTGTAATTTCCTGCTCTGTTGGCAAGCATTGAATTTTTTGTATAGATGTCTGCCAAAATTATCCATGATACGTCCCTCTTTGCAAGGAGGAACGGAAGTATAGACACTAGTTGCAGATGACTTCTTGAGGGTGGACTCTACAACAAGGGATTCATATGGCAATTGTTGTTTGTCAAATCACAGCAGAGCCACCACCTTTATAAAGAGACTCAAGCTTCTTAGATGCCACCGGTATAGAAAAAGGAGTCTTAAAATTCTTATAAAAAGTCTCCCGTAAGTTGCCATATAGTGGTAATTTTAACATCTCTTTGGGAGGTTGGTCATAGTCTAGAGCACAGGTGTCAAAGTCGGTCCTCGAGGGCCAGAATCCAGTCGGGTTTTCAGGATTTCCCCAATGAATCTGCATGAGATCTATTTGCATGCACTGCTTTCAATGCATATTCATTGGGGAAATCCTGAAAACCCGACTGGATTCCGGCCCTCGAGGAGGGACTTTGACACCCCTGGTCTAGAGTCTCTAAATATTCTTTGCTATGTTTAGAATCGGCATCTAAAGTAATTGAAAAATCTTTCCTCATCTGACGAATAAATTCTGAAAAAGAAATTGTCTCCGAAAGGGAAGACGCTCTAGTGGGAGATCTCCGTGGAGAAACTGATGCAGAAGAATCAGCCTCAGCCATAGGTTTGTCGGCCAGGCCTGTTGTCGGTCGGTTGGGGGAAACACCACAAAGGTAAGGGGACCTGACCAGCTGTGCACACTCCCCCCCATGGCTGCACCCGGGGCGGACCGCCCCCCCCCCCCCTTTGGTACCCACTGCCTTTTCCCTACCTGCCCTGCCGCACACAGCCGACCGGAAGTCTTCCCGATGTCAGCGTTGACGTCGAAGGAAGGGAGGGCTTTGCTTAAGCCCTCCCTCCGACGTCAGCGCTGACATTGGGTAAGACTTCCGATTGGCTATGTGTGCTGCAGCAGGGGAGGCAGAAAATGGAAGACAAGCCTCGCAGCAGGGCAGGTAGGAAAATCAGATGAGCTTCGCAGCATTGAATCATGAGGGATCCCCGAGAGCACGAGGGGCGTCCCCACGGGATCCCCGTGACCCGAAGGGGGAACCTGCGGGTCCCACGGGATTCCCGCCGTCCCCGTTCCCGTGCAGCTCTCTAGTTTGAAGTCAATTAGACAATTATGAGATAGGAGAAAATGTCCTGTTTATGTTTTAAGAACTGGTTGAAAGACAGAAAACAGAGAGTAGGTTTAAATGTTCAATATTCTCAGTGGAGAAGGGTAAATAGTGGGGTTACCCAGGGGTCTGTGCTGGGACTGCTGCTTTTTAACATATTTGTCAATGATCTAGAGATGGGAATAACTAGAGAGATAAATTTGCTGATGACATAAAGTTGTTCAAAATTGTTGCATTGAAAGAGGATTATGATACACTGCAAGAGGACCTTCTGAGCCTGGGGGACTGTGCATCAAAATGACAGATGATGTTTAATGTGAGCAAGTGGGAAAGAGGAACCCGTGTAACGGGATCTGTTTATACCTTCTCGGTGTTATGCTTTATGTGTATATATGAGAGGTGCTTGGGATTTAAAATTGGCTTTATTTAGCTCAAATCAATAGTAACACAGATCAACAATCTTAATTAAGGTCAGATTAAAGAAATATATAAAAACTTACAATCTCTGTTTCTCAGATATTATGTTTAATGTTTCCATACTGTCAATACTATGTATTTACTCTAACCTACCCCCTGTTTAGTGAATGGACTTGAACTTTGCTAGTTGCTGTCAGACTAGTACTGCTCTAAAAAGAGTCTGATTTAAAACAGAATCACTGTAGCAGAATTTCTCACCTCTTCTCTGGAAGAGATTGTCATCCCTCCCCCCTTCCCAGCAAGGCATTCCTCTCCATGGCACATCTTTCCAGTCCCTCTGCAGGGCTGGATGCCACCAGTTCTTTCTCATAGTCTCATTCTCCTTCTCTTCCTCCTTCTCCTTCTTTTCTTTCTCCTCTCTTCATGTTCAGGAAATCCATTGTTACATAGGATTTGTCTCCATAGCCATTGATTGGTCTAGCTTGATGAGGATTAAGTCATGGGAATTGGTACTATGATGCAAAATTCAGGCCATCTTAAGCATTCACAACCCATTATCTGATATGCCCATTAAAGGGGAGTCTCAGCAGACCTGCCTTCTGCCCACCTTCATGGGTGTGCAGGATTGCCCCAGATCATTATAACCTAAATGGCCTTCCTCCACGGTTCTTCTGTCACATAATTTCATCTAGAATAAACAATCCTGCTCCATGTTTCTAGAATCCTGTGGATTACAGGACCAGAGGCAACATGGATTCACTAGAGGTAGGTCTTGTCAGACAAATCTGATCAATTTCTTTGACTGGGTGACCAGAGAATTGGATAGAGGATGTGCACTAGATGTGGTGTATTTAGATTTTAGCAAAGCCTTTGATAGTGTTCCACACAGACATCTAATAAATAAACTGAGTGCCTTCAGAAAGGGTCCCAAAGTGATGGGCTGGTTCAGGAACTGGTTAAGTGGAAGGCAACAGAGGGTAGTAATCAATAGAGATCGTTCTGAGGAAAGGGATTTAATCAGTGGTGAGCCTCAAGGTTCTGTTCTTGGGCCTGTTCTTTTTAACATTTTTATAAAAGATATTCCTGAAGGGTTGTCGGGTAAGATTTGCTTTTTTGCGGATGATACCAAAATCTGCAATAGAGTAGACAACCCAGGATGGTGTGAGTAACATGAAAAAAGACCTGGCGAAGCTTTAGGAATGGTCTGAAATTTGGCAGCTAAAATTTAATGCTAAGAAATGCAAGGTTATGCATTTGAGCTGCAAAAACCCAAGGGAACGGTACAGTTAGGGGGTGAAGAACTTACATGCACGACAGAAGAGCAGGACTTGGGTGTTATTATCGTAAGGTGGCCAAACAGGTTGAAAAGGTGACTGCAAAAGCTAGAAGGATGCTAGGTTACATAGGGAGAGGTATGGCCAGTAGGAAAAAGGAGGTATTGATGTCCCTGTATAAGACTTTGGTGAGACCTCATTTAAAATATTGTGTACAATTGTGGAGGCTGCACCTTCAAACAGATATAAAAAGGATGGAGTTGGTCCAGAGGAAGGCTACTAAAATGGTGCGTGGTCTTCATCATAAAGCAAAAACACTCTTCCGTCTCCAAGGGGTGCAAAACACCGCAATCCGACTCCTAAAAAACCTGGGCTTCTGCAACCACATCACCCCTGCACTAACTTCCATGCACTGGCTGCCTATCCAAAAACGATGAGCTTTTAATGCGTTGGTGTTTGCTTTCAAAACTTTCCACAAAATGTCACCAAGCTACATAACATCAAAACTACAAATTTATGTGCCTAACCGATCACTGAAATCCCAAACAGATAAACGGCTGACCCTGCCAACTGGCCGCTCATTCACGTCTGAAACAGCCAGAAGACACTCTTATTCACATAACATACCCAGATTATGGCACACCATCCCCCATCCATTAGATCACTAGACAGTCTTTGGAACTTCAGGAAAGCTGTGAAAACCTTCCTCTTTACAAGCCCAGCCCCTTAACGACCCATGTCTACACCCCTAACGGATGGATCTCAAAGACACTAAAATTCGCATTCAACCAAAAATATAACCAGACCTACCACATTCTCAAACAACAAAGATGCTCTCACCCGCTAAGAAAAGCTATGTTAACTCCATGTTATATCTTCACTGAAAACGCTGCAATTTAATCCACCCTACGTCCACTAAACCTGTATGTTTAATTCTGTAATGTCTATACTGTAAATACTATAAAGTCTGTATTCCTCACCAAAGTTTGTCCTACACAGACTATGAATGTACTCTTGTAAACCGTTCTGGGCTCCTGTGAGAGAACGGGCTAAATAAATGACTAAATAAATAAATTATGCTGAGAGCTTAATTGGAGGCAAAAATTGAAAATCTATAAAAATTTGACAAAGGAGAAACGCAAAAATTTTTATGCCCAAAAGATTAGTAATATATAAATTAACAGTAGTAGTCTTTTTAAATTAGTTAATGATTTATATGACACAGAGATATTTACTGATGCTGCAGAAGAAGTTGCCCTATCTGCAGATAGTTTGGACTTTTTCAACACCAAAATACAAAAACTAAGATCTTCTTTGGCCGACTCCAGTGACCTTCATTGGTGTTTTCCTATTCTGCAGGGTTTGGAGGTTTCCAGAGTAGATTTGAGTTGAGATAAATTTACAGCTATTGACTGACAATCCTTTAGTAAATTTTACAATAAGTATGCTAAATCATACTGTAGATTGGATAGTTGTCCTCCGAGTGTTATGAAAACTGCCCCGTCAGTTTTAAGGTTAAACTGTTGACTTCAAAAACGCTGTCATGAATTTTTGATCCTAAAACCGGGAATTACTGCTCTTGGAGCAACTTTTTTTCTTCGTCACCCAATATCAAATGCAAAAATACGTTTTCTTTAATCCTACCCAACTGACAACCTTTTTGTCAGCTGCTCGCCTGAAATCAGGGATAACATGAGTGCTTAATGTTTAATTTGGACATTTCCTTCAGCTGATTGAATTTCCTGTTTCTTCTTTTTTCTTGATTTGTTTTTAGTAATGCTTGCTGATTATACTTCTTGGATCTAGATATTGAGGACTTGAGCTGAAGTTAAGCTTATTATGGTTATGTATATTATTACAATTTGTAATGGTTATTTTTCTTACTTAACTTCATCTTTCTGTACAAGTGGATACTTGATATGTTTATGGAAAATATGATAAATAAATAATAAAAAAAACTGTTGACTTGGGTTAATTTTTTATTATAAGTCACCAAAAAGTATTCACTCAATATATTCCTTTATCTGAGACTAGTTAGAGCAGGGTCCTAATACGGAGAAAAGACCTCAGCGCAAACTCGGGAAACTACTATGACAATTACTAAGTTGTCATAGAGAGCACATCCTCAGTCATAGAAAAACTGCAGTAGCTCGTTTTCAAACCAATTCCCCTGATGCAGCAGCAATTGCAAAACAGGGCTTGTCTGGAGTTTTAAGATTTTTATTGCGCTGAATTGAATTCCTGTACCGGGAGAGTATGTTCTATTGAGCAGGGGTGATATTTCCCATATCTGAGGACATTATTGAGATAAGTGCAGGTTTCTTCTTTTTTGTCACAAGTAGTTCTATTTAAAGAGACTTTGCTCATATATTTAAACATTTACTGCACTTTAACTGTTATTATTATTATTATTAACTAGTCGTTAAGCCCGTTACATTAACGGGTGCTAGAATATATGTCTGTCTGTCTTTTTTTTTCTGTCTCTTTCCTCCCTCCATTTCCCTGTGTAGCGCTGTCTCTGCTTTCTTCCTCAGTCTGCACTCTCAAGCTGTAACATTACTGCCTCGCTTTTTCTCCCTGCAAGCATCTCTGCTCTCTTTCTCATCCCCAGTTTCCTTGCTCTTTTTCTCTTCTTGCAGGGGTCTCTGCTCTCCTTTCTCTATATGTTACTGATTCCTGCAAACTTCTGTTTTCTCTGTATGCTCCTGATCCTGTGTTTCCCTGTAGGTGTCTCTTCCTTTTTTTTATTTTTATTTTTTAATTTTTATTCCTTCTTCAGTCTCAGTTCTTTATCTGAACAGTCCCTTCCTCAGTCTCTCCAACTGCATCTCTCTTGCCCTCTAAGCCCCTGCTGTGCATGTCGCTCCTGATCCCCTCTCACTGACCCTTGTGACTGCATCATTTTTGTTATGCCGTCTGGGTTTCCATGGCAACCCTGCTCGCGGGTCTGTGAGTGTAGGGCCGTTTTGTTATTTCCTCGTGGGAAGCTGTCCGGGTCGGGCGGCACCATGTCGGGCAGAAGCGGGGATGTGGGGCCTCAGCACCGGCCGGGGTCCCGTGATCGGCTCGCGCCACAGGCCCCCAGGAGTCCGAGCCCGGCGGCGGGGGAGGCAGGGACATGCCTGGCGTGCCATGGTTCTGACCTCGGCGCTGAAGCTGCTGCAGAGACAGACCTATACGTGCCTGTCGCACCGGCATGGCCTGTACCTGTGCTTCGGAGGCATGCATCGTGTCCGCGCTGCAGTTCAGAGAGGTCAGTAGGCAGCTCGGCCTCACCTCGGGGGAGGCCACGACGGGTGGTGCGGACTCCCTCGGCGGTCGCCGTTTGCGAAAGGGGAACGGTCCTGTTTGGTCTGCCACTGCCTGGAGGAGTTGAAGAGCAGGGAGGCCCGCGTCCAGATTCTCTGCCAGGTACTGTCACAGCTAGGCGCACATGCGCACTCCTGCGGACACAGACCTACTGATCACGGAACACGCAGATAGGAGTGTGCATGTGCAGCTAGCATTTTATTATATAGGACTAGTCTCAGATAAAGGGATATATTGAGTGAATACCTTTTGGTGACATATATTATTTGATTGGTATTCTGCTTGTATAGTTTTTATTTTTTTGTTCATTTTTTATTATCCATAGGAAAGTTTCCAGAGGAACAAGGTCAAATTGTGATTACACCAATTAGAAAAAATATTAAAGAACCATCTAATATTGCATCTAATTTTAGACCTATTGCTAGCATCCCCCTGGCTATTAAATTATTGGAGGGGGTGGTAAACGCTGAACTAACCACTTATCTGGAGAAGTATAACATCTTGCATGATGATCAATCTGGTTTTCGGTCAGGTTTTAGTTCCGAAACAGTTATGGCCTCTCTGTTAGATTATTTATATTCACTATTCAGTCAAGGTAGAAGTGCAATGATTTTGCAACTTGATCTGAGTAGTGCTTTCGATCTGGTTGACCACATTATTCTTCTGGACTGTTTGGAATCCATTGGAATCTCGGGAAGTGTTTTGAATTGTTTTCATAGATTCCTGAGTAAAAGATCCTATCAGGTGTTTAAGGACGACATTCTGTCCTACCGTTGGAAAAACCCCTGTGGGGTTCCTCAGGGCTCCCCTTTGTCCCCCCACTTTGTTCAACATTTATCTTATTTCTTTGGGAAATTTGTTACAGAGCTTAAAGTTTAAATTCTATATTTATGCAGACATTACTATAGTCATTCCGCTAATTTGTTTGTCATCTGAGTTTACAAATTTATTATCAACTATTTTAAACCAGATTGAACTTTGGATGGCTGCTTTCAAATTGAAATTAAATATGGAAAAAAACTAAATTTTTCTTAGCAACCCCCAATGACAAGATTAAAGAAACAATGATAAATGTGAATGGGGCTGGATTACAATATTGAACAATCCATAAAAATATTAGGAGTAACTTTGGATAAACATCTTACATTGGAAAAATGTACTGATTTAACATTTAAGAAATGTATCTAGGTGCTTTGGAAACTTCATACCATCAAGAAGTATGTTGATGAAGCCTCTTTTCGCCTATTAGTTCAGTCCTCTATTTTAAGTATTCTCGACTACTGTAACATTATATATTTGGGTGCCTACAAGAAAATTATCAAAAAATTGAGAGTGGTTCAGATACTGCGATTCGCCTCATTTTTGGTTTAAAAAAAATGGGAGCATATTACCCCTTTCTATCAAAACTCCATTGGTTGCCGTTCGAATCCAGAGTCTTGTTTAAGTTTGCATGCATTTGTTATAAAGTAGCTTATGGTATGTTACCAGGTTATCTTACTCCTCATTTTACCCTGAGTTATACTAATAAGAATACACGAAGAGTTCATCTGTTTGCATATCCCTCTATGAAATCTTGTCATTATAAGAGGTTTTTCGAGAGAACCTTCTCATTTTAGGCCGCTAAATTGAATACATGACTTGCAAAAATTGTTAAAAGCTTCCTCTTATCTTGATTTTAGAAAACAGATTAAGACACAATTATTCGACAGGCTGGTATCTTAATGTATCCTGTTTTTCAATTTAATTACCTTTTTATTCTATTTTAAATTGCTGTATTTTACTTATACTGTATGCATTTAATCTCGCCGATTCATTAGATATATTCTAATTGATGTATTCATCTGTATTGTATGTATTAGTCTTGACTGTTGTGAACCGCCTAGAACTTTTGGTATGGCGGTATATAAAAATAAAATTATTATTATTAATTCTCTTTAAAAAATTCAGTTCAAGCCTGGTCTGATCAACTGTGTAGCAAAGCCCAAGTTTAACCTAACTTTCCTATAGCCTATAGGCCCAAAACTACCCCAAGACTAACCTTAACACCTGAACTATAGCTATGGGATGCTGGGTTCTGTGTTAGGAGTCACTGCCCAGGAAAAAGATCTAGGTGTCATTGTTGAGGATATGTTGATACCCTCAGTTCAATGTGCGGCAGCGGCTATGAAAGTAAATAGAATGTTAGGAATTATCAGGAAAGGAATGGAAAACCAAGATGAAAATGTTATAATATCCTTGTATCGCTCTATAGTAAGGCAGCACCTCGAATACTGTGTACAGTTCTGGTCACCATATCTCAAAAAAAGATATAGCTGAATTAGAAAAGTTAGAGAAGGGCAACAAAAATGATAAAGGGGATAGGTCGAATTCCCTACGAGGAGATTCTAAAGCGGCTGGGTCTCTTCAGCTTGGAGAAGAGACGGCTCAGGGGTGATATGATAGAGGTCTATAAAAATGAGTGGAGTGGAAAGGGGAGATGTGAATCGCTTGTTCACTCTTTCTAAAAATACTAGGACTAGGAGACATGCGATGAAGCTACTAAGTAATAGATTTTAAACAATCTGGAGAAAATATTTTTTCAAACTCTGAAATTCGTTGCTGGAGAATGTAGTGAAATCAGTTAGCTTAGTGGGGTTTAAAAAAGTTTTGGATAATTTCCTAAAAAAGAAGTCATTATTGAGATGGCTTTGGGAAATCCACTGCTTATTCCTAGGATAGGCAGCAGAGAATCTGTTTTACTCCTTGGGATCTTGCCAGGTACTTGTGACCTGGGTTGACCACTGTTGGAAACAGGATGCTGTGCTTGATGGACCTTCGGTATGGCATTTATTATGTTGTTGTGTTTTTGCCTTTTTGGACATAAGAATACGTCTAGGGCACAGTTTGGTCGTCTGGGGCTAGACCTGTTTTAACAACGAATAAGTGCCAAAAAGGTCCCGAAACTGACCAGATCACTAGAGGGATATAAGCATGACCCCCCACCCCATTCACCCAGTAGTCACTGACCCCCCCTTCTATACCTGCTATTTGTGAGCCATCTTAATCCCACTGTAGGTGTAGGCATAAGGGTGGGTGGATTTTGGAGGGCTCACCATAAAATACCTGTAAACTGCAGTGCCTCCTAAATTGCTCTGCTGGTATGTTTTTGTGGCCAGGTTGCCCTCCCCTACATCCCCATAGCTTGTTCTGTGCATTTTTCTTTGGACACACAGCACAAAAACATCCATTTAAAAAAAAAAAAACAGGATAGTTTTGCACTTTTGAAAATGGGCATGTTTGGTACTGGAGTTTGCGCATGTTCCACAATATGTCCAAACTCGAATTTAGATCTCGTATTGGAAATGCCCCTCCAAATCTATTTCATATGAACTGAAATATTTTTTTCACAGATAACAGAAATTAATACCATAGATAATTTACACCTTCCCCCACTCTTTTTGCAATGTTGTGCAGCAACAGCCCTGAAGCCTTTTAAATCTCTATGGTCTTTGGGGCAGTTAGCCATTACGACCTGCACTAAACAGCTTCATAAATGACACCCTTAGACTTTGCAGGTTGCTTCTTACTGCGCTGCAAGTAGCCTGTCATCTGAGTTGCTACTTGCACCCTCTGTGTGTTTTGAGTCAACAAGAAGCCTCTGTGCAGTACAAACTTTGCTAGATCTAAGCCTGTATTCTTTTAGCGTCTCTCCAGACCAGCACAGTTCACTGATGGGTAATAGCTCACCATGACCAGCAGGTGGAGACTGAGACATAAACTTTTGGCTATAGTACAAGTGGGTTGTGCATTCCCCAGTACACTCAGTCTGTTTTCAGTCTCCAGAAGGTAGGGTTGGTAAGCTTGTGCAGTCTTCCCTGGTTTAGTGTAGGCCTGTTGGATTTTGTTTAGGCCTTCTTGTCCCATCTGGTGCCGGATTGAGCTTGGGGGACATTTTTGTGGGTCCATCTGACCTTGGGGGTGTCACACTCGACTGCTTGAGTCCCTTCCCCCCATTTCCCCCACCTCCCCACAAATTTTTTTGGGGGTTTAGAGGTGCCTCAGCTGTATACCGGTAAGGCATATACCATATTTTTCGCTCCATAAGACACACTTTTTCCACCCCCAAAAAGGGAGTGGAAATAAGAGTGTGTCTTAAGGAGCAAATTTTTTTTTTTTTTTTTTATAAACCCGTGCCTTTTTTTCCATTCCGGCTCCCAGTGCACTTTCTGCGCTCCTGCCTCGGTACCCCTGCTCTCTTCCAGTAGCGGCACAGCGGTGCATGAGGCAGGCACATGCTTTTTGCATGTCTGCCTGGTCCTGCGGTGCATTCCGAATAGCTGCCGTCAGTCTTCGTGAGTCCCAGAAGAAAGCAGGGGAACCGAGGCAAGAGCACGGAAAGTGCACTGGGAGCTGGGATTGAAAAAAAGGTACGGGGGAGGGAGCTGCCTTGGGGCTGGCTGACTGGCTGCCACTACACGTGCCTACCATTAGACACGCCCATTATTAGACGTGCCCTGTACCCTGTCCCGGCCTACCACTAGACTACCAGAGGGGGACAGGGTACAGAGCACATTTGGTTCAGAAATGTTTTTTCCTTGGTTTTTCCTCCTCTACAGGCGGGTGCGTCTTATGGTCAGGTGCATCTTATAGAGTGAAAAATACAGTAGCTTTGAGAGCCATATGGGGTCTGTTCCAATTAATTGAATTGAACATCCCCTCCCCCAACAAATCCTGAGGCTGTGCCGGTTTGAAGGGAAGCTTTCAATTGCCCTTAATTGACTTCAATTGCTAACCGGCACTTTACTTTTTAGCTTAGTAGCAGTATTGTGCAATGAACACTTTTAAAGGAAAAAAGTGTTCATTGTGCTCCAGATGTGAGGTAGCTTTGGCTGGCCTGTGCATGTGGTGTGCAGGCCACCGCAAAGGGGAATCCTTGGCTTTGGGTGCTGGCAAGCAGGATTCCCCTTCGCAAGTACAGTGGTGCCTCGCATAACGGACGCCTCGCACAGCGAACGCTGCGCACAACAAACTTCAGGTCTTGCTTCCCACAACGAACTTCGTTTCACACAACGAAGTCACCTGAGCTGCATCCTTAACTGCCCTCTCTCGGCGCTACATATTTTAAACCCCCCTGCCGCCGCCACCGCATATTTTTAAACCTCCCCCCGCCGCCACCGCATATTTTTAAACCTCCCCCCGCCGCCACCGCATATTTTTAAACCTCCCACCGCCGCCACCGCATATTTTTAAACCTCCCCCCGCCGCCACATATTTTTTTTAAAAAGCCACCACTGCTGCAATTTTAATCTCACCCGCTCACTCGTGGTGGTCTAGCAAATTTCCCAGCCAGAAGCGCAGAGATCAAGAGCAAGCCTTCTGTGCTACTGCCTGGGCCTGCGCTGATCTCTGAATGGCTGCAGTCAGCTCTCGCGGGACTCACAAGAACTAACTGCAGCCAGCTCTCGCGGGACTCACAAGAACTAACTGCAGCCATTCGGAGATCGGCATGGGCCCACACAGGCGTGCAGAGGAATTGCTCCTGATCTCTGCGCTTCTGGCCTGTACGCCACTGGCTGGGAAAGATGGGAGGAATTAAAAAAGGTACTGGGGAGTATGTGGGGGGTGATTATAATACACAGCAAGGATCAACAAAACCCCTGTCTCCCCTCCCCTTCACATATATCCCCTCTATATCATGCTAACAGCTCTAACAAGATAAATTTATCTTTTTTTATGTCATCTTAGCATATTTTATGCTACAGAACGAATTATTTTTTTTTACATGTATTGTTATGGGAAAACGCGTTTCACATAACGAACTTTTCGCATAACAAACTTGCTCCTGGAACGAATTAAGTTCGTTGTGTGAGGCACCACTGTACCTCGTGCACCGGCAGCAGGCAGTGGGAAAGCCCAGGCTTTCTCCACCGCCCACATGGGGATTTCCCCAGCTGCCGATGGGCAGGGAGATAGCGGCTGGGGTGGATCAGGCCTCTTTGCCGCTGCAGGCCTCGGGGGAGTTTTTCTCTATGAGTTTTGCGCCGGTTTTGGCGGGAAGCTCCTCCGTTTTGTCTAAAGCCTCAGGTGACCTTCCCCCCTTTATTTTAAAGAACAGGGGTATGTTTCTGCCAGGTCCCCTGCTTTGGCAGGAAGTCCTGATGTGCCGCCAGTGGGTTTTTCCCCAGATTTTGTACTAGCCTTGTGCAAGGCTTATCTTCAGGCAGCTGGGGGTCAGGTTTCTTCTCTGGGGGTCTTGGGTATTTGGGGGGGGGGGTTTGCTCCCCATGTCCACCCCTGATCGGTCCTCTTCAGCACCGGTTCTGACCCAGTCCCCCCCCCTCTCCAGTCATCACTAAATTATGGGTTATGTGGTCTGAGCATTTTTACTTTCACTTCTATAGTTACTGATAAATTTTAACAATTAATAATTTATATAAGAGCTGTGATTGTTCAACGTGTTTGGAGATTTTCATCACAGATTTAAATTAGTTATCTCCCTTTACGGTTGTAGAATGAAACTGACATAACATGTAATAATAGAAAATATAAAATGTAATGTATAAAACTGATCGTGAGATCACTCGTGAAACATGAGTCTGAAATCATGCCAGTACTTACTCAAGCACAAAATGATTAGAGCCGCTAGTAAAATCTTGTGCGGAGGAGAGATTAAACTAAAATAGCTGACAAGAGCACCAAAACGATACCGGCCCAGGCGCCCATGGTTTGCAGATCTGGTTCATCTTCTAGTGACAGATCCTCTTCTGCTGCCCCTCTTGTCTGACCTTCTGATGCAGGGCCTATTCCAATGTTCGATCCAGGTCCCTTTTTTGTTACAGCTTGGCTCTTGAAAGGGAACGCCTATTCAGATAATGTGATGTCCACCCTCTTGGGTTCCCGGAGACTTTTTTTATTATTATTATTTATATTCCATATATCCTACAATTCTTTGCAGATTACAAATTATTCAGGTACTCAAGCATTATTCCCTAACTGTCCTTGCAGGCTTCCACTCTGTCTTATGCTGAAAGGCATCGATAAAATAGAGCAGGAAAATAAATTATTTACATTGTCCAACGCGACACGGACAAGAGGACATGGTTTGAAGCTAAGGGGGGACAAGTCCAGGACAAATGTCAGGAAGTACTGTTTTACGCAGCGAGTGGTAGACGCCTGGAATGCTCTCCCAAAGGAGGTTATTAAGGAATCCACTGTGCTAGGATTCAAAGGCAAATTAGATGCACATCTCCTTACGAGAGGCATAGAGGGATATGGGTGACTAAAACTACATCAGGTGTATACCTGACTGGGCCTCCGCGTGTGCGGATCGCCGGACTCGATGGACCATGGGTCTGATCCGGAGATGGCAGTTCTTATGTTCTTATGGTACCTGGGGCAATGGGGATTAAATGACTTGCCCAGGGTCACAAGGAACAGTGCAGGATTTGAACCCACAACCTCTGGGTGCCAAGGTTGTAGCTCTAACCACTACACCACACACTCCCACTTTCCACTTCTTGGGCTTATGTGCGAGTTTGGTGTATCTTTAAGGAGTGGTGTTCTTTGCTTCACATCTTGGAGTTCTTGCGGGATGGCCTGGACAGGGGCCTTTCCTGGTCTTCCTTCTGGGTACAGCTTGCAACTTTATCTATGTTTTGCAGTTTGCTGCATAGGTGGCATTTGACCTCCTCTCCGGATGTAGTTCAGTTTTTGCAGGCGGCTAAGTTGTTCCAGCCTAGGATCTCATTCTGGTACTGTCCATGCTTGTGCACCCTCCTTTTAAGCCTCTGGGCTCCTGCTGATGGTGTTAAAGGATCTTACTCAAGGCTATCTTTCCGGTGGCTATTACTTCTGTGAGACATATTTCCGAGCTGCAGGTTTTTTCTTGTAGGCCTCCCTTCCTCGAGTTTTCTAGGGAGCGTGTCGTGCTGCAGCCAGTTCCTTCTTTTCTGCCAAAGGTAGTCTCGCCTTTTCATGTCAACCAGTCCGTGGTCCTCCCGGTCTTAGGTAGTCAGGAAGGCTCTTTGGAACAGAGGCAGTTGTGCAAGTTGGATGTCTGTCAGGTCCTTTGCTCTTATGTTCAGCAGACCCAGGAGTTTCAGGAATCGGATCGTCTTTTTGTCCTCTTAGCGGGTCCTCGTAAGGGGGACAGTGCTTCCAAGGCTATTATAGCATGCTGGATCAAGGAGATGGTTGCTTCCGCATATCTCCTTCAGCAGAAGCCTGTTCCAGAATTTCTCAAAGCTCATTCTACTCGGGGTCAGGCAGCCTTTTGGGCTGAGTCTTCCCTGGTGCCTCTGGTTGATATGTGTAAAGTGGCAGTTTGGTCTTCATTCCTTTGTGTGGCACTACCATGTGGATGTTCAGGCGCTTCGGGATGTGGTGTTCGGAGCTGTGGGGATGTTTATGAAGGTCCTTATCGTATTAAATTTCCAACAGTATTTCCTTATGTTAAGTGGTTGCTTCTTGTTTGGTGTGTTATTACTATTTTAGTTCACAGTTGTTAATTTCTTAGTTCTGCTTGGCTATTCAGCAGACTGAGTGTAATGGGGAATGCACAACCCACTTATTCTACAGGCAAAAGTTTGTCTCAGTCTCCACTTGCTGGTCATGGTGAGCTATTACCCATCAGTGAACTGTGCCAGTCTAGAGAGACTAAAAGAAAGAAAATTAGCAGGTAAGAACCTAATTTATCCTTCACTTATGGTTTCAGATCCCCTGGATATTAATCCTAGTGTGGATTTCCTCTTTGACTGTGGCTTAGTTGGACCAGATGATGTTTCCACAGAACAGGAGATGCCACGAACCCTCAGAAAGGTAAATTTGTACTGAGCTGATAAATAACCCTAGAATGGAAAAGAACCTTATTTCATATTACATGTAGATTGTATAGCACCTTTCAAATTTGAGAATCCTAATTCCAAGGTTAAGAAGACAATTCCTTTGTCCCTGGCATGTGTATCCAATTTGTCCGTCTAAACCTCCACTACTCATGCTTTAACCCACCCTATGTGTCACTCTCAAAATTCCTTTGATTTTCTCATCTTTGACCTTTTGGTTCTATTCAGGGTAACAAGCGTCTGATTATTTCAGAAAGCTGCTCCCGAGACTCCCTGAGCATCCAGCCAAGTTGCCAGGGCCTGAATTACTCTTACGGTATCAATGCTTGGAAATCCTGGGTACAGACAAAATACTCAAGTGGGGAGACTACCAAATTTGATGAACTACGCTTTGGACGTAAGTAACTGTTCTGACACATCACAGACAGGTAGAAACTGACGTGAACATGAAATAGTAGTTATTCAAAAGGGAGAAGCTCTACTTTCATTCTCCCTTTGGTCTCACCTTATCTCACAGAGACTCCTCATTTTCAGCTTCTACGAAGGTAGGGACTTGAAACAGCTTGTCTAGACTCTGAAGCAGAGTAAACTTTGTGTTTCAGCCACCTCTCATTATAGCTCCCCCTTGCTTCGAGGGCACAGAGTTAATTCTCTCCTATTTCCTTTTTGCTGTCTCCAGCAAAGCCGATGCAGGTTAAGGAAGATATCCTTGTATGTACAGCAGCAGAACTCAATTATGGCTTGGCACAGTTCGTGAAAGAGATAACACGTCCGAATGGGGAGCATTATGATCCTGATAGTATTTATTACCTCTGCCTGGGAATTCAGCAGGTGAGTGATTGTGGGAAAGTTTCAGAGCTACAGGGAAGGACTGAGCCTGGGATAGGGCAGCATATAAAGAGATCCTGGTTCTTTGGGAATATATGTAGCAGGGGTTTCTATTTCTGTTCGTTTTTTTTTGCAGACTGATGGTTCTTTGCTTTGTACTTGTTCTGTACAGTTCCTTTTGGAAAATAACCGGATGGTGAATATTTTTACTGACCTTTGCTACCTGACTTTTGTCCAAGAGCTGAACAAGATCCTAGCTGGCTGGCAACCAACAACCTTACCAAACAGTAAGAAGATTGATCCTTGCCTATCTTTCACTTTGATTTCATGCCTGTTTAAATTGGTTACAGAAGTTGTCATGTTACTCATATGCCTGTTTGGCTGTACTAAGTGCCCACAGTGTATGTTTTACTGCAGGGAAAATGAGCACTTCCTCATAAATGCCCTGAATGTTATACTCTAAGGCAGTGTTCTTCAACCTTTTTACACCTAGAGACTGGTGGAAATAAAAGAATTATTTTGTGGACCAGCAAACTACTAAGACTGAAATTTTAAAAACCTGTTTCCGCCCCATCCCCGCAGCTTGGTCCCATCCCCGTGAACTCAGTCCCCGTCTCCATCCCGTGTATAAGGAGTGGGGAAAGAGAGAGAGAGAACGATCCATGGTGCATCTCTCCCACTCCCTCTACTGCCATATCCAACATTTTTCCTTCTCTCATTCACCGATCATGTTCAGCATTTTTCACTATTGCCCACCAGCCCCATGCCCAACATTTCTCCTTCTATCACCCCTCTCCAGCACCATGCCACACCTCGCCCTCTATCACTATGTCCAACATTCCTCCCCCTTGCATCCCCTTCAATCTGTCCCTCTGTTCCCTCTCCACGACCATATCCAACATCTCTCCCTCTCATCCTTCTCTTCCCCATGTATCTCTTCCTCACTCCTCTCTATGCCCAACAATTTTCCTCTTTCTTCCATTCCCCATGTGCATCATCATTTCCTCTCACTTACACACTCATGCCCAACAATTCTCCCTTTCTATTCCCTCCATTGTGTCCCAAGTTTATGCCTCCTCCCTTCCTTTTGTGTCCCAAATTTGTGTGTCCCCCTCCCTGCCTTCCAACCTTTGCCCCAAATTCATGCCCCTCCCATGTCCAAATACGCTTCCCCCCTTCTCTCCCTTACTTGTTCAGGGCCGTTCAGCCTCTGCCGAAGCCAAAGCACGTGTCCGTCTTCCTTCCGGCTTCGTTGCTCCTTATCTTCAACGCCAGTTGCACTTGTTAGCCGGGACAGGGCACAGCGGCTCTTGCATGCTATATGCTGCTGACCCGGTTCTGGTTGAAGAACACTGCTCTAAGGCACACAGATGTGGTGTTTACGGTAGTGAATATCTGTCCCCTAAGCACCATCGATTGCCCCATGGTCTTTAGAAAATTGACACTGTAAATATCCTCTTTTCTATTACTGAAAGCATTACCGATTGTTCATTGTCAAACAATCACTGTTTGTGTCCTCATTTCAACCACATCAATCACATTGATCACTGTAAACATCACTGTCAAATTATTACTTTGAGTGTCCTTTGAAATCCGCCTAGAACTTTGAATGGAGTGGAATAGAAATACAAAGATAAATATGATCTGTGGAATTGAGTTTAAATAAGCTGTGCTAATGATTGATCTGAGTATGAGTGAACAGTGTGATAGACTAACAGGCCATTGGATAAGTCAGAATATACTTTATTTCACAGAATCATAGTATAAGGCTTGAAGATAGTTTGTCCATTTCTCCTTTTCCAATCTCTATCTACTTTACTTATGCCACGTTAAATACTGTTTGTCTTCAATTGCTCATAAAAGCTTTCAGTGACAGATTCCACCGCCTACTTAGGTAATGTATTTCTGTATTTGATTGTGCTCCTAGATATAAAGTTCTGATTCAGTAGACCTCATTGAATATAAGAATTGCAGCTGCTGGGTCAGATCAGTGGTCCATCGTGCCCAGCAGTCCGCTCATGCGGCAGCCCTTAGGTCAAAGACCAGTGCCCTAACTGAGACTAGCCTTACCTGCGTACGTTCTGGTTCAGAAGGAACTTGTCTAACTTTGTCTTGAATCCCTGGAGGGTGTTTCCCCTATAACAGCCTCCGGAAGTATGAATGGGTCCCTCCTTACCAAGAGCAAACCGAGTATATGTCCCAAAGGGCTCATGGAGGATATCTTTGAGTCTCTGCATCTCTGTTCCCTCACTCTTAGCCTTTCCAAGGCAGCAACAGTGAAGATGTTGAGCGCATGTTCCAGCCACAAGTGTTTGCTGCAGAAGGCTCTGAGGCAGCAACCATCAAAAGGCCAAAAACAATCATCTCTCCCTTCTCATTCAGTGTGCTTAAGAATGTATTCCTCTCAGGATATAGGCAACTTTGGGGTGATTACAGTAGTCTTCTTCTCCTAACAAAGATAGCCCCCTTCTCAAAATGCCGGCAAAGTCACACAGCTTTAGAGGAGAAGCTGCAACAAAAATGCCAGGCAACCTCAAAGCAGGAGCTGCAATGAAATCAGCATACCAAAGCCTCTCAGTAAAGCTGACAAAATGGCCCTTACCTTCCTGCAAGGGCAACAAAACAGCCACTGACCCCAGTAATTCTCTACTGCTACAAGAATCACAAGAGTGACCCATCCACATCAACTTCTGCAGTCTCCAGCGTCACTTTAGCAACAACCCCAATTCCAGACTCAGGACAGTGTAATCCTTCTGGTACAGTTCCTGCAAAAACTTATCCAGGACCTACCTACCCAGTCTACTATTGTCTCCAGCTCTCATGCTCTAGACTCAGAGCCAAATGACCATCTATGAACAGTGGAAAGAAGCTTCTCCATAATATCCTCTTTCATTATCTTCATACAGTGAAAACAGTCTTCTCCTGGAGAGTCCTGACAGAAGCAATCCTGTTTCATCATCAGATAAATATGTAAAAACTGTTGCTTTGGATGCACAGACAATTCCTGACCATACCATTGCCAAGGGAATCCTTAAGGACCTCACTCTGGGTGTCATGGAAACTGTGCTGACAGGAAGGCCTCAGACAGAATCCTCAAGACTTTCAATCCAAAATATGGCTCAACACATTCTCTACTCAGGTAATCTCTAAATGACTTGGCAGGAAGTACAAGGTGCAGACAACACCAGGTCATGATAAGCTCCATCTGCTGCACCACCACATGTTAGTGGAAACTGCAGTAAGGAAATTAAAATTAAAAAAAGCTAAGTCCATCACTTCTCCTCCCAAATTTAAAGATTCAAGGTTTATTAAAAATTTGATTACTTGCCTATTAACATTCTAGGCGATATACAATACAATTAAATTGAGGGGATCAAAATTAAAATAAATAACAAGAACCAGATACTCAGCACTGGGGAAAAGACATGTTCCAATCAGCCATGCTGGCCACCAGATAAAGAATTTTACATTTCCAGTACCTTCAGTTTAACCTGGCTATAGATTAGCTCAACTCCTTATTTACCAAACTGATCACAAACCACCAAACCAATCCCTTCAAGATGATTTAAGATTCCTTTGAAACTACCTTGCAATCTGTGCCAGTGGCTATTGCTACCCATAAAATGGCCTGGCTCTGGGCTTCGGATCTATGGAATATTCTCTTTGGAGACAAAGTCAAGGATACTCCTGCCTCATCCTTCATGAGCTGTCAGTTTCTTATATAGACACTGCCTCAACATTCAGACACTCCCATCATGTGTATCCAAAATGCCTATATCTCTCCTAATATAGCCATCTCTACAGTAAGAAATACCAGTCATATTCCCATAGCATAAATCTCAATCAGCAAGCCAGAGGATCCCAAATTGTAAAAAAAAAACAAACTGGGACAAAACAGCCACTCTTTCAGTCTAGCTCAGACATGGGCAACTCCGGTCCTCGAGGGCCGGAATCCAGTTGGGTTTTCAGGATTTCCCCAATGAATGTGCATTGAAAGCAGTGCATGAACAAGAGCACAACACACACCAAGACTTCTACTCTAGATACTCCATACTCGGTCCTCATCTTTCTCATCAAGAAGTACAAGTGCACACAATACCAGGTCATGATAAGCTCCAGCTGCTCTGTCCTTCTGGAGTAAAGGGACAATACTCTGACTGGCGGGGAGTCACGAGCGGTGTGCCACAGGGATCGGTGCTGGGGCCGTTACTCTTCAACATATTTATCAATGACCTGGAAAAGGAGGCAAAGTGCGAGGTTATAAAATTTGCAGACGATACCAAACTGTGCGGCAGAGTTAGGTCCAGGGAGGAGTGTGAGGACCTACAAAGGGACCTGGACAAGCTGGAAGACTGGGCAAACAAATGGCAAATGCGATTTAACGTGGAAAAATGCAAGGTCATGCATATAGGGAAAAAGAACCCGTTGTTCTACTACAAATTGGGGGGGGCATCGTTGGGAGACAGCAGTCTTGAGAGAGACTTGGGTGTGCTGGTGGATGCATCACTGAAGCCATCTGCACAGTGCGCAGCAGCCTCGAAAAAAGCCAACAGGATGCTGGGCATCATAAAGAGGGGCATAACAACCAGGACGCGGGAAGTCATCATGCCATTGTATCGAGCGATGGTGCGTCCGCATCTGGAATACTGCGTTCAATATTGGTCGCCGTACTTCAAGAAGGACATGGCGGTACTTGAGAGAGTCCAAAGGAGAGCAACGAAACTGGTAAGAGGGCTGGAACACTGCCCATACGCCGAGAGGTTGGATAGGCTGGGGCTCTTCTCTCTGGAAAAGAGGAGGCTCAGGGGAGATATGATAGAGACCTTCAAGATCATGAGGGGCATAGAGAGGGTGGATAGGGACAGATTCTTCAGGCTGAAGGGGTCAACAGGCACGAGGGGGCATTCGGAGAAACTGAAGGGAGATAGGTTCAGAACAAATGCAAGGAAGTTTTTTTTCACCCAAAGGGTCGTGGACACTTGGAATGCGCTACCGGAGGAAGTGATAAGGCAGAGTACGGTACAAGGGTTCAAACAGGGATTGGACGGATTCCTGAGGGATAGGGGGATCGTGGGATACTGAGAGAGGTTCTGGGATGTAACACAGGTATAGAAAGCTAAACAGGAAATAAGTATAGAAATCCAACCAGGTCGTGGATGTGCAAGACCGGAGGGTTAGGACTTCGATGGGAAGATAGGACTCAATGGGAAACCAAGGTGGCAAGGGGGCCCCTTCTGGTGACTCAGACAGGCCGTGACCTGTTCGGGCCGCCGCGGGAGCGGACTGCTGGGCGGGATGGACCTATGGTCTGACCCGGCGGAGGCACTGCTTATGTTCTTATGTTCTTATATCTCTTTATCAGCAATCACACCTCAATCTTCCAGATCATATTGGAGCTTGTTAGTTGAAGGCTAATCTTTTCCATATAATCCTAGCAGACATATGCAAATCTATCATTTTGCCTAACACCAATATAGCATCCTTCTTCACACTTCTTGCATTGAAGGAAGTATACTACGTTTGAAGATGAGCATGCAAAAGTATGAAGGGTGCTATGCTGAAGATGAGAATCAATTTACACAGACATCATATTAAACATCACTGTTCCAACCAGAATGTCACCTCTGTGGGACAGCACTTTACAAAACCAGAACACTGCATCAATAATTTTATTGTTTTCCGCAAACATCTGAAAACCTGGCTTTTCTCAAAAAATGTAAGTCTCCCTCCAACTTAAGAATCAAGGAAACTCTTATATCTTGGCATCCCAAATCCTCTAAATTTTCTTCACACTTCTACCTCTAACCTTCTGTTGTAGTTCCTTCCTATTTCTCCTACTGTATACCGCGTCGAGCTCTACGAACGTGGAGATGATGCGGTATACAAACCTAAGGATTAGATTAGATTAGAATATTAAAAGAAAATCTTAAGACAACCCAGGAATGTAAGGCGTTCTGAAATCGCAATGATGAAATATTTTGACACCCACCAAACAAAACAAAAATCTGGGTTTTCTATCCCATTATAAAACCTAAAATTATACTGCTTTGTCATCCTCTTACTACACATCCATCTCTCCCTGTTTCTCATCTAACCCAACCCACTTTCATCCTGTGAGGCTGTCAATGGAAAGCTTTTGTGTTTTACTTAAATATTCTGATATTTGTCAAAATTTGCTCATTTCTGATCTGAAGAAGAGGTTACCTATGAAAGCTAATCAAATATGTATTGTTAGTACAGTAAAAAAAGTATTTTCTTAAAATAGCCAAACAGGTTTTAGAGGGAATGGTTGAAAGCTAGAAGGATACTAGAGTGCATAGGGAGAGGTATGGCCAGTAGAAAAAAAGGAGCAGATCGAAAAGATACCTTCTTGCTGAATGAGGCAGCAGAGACTATGAGGAAGGAGGAGCAGTTAAAAAGCTGTGATTGACTTCTTCAGTATGCTCACGAGCACAGATAGATAACCCTGTGGTTCAACATACCATCCCTATTGCCATAGTGGAGCACTCTTGGTGCCTCCATGTCAATTGACATAGGCCACTGACGTTGCATTGTCCGAGAAAACTTGTACCGCCTTGCCCTGCAGCAAGCTTCCAAGCACCTCAGCACTGAAATTTTGCATCAGAGAGAAGGCTTCAGGGTCAGCCATGGGAAGTGTGTAGGAATCGCTGCCTTTATCCTTTTGAAGACTGCGAGTTTGGCTGCACTGAATAATGAAGAAGGAAGGAGAAGGTGCTACTTGGAATTCTTGAGCCAGGCCTGGAGGTGCACACTCTCAAGAGGGGGACATGATGAGGAGTAGGGGAGGGAGCTGGGCCATGGAAGGCGGGCCCAGCATACTTGGGTGCCTAGGGCCCACCGAAGAATGCATTCTACTCTGACAGATGCCCAGATATTCTAGGGACTGAGATGGTTCCAGACAACTTTTTTGGAAATTTATGACCCAGTCAAGATTCTGCAGAAGCTGGATGGACCATGTAATCCACTGCCATCTTTCCTACAGAGCAGGACGGGGCTTGTATCAGCCAATCATCCAAGTATGGATATATTTGTATCCCTGGAGATGACCAGACATAGGAGTACTCAATTTTTTCAACACTCTGCTTTATTTATGTGATAACTCGACACTCATGTGTTTCGGTCCAAAATGCCTGCCTCAGGAGTCTTGTTGAAATCACAATGAATATTGCAGAGTAAAATGTGTCACAAATTGGAAGATCAACATATAAAAGGTCACTCAGAGGCCTCCTAAAGCAGCAGCTGCCCCATTCAGAGCACCTCGGTGTGCCCACAGATGACTCAGATGACTCAGAAGCCTTGGACATGTTTAGTTTCAGATGACAGCAGGACATCCAGGCAACAATGTCAGTCAAACATGCAGAGAATTTTTCTTGGACTTTAGTTGAAATTTTGGCTGTAGAGAGGTAGAACTGGGAGTCATCAGCATATAGAAGCCCATGGAAGGAGATCAAGGCTCCAAAAGAAGAGGTGTAGAGAGAGAAAATAAGAGGTCCTAAGACAGAACCCTGGGATACGCTAACCGCTAGCGGGGTAGCAGCATAAGAGGACCCACCAACACATACACTAAAGTTGCAATGGGAGAGTTAGGAGGCAAACCAGGAGAAGACAGATTCATGGAATCCAAGCAAGGGCAGCATTATCAAGGAGTAAGCTGTGATTAACAGTATTAAAGGCAGCAGACAGGTCAAGGAGGATGAGGATCGAGTAAAGGCCTTTAGATCTGGCCATGAACAGGTCACTGCAGACTTTGGTGAGGGCAGTCTCTGTGGAGTGTTGGGGGTGAAAGCCAGATTGTAGAGGATCAAAAATCTGTTGTGTTGAAAGGAAGTCCAGGTAGCGACGGAGAAAAGCACGCTCAAGTAGTTTGGATTGAAATGGGCAGGTGGGGTCAAGCAAGGGATTTTTGAGAAGCGGCTTAATCATCGCATGTTTGAAGGCAGCAGGGACAGTTGCAGTGGAAATGGATAGGTTGAGAATATGGCTGATGAGAAGGATAACAGTACAAGAGATGGGGTCAAGTATAGAGGTGGGAATAGGGTATGAGGGGCATGTAGTAAACTTGGCTGAAGACAGAAGTTGTGTGGTTTCTTCCTCTATGATTTCAGAGAAGGAAGTCAGTGGCAGTTGATAGAGGGTTGAGAGGATGGGACAAGGCAAGGGGAGCTTTCTGAGTTGTTTGAGTGAAGGATGAAGGGGTGGTGTGAGTTTGTTCAAGAGAGTGGATGGTGGGTAGAGGAGAATGATGTGACTTACTAGTGAATTCAAGAACGATTTTGTGGACCTTGTCATGGAAGTAATCAGCCGTAGTCTGAGGGGAGAGAGAAGGAGGGGCGGAGGTGGGGGTACTTTGAGAAAAGAGTTCAGCGTGGCAAAGAGATGACGGGGGTTAGAAGAAAGGGAGGGAGTTAGTTGGATGTAGTTGTCTTGCTTGACCCATGTAAGTGCAGAATTAAAGGAGGTCAGCATAAATTTAAAGTGAAGAAAGTCAGCATGTGTGCAAGATTTGAGCCACTCGGCATAGCGGGTACAGGAACGTAAGTAGCGGATACTGAGCATGAGCCAAGGTTGAGGTTTGGTACACCTGAAAGAGCAAAGGAACAGGGGGTGCAAGGGTTTCCAGAGCAGAGGAGAGAATAGAGTTGTACGATCAGACAGCCTCGTGTACAGACTTGGATAACATAGTGGAGGCTAGGAGAAGTGAAATAATGGTTGAGAGCGTAAAAGGATTGAGGGCTTCAAGATTTTGCAACCTGTTGGAGGCGACTGGGTGTGGCTGAGGCGGACAGTGAGTAATTATGAAGGTTATTTAGATGATGATCAGAGATGGGGAGCAGTGAGGTAGAGAAGTTAAGAGAGAGAGCAGTTAGAGAAAAAGTCAAGATCAAGGTAGTGGCCATGCTGGTAAGGAGGGGGGGTGATAGTTGAAGCACAGCTGGAGGTCAAATGAGATTGGGAAGATTTTTTTTGCTTATTGTTCTGTTCTGTTCTTGGGAGGAGGGGGTTTAGGATGGGGTAATGACTTATGTATGTTGTTTATGTGGGCTATTCAGCCGTTATGGCGAAGGGTCTTGTCTTCCGTTTTATGGCCTATTGTTTTATTACTGAGCTGTCATTTTGGCTGTATATTTTGTTGATTGTTCTTCATGCTATACATATGCTATACTCACCAATGGAGACAGTGTCACAGAAGTTTCGGTAGGAGATGCTTTGGCCTCCAGTGACCACAACATGGTGTGGTTTCAGCTCAGGAAAGGAGTCACTAGGTCAAATACATCAACAAAGGTCCTTAATTTTAAGGGAGCTAACTTCCAGAGCATGGGAGATTTTGTCTATGAGGCACTGCAAAACCAGGGCACGATGGACACTGGTATTGTGGTCGACTCTGAAATCTACCCTGCAAAAAGAACCAATCTCTACATAAAAACTGTGTGTAAACGACGGATAAATAGTAGACCCCAGTGGTTCTTCGGAGATCTCGGAACTAGTAAAGCAAAAGAAAAAAGCATTTGTATTCTACAAACAATCACAACGATCGGAAGCTAAAGAAACCTATCTGATAAAATCTAGAACTGTTAATACAGCAGTCAGAGATGTCTAACTTCGGATGGAAGAAAATCTAGCTAGGCAGGTTAAAAAAGGGGATAAATCCTTTTTCAAGTATGTTAGCGACGGAAGAAAGAACACAGATGGGATTGTGCGCCTAAGGAAACCTGACAGTAACTTTGTAGACTCGGACTCAGATAAAGCCGAACTACTCAATAGCTACTTCTGCTCAGTCTTTACCTGTGAGGCGCCGGGATCCGGACCGCAGCTACAGACAAGGAGGTGCTCGGAGGACCCGTTCCGGGATGTTGAATTTACCACGAGCAACGTCTACCACGAACTATCGAAGCTAAAAGTGAACAAAGCAATGGGACTGGATAATCTACACCCCAGAGTACTTCGGGAATTGAGAGATGTCCTGGCGGAGCCGTTAGCCGCGCTTTTCAATCTTTCTCTAAGCAAGGGAAAAGTTCCCTTGGACTGGAAAACTGCTAACATCATTCCGCTCCACAAAAAGGGATGCAGGTCAGAGTCTGAAAATTACAGACCGGTGAGTCTCACATCAATAGTGTGTAAACTTATGGAAACGTTGATTAAAAGCAGATTGGATACGATTCTGGATGATGAACAACTGAGGGATCCCCACCAGCATGGATTTACGAAGGGAAAGTCTTGTCAATCCAATCTGATAAGCTTCTTTGACTGGGTAACAAAATAACTGGATATCGTGTATTTAGACTTCAGTAAGGCTTTTGATAGTGTCCCACACCGTATGTTATTAAACAAGATGAATACGATGAGACTAGGAGAAACATTGACTGCATGGGTTAAAGACTGGCTTAGTGGTAGACCTCAAAGGGTGGTGGTAAATGGTACTCCCTCAGAAACGTCGGAAGTGACCAGTGGAGTGCCGCAGGGCTCGGTCTTGGGTCCGATACTATTTAATATCTTTATAAGGGATCTGCCACAGGGACTTCGAGGAAAAATTACATTATTTGCTATGACGCTAAGCTATTCAACATTGTGGAGGTGCCACCGAGCCCGACAGCGCAACTGTGCCCAACACTATGAGGCAGGACCTACTTTTACAGGAACAATGGTCCAATACTTGGCAACTGAGTTTTAATGCCAAAAAGTGTAAGGTTATGCACCTTGGTAGCGGTAACCCCTGCAGAACATACACCCTGAATGGTGAAAACTTAACAAGAACTGTCACAGAACGGGACCTGGGTGTAATCATTAGTGAAGATATGAAAACTGCCAATCAGGTGGAGAAAGCTTCAGCCAAGGCTAGACAAATGCTGAGTTGCGTCTGAAGAAGTTTATCAGCTGAAAGCCTGAAGTTATAATGCCGTTGTACAGGTCCATGGTGAGACCTCATCTGGAGTACTGTGTTCAGTTTTGGAGGCCACATTATCAAAAGGATGTGAAGAGAATGGAGTCGGTTCAGCGAATGGCCACTAAGATGGTTTCAGGACTTAAGGATCTCCCATATGAAGAATGTCTAAGCAGGCTGCAGTTATATTCTCTCGAAGAACGCAGAGAGAGGGGTGACATGATAGAAACATTCAAATATCTTACAGGCCGTATTGAGGTGGAGGAAGATATCTTTTTCCTTATGGGTCCCATGGCAACAAGAGGACATCCGCTCAAACTCAAGGGTGGGAGATTTCATGGTGACATCAGGAAATACTTCTTCACTGAGAGGGTGGTTGATTGATGGAATGGTCTTCCACGTCAGGTAGTTGAAGCCAGTAACACGCTCGACTTCAAGGGATGATGGGATAAACATGTAGGTTAGCTCCAGGGAAATGCTTAGAAGGAGGGTTCTTGTTGAGGGAGGGTTCTTTGAGTGGGCAGACTTGTTGGGCCGACGGCCCTTTTCTGCCGTCATACTCTGTTTATATGTTACCTAATAAAACATTTTTCAAGTAAAAAAAAAAAATGAGGAGGTTAAGGCAAGAAACTCAGAAGCATACGTGTCAGGGGTTTTGTCAGGGTGAAAGTTAAAATCCCCAAGAATGAGTAACATAGTAACATAGTAACATAGTAGATGACGGCAGATAAAGACCCGAATGGTCTATCCAGTCTGCCCAACCTGATTCAATTTAAATTTTTATTTTATTTTATTTTTTGTAATTTTTCTTCTTAGCTATTTCTGGGCAAGAATCCAAAGCTTTACCCGGTACTGTGCTTGGGTTCCAACTGCCAAAATCTCTGTTAAGACATACTCCAGCCCATCTACACCGTCCCAGCCATTGAAGCCCTCCCCTGCCCATCCTCCACCAAACGGCCATACACAGACACAGACCGTGCAAGTCTGCCCAGTAACTGGCCTAGTTCAATATTTAATATTATTTTCTGATTCTAAATCTTCTGTGTTCATCTCACGCTTCTTTGAACTCAGTCACAGTTTTACTCTCCACCACCTCTCTCGGGAGCGCATTCCAGGCATCCACTACCCTCTCCGTAAAGTAGAATTTCCTAACATTGCCCCTGAATCTACCACCCCTCAACCTCAAATTATGTCCTCTGGTTTTACCATTTTCCTTTCTCTGGAAAAGATTTTGTTCTACGTTAATACCCTTCAAGTATTTGAACGTCTGAATCATATCTCCCCTGTCTCTCCTTTCCTCTAGGGTATACATATTCAGGGCTTCCAGTCTCTCCTCATACGTCTTCTGGCGCAAGCCTCCTATCATTTTCGTCGCCCTCCTCTGGACCGCCTCAAGTCTTCTTACGTCTTTCGCCAGATACGGTCTCCAAAACTGAACACAATACTCCAAGTGGGGCCTTACCAATGACCTGTACAGGGGCATCAACACCTTCTTCCTTCTACTGACTACGCCTCTCTTTATACAGCCCAGCATCCTTCTGGCAGCAGCCACTGCCTTGTCACACTGTTTTTTCACCTTTAGATCTTCGGACACTATCACCCCAAGGTCCCTCTCCCCGTCCGTGCATATCAGCTTCTCTCCTTCCAGCATATACGATTCCTTCCTATTATTAATCCCCAAATGCATTACTCTGCATTTCTTTGCATTGAATTTTAGTTGCCAGGCATTAGACCATTCCTCTAACTTTTGCAGATCCTTTTTCATATTTTCCACTCCCTCTTCGGTGTCTACTCTGTTACAAATCTTGGTATCATCTGCAAAAAGGCACACTTTTCCTTCTAACCCTTCAGCAATGTCACTCACATACATATTGAACAGGATTGGCCCCAGCACCGAACCCTGAGGGACTCCACTAGTTACCTTTCCTTCCTTCGAGCGACTTCCATTAACCACCACTCTCTGGCGTCTGTCCAACAGCCAGTTTCTGACCCAGTTCACCACTTTGGGTCCTAACTTCAGCCCTTCAAGTTTGTTCAACAGCCTCCTACGAGGAACTGTATCAAAGGCTTTGCTGAAATCCAAGTAAATTACATCTAGCATATGTCCTCGATCCAGCTCTCTGGTCACCCAATCAAAAAATTCAATCAGGTTCGTTTGGCACGATTTACCTTTTGTAAAGCCATGTTGCCTCGGATCCTGTAACCCATTAGATTCAAGGAAGTACACTATCCTTTCTTTCAGCAACACTTCCATTATTTTTCCAACAACTGAAGTGAGGCTCACCGGCCTGTAGTTTCCTGCTTCATCCCTGTGACCACTTTTATGAATAGGGACCACATCCGCTCTCCTCCAATCCCCAGGAATCACTCCCGTCTCCAGAGATTTGTTGAACAAGTCTTTAATAGGACTCGCCAGAACCTCTCTGAGCTATCCTGGGATGTATCCCGTCTGGTCCCATCGCTTTGTCCACCTTTAGTTTTTCAAGTTGCTCATAAACACGCTCCTCCGTGAACGGCGCAGAATCTACTCCATTTTCTCGTGTAACTTTGCCAGACAATCTCGGTCCTTCACCAGGATTTTCTTCTGTGAACACAGAACAGAAGTATTTGTTTAGCACATTTGCTTTCTCCTCATCACTCTCCACATATTTGTTCCCAGCATCTTTTAGCCTAGCAATTCCATTTTTTATGTTCCTCCTTTCACTAATATATCTGAAAAAATTTTTATCTCCCTTTTTTACATTTTTAGCCATTTGTTCTTCCGCCTGTGCCTTCGCCAAACATATCTCTCTCTTGGCTTCTTTCAGTTTCACCCTGTAGTCCTTTCTGCTCTCCTCTTCTTGGGTTTTTTTTATATTTCATGAACGCCAACTCTTTCGCCTTTATTTTCTCAGCCACTAGGTTGGAGAACCATATCGGCTTCCTTTTTCTCTTGTTTTTATTGATTTTCTTCACATAAAGGTTCCTAGCCATTTTTATCGCTCCTTTCAGCTTAGACCACTGTCTTTCCACTTCTCTTATGTCCTCCCATCCTAACAGCTCTTTCTTCAGGTACTTTCCCATTGCATTAAACTCCGTACGTTTGAAATCTAGGACTTTAAGTATCGTGCGGCCGCTCTCCACTTTAGCCGTTATATCAAACCAAACCGTTTGATGATCGCTACTACCCAGGTGAGCACCCACTCGAACATCAGAGATACTCTCTCCATTTGTGAGGACCAGATCCAATATCGCTTTTTCCTTTGTGGATTCCGTCACCTTTTGTCTGAGCAGAGCCTCTTGAAAGGCATCCACAATCTCCCTACTTCTTTCCGATTCCGCAGACGGAACATTCCAGTCCACATCTGGCAGGTTGAAATCTCCCAACAGCAGAACCTCCTCTTTCCTTCCAAACTTTTGGATATCCACTATCAGATCCTTATCAATTTGCTGCGATTGAGTCCGGAGGTCTGTAGACTACACCCACGTAGAGAGAAGTTCCATCTTCTCTTTTCAGAGCAATCCATATCGCTTCTTCCTCTCCCCAGGTCCCTTGCATTTCGGTCGCTTGGATATTGATCTTTACATAGAGAGCTACTCCTCCACCTTTATGACCATCTCTGTCCTTCCTAAAAAGATTATATCCCAGTATGTTTGCATCCCATCCATGTGATTCACTGAACCATGTCTCTGTGATAGCAACAATATCTAGATCTGCCTCTAATATCAGGGCTTGCAGATCATGAACTTTGTTGCTTAGACTGCGAGCATTTGTGGTCATCGCTTTCCAGCTATTTTTCAGCGATAATCTCCTTTTTCGTATGGATTTTTGTGTCGTTTCACTTTCCGTTGCAATACTAAGAAATGAGTTGCTGATATTGCTTATGTTGCAGCCTTTACTACTATCACATCTTTTCTTTTGCTGGGGTAGTCTCTATAATTGTCCTTCGTACATACACCACCCCCACCTTCTAGTTTAAATGCCTAGAAAAATATTGTCTAAATTTCTCTGCAAGGTTTCTTTTTCCTGCTGTAGTAATATGTAGCCCATCAGTGCAATATAGCTTCTTGTCCTTCCATATATTTCCCCAGCCTCCTATGTACCTGAAGCCTTCTTGATGACACCAGGCTCTGAGCCATCTATTAAAGTCCTCTGTGTTTTTCACTCTTTGCTCTCCCTTTCCATATGCAGGCAGTATTTCAGAAAAAGCTAAAGTCTTTACAAAAGGTTTCATGCCCTCACCAAGCTCCCGAAAAGCTTTCTGTGCTGCAAGTATGGAGTTGTTGGCCAGGTCATTTGTTCCCAGATGGATAACAACATCAGTGTTAAAATCCTTAGTTTCTTCCTTAATTATAGTCAGTATTTGCCTGGAACTCCTGGTAGCTGAGGATCCTGGAAGACATTTCACTATTTTGGTCTCCTCGCCCTGTGTTCCAAGGTTAATGCCTCTGATGATGGAATCCCCCAACAGTAATAGTTTTCTGTTTTTGGCTTTTTTATTTGTACTTAGGGTGCGCTTGTTCTCTTGAGTTACCTTCATTGGTTCCAGTCCCACCTCCCTTCTGTTTTCTTGAGTATCGCAGTGCACTAGTGGAGTGAAGGAATTCTGTAGAGGTAATTTTAGTGAAGGTGGATGTTTCTGTGTTACATGTCGCAGTCTTCCTGAGCCTACTGTGACCCATTTATTCCTGGGCTGTTTTATTCTTTGAGGTAGAGGTGGTAAGTTGGTATGATTTTGTGGAGTGATGGAAGCTGCTTTAATTGTATTCAATTCCTGTTTAAGTTTGCAGAGCTCCTCCTTAATACTAGCAAGTTGAAGACAGATGGGGCAAGCCTTAATCCTCCAAATAGTATGTCTTGGAATTAAAGCACCACAGTGATTGCATAGAATAAAGGTCATCTTGATTGGTTGTGAAGTCCTGATTATATGGGTCTCTATATATGAATAGTGGTCCCTGGGGTTGGTGGGACTATAAGTCTTACCCTTATTCCTATGAAGGGAAAGGGAAAGAGGAAATAAGATTTAACAGAGGAAAGAGAAGGGTTTATTTTTTTGTGCTTTTTTTTTTTAGTAAGAAATAGGGATGAGAAGAGAAATTAAGCAGATATAATGCTGAAAACCAGTGAAAAGAGCAGAATATGAAATGCTGAGTAACTTAGCTTTTAGAAGTTCACAGGGCAGCCTTGTTCATAGCAATGTCCCAAAGATAATGCAATTAACCTTAGAAGTAAACCAGAGCCCCTCCCTTCTCCACCTAATCAGCAGAAAACAATGGCTGAATACTAGTAAGACAGAAATATAGGCTCTATACCACCTAAAACACAGTATTTTAAACAAAAATGCAGGTTCTATCAGTGCTACCCTAAAACACAGGATTTATAACAGGATTTTCCCTACTTTAGTCACCCTGAGCCACAGGCACCAGGATTTAATTAGAGTTAACAAAGTCTTACCCTTTTTCCTATGAAGAGGAAGAGGAAATAAGATTTAAAAGAGGAAAGAGAAGGGTTTATTTTTTTGTTTTTTTTTATATTTTTTTAGTAAGAAACAGGGAGGAGAAGAGAAATTAAGCAGATATAATGCTGAAAACCAGTGAAAAGAGCAGAATATGAAATGCTGAGTAACTTAGCTTTTAGAAGTTCACAGGGCAGCCTTGTTCACAGCAATGTCCCAAAGAGGGAGGGAGAAGATGAATCAAGGAAGCCCAAAAGCCAAGAGTCAAAGTCAGTGAGAAAGGAGGAAGGGGACTTGTTAGAGGGATGATAAATGACCGCTATCTGCAGAGGTAGGAGTGAATAGGTGAACGGAATGGACTTCAAATGAGGAAAGGCTGTTGGATTGAGGAGGGAGAAGAAGTTGGAATCTGCAAAAAGGGGAAGGAAGCAGTCCAACACCTTCGCCTCAACTAGTAGGATGAGTTGTATGGGAGAAGTGGTAGCCACCATGGGAGAGGGCAGCAGCTGCAGTGGAGTCCTTAGGACAAATCCATGTTTCAATTAGAGCGAGCAGGTAGAGGGACTGGGAGATAGAGGTCATAAATGTAGGGCAGAATGAGCATTCCACAGGGCACATGTGAAAGGGAGAGAGGAGGGCTGAAGGAGAGGAATAAGTATAAGAGGGGGAAGCAGATGTTGTGGAAGGCCTGAACTTCCTAAAGAGGACTCCCCTTCAGCCAACTGTTTAGCAAACTTTTTTTGCACAAAAATAACATCTATCAAAGCTAGTATAACTAACAATTCTTCTATTATTTCTGATGAAGATCAAATCAATTACACATCATTACAAGCTACATATTCCAATTTTATTCTTCCTACATTAACTGAACTAAAACAAGTATTTCAATCAATAAAACTTAAAGGTTCCAATAAAGAATCATTTCCTCCTTTTCTTCTTAAACGCTACTTTTCAATTTTCGGTCCAGTTATTCTTCAAATTATTCACAAAAGTTTGTCCACTTCATCAATTCCAACAGACTGGAAACATTCGGTACTTTTACCAATTATCAAGGATTCCAAAACAAGCCCCCTTGATTGCTCCAACTATCGACCTATAGCGAGCCTTCCGTTTCTATCAAAAATCACTGAAAAAGTAGTATTTCAACAGTTGTCAGACTTTGTGGATAAAACTCAGGTTCTTCATCCTAACCAAGCAGGATTTCGTAAAAATCATTCAACAGAGCACTCCTTATTAGGTCTTGTCACATCTATTCATTACTTTCTGGACCAACACAAATCTGTCGTTCTTATTTCTTTAGACTTAGCGGCAGCCTTTGACACGATTGACCATCATTTATTGCTCCGCCGTCTTTCTTCTGTCGGTATTAAAGACCAAGTATTAGACTGGTTTCGATCATATTTTACAGATAGATTTTCTACAGTTCATTTTAACAATTCTATTTCAAAACCATATCAAACAAATTATGGAGTACCACAAGGGTCCATATTGTCACCATTACTGTTCAACATTTATTTGGCCCCTCTTTTAACCCTTTGTCAATCTATAGGTTTCACAGTGTATGCCTACGCTGATGATTTTCAACTTTTGCATCCTATAGATTCCTCAAGTTCACAGGATATAATCGATATGAACCGTAAGTTGGCCAAAGTACATGAATGGTTGAATGTTAACCAACTTTCTTTAAGTATCAATAAATCCACATCTATGCTTTTCTCAGGGAAAGAAGGCTTACAACTCATTAATCCAATTCTAATTGATAACAAACCCCTAAATCTCACTACCAATACTAAAATATTGGGTGTCATTATTGATAATAATCTTACTTTTCGATTACACATCAGTGCATTGGTAAAAAATTGTTTCTATAAATTAAGAATGATTCGTTCGTTGGTTCCAATTCTCGATTCATTTTCTCTCAATACGTTAATTCACTCACTAGTGATTTCAAAATTAGACTACTGCAATTCCTTATTAAAGGGGGCTTATCTCAAGGATATAAGGCGCCTCCAAATCATACAAAACACTGCTATAAAGGTTATTTCAGGTTCAAATAAATTCGATCATGTCACGCCTCTGCTTCAAAACGCTCATTGGTTGCCTATTTCATACAGGATAACATATAAAATAGCTCTTTTAGTCTTTAAGACAATTAAAAATAATACTCCTGCATTTATAGATAGGCTCCTGATTCCTTATAGTTCGTCAAGAGTTCTTAGATCTTCCTCTCAAGCTACCCTTTATGTTCCCTCATTAAAAATCATTGGTACTCGCCGTGACCTGATCTTTTCAGTTACTGCCCCATCTATTTGGAACTCACTCCCTCTATATTTACGGCTTGAACAAGATTTGAAAAAATTCAAGAATAATTTAAAATGTCTTCTTTTTAAAGAAGCTTTTAACTAAATTTTTTTTTTTTATAAATTGTATTTTTTTGTTTTCTTCCCCCTTTCCTATTGTTTCGTGTGGATTGTTTACCCCAGTTTGTTTTTAATTTAAAATAGTTAATTTTAATTATAATGGATAATGTATTTGTGATTTTAGAAATTTTATTTTATTTCTTTGTAAAACGCTTTGTATTCTGAAAAGCGTTTAATCAAATAATATAATAAACTTGAAACTTGAACTTGAAGCAAAGGGGAATAATGACGGCAATGATGAAGATGGGTGGAGCTCAAAGAGAAAGGAGATGGATGAATGGAAGAGGAACTATGCTTGAGCTTGAGTACAGTGAATAAGGTAGATGACAAGGTGGCTGGTGAGAGGATAGGGAAAGGAGAAGGATAGTGAGGACTTTTGGTGTGGAGAGGAGAGGGGAATGGAGTAAGATTGGGTAGAGTGAGTATGAGAAGCAAAAAGTGAATTGGAGTCATAAGGAGAGGAACAGGGATCCAAGATGGCCGCATGTTGCTGAGTGTGGGTGTGAGACGCTCTCAGGAACTCGGCAGTTATTTGCCTTAAAATTTTTCCTAATGCCGAAGAGAAGAGGGAAAAGTGCTCTTGAAGCCTCAAGGTGCTTGGAGACTCCTCCTCAGATGACTATGGATGACTTTTTTTTTTTTTTTAATTCTTTATTCATTTTTCATCTTACAACAAATACATATATATTAAACATTCGTCAATAAATACATCATTGAAATTCTATCATTTATGAAACTAATAGATAAAAATTATGTCCCATCCCTCCCTCCCTTTCAATCTTACATTCAATCAAATATATCACATCAATAATCCTTCATAGTGATCTAATCATTTAATAAATTCAAATTCCCCCTCCCATCCCTTCTATCTTAAATTGTACTTATAATATAAAATGGTGTCTATTCATTGCAATATTTTGTGAATGGCTACCATATCTCATTAAATTTATTAAAAATTCCCTTTTTGCACAGTTATTGTTCTCTCCATTTTGTAAAAATGACATAGCGAATTCCACCAGAAATTATAATTAAGTCTGTTCCAATTACTTGTGATCTGTTGTATGGCGACTCCTGTCATTATCATTAAAAGTTTATTATTCTTTGATGAAATTTGGCTCTTTGTTCTCATTGACATACCAAATAAAATCGTATCAAAGGATAATGCTACATGATTCTCAAAAAAACCCAATTACCGTATTTGCCGGCGTATAAGACGACTTTTCAGTACCTTAAAATCCTCCCCAAAGTCGGGGGTCGTCTTATACGCCGGGTACTGTTTACATGCCCTTACTTTACATTAGAGAGCTGCACGGGGACGCCCCTAGGGTCGCGGGGATCCCGTGGGGACGCCCCCTAGGGTCGCGGGGATCCCATGGGGACGCCTCCGAGGGTCGCGGGGCTCCTGCGGGGCTGGATGTACTCAGTCTTCTGGATGTACGCGGCTCTTCTTCTCCCTACCTTCTCTGCTTGCAGCACAGAGCCGAACGGAAGTCTTCCCGACGTCAGCGCTGACGTCGGAGGGGAGGGAGGGCTTAAACAAAGCTTAAACAAAGCCCTCCCTCCCTCCGACGTCAGCGCTGACGTCGGGAAGACTTCCGTTCGGCTCTGTGCTGCAGGCAGGGCAGATAAGGAGAAGGAGAGTAGCCTCGTAGTTCGAGTGGCTACCAAGGGAGAGGGGCGGCCCGCCCCGCCCCGGTTGCAGCACAGCCGGCCAGGTTCCCTTACTTTTGTGGCACTTCCCCGACCGACCGATAACAGCCCGGGTCCGACAATCCTCCTTGCCCTGTAGCCGCGAATCTAAATTACCTTCTTACAGCAGCTGTAAGAAGGTAATTTAGATTCGCGGTTAAGGGCAGGGAGGTTTGTCGGACCGGGGCTGTTGTCGGTCGGTCGGGGAAGTGCCACAAAAGTAAGGGGACCTGGCCGGCTGTGCTGCACCCGGGGCGGTAGAGAAGGAGGGGGGGAGAAGGACGCTGAAAGGCCATGGTGAAGACAGGAGGGGGGGGGAAGGACTCTGAAAGCACTTGAAGACAGAGGAGGGAGAAGGACGCTGAAAGCACATGGGGGAATACAAAGGGGTGGAGAAGGACGCTGAAAGGCCATGGTGAAGACAGGAGGGGGGGGAAGGACTCTGAAAGCACTTGAAGACAGAGGAGGGAGAAGGACGCTGAAAGCACATGGGGGAATACAAAGGGGTGGAGAAGGACGCTGAAAGGCCATGGGAAGGGCGGGGGGGGGAAGGACTCTGAAAGCACTTGTGGAAGACAGAGGGGGGAGAAGGATGCTGAAAGCACATGGGGAAGACAAAGGGGTGGAGAAGGACGCTGAAAGGCCATGGGGAAGACAGAGAGGGAGAAGGACGCTGAAAGGACATGGGGAAGATGGGGGGGAGAAGGACACAAAGGAAATGAGGAAGAGAGAGTAGGGAGAAGATGCTGGCAGGGAAGAAGACAGATGCCAGACTATGGGGGGAGCGGAGAGAAGAAGATGGGTGCCAGACCAATTTGGAAGGGGGAAGAAAGGGAGAGGCACAGTAACAGAGCAAATGGAAGATGCAGAAGGAAGAGAGATAGTGGATGGAAGGAATTGAATGAGAACATGAGGAAAGCAGAAACCAGGCAACAAAGGTAGGAAAAGAATTCTATTTCTTTTATTTTTTTTTTGCTTCAGGATAAAGTAGTATATTAGTTGTGTTGATAAAAATTTATAAACATTAGAGGCTCTGGTAGAAACCCGTTTACAAAGTATGTATTCTTCCCAATTAATATTTTCAAATTAATAAAGTCTTTTTGCTTATTTGTAAATGGGTTTCTACCAGAGCCTTTAATTCAGTAGCATAATTAAATGAAATAACTATTTCTGAAGTTTATAGGGACGGGCGGGGACGGAGGGGATTCCTCGCGGGGACGGGTGGGGACGGAGGGGATTCCTCGCGGGGACGGGTGGGGACGGAGGGATTCCTCACGGGGACGGGTGGGGACGGGTGGGACTTTGGCAGGGACGGGTGGGATTTCTGTCCCCGCGCAACTCTCTACTTTACATGCCCTAACATCTCCTTCCTTACCTCCTTACGGTGCTTACGGTACTAGTAAACCTGCCGGGACATCAGCGGGGCCATGGCGGGACATCAGTGTGACAAGGGTGCCAGCTCCTTCATCCTGCGCAGCGGGAAGCAGCGGCGCTCTGGCCCCACCCCTTTTCTCTTTACTACGTCTCTCGCACATGCGGCCGTGTGTGGAGTCTAGCCCTTAAGGAAGTTGTGGGGGCGAACAGGAGGCTTTTGAAGGCTTTTAAAGGGAAACTGTCATGCCAGCAAACTTGCTAGGGACTTGCCCGGCACTTGCTCTCTCCCTCTATGTGTTATCTTCCTTCTATCATTGACAGATTCAGTTTGGTTAACAGTTTAGAAAACAAATAGCATGGCAGCTCCCATGGGTTTATTGTTCTATTCAGCTTTAGTGAATTAATTAAAATTGTTGAAATAAATTCTGATGTTCTTTTAAGTTTTATTTGTTGTGCAGAAGGTGTGCGGAAGAAGGGGTAGTCTTATATGGCGAGTATATAACAAACTCTATATTTTAACTGTAAAAGTTGGGGGGTCGTCTTATACGCCCAGTCGTCTTATACGCCGGCAAATACGGTAATTTGGGGCCAAATTGATTTCCAAAAAGCCATAATAAAGGGACAATAGAATAATAAATGATCTAAAGTCCCTATTTCAAGATTACAGTGCCAGCATCTATTAGACTTAGAGCTATCTAACTTTTGTAATCGAACTGGGGTCCAAAATGCTCTATGCAACAAAAAGAACCAAGTTTGTCTCATAGATGCGGACTCTGTACATCTCATTCTCCAAGACCAAATTCGTGGCCACTGAGACGCATTAATTTTATGCTTAATCTCAATGCTCCAAATGTCTCTAAGACCCGTCTTTGGTTTTTTTATTCATGTATCCAGATATCAATTTATACCACTGTGCGGCCTGGTGTCCCAGGAAGTCCGCCTGTAAGCACAAGAATTCCAAACTATACTGATTATTAAGATTTTTCCATTCAGGGAACCCCTCCTGAATAGCCTGCTTCAGCTGCAACCATCTAAAATTTTGTGATTTATTAAGGCCATATTTATGTTGCAACTGTGAAAAATCAAGCAGTTTACCATTTGAAATAACATCACCTAAAATCCGTATACCTGCAATAATCCAATGCTTCCAAACGACTTTAAATCCGCCAATTCAAATCTTGGAGTTTAGCCAGATTGTTTGATTTATTGACTTATGAATTGGTATAAGTATTAAATTACTAACAAAGCATAATGTTTTCAATGTATCTATTAATATTAATATACTTTTTGAATCACCAATGCCTGTAATCACCCACTGGAACCTGTAGCCCACTGTAGCCCAGGACAGGGCTCAATAGCACTCCCAGTGGTTACACAAAAATAGAACACACGTGTGACCCGAAATGGAGTCACCCTGCAGGACTGGATTCCAAACAGGAATCAAAAAAAAAAAAAAATTACCACAATTATAATTCAAAGGAAAATAATACCATTTTATTCATTCCTTCATAAAGGTAAGTAGTCTTTCAATATAGCTGCCAAACTTGTCAGAATGCTCCCAAACAGCAGCAAAACAAAAATGTCATAAGAAATAAGTGAAAACAGTACAAAATAAAGTTCTTGGCTTGTTCCAGTCTTACTCAATCCTCGCTACAGGTGAGGATTTAGCTCTCCCTAGAGCTAATACTGACTGCTCCCAAGCAGGCAGTTTCAAAGAAAACACAAACACAGTTCATGGCATTTGTTCGGTAGCACTAGTGTCCAAAGTTCATTAAAGCCTCTGGCCAGTTCAGCTCACTGCCAGGATAGGAGAGTGTCAGGTTTTGCAAAATAAGGCCTCTAAACAGGCTTTCAAAATTCCCTCCCAGGGTGTTAGCAAAACCTCTCCCAAACAATACACACTCCCAGCTTACCAAAACAAAAATAGTCCCAAACAGTCAAGTGTAAAATCCAACTCACTGTTTGCAGGTTGAGACCCAGTCCACCTGCATGGCCTCAGGAAAGTCAGGAGCACATTCAGCAAGACTTGCTTCACAATCCATGGGTTGTTCTTCTGGACATAACAGCTCCTCAGCTTGTCCAGCCTCTAGTAGTTCCATGGGAGTAGGCTGGTTGCTCCTGCTTGGCCCCGGGGACTCCCTAGGGAGAAAAGGTTTAAACCTTCTCCCTAGCTGACCTCCCTGTCTGCTCTCCACTGCTGGTTTAAGTACTCTGGGGCAACGCCCTACTCTAGGTGAGTCAGCAGTGTTCCAGGGGCCTCTTGGGCTCCCCCGGTGGTGACTAGGTATAGATCACCTACTTCCTCCCCAGTCAATTCAGGCTCCCTCTGGTGGTCAACGGATAAATTATCATTCTCAGGAACCACATGCCCCTTCCTGATTCCACCCTGGGATTTCATTTTTACTTTTTCCCCTGCCCTAACTGGGACCTTGGCAGGGAGAATACCTGGCTGGTCACAAACCGCAAGCAGTGAGTGATGCTGCCGTGAGTTTCCTTGGGCTAGAATCGACGTTGAGCCCTGATGCCAGGATCCCGCCCCCACAACCGCAGCACGCTAGTTCCCCACGAGAAAGCAGTCAGTCTGAGGAGGCAGACTCTTATTTCTTGGGAGGCTGAATCGCGCGAAGTGCTTGAGGAGATCGTTTCTGCAGTGGAAGCAGCAGTGGAACAAGAAGAGGAACAAGGCATACAGGGAAGGAAAACCCTGAAGACTGTTGGAGTTGGTTCAATGCCTGCAAGTATATTTACTATTACCAAACCCACTAATGCTATCCTTGACTCTATATGGGATTTAGTAAATACTCTAGGACAGACTTTGTTACCTTAAATTAAAAAACTAGAAAAGAAATTCCTGAAACAAAAGGAGGAATTAAAAGGACTTAAACAAGATAATATTGTTGTAAAAACAAAAGTGGATAAAATTGAAAAAGAGGTATTGAAAACAAATCAGGTACAAACTACTTTATTTTTTTAAAATTCTTTATTCATTTTTAAAAACTTACAATAAGTGTAAGAAAAAATGTAATATCCTTCACGATTCCGAGTCAGGATTCCGAACCAACTATAGCACAGAAACCGTTCTAGCCTCATTAACCGATCACCTCTTCCAACTATTCTCATTGGGTAACAGCGCACTGTTACTCCAGTTTGACCTCAGCAGTGCATTCGACCTAGTAGACCATGATATACTGCTTAGCTGCCTCGATTCCATTGGCATTTCCAGGCAAGTGCTATCTTGGCTTACAGGCTTCCTAAAAAACCACACCTATCAAGTTCATAATGATGGAACCTTTTCCCATACATGGTGCAACCCCTGTGGAGTTCCCCAAGGTTCTCCTCTATCACCTTCTCTGTTCAATATCTATATGGCATCACTGGGACACATGCTATCGAACCGAAACCTGAAATCCTACATTTATGCAGATGACATCACAATTATCATCCCTATTACCTCATTGTCACAAGAAACAGTACAACACATCTCAACTGTCCTCACCATGGTTGAAAATTGGACCACTCGCTTCAAATTGAAACTAAACCCAGATAAAACCAAATTTTTCCTTGCAAGTCCCAACCACAAACTTACGACCACCACCCTGCAACTCAACAGTCTAACATATCCAATCAATCCCACCATTAAAATTCTCGGAGTCATCTTGGACCGCTGCCTCACCTTTGAAGATCATACCAATGTTCAGGTCAAAAAATGTTTTTCCACCCTTTGGAAACTCCGTTCTATCAAACATTACTTTGATTTCTCCACCTTCAGTTTGCTGGTCCAATCCCTAATCTTAAGCACCTTGGATTATTGAACATCATATATTTGGGTTCCTACAAGAAAACCATTAAACGTCTTAGACTTATTCAGAATACCGCCGTCCGCCTCATCTATGGCCTCAAAAAGTCTGACCATGTTAGCCCCTTCTACAGAAAACTTCATTGGCTTCCAATTGAAGCAAGGGTCATCTTCAAATTCGCCTGCCTCTGCTTTAAAACCTTGACAGGATCATCTCCGATATACCTGTCACGTCACTTTGTGTTCCCAGGCTCTAACCGAACACGCAATGCCCACCTGTTTGCCTTCCCCTCGCCAAAGGGATGTATTTACAAAAGATTCCTCTCTTTTCAAGCTGGCAAATGGAATGATTGCCTTACCACCCTCATCTCTCTTGCCTCATCCTACCTATCCTTCAGAAAATCTCTCAAAGCTTACCTCTTTGATAAATTTCTCTAACCCCATCCTTCTTTCCTTTCCTCTCCTTCCTCACCTATATACCTCTTCTTCCCCGGATCTTACTATCCTCATCCTGCACTCCCTTGTAACTGTATATATTCCTTTCTCTCCTCTCTTCATCCTTCCAAAGTATTTTAGATCAATGTAGTCTTGTTAGAATGTTTATTTCTTATTTTTCCTCTATCTCTATTTTTCACTTCTTTGTTAATCTCCAGGTACTTTAGTTAGATTGTGAGCCTTCGGGACAGTAAGGAAATTTCTAAGTACCTATCTTACTTTTTAATTTTAATTGTTACTGTTACTGGTTACTTTACCCTGGTTAATCTGACTCTGCATCTTCGCTGTAAATGTACAGTCTCTTCTCCTGTAAACCGCTCTGAACTGTTTTATGGTATTGCGGTAGAAAAAATTAAGTTATTATTATTATTATTAACAGCATATAGAACATTTTAAACTCAGATACAACAGTTAATATTCTGTTAAAATCCATATCAGAATTTATCACTTCCCCTCCCCCTATTCAATAACAGTCTTTAAACTCAAGAAAACATAGAATAATCCCCATCCCCATATTCCTTACCTTAATAAGAAGACCAAAATACACCTCCCCCCTCCCCCCACCTTGGACATGCATATTTAAGGGGAAAAATAATATTCAATCATTACAATATTTTGTTAATGGCTCCCAAATATCCTGAAATTTAAAAAAATTCCCCTGCTGCGTGGCTATTATCCTTTCCATTTTTTGTATGTGACATAAAGAGTTCCACCAGAAACTATAATTCAGCCTTTTCCAATTATTCGTAATCTGTTGTATGGCAACCCCTGTCATAATAAGTAAAAGCTTATTATTATTAGAGGATATTTGGCTCTTAGCCGTCATTGACATGCCAAACAGTAACAGTATCATACAATAATGCCACCGGATTTTCTAACAAAACAATTTATTTGACCCCATATTGATTTCCAAAAAGCAAGAATCAATGGAGAGTAGAATAGCAAGCTTCAAGATGACAAACTACTTTAATTAGAGATAGTCTCAATTTAAGAAGAAAGGTGGAAATACTGGAGAACAGTAATCACATAAATAATCTTAGATTACTGAACTTTCCTAAAATACCTTCATTGTCAACTAAAGAAGTTTTAAAGAAATATTTTCTTGAAGTACTTGATATCCCTGAAGATACTTTTTCAAAAATATATTATCTTCCAACAAAAATGCAAGAGGAACAACAACCTCTACAACAACAAGAACAGGGTGTGCAGATGGACTTAACAACAATGTTGGAAATTTCAATGAAGGATTTAGCTAGACCAGCTACCCTCCTAGTTATGGTGGTTCTGTCACCCGATAAGAACTGGATATTAAAATTATATTTTAAGAACAGGCATAAGGAATTTCTTGGACAGAAAATTCAGAAGTTTCCTGATGTGACAAAAGAAACCCAGAAACATAGAAAACAGTTCTTACTTCTTAAGCCAGGGGTAACAGCAATGGGTGCTCGCTTCTTGTTATGTTACTCTTGCAAATGTATTGTAAAATATGTCTTGTAACTATATATTTTTTGAACCTTTGCAGTTAAGGGCTCCTTTTAAGAAGCCACGTTAGCGGTTTAATGCGCATAATAGCGCACGCTAAACTGCCGGCCACGCTAGATGCTAATGCCAGCATTGAGCTGGCGTTAGTTCTAGCTTTGTAGTGCAGGTTTAGTGTGCGCTAAAACCACTAACGTGGCTTCGTAAAAGGAGCCCTAAGTAAATAATTTTCTTTGTATTTAGATTTTTCTTTTCTCATTGTTATATTATTGAATGTCTTAATCAATATTCTGTACAAGAAGCTATGGAACCACGGGGTGCAAGGGGAGGTCCACCAATGGATCAAAAACTGGTTGGCGGACAGGAAACAGAGGGTTGGAGTAAAGGGCCATTACTCAGACTGGCAATGGGTCACGAGCGGAGTTCCACAGGGGTCGGTGCTGGGACCGCTACTTTTCAACATATTCATTAACGACCTGAAGGCAGGAATAAAATGTGAGGTTATTAAATTTGCGGATGACACCAAACTATATCGCAAGGTAAATAACATGGAGGACTGCGAAGATCTCCAAAAAGATCTGACAACACTGGAAGAATGGGCCAAAAAATGGCAAATGAGTTTCAACATAGGGAAGTGCAAAGTCGTACATATAGGGAAAAAAAACCCGATGTTCACTTACAAAATGGGGGGATCAGCGCTAGGGGTGAGCGACCTTGAAAGAGACCTGGGAGTGATGGTAGACACAACATTGAAGGCGTCGGCGCAGTGTGCAACAGTCTCAAGGAAAGCAATCAAAATGTTGGGTATCATTAAGAAGGGTATCACGACCAGAAAGAAGGAAATCATCCTGCCACTGTATCGTGCTATGGTGCGCCCGCACCTGGAGTACTGTGTTCAATTCTGGTCGCCGTACCTCAAGAAGGACATGGAGGTACTTGAGAGAGTTCAAAGAAGAGCAACTAAGTTCAAGTTTATGTTTAAGTTTCAAGTTTATTAGTTGACTTGATTAACCGCTTAATCCAAGTTTCTAAGCGGTGTACACTTAAAATTTACATATATTAGGGAACAAAACAGTCCATACAATTAATAAATAAGATTAATATACTAAAAATTAACATTGCTAAACAATAGGTAAGGAGGGATGAAATACAATTCGTAAAGAAAAGGAGAGACATCAAGGGAAAATACAAAAGGGCAATAAGACATATGAGGGGAATAAAATAAACCAAAGCAATAAGATAAAAGATTAATTTGCGAATGCATCTTTAAAAAGAAAAGTTTTTAACTCATTTTTAAATTTCGCAAACTCCTTCTCCTCCCGTAAAAACATAGGGAGGGCGTTCCAAGTCTGCGGTGCTGTACAAGAGAAGATAAATTGTCTCCTCGTATTAATAATTTTTAGTGAGGGAATAGATAAAAGATTCTGTTCGCTAGATCGTAAGATTCTCTTTGCAGAATAAGGGATAAGTAACCTAAATAAAAAAGCTGGGGTCTTATTATATAAGGTTTTAAAAATAACTGTACATAATTTATGAGTAATTCTATATATGACTGGAAGCCAATGAGCCTTTTTGAGGAGAGGTGTTACATGATCAAACTTTTTGGATTTAGTTATTAATTTAATTGATGCATTTTGAATAATTTGTAATCGTTTTATTTCTTGTAAAGCAATTCCTTTAAATAGGGAATTGCAATAGTCTATTTTAGACATCACCAGAGAATGAATCAGTATATTAAGTGCTTTAGGACAGAGAAACTTAGAAATGGAACGAATTTTACGCAATCTGTAAAAGGTAGTTTTCACAATGCTACTGATATGATCATGATAATTAAGTTTATTATCAAAGATTACTCCTAGAATTTTTATATTTTTAACTAATTGAAGGGGAACATTTAGAATTGAAATAGGAGTAACAAGAGAAAAACTATCCTTCCAAGGAAAAAGCATAACATTTGTTTTTTTGATATTGAGAGCCAATCTATTTTTGTCCAGCCAATGATGAAGCTAATAAAGGGTATGGAGGACCTCTCATATACTGACAGACTGAAAAGGCTAGGGCTTTTCTCCCTGGAAAAGCAGAGACTTAGAGGAGACATGATAGAAACCTTCAAGATCATGAAGGGCATAGAAAAAATAGACAGGGACAGATTTTTCAAATTAAGGGGATCAACAAGTACAAGGGGGCACTCAGAGAAATTGAAAGGGGAGAAGTTTAGAACAAACGCTAGGAAGTTCTTTTTCACACAGAGGGTGGTGGATACATGGAACGCGCTACTGGAGGATGTGATAAACAGGAGCACGCTACAGGGGTTCAAAGAAGCTTTGGATAGGTACTTGGAAGACAAAGGGATTGAGGGGTACAGATAAGAGTAGAGGTAGATTATAGGGATGGGATTAGAAGTAAGTTATAAATTTAATCAGGGATCACTGTTCAGGCACTAGGCCTGATGGGCCGCCGCGGGAGCGGACCGCTGAGCAGGATGGACCTCTGGTCTGACTCAGCGGGGGCAACTTCTTATGTTCTTATATATATATATATATATATATATATATATATAAAAATAAAGAAAATTAAAAAAGGAGAGGAACAGAGAAAGGAAATAGAAATATAGAAGAAGTGAGGTAGTGAGAATAGGGAGGTACATGAAGGAGCGCACTAATGCTCTCCATCGTTACGCACCCCTTAGTGCGCTCCTTCATTGCGTATCACCCCAAGAGGGTTCAGATTAAATAGATATAGCAAGGTTTGTATTTGAGCAGTGGGACAGATTGGGACGAAGTACATTTAGGGATTTATTGCACAGGGGGACCCTGATGTCATTTGAGGCTTTACAGCGCCATCCTGGGGTGTTGCCTGGGGATTACTTGGCCTATTTTAAAGTCAAACACTTCATGCTTGCTAGAGGATGGGTGGTCCCTCCCCGGGTCGAGACTGAACAACTGGAACAACTTTGGGGAACATTGCAGAGAGTACTTAGATCTGTCTCAGTAATTTATCAATATTTAAGGGGACGTTTTCGTACTCATTGGGAGCGAGATCTCCACTGTTCCTTTACCTCTAAGGAATGGGACACCATATGTGCAGAGGTGGGCAAGGCGTCAACCTGCGCTCTTATACAAGAGAATGCATATAAAGTGCTGAGTAGATGGTATTACACTCCAGAGAGGTTGCATAAGATGTATCCTCAGGCATTGGCCACATGCTGGCGGTGCCAAACAGCAGTGGGCACCTTCTTGCACATCTGGTAGGAATGTCCAGTGTTGGTTCCGTGTTGGTGGGCAGTGCTGGGATCATTGGAACACATCCTGGAGGTTTCTCTTGCAGTTACTCCTCAAACCTGCTTATTAGGGATGTCTAATATATGTGAGACCAGATGGCAAACCAGGGTTCTGTGAATGGGATTGGCAGCGATTAAATATCTCATAGCTGCTTATTGGAAACAGCCCCTGGTTGCTGATTTGAATGAATGGAAAGTGAAATTGTTCTTGATGGGGAAAATGAAATTATATGTGGCCAAATGTAGAGGCTATTATTTGCAGTCGATGAAAACCTGGAACATTATTATTCAGAAATTGCGGGTATAAAGGATTAGGAGACAGCTCGATCCTGGTGTTATCCTTAGTAGTTCGGGGGGGGGGTGAGGGGGGATAAAATGGAAGACAGATACACATGAAGGTCTTGTATTTATACTGTCTAGAAACATAGAAAATGACGACAGAAAAGGGCCACGGCCCATCTAGTCTGCCCACACTAGTGACCCACCCCCTAACTTCCTCCATGAAGAGATCCCACATGCCAATCCCATCTTTTCTTAAAATCTGGCACGCTGCTGGCCTCGATTACCTGTAGTGGAAGATTATTCCAGCGGTCAACCACCCTTTCGGTGAAGAAATATTTTCTGGTGTCGCCATGAAACTTCCCACCCCTGATTTTCAGTGGATGCCCTCTTGTTGCCGTGGGTCCTTTAAGAAAGAAGATATCTTCTTCTACCTCGATACGGCCCGTGATATATTTGAACGTCTCGATCATGTCTCCCCTTTCTCTGCGTTCCTCGAGTGAGTAAAGCTGCAACTTACCCAGCTGTTCCTCATACGGGAGATCCTTGAGTCCTGAGACCATCCTGGTGGCCATTCGCTGAACCGACTCAATTCTCTGCACATCCTTTTGGTAATGTGGTCTCCAGAATTGTACACAGTATTCCAGATGGGGTCTCACCATGGATCTGTACAATGGCATTATGACCTCGGGCATGCGGCTGACGAAACTTCTACGGATACAACCCATGATTTGTCTAGCCTTGGATGATGCTTTCTCCACTTGATTGGCACTCTTCATGTCTTTGCTAATGATCACTCCCAAGTCTCGTTCTGCTACAGTCCTTGCTAGGATCTCACCATTTAGGGTGTAAGTCCTGCATGGATTTTTGCTGCCTAGGTGTATGACCTTGCATTTTTTGGCATTGAAACTTAGTTGCCAAGTCTTTGACCAATGCTCCAGTAGGAGTAGGTCTTGTGTTATACTGTCGGGCATTGAGCTTTGTCGGGCACTGTGCTTTTGTCTACTATGTTGCATAGTTTGGCATTGGATGTGTTTGACTTGTTGTTGTTCACTTTGAGTGGTATGATGATTTTATACTGTTGAAAATCAATAAAAATTTAAAGTTAAAAAAAAATTGATTTGATGAACTAGTTGGATATCATCAGCGTATGCGACTATGGTGAACCCTGTGGATTGGCCTAGCATCAAAAGGGGAGCCAAAAAAAATGTTAAACAGTAACGGTGACAGAATGGAGCCCTGGAGAATGCCGAACTTTTTAGAAGTGGTGTTAGAGAAAGTCCCGTTTAAAGACTACTGTAGAGGTTCTGTCCAAGAAGTAAGAAGTAAACCAATCCAAGATTTGATCTGTTTCGTATATCGTACAGGCGCTGCAGAAGTAGTTTATGATCAATTGTATCAAATGCTGCAGATAGATCCAGGGAGATAAGGGCCCCAGATTTGTGGTGATAAGGTGGTAGAGAATGGGATGTAGACAAGCTTATTGGAGATGCAGCGGGCATTCCACAGGACACATGAGAAGGGCAAGGAGGGAGGAGGGGAACAGAAATAAGATTGGTGACATTGCGGTGTGCAAAATATAGACAGCAGATATAAATTCTCAAAACGGACACATTTCAATCACTAAATTGAAAATAAAATTATTTTTCCTACTTTTATTGTCTGGTGATTTCATAAGTCTCTGGTTGCACTTTCTTTTTCTGACTGCATCCAATATTTCTTCCCTTCTTTCAGCCTCCTGTATGCTTCCTCTCCTCCAGACCTCATTCCCTTCCCCCACTTTTTCTTCCTTTCTCCCTGGCTCCTCCCCTTTCTTTCTTTCTCCATGCCCCCTTTCTTTCTGTCTCCCTGTCCCCCCTTTCTTTCGTTTCCCTTCTTTCTCTCTCCATGCCCCCTTTCTTTCTGTCTCCCTTCTTTCTTTCTGTCTCCCTGCCCCCCTCTTTCTTTCTCCCTGCCCTTCCCCAAGCCGCCGCCATCAGGGAACAGGCCCCCAAGCCACTGCTGCCAAATTCTGAGTTCTCCCTTACGCCGTAAACAGGATGCAGAAGTGCCGGGCCAAACAGCCTTCCCCCTTCCCCCAAGCAATTGGCTGGCCCAGAGCTTCCTCTCCAACATCAGAATTGACGTTGGGGGGGATGGGGAGGGGGAGGCTGATGGGCCCGGCACTTCTGCGTCCTGTTTATAGCTTCAGGAATCAGGTAGAACGCGAAAGCAACGCAAGTCTATCATGGAGCCCGGGATGGGCTCTGCGATCGACTCGCATTGCCTTAGCGATCTACTGGTCGATTGCAATCGACCTTTTGAGCACCCCTGCTCTAGAACATCACCAAAATCTGACCTTTCCTTTCTGAGGATACTACCAAAACCCTTATCCACTCCCTCATCACATCTCACCCAGACTATTGCAACCTGCTTCTTAGTGGCCTTCTGTGTAACCATCTCTCTCCCTCTTCAGTCCATTCAGAATACTGTTGCATGACTTATATTAGTAACTTGGCGGAGCATAATCAAAAATGTGCCTAAGTCTGAGGTTGGACGTTCTGTGCAAAATGTCCACAAACCCAGCAGGAAACATGTCCATTTTCAAAGCTGCCAAATGTCTATCTTTTATTTTTGAAAATGAGCAAGGTATAAGTTTTGGTCCTTAGGATGTCTACCTTTTTTGCCCTTTTTCAAAAATAAAAACGTCCATGCGAAAAACATACAAAAGCAAATTTTGTAGACGTACCCACCAACTACCTTGTCTGATCGTGACAGAAGGAATCCCCATCAGCTGAGCCAGTTTCGGGGGATTCCTGGCAGCTCAGCTGATGGGGATTCCTCCTGCCAGGATCAGCTGAGCCATGGAGCCCTACATCCCTTCTCCTGACATCCCCTACCTCCCCCAATATCTCTACCTTTTCCCCACATCCCCCCAACATTCCTGGATCCCCATCCCTGGATGACCCCCCTCCTCGTACCTTTGGAAGAGCAAATTACAGGAGGAAAGCTCACTCCCTCCTGCTACAGGTCCGCTTGTGCTACAATGCCCGGGCTTCCCCCTCCCACTGCATCTTGGGTGATCAGACAATTTGAGCCAATCAAAAAATTCAGTCACGTTCGTTTGGCATAATTTACCTTTAGTAAAGCCATTTTGCCTCAGATCCTGTAACCCATTAGATTCTAGGAATTTCACTATCCTTTCTTTCAGCAGCACTTCCATTATTTTTCCAATAACCAAAGTGAGGCTTACTGGCCTGTAGTTTCCCGCTTCATCTCTGCGACCACTTTTATGAATAGGGACCACATCCGCTTTTCTCCAGTCCCCAGGAACTACTACTGTCTCCAGAGATTTGTTGAACAAATCTTTAATAGGACCCACCAGAACCTCTCTGAGCTCCCTCAATATCCTGGGATGGATCCCATCCGGACCCATTGCTTTGTCTGCCTTCAATTTTTCAATTTGTCCATAAACACTTTCCTCCATGAATGGCATGGAATCTACCCCATTTTCATGTGTAACTTTGCCAGACAATCTCGGTCCTTCTCCAGGATTTTCTTCCGTGAACACAGAGCAGAAGTATTTGTTTAGCACGTTTGCTTTTTCTTCATCACTTTCCACATATCGGTTCATAGCATCTTTTAGTGTCGCAGTTCCATTTTTCATCTTCCTCCTTTCACTAATATAACTGAAAAATGTTTGTCTCCCTTTTTTTACATTTTTAGCCATTTGCTCTTTCTCCTGCACTTTTGCCAGACGTATCAGTTTCACCTGGTAGTCCTTACTGTGTTCTGCTTCTTGGTTATTTTTATATTTATTAATAATAATAATAATTTATTCTTATGTACTGCCAGACCACAAATGGTTCTAGGAGGTTCACAGAAATGCTAAGGGGCTCATAATCGAAAGACAAAAACGTCCAAAAACCGGCCTAAGTCAGCACTTGGACGATCATCATTCAAAAACGTCCAAGTTCCGATAAAACCGGCTTTTGAACGTATTTATAAACAACCTAGGCCTTCATAGTGCCGCTGAACAACTATAGCTAAATGGGGCGTGTCAAGAGGAGTGTCAAGGGGGGGATTTGGGCAGGACGTGGGCAGGCTTAGACTTAGACGTACTGCATGTATAACCAAAAGTTATAGAGCACAGGATCGACGGAACTTGGACGTTGTGACTTAGACCATTTAAAACATGGTCTAAGTCACAAAAACCCATCTAAAGTCATCAGATAAGTACTGCAAACACATAATACAGACGGCCCCACACACTACCCCAGTGATCCCTGACCCCCCCTCATAAAAATGTTAATCACAACATGAAAATTGTGCCTCCAGAACATCATCGCCTGGCATAGGAAAGCCTAGTCATTCTGCACAGAGGTGTCTTAAGCCGTCTTGGGTATGGTTAAGGACCCATGGAGAGGAGGACCCATACCTATAAGCCCCTGTACTCATTGCATTGATATTGAAACATGTGCACTCCCCTATACACCCCTAAAACCCTTTTTTTACTGGCATATAAGTGGCTCCTGCAGCCATAAGGGCTATTGGGGTGGTAGATAAGGGGGTCTAGGGGATTTTGGAGGTGGTTTGAGGGGCTCACTATGACCTATAAGGGAGCTGTAGTGAGATGAAGACATAGCACCCTTTATCCCAGGACAAGAAGGCACTACAAGTGGGTGATGTCATCCACGGAGCCCCGTCGCGGACAGCTTTTCAAGCAAACTTGATTGAAGATTTCAAGTTTGCTGGTGCTGCACCATGCATGTGTGTGCCTTCCTGCTCCACTAGAGGGCGCATCCCTTCCTCGTGGTCTTCAGTTCTTAGTTTTCTGCGGAGCCAGAAAGTAGAGAGCTGCACGGGAATGGGGACAACGGGAATCCCACGGGACCCGCGGTTTCCCCCTTTGGGTCACGGGGGTCCCATGTGGACGCCCCCTAGGGTCGCGGGGATCCCATGAGGACGCCCCCTAGGGTCATGGAGATCCCGTGGGGACGCCTCTGAGGGTCGCGGGGTTCCTGCAGGGTTGGATGGCACTCGAGCTGCGAGGCTAGTCTCCTTCTCCTTACCTGCCCTGCCGCAGCACACAACCGAACGGAAGTCTTCCCGATGTCAGTGCTGACGTCGGAGGGAGGGCTTAAGCAAAGCCCTCCCTTCCTCCAACGTCAGCGCTGACATCGGGAAGACTTCCGGTCGGCTGAGTGCGGCAGGGCAGGTAGGGAGAAGGCAATGGCGTACCAAAAGGGGGGGAGGTCCACCCCGGTTGCAGCCATTGGGGGGAGTGTGCACAGCCGGTCAGGTCCCCTTACCTTTGTGGCGCTTCCCCCAACCGACCGACAACAGTCCCGGCCGACAAACTTCCCTGCCCTGTAGCCGCGAATCTAAATTACCTTCTTACAGCAGCTGGAGTATTGAAGCTGCTGTAAGAAGGTAATTTAGATTTGCGGCTACAGGGCAGGGAGGCTTGTCCGACTGAGCCTGTTCTGTTGTCGGTCGGGTGGGGAAGCGCCACAAAGGTGTAAGGGGCATTGAGGGAGAAAGGGAGGAAAGGTGGAGTGGAGAAGAAAAAACGCTTAAGGGAAATGGGTAAAACTGAGGGGGGAGAAGGCCGCTGAAAGCACTGGGAAAGACAAAGGGGTGGAGAAGGACGCTGAAAGCACATGGGGAAGACAAAGGGGTGGAGAAGGACGCGGGAAGACGGGGGGGAGAAGGACGCTGAAAGGACATGGGGAAGACAGGAGGGAGAAGCACACTAAAAGAACATGTGGAAGGCAGAGGGGGGAGAAGGATGCTGACAGGACATGGGGAAGATGGGGGGGAGAAGGACGCTGAAAGGAAATGGGGAAGAGAGAGTGTGGAGAAGACGCTGGCAGGGAAGAAGACAGAGATGCCAGACTATGGGGGGAGCAGAGGGAAGAAGATGGATGCCAGACCAATTTGGGAGGGGGAGAAAGGGAGAGGCACAGTAACAGAGCAAATGGAAGACGCAGAGAGAAGAGAGACAGTGGATGGAAGGAATTGAATGAGAACATGAGGAAAGCAGAAACCAGGCAACAAAGGTAGGAAAAAAATTCTTTTTTTTTTTCGCTTCAGGATAAAGTAGTATATTAGTTGTGTTGATAAAAATTTATAAACATTAGAGGCTCTGGTAGAAACCCATTTACAAAGTATGTATGCTTCCCAATTAATATTTCCAAATTAATAAAGTCTTTTTGCTTATTTTTAAATGGATTTCTACCAGAGCCTTTAATTCAGTAGCATAATTAAATGAAATAACTATTTCTGACGGGCGGGGATGTAGGGGATTCCTCGTGGGGATGGAGGGATTCCTCGTGGGGACAGGTGGGAGTCCTCGTGGAGACGGGTGGGACTTTGGCGGGGACGGGTGGGATTTCTGTCCCCGCGCAACTCTCTACCAGAAAGCCCTGTCTTTTTTCTGTCTCCGTTCTAAGTGCCTTTCTTGCATCGCGGCTTCTTTGTTTTCCTTCGGGAGTCGCTGTGTGGTTTTGTTTTCTTTGTTTTTGTCAAGTTCTCTCGGTTTTTTCTTTTCGGTTCGGCGCCGAGGGCTCCCAGTTGCCGTGGCCGCGGCCTATTCTTACTTATGTCCCGGCCTCTCACCGGATTTAAAAAGTGTCACAGTGTGGTCGGCTGCTTTCCCTTACCGACCCGCACCGCTGGTGTATCTTGTGCATGGGGGCTGATCATCCGACGGACTCTTGTCCAAGGTGCGCGACTTTTCAGACCCCTTCGTCGTTGTCGGATCCACATGGCAGAGCTTTTTGCAGTGGAGCCGGACCTCGTTTCGGCCCCAGTCTCGGCCTCGACCCCGGCCTCGATGTCGGCCTCGAAGGGATCAGTGTCCTCGACCTTGAAGACCTTGGCTCCGGGTAAGTCTCCTCTTCCTCCTTCCGGGCCAGCGCTAGTAAAGAAGCCACCCTCTGAATCTCCAGCTGTTCAGGCGGCGAGTGGGGTCCCGCCGGCCTCAACGAGACCCTCCAAGCAGTCCAAGCGTGCTTACACCACTCAGGAATACTCATCTTCGAGATCGCCCTCGGTGGAATGCACTGCTGCACCTGACAGGCCTAATATGGTCTCAGTGCCGATGTTCCAGGAAATGCTCAAAGCTCTTATTTCCTCGGAGCTCTCCTTGGCCCTGGCTTGTATGGCCCCGGCCCCGACCTCGCAGGTGGACCAGCCTGAGCATCGTGTCGCAGACCGCCGGGGCAAGGTGCGTCAGTCTCGACCCCTTTCCTCCTCGAACTCTTCGCCTCTTCCTTCGAGGTGTTCCTCGCCTTCGGGGCACCCAAGGTCAAGCCGCCGGTCTCGGCGTCCCTCGACCTTGTCTCGACGGGTGTCGAAGCGGCCCCAGTTCTCTTCCCCGAGGCGGGTTTAGTCTCCAGGTCCGCACACGGCCGAATCTCTCCGGGTCTCGGACTTGACTTTGTCCAACCCCCGGTTGTTGCGATCTCCCTCCCGGTCTGGGGCTCTGCGCCGGGAGGTTTTGGCTTCGAGGGATTCCCCTCCCCTTCCCGAGGCTTGTCGCCTCGGCGGCATAGGTCCTCTCCTCCGGGGACCTCTCAGCGGCGGCTGTCCTCAACCCCGGCCTGTTCTCCTAGCGGGGTTTCCTCGGCTTCGGGGCATGTGGATACGGATAGGCCGCCTCACTATTCTAGGGAGGCATCACCCTCCTTTTCCGCTGCTGTGCGGTCGCGCTCGACTACCCTCCTTGAGGGTCAGTCTGAAAGCAGACCATCTTCCTTCACTCAGTTCGTTCAGGACATGGGGAAGGCGTTCCATCTTGACCTCCAGTCGGACTCTAAGTACACCAAGGAGTTTTTGGAGGAGCTGGATCTTCCCGGTCCTCCTAGGGAGTCCTTGTGGCTCCCTTTGAACCTGATCTTGCGGCAGGCCTTTTTCCGCAATTTGGAGACCCCTTATGTGGTTCTGGCCATCCCGTCCAAAATGGAATCTCGGTACCGGACTGACCCCTGTCCGGGGATTGAGAAGGCCCAGCTTTCCCACTAGTCCCTGATGGTGGAATCCTCTCTGAAGAAGTCTCACCCTTCCAAGGTGTCCGCTACGGTCCCACCGGGCAGGGAAGGGCGGACTATGGACAAGTTTGGCCGACACCTGTATCAGAACTCGATGATGACAAACAGGGTCTTGAACTATAACTTTACATTCACATCCTATCTCAAGTTCTTGGTCAAATCCTTGCCCCCCTTTCAGGATGACTTGCCCGTCCAGCGCCATGGGGAGTTCCGGTGGATGTTCTTTCGCAGCTGAGACTTTACATGTTTCATGCGGCTTATGATGCCTTCGAACTTTCCTCTAGGGTCTCCGCCTTTGCAGTAGTCATGCGCCGCTTGGCATGGCTCCGCATTGTTGATATGGACCCCAATCTTTAGGACCGCTTGGCTAACCTTCCCTGTTTGGGGAACGAGCTCTTTGATGACTTTATCGAGGCTGCCACCAAGCGCCTCTCTGAGCACGAATGTTCTTTTGCCTCCTTGGTTCGGGCCAAGCCAAAGCCCACCCCTCCCAAGGCCTATCGGATACCCCCCAGGCGGTATCCGCAGAAATCTACGCCGGCCTTTTCCAGGCCTCCCCCTCGGCGCCAGCAGCATCAGAAGGCTCCCGCTAAGCCTCAGGCCCCTAAAGCGGCGAAGCCGGCGCCGTCCTTTTGAAGGTCTAGGCAGGAGGGAGCTGCCTCCCTCCGCCCGGGACCTGTCCCTTCCCATTGAGGGCCGTCTTTCCGCCTTCTATCGCAGCTGGGAGCTGATCACCTCGAACTCTTGGGTCCTCTCAGTCATCAGAGAGGGTTATTCCCTTAACTTCCGGGTGTTGCCACCGGATAGACCCCTGGAAGAGTTTCTTTCCAGTCGGACGCAGCTTCCCTTGCTCCTCTTCGAGGCTCGGGCTCTTCTCTGCCTTCGGACGGTGGAGGAAGTCCCCCCAGGTCAGTGGGGCTCGGGGTTTTACTCCCGGTACTTTCTGGTTCCCAAGAATACCGGGGACATCCGTCCCATCTTGGACCTTCGGAAGCTGAACAGGTTCCTCGTTCGGGAGAAGTTCAGGATGCTTTCGCTTCCTATCTTGTATCCCTTGATGGACGATGGGGCTGGTTATGTTCCCTTGATCTGAAGGAGGCTTACACTCACGTCCCTATACATCCAGCCTGTCACAGGTTCCTCCAGTTTCAGGTGGGGGACTTACATCTGCAATACCGGGTGCTCCCGTTCGGTCTTGCTTCATCCCCACGGGTGTTCACGAAGTGTCTCGTGGTGGTGGCTGCAGCCTTGCAGTCGCAGGGGCTTCAGGTTTTCTCGTACCTCGACAACTGGTTTATAAAGGCCCCGTCGAGGGAGGAGTTATTTCAGCGACCCGTCAGACTATTATCTTCCTTCAGCGCCTGGGGTTTGAGGTGAACTTCCCGAAGTCCCAGTTTTGCCCCTCTCAATCTCTTCAGTTCATCGGGGCAGTACTGGACACGGTTCGCCTCCGCTCGTTTTTGCCTCAGCCTCGATAGGATGCGCTCGTGCGGCTGAGTAGGCAGGTTTCCCTGAGGTCTTCAGTCTCGGTCAAGCAGATGATGATCCTCTTGGGACACATGGCCTCCACCGTTCATGTCACACCCTTTGCCAGATTGCATCTTCGGGTCCCTCAGTGGACTCTGGTGTCTCAGTGGCAGCAGGATCGGGATCCCACTTCTCAGCATGTTGTGTTGACTCCCTCTTTGAAATGCTCGCTCTGTTGGTGGACCAACTCTTCCAGTCTTTCCTGCGGGTTGCTCTTTCTCGTTCTGCCGCATCGGAAGTTCCTGACGACGGACTCCTCGGCGTACGCCTGGGGGGCTCACCTCGATGGTCTTCGGACTCAGGGTCTCTGATCGGAGGTGGACCATCGCTGCCACATCAATCTGTTGGAGCTCTGGGCCATTTATCTTGCAGTGGTGACTTTCCGTCATCTGCTGCAGGATCAGATCGTCCTGGTGCGCACCGACAATCAGGTGGCAATGTATTACATCAACAAGCAAGGGGGAACAGGTTCTCTGTTCCTTTGCAGGGAAGCTCTGCATCTTTGGTAGTGGGCGTTAACGCCACAACATCTTTCTTCGAGCAGTTTAAATCCAGAGCGAGCACAACTGTCTGGCAGACAGGTTGAGTCGCCTTCTTCAGCCACACGAGTGGTTCCTTCATTCCCAGGTTCTGCGCCAGGTGTTTCTTCGGTGGGGGACTCCATTATAGATCTGTTTGCCTCGCCTCTCAACCACAAGTTACCTCGCTTCTGCTCGAGGATCTATTCCCCAGATCGTCTGGAGGCCGATGCTTTCCTTCTGGCTTGGTCGGGCAGGTTCCTTTATGCGTTCCCTCCCTTTCTTTTGATTCTAAGGACGCTTGTGCATCTCAAGTCGGCGGGGGCCTCGATAATTTTGATCGCTCCTCGGTGGCCTCGGCAGCTGTGGTTTTCCCTTCTTCTTCAACTGAGTGTCAGGGAACCTCTGCTTCTGCCTGTATTTCCTTCTCTGCTGTCTCAGAGTCGGGGTTCGCTGCTGCATCCCAATCTGCAGTCTCTGCACTTGACGGCTTGGTTCCTTTCTGCCTGATTCCTCCTTTTGAGTTATCCCAGTCGGTCAGGGATGTTCTGGAAGCTTCTAGTAAGGCTTCTACTAGACAGTGTTATTCTCAGAAATGGACGCGGTTCGCCACATGGTGTGCTTCGCATAGTGTGAATCCCGTGTCTGCCTCTTTGCCTTCGGTTTTGGATTATTTATTTTCGTTGTCACGATCTGGCCTCAAAACTACTTCTATTCGAGTCCATCTTAGTGCGATTGCTGCCTTTCATCAACAGCTTGACGGGAAATCGCTCTTGGTCCATCCTTTGGTGTCTCGGTTTATGCGGGGTCTCTTGAATGTCCATCCTCCTCTTAAGCCTCCCCCCGTAGTTTGGGATCTTAATATGGTTCTGGCTCAATTGATGAAACTTCCCTTTGAGCCCGTGGCTACTGCCCATCTGAAGTTCCTGACTTGGAAGGTGATGTTCCTGGTTGCTCTCACTTCTGCTCGCAGAGTTAGTGAGCTGCAGGCTCTGGTTGCGGATCCGCCTTTTACTGTTTTTCATCATGAAAAGGTGGTCCTGCGTACTCATCCTAAGTTTTTGCCTAAGGTGGTGTCCGATTTCCACCTTAATCAGTCTATTGTCCTTCCGGTGTTTTTCCCTAAGCTGCATTCTCATCCTGGTGAGGTTGCGCTTCACACTCTTGACTGTAAGCGGGCGTTGGCTTTCTATCTCCAACGCACCCAGTCTCATCGGAAGGTTCCTCAACTTTTCTTGTCCTTTGATCCCAATCGGTTGAGCCATCCTGTTTCCAAACGCACCTTGTCCAACTGGTTGGCCACTTGTATTTCCTTCTGCTACGCTCAGGCTGGTCTCTCGTTGCATGGTCGAGTCATGGGGCATAAAGTCCGAGCGATGGCAGCTTCTGTCGCTTTCCTCAGATCTACGCCCATTGAGGAGATCTGCAAGGCTGCCACTTGGTCTTCGGTTCATACCTTCACCTCTCACTACTGTCTGGATACTTTGTCCAGGAGCGACGGCCGGTTTGGCCAGTCGGTTTTGCGTAATAGAAACATAGAAAGATGACAGCAGAAAAGGGCTATAGCCCATCAAGTCTGAGTGCTAAAGACCTAGTTCCTTAACTCGACCTTCGTAGGGATCCCACGTGGATGTCCCATTTATTCTTAAAGTCAAGCACGCTGGTGGCCTTGATCACCTGCACTGGAAGCCTGTTCCAGTGATCTACTACTCTTTCCGTGAAGAAATACTTCCTGGTGTCACCATTAAATTTCCCTCCTCTGAGTTTGAGCGGATGCCCTCTTGTGACCGAAGGTCCTTTGAGAAAGAAGATGTCGTCTTCCACCTCGACACGTCCTGTGATGTATTTAAATGTCTCAATCATGTCCCCCCTTTCCCTGCGTTCTTCTAGAGTGTAGAGCTGCAATTTGTTTAGTCTTTCTTCGTACGAGAGACCCTTGAGCCCGGAAATCATCCTAGTGACCATCCGCTAAACCGACTCAACTCTAAGCACGTCTTTATGGTAATGTGGCCTCCAGAATTGCACACAGTATTCCAGATGAGGTCTCACCATGGTTCTGTACAGTGGCATTATGACTTCAGGTTTCCGGCTGACGAAGCTTCTCTTGATACATCCCATCATTTGCCTTGCCTTGGATGAGGCCTTCTCTACTTGTTTGGCAGCCTTCATGTCTGCACTGATGATTACTCCCAAATCTCGTTCTTCTGAAGTCCTAGCTAATGTTTCTCCATTTAAGGTGTAAGTTCTGCATGATGACCTTACATTTCTTAGCGTTGAAGCCCAGCTGCCATGTCAAGGCCCAGTTTTCCAAAGTAAGCAGATCCTGCGTCATACTATCCTGCAGATTGCTTTCACTTACTATATTACATAGTTTGGTGTCATCGGCGAATAATGTTACTTTACCCTGAAGCCCTCGGTTCAAGTCCCTTATGAATATGTTAAAAAGGAATGAACCCAGGACTGAACCCTGTGGCACTCCGCTGGTCACCTCCGATGTCTCAGAGAGGGTGCCATTGACCACCACCCTCTGAAGTCTTCCACTCAGCCAATCCTTGACCCATGCAGTTAGTGTCTCACCTAACCCCATCAATTTCATCTTGCTTAATAGTCTGCGGTGTGGGACACTGTCAAAAGCTTTACTGAAATCCAAGTACACTATGTCCAGAGACTCTCCCGAGTCTAGCTTTCCTGTTACCCAATCAAAGAAGCTGATGAGATTGGATTGGCATGACCTACCCTTAGTGAATCCATGTTGACTGGGATCCCTTAGATTCCCCTCATCCAAGATCGTGTCTAATTTACCTTTAAGTAGTGTTTCCATGAGTTTACACACTATTGATGTGAGGCTCACTGGTCTGTAATTCGCAGCCTCTGCTCTGCAACCCTTTTTGTGCAGAGGAATGACGTTAGCTGTTTTCCAGTCCAGGGGGACTCTCCCCATACTTAGGGAGAGATTGAAGAGCAAGGCTAACGGTTCCGCCAGGACATCGCACAGCTTCCTGAGCACTCTTGGGTGCAATTTGTCTGGTCCCAAGGCTTTGCTCACCTTGAGTCTTGACAGTTCGCTGTAAACATCAGCTGGTGTGAACTCAAAATTCTGAAATGGGTCTTCCGTACTTGACTTTGCTTCCAGCTGTGGCCCGTGCCCTGGTGCCTCACAGGTAAAGATTGAGCAGAAGTAATCATTCAGTAGTTTGGCTTTATCGGAATCTGTTTTCACATAATTCCCGTCGGGTGTTCTAAGGCGTACTATCCCGTTTGTGTTTTTTTTCCTGTCACTAATATACCTGAAGAAGGATTTATCCCCTTTCTTAATGTTCTTTGCTAGAGTTTCTTCCACTCGAAGTTTGGCCTCCCTGACTTCTGTTTTGACAGCTGCAGACCTGGTCCTGTATTCAATGTTAGCTTCTCTTTTCCCCGTACGTTTGTATGAAAGAAATGCTCTTTTTTTCTCCTTGACGAGGTACGAGACCTCATCAGTGAACCATTGGGGTTTCTTTTTTCTTTGTTGTTTATTTACCGATTATATGTAACAGATAGTTGCCTCGTGTAGGGTCGATTTCAGGGTTGACCACATAGCTTCCACATTATCAGTTACTTCTTGAACCTGCAGCGTCTGATGGACGAAATCTCCCATGCGTACGAAGTCAGTGCCCCGAAAATTGAGTACCCTCGTTTTTGTTTGTGATCTAGGGAAGCCCTTCCTAAGGTTGAACCATACCATGTTATGGTCACTGGTGGCTAGCGTTTCTCCCACCGAGACCTCCGAGACACTTTCCCCATTCGTAAGTACCAGGTCTAGGATGGCCTGGGCCCTAGTGGGCTCTAGTACCATTTGTTTGAGCCGTACTCCCTTCATGGACGTTAATATCCTCCTGCTACCACAAGTTGTCGCTGAGAGTGTGTTCCAGTCTACATCAGGCATGTTGAAGTCCCCTAGTAGAACAGCGTAAGGTGATATTCTCAATGTCTTCAATTAATTTTGCGTCATTGTCCTCCGATTGTCTTGGAGGTTTGTATATCACACCAAGGTACAGGCATTTTTCTCCGCCTCTGGCCAGGTTTACCCAGATGGATTCCCCGGTGTACTTGACATCTGTGATCCTGGTTGTTTTGATGTTCTCTTCGATGTAAAGTGCTACCCCTCCTCCTAACTTACCCTCTCTGTCTTGGCGAAGCAGGTTGTATCCTGGTATAGTTATATCCCAAATATAATTAACCCAAGTGGTCAAAAAATCACTTACTCATATAGAACAAAACCACTAAACATACTATAACCACTGTGAAGGAGACTTAGAGGAGGGCCTCAGATTCGGAGCATACGCGTAGTCTTATCACAGACTCAACTGTCAGCGTATTTTTTATAGCTCCATGCTCCAGTCATAGGCCCATACCTCAATTCAATATTAGAAACTTTTTGATAAATCTTAAATATAGTGACTAAAATTTAGAACTCTTAAAGGTATTAAAATTCAATCCAATTCACAGTGTATCCTTATATATTAGGCAGCTAATCACTTATCTCAATCTGCTTTTTCTTATTTTTTCTTTTTTCTCTTATAGGCTTCCACGTTAAATTCTTTATTTAGCCTGTATAGTGGCTAAGCCCCTATACAGACCATGGAGCTATAAAAAATACGCTGACAGTTGAGTCTGTGATAAGACTACGCGTATGCTCCGAATCTGAGGCCCACCTCTAAGTCTCCTTCACAGTGGTTATAGTATGTTTAATAGTTATATCCCACCCATGAGAGTCTGTGAACCATGTTTTGGAGATTGCTACCACGTCCAGGTCTGCATTCACTATTTCTGTTTCCAGTTCTAGAAATTTATTCCCTAAGCTGTGTGCGTTAACATACATAGCTCTCCACTCTTCGTGTTTGCTAAACCCCTGTAGAGAGTTTCCCATCTGAGTTAAAGTGTCTCCTAGTGAATCTTTTGCAGTGAGGGTACTTACCTCGGACTTAGAAGCGGAGTTTTGGTTCACCACATCAGGATTGTTACTTACTGTTCTGGTATATGAGTGGGTACCCTCCCCCAACTTACCTAGTTTAAAGCCCTTCGAAGCAGGTGGGCTAGTTGGTGTCCGAAGACGTTCTTACCTCTGTTGGTCAGGTGGAGTCCATCTGGTCCCTGTAGTGCCTCTCCATGATTCAGGAATCCGAAGTTCATTTCCCGGCACCATCGTTGTAGCCACTCATTCGTCTTCAGGATACGTTCGTCCCTGTCCCTTCCTTTGCCCCTAACAGGAAGAATTGAAGAGAATACTACCTGTGCTCCTGTCTGCTTCAGCCTCTCCCCCAGAGCTCCGAAGTCTCTAGCTATGTCCTCCAGGGTGTTCTTGGCAATGTCATTCGTTCCGATGTGGATGAGCAGCATGGGGAAGTGGTCCTGGGGCCTGAGAAATCTATCAAGACAGGCAGTCACATCTCGTATTCTGGCTCCAGGCAGACAGCAGATTTCCCTCGACTGCATATCCGGTCTGCATATTGGTCCCTCGGTGCCCCTAAACATGGAGTCCCCGATGGCTATTACTCTGCGGAGGTTAGCAGAGGAGGTGGTGAGCGAGGGAGAGAGGAGACATGATCAAGACGTTTAAGTATATTACCGGCCGTATCGAGATGGAAGAAGAGATTCTCTTTCTCAAAGGACCCTCAGCCACAAGAGGGCATCTGCTCAAACTCAGGGGCGGGAAATTTCATGGCGACACCAGGAAATATTTCTTCACCGAGAGAGTGGTTGATCCTTGGAACGAGCTCCCAGTGCAGGTGATCGAGGCAAACAGCGTACAAGAATTTAAGAGCAAATGGGATGCCCATGTGTAGGATCCCTTAGAGGTTTAAGCCAAGGGAACCTGTCATCAGGAGTGGGATCCCTAGGATAGTAGACTTGGGGGTGGGTCAGTAGAGTGGGCAGACCTGATGGGCTATGGCCCTTATCTGCCGTCATCTTCTATGTTTATGTTTAGTCAAGGAGAAGTTCAAAATGCTCTCCCTTGCCACACTTTATCCTCACTCAGGGTGACTGGCTATGCTCCCTAGATCTCAAAGAGGCCTACACTCACATCCCTATCCATCTGACTTCCAGGCGGTATCTCAGATTTCAGATCCATCACCGTCATTATCAATATAAAGTGCTACCCTTCGGCCTAGCCTCGTCTCCCAGGGAATTCACAAAGTGTCTCATAGAGGTGGCTGCCTTTCTGAGATCTCACAGTCTCCAGGTTTTCCCTTACCTGGATGACTGGTTAATCGAGGCCCCTTCATCTCTGCAGGTGCTTCAAGCAATAAATCAGACCATCTCGTTCCTTCACATTCTGGGTTTATTGTTTATTGTTTATTCAGTTTTTTGATTGAACGCTTTTTCGATACTACAAAGCGTTGTACAAGGTATAAAATAACATTTAAACAAAAATATAACAATTAAAACATACTTTTCTATAAAAACTGCAAGACTGACAACCATACATACTAGGTAAATATGGACCAACAGGCCATGGACACAAATAGGGAAGGGGGGGGGGAAATACAATTGATGTAGAAAATGTGAGGAACATATAAGGTAAACACAAAAGGGACTGGGAAAATAAATGTAAAAAAGAACAAGTATAGATTAATCTCTAAAATACAATAGTTCAGTTAAAAGCATCTTTAAAAAGAAAGCACTTTAAGTTGCTTTTAAAATTTTCGAGATCAATTACCCGAAGTCGCATCTCATTCCCACTCAACGACTTCAATTCATTGGAGCGGTCCTGGACACCAATCTCATGAGGGCATTTCTTCCCTCCGACCATCTTCAGACTAGAGAGTTGCGCGGGGACAGAAATCCCACCCGTCCCCGCCAAAGTCCCACCCGTCCCCGTGAGGAATCCCTCCGTCCCCACCCGTCCCCGCGAGGAATCCCCTCCGTCCCCGCCCGTCCATATAAACTTCAGAAATAGTTATTTCATTTAATTATGCTACTGAATTAAAGGCTCTGGTAGAAACCCATTTACAAATAAGCAAAAAGACTTTATTAATTTGAAAATATTAATTGGGAAGAATACATACTTTGCAAATGGGTTTCTACCAGAGCCTCTAATGTTTATAAATTTTTATCAACACAACTAATATACTACTTTATCCTGAAGCAAAATTAAAAAAAAGAAATATAATTCTTTTCCTACCTTTGTTGCCTGGTTTCTGCTTTCCTCATGTTCTCATTCAATTCCTTCCATCCACTGTCTCTCTTCCTTCTGCATCTTCCATTTGCTCTGTTACTGTGCCACTCCCTTTCTTCCCCCTTCCAAATTGGTCTGGCACCCATCTTCTTCTCTCCGCTCCCCCCATAGTCTGGCATCTGTCTTCTTCCCTGCCAGCGTCTTCTCCCTACTCTCTCTTCCCCATTTCCTTTCAGCGTCCTTCTCCCCCCATCTTCCCCATGTCCTGTCAGCGTCCTTCTCCCCCCTCTGTCTTCCACATGTGCTTTCAGTGTCCTTCTCCCCCCTCTGCTTCCCCATGTCCTTTCAGCGTCCTTCTCCCTCTCTGTCTTCCCCATGGCCTTTCAGCGTCCTTCTCCACCCCTTTGTCTTCCCCATGTGCTTTTTCAGCATCCTTCTCTCCCCTCTGTCTTCCACAAGTGCTTTCAGAGTCCTTCCTCCCCCCGCCCTTCTCATGGCCTTTCAGCGTCCTTCTCCACCCCTTTGTCTTCCCCATGTCCTTTCAGCGTCCTTCTCCACCCCTTTGTCTTCCCCATGTGCTTTCAGCATCCTTCTCCCCCCTCTGTCTTCCACAAGTGCTTTCAGAGTCCTTCCCCCCCGCCCTTCCCATGGCCTTTCAGCGTCCTTCTCCACCCCTTTGTATTCCCCATGTGCTTTCAGCGTCCTTCTCCCTCCTCTGTCTTCAAGTGCTTTCAGAGTCCTTCCCCCCCTCCTCCCGTCTTCCCCATGGCCTTTCAGCGTCCTTCTCCCCACTCCTTCTCTACCGCCCCGGGTGCAGCACAGCCGGCCAGGTCCCCTTACTTTTGTGGCACTTCCCCGACCGACTGACAACAGCCCCGGTCCGACAAACCTCCCTGGCCTTAACTGCGAATCTAAATTACCTTATTACAGCTGCTGTAAGAAGATAATTTAGATTCGCGGCTACAGGGCAGGGAGGATTGTCGGACCGGGGCTGTTGTCGGTCGGTCGGGGAAGTGCCACAAAAGTAAGGGGACCTGGCCGGCTGTGCTGCAACCGGGGCGGGGTGTGGCGGGGCGGACCGCCCCCTCCCTTGGTAGCCACTCGAACCGCGAGGCTACTCTCCTCCTTACCTGCACTGCCTGCAGCACAGAGCCAAACGGAAGTCTTCCCGACGTCAGCGCTGACGTCGGAGGGAGGGAGGGCTTTGTTTAAGCCCTCCCTCCCCTCCGACGTCAGCGTTGACGTTGGGAAGACTTCCGTTCGGCTCTGTGCTGCAAGCAGAGAAGGTAGGGAGAAGAGTCGCGCGACTGAGTACATCCAGCCCCGCAGGAACCCCGCGACCCTCGGAGGCGTCCCCACGGGATCCCCGCGACCCTAGGGGCGTCCCCACGGGATCCCCGTGACCCAAAGGGGGAACCCGCGGGATGCCCGTGGGTCCCGCGGGATTCCCGTCGTCCCCGTTCCCGTGCAGCTCTCTACTTCAGACCCTGCTCCACCTCTGTCATCATGTGTTTCTGCAACACACCATTTCTGCCAGACAACTGATGATTCTTTTGGGGCACATGGCCTCGACCGTTCATGTTACTCCCCTAGCCCGTCTCCATCTACGTACCCCTCAGTGGACCCTGGCCACTCAATGGTCACAGGCAACGGATCCCATTTCATGACACGTATTTGTGACATCGTGTCTTCGGCAGTCTCTGCATTGGTGGTTGAACTCCTTCAATCTATCCAGAGGTCTTTTCCATCTGCCTCCTCATCACATGATCATCACTACGGATGCCTCCCCATATGCCTGGGGAGCACACATGGACCATCTCCGCACTCAGGGTCTTTGGACGGTCCAGGAGCGTCAGCATCACATCAATTTCCTGGAACTCAGGGCGATGTTTTATGCTCTCAACGCATTTCAGCATCTTCTCTGTCCCCAGGTTCTTCTTCTGTGCACAGACAATCAGGTGGCCATATACTACATCAACAAGCAAGGAGGGACGGGCTCTCTTCTGTTGTGTCAGGAGGCTGAGAAGATTTGGTCTTGGGCGACAGCTCGCAATCTCTTCCTCAAGGCTGTCTATATTCAGGGCGAGCAGAATTCATTGGCGGACAACCTCAGCAGAATTCTTCAGCCTCACGAATGGACCCTCGATTCCACCATTCTCCAGTCCATCTTTGCTCAGTGGGGCACTCATCAGGTGGACTTCTTTGCGGCTCCTCACAACCATCAACTGCCTCAGTTTTGTTCCAGACTCTACTCCTCTCATCATCTGGTGGCAAATGCGTTTCTCCTCAATTGGAAGGATTGGTTTCTTTATGCCTTTCCTCCCCTGCCTCTCATGTTACGGACTCTATTCAAACTCCAGAGGGAAAAAGCCACCATGATTCTCATCACTGCTCGGTGACCCAGACGTCATTGGTTCTCCCTTCTTCTTCAACTCAGATCCAGGGAGCCCATACTTCTACCAGTGTTTCCTACTCTGCTTACTCAGCATCAACAATTCCTTCTACATCCCAACCTGCAATCTCTCCACCTGACAGCTTGGTTTCTCTTGGGCTGAACTCTGCTCAAAAACTTCTTTCTCAGCCTGTACGTCAGATTCTTCATGCCTCCAGGAAGCCCCCCAATCTTCAGTGTTATCAACAGAAGTGGACTCGGTTTTCTTCCTGGTGTCTGCTTCATCATCATAATCCAACTTCGTTAGCAGTAGAACTAATCTTGGATTATCTACTTTCTTTGTCTGACTCTGGTCTCAAGTCTACCTCCATCAGAGTCCACCTCAGTGCAAATACTGCTTTTCATGAGCCCATTCACGGAAAACCTCTCACTGCTCATCCTTTGGTCTCCAGATTCATGCGGGGTCTTTTCAATGTGAAACCACATCTTAAGCCTCTTCCTGTTATCTGGGACCTTAATATAGTCCTCTCTTCTTTAATGAAGCCTCCATTTGAACCATTGGCCACAGCTCATCTCAAATTTCTCACTTGGAAAGTGGTCTTCCTTATCGCTCTCACCTCTGCCAGGAGGGTCAGTGAGTTACATGCACTAGTGGCTGACCCACCTTTCACTGTTTTTCACCATGACAAGGTGGTTCTTCATACTCGTCCTAAGTTCCTGTCTAAAGTTGTCTCTGACTTTCACCTTAACCAGTCCATCATTTTACCAGTCTTCTTTCCTAAACCTCATTCCCATCCTGGGGAACAGGCTTTGTATACTTTGGACTGTAAGCGTGCTTTGGCTTACTATTTAGAGCGCACCAAACCTCACAGATCGTCTCCCCAGCTTTTTCTCTCTTTTGATCCTAATAAGCCGGGTTGCCCTGTTTCTAAACGAACGATTTCCAACTGGCTTGCTGCATGCATTTCGTTCTGTTACGCTCAGGCCTGACTCGCACTGGAAGGTTCTGTCACGGCCCATAAGGTTAGAGCTATGGCAGCATCTGTGGCTTTCCTCAGATCTACACCTATTGAGGAAATCTGCAAGGCTGCTACTTGGTCCTCAGTTCATACTTTCACTTCTCATTACTGTCTGGATGCATTCTCCAGACGGGATGGATATTTCGGCCAATCTGTTTTACAAAATTTATTTTCCTAATGGCCAACCTTCTCTCCATCCCTCTTTGTTAGCTTGGAGGTCACCCATCAGTTAAGAATATGCTGCCTGCTTGTCCTGGGATAAAGCACAGTTACTTACCGTAACAGGTGTTATCCAGGGACAGCAGGCAGATATTCTTACGACCCTCCCACCTCCCAGGGTTGGCTTCTTAGCTGGCTTATCTTAACTGGGGACCGCGCACCTCTATTGGGCGGGAAGGCACTCGCGCATGCGCGATGCGGACCATCTAAACTTTCTAAGTTCTTAGAATGTAATCACTCTAAAATTGTCCATACCTGGGCTCCGTCGGTGCCGTCGCCCATCAGTTAAGAATATCTGCCTGCTGTCCCTGGTTAACACCTGTTACGGTAAGTAACTGTGCTTTTTAATAAATAAATAAATAATAAATATTCTTAACAATGTGAATCAAAATATCTGACCATTTGGTCTTATTCTGTCAGCATGCGTTGTTTTACTATTGAGGAGGGGTGGAAGAAATGGATTACCTTTGTCAATGAATTCTAGCAGTTCCATTGAAGATAAACCTCTCTGGTCATTATTCTTAAGGCAACTGTTTGTTTTCCCCTTTAGATCTTATATTTTCTCGGGTTGAAGAACAACATTTATGGGAATGTAAGCAGCTGGGGGTCTATTCTCCTTTTGTCCTTCTCAACACCCTCATGTTCTTCAACACCAAGTTTTTTGGGCTGCGTACAGCAGAGGAGCACATGCAACTATCTTTTACCAACGTTGTCCGTCAGTCTCGGAAGTGTACCACTAACAGAGGCACTGTGAAGATGGTCAGTATTCGGTACTATGCTCCAGTCCGACAGAAAAAAGGGCGAGGTAGGAGTTACTGCCAAAAGATGTCATTTTATCCTGTATTTCTCTTCTTTCTTTCTTTACTTACTGTCCTCCCCTTATGTTTTCTTTTATTCCTTCTGACTTCTTAATGCCCTTTTTTTCTGCAATTATGTCACTGGTAACCTATGAAATATAGTGCACTTGGCTTGTGTTTGAGTTTTCCAGGCCTCTCTCCTACTTACTACTCCCCAAAGTCCTAAACAGATCCAAAGAAACCTTGTAGTCAACAGCTCTCCTCAATCAAATATACGCAAATTATATATGCAGTTCACAGATTGCTGTTAAAACTATCTTTAATGCTGAGCCTCTACAACCTCTCCCTCTTCACTGGGGAAGATCGAGACTCACTCTGAGGACTTTCTTAGAGATTAGACTCCACAGGTGACCCTTGAGGGGAGGCATGCTGGCCTAGTGCCTAACCCAGAGTAAGCCTGGTTCTAAGGGAGAGGTTGTAGAGGCTCAATGTCTCGGTCACTCAGCTCAGGGCATCCTGGTTGATCAAGGTTCTGAAAACCAGAGCCATTCGGCTAGCATGGGTGGAATTCCAGTCCTTGCTAAAGGGCAAGTCAGTTTTAGTTCTCTCATACAATGCCACAGCAGTGGCCTATGTCAATCATCAGGGGGCCACAAAAGTCATCTCATGGAATGGGCAGAGGCTCATCTTCAGGAAATCTTGGCTTCCCACATTGCCGGTGTGGACAGTGTTGAGGCGGATTTTCTCAGTCATCATGCACTGGATCCTGGTGAGTGGGGTCTCGGGCTAGAAGCCTTTGAGTTGATCAGGCCTGGGGTCATAGAAACATAAACATAGAAACATAGAAGATGACGGCAGAAAAGGGCCATAGCCCATCAAGTCTGCCCACTCTCATGACCCACCCCCTTGATTTTACTGACCCACCCCTCTTTACATCCTTAGAGATCCTACGTGAATATCCCATTTACTTTTAAACTCTGACACGCTGTTGGACTCAATCACCTGCAGTGGGAGTTCGTTCCAACAATTGACCACCCGTTCTGTGAAGAAATACTTTCTGGAATCACTATGAAATTTCCCTCCCCTGATTTTCAGCGGGTGCCCTCTGGTGGATGAGGGTCCTATAGGACAGAAGATATCCTCTTCCACCTCGATCTTGCTTGTGATATATTTAAACATCTCAATCATGTCTCCTCTCTCTCTTTGTTCTTCAAGTGAGTACAGCTGCAGTTTATTCAGCCTTACTTCATATGGGAGATCCTTGACCCCCGAGAACATCCTGGTGGCCATTCGTTGAACCGACTCAATCCTCAGCACATCTTTCCAGTAATGTGGTCTCCAGAATTGAACACAATATTCCAGATGAGGTCTCACCATGGATCTGCACAATGGCATTATGACTTCTGGCATCCTGCTGACAAAACCTCTACGGATACAACCCATCATTTGCCTTGCCTTGGAGGAAGCCTTTTCCACTTGATTGGCAGTTTTCATGTCATCACTAATGATAACTCCTAAATCATGTTCTGCCGTGGTCCTAGCTAAGGTCTCGCCATTCAGTGTGTAAGTTCTGCACGGGTTTCTTCTACCCAGGTGCATTACTTTACATTTTTTAGCATTGAAGCTGAGCTGCCAAGTCGATGACCATTGTTCCAATAGTAGTAGGTCCTGCGTCATACTATCTGGCAAAGTGTTTTGACCTACTATGTTGCAGTTTGGCGTCATCGGCAAACAATGATACTTTTCCTCTAAGCCCTTGGGTCATATCGCTTATGAATATGTTGAATAGGATCGGGCCTAAGACCGAGCCCTGTGGCACTCCACTGGCCACATCCGACGTTTTGAAGGGGGTACTGTTTACCACTACCCTCTGAAGTCTACCGCTGAGCCAATCCTTAACCCATGTAGTTAGTGTCCCCCCTAATCCTAGTGATTTCAGCTTATTCAATAACCTGTGGTGTGGAATGCTATCAAAAGCTTTGCTGAAGTCCAAATACACCACATCTAGAGCCTCCCCGGCATCCAGTTGTCTTGTTACCCAGTGGAAGAAGCTAATTAGATTTGATTGGCAGGACCTGCCCTTGGTAAATCCGTGTTGATGGGGATCGCACAGATTTTCTTTGTCCAGGATTGTATCAAGTTTTTGTTTGATCAGTGTTTCCATGACTATGGATGTGAGACTCACTGGTCTGTAATTTGTCGTCTCTGTTCTTTAGCCCTTTTTGTGGAGGGGAATAACGTTAGCTGTTTTCCAGTCCAAGGGGACTCTTCCCGTGCCCAGGGAAAGATTGAAGAGCACGGATAATGGTTCCGCCAGGACTTCACTCAACTTTCTGAGCACCCTGGGGTGTAGGTTGTCTGGTCCCATGGCTTTGTTTACTTTGAGTCTTGAAAGTTTGCAGTAGACGTTACTGGGTGTAAACTTGAAATCTTGAAATGGGTCTTTCTGGCTTTCCCTTGTCCGTAACTGTGGACTGGATCCCGGCGCCTCACAGGTGAAGACTGAGCAGAAGTATTCATTTAGTAGTTCGGCCTTAGTGGCATCCGATTCTGCATAATTTCCATCCGATTTCCTTAGTCGTTCTATTCCATCTTTGTTTCTTCTCCTGTCACTGATATACTTAAAGAAGGATTTATCCGCTTTCCTAATGTTCCACGCTAGATTCTCCTCTATCCGGAGCTTGGCCTCTCTGACTGCTTTTTTGACAGCTTTAGACCTCTCCAGATAGTCTTCTTTTGCCTCCCACTTTCCTAAATGTTTGTAGGCAATAAATGCTTTTTTCTTCTCTTTAATGAGGTCTGAAATTTCAGTGCTGAACCACTGAGGTCTTTTGTTTCTCTGACTTTTGCTAACTGATTTTATAAAGCGATTTGTTGCTTCATGCAAGGTGGATTTCAGAGTTGACCACATAGTCTCCACATTGTCAGTTTGTGCTCAGAGAGTCGATCATGGATCTCATGGCCACAAGTGTCAGTGCCAAATTGCCAAGAGTCTTCAGTCAGCGCAGTGATTGCCATGCCGAGAGGTTGGATGCTCTGGTGCAGACTTGTCTTTCCCCTGTGGTCTTTGGTAGGCAGAGTTCTTCTTTGGCTTGCCTGGCATGTAGGATGTGTGATTCTCGTGGCTCCAGACTGGCCCAGGTGCCCGTGGTACGTGGATCTTGTTCGTCTGCTAGTGGCAGATCCTCTTACCCGATCTTCTGACTCAGGGTCCCATTCCAGTGTTCGATCCAAGTCCCTTTTGTCTTACGGCTTTGGCTCTTGAAAGGGCTCACAAGAAAGAAGGGATATTCGGATAAGGTGATCACTCTCTTAGGGTCTCTGAGACTTTCTACCTCTTGGGCTTATGTCCTTGTTTGGTGTCTTTTTGAAGAGTGGTGTTCCACGCTTGGTATGGTTCCCCTTTCTGCTGCTTTGCCTCACATCTTGGAGCTTCTACAGGATGGCCTGTAGCATGCCCTTGCCTGGTCCTCTCTTCGGGTGCAGATTGCCGCTTTGTCTTCCTTTTCTGGTCTCTTGCATGATAAATGTTTGGCTTCCTCTCTGGATGTGATTTGGTTCTTGAGAGCTGCAAAATTGTTCCAGCCACCAGTTCGGCCTTTGGTTCCTGCCTGGAATCTCAATCTAGTTCTCTCTGCTCATTCTTCCTTCGTTTGAGCCTCTAGATGCCCGTACATTGAAGGACCTTACTCTGAAGCCGGTTTTCTTGGTGGCCGTTACTTCCGTGAGACGCGTTTCAGAACTGCAGAATTTTTTGTGTAGGCCTCCCTTTCTGGAGTTTTCTAGGGAATGGGTAGTGCTATGGCTGGTTCCCTCCTTTCTTCCAAAGGTGGTTTCGCCGTTTCATGTCAACCAGTCGGTGGTCCTCCCAGTCTTGGGCAGTCGGGAAGGCTCCTTGAATCAGAGGCAGTTGCACAAGTTGGATGTCCATAGGGTCCTTTGCTCTTATGTTCAGCAGACCCAGGAGTTCCGTAAGTCGGATCATCTTTTTGTCCTCTTAGTGGGTCCTTGTAAGGGGGACAGTGCTTCCAAGGCTACCATTGCATGCTGGATCAAGGAGGCTATCACTTCAGCCTGTTCCACAATTTGTCAAAGCTCATTCCACTCGGTGTCAAGCAGTTTCTTGGGCTGAATCCTCTCTTGTGCCTCCGGTGAATATCTGTAAAGCTACGGTTCTCCACTACCATGTGGATGTTCAGGCGCATCAGGATGCGGTGTTCGGTGAGCGTGTTCTTATGGCAGTCCTTCAGGGGTCCCACCCATAATGGGTACTGCTTTGTTATGTCCCATCCATTTCTGTGCCGATCTGGAGGGACACTAAAGAAGGAGAAATTAGGTCCTTACTTGCTAAATTTCTTTCTTTTAGTCCCTCCAGACCGGCACAAAACCTGCTCTGTCATTTTGTTAGGTATTTTCACAAAGAGTACAAGTTTTTCTGTGGGATTTGGTTATTTGGGGAGTTTAAAGAACAGTGGCATTTGGTTCGGCTGGTTTAGCTGGCGAACTATGGGGCGTTTCTGAAAGGTTCTGGTTCTAATCAGTATCCCACATTGTTTTTCCTTGGTCTTCTCCTTGTAAGTGAGGAGTTGGGATGTTATTGGTTTTCAGCTGTGTTGTTTTCTGCTTGGCTATTCGTTAAGACTGATTGTAATAGGGACTGCACAGCCCACTTGTACTGTAGCTAAAAGTCAGTGTCTCAGTCTTCTATTGCTGGCAGAGGAGTGTAAACCCATCCGTTTCTGTGCCAGTCTGGAGGGACTAAAAGAAAGAAAATTAGCAGATAAGGACCTAATTTATCCTTTCCTTTCTGAGCATGCTTCCAAAAACCTCATCCACCCCCTTGTCTGGATTACTTCAATGTGCTTCTCACCGGTCTACCGCTATGCCATATCTCTCCACTTCAATCTGTTTAGAACGCTGTTGTGCGCCTCATATTCCGCCAGGGTCATTATACCCGCATTACTCCTCTCCTCAGGTTGCTTCACTGGCTCCCGGTCTGTCTCCGCATACAATTCAAACTCCTCTTTTTTAAATTTTAGGTATTTATATACCGCCTATCAAAGTTATCTAAGCGGTTTACAATGAGGTACTCGAGCATTTTCCCTATTTGTCCTGGTAGGCTCACAATTTATCTAATGTACCTGGAGCAATGGAAGATTGAGCGACTTGTCCAAGGTCACAAGGAGCAGCATGGGATTTGAACCCACAACCTCAGGATATTGAGACTGTTGCTCTAACCACTACACTACTCCTTCCTCAAGTGTACTCGCCCTGTGGCTCCTCAGTATCTCTCCTCTCTTGTTACTCCCTATACTCCCCTCCGGGAACGTCACTCATCAAACAAATCCCTCCTCTCTGTACCCTTCTCTTCTACCACCAACTCCCATCTCTGCCCCTTCTACCCTGCTGCGCCACTTGCTTCGAACAACCTGCCTGACTCACTACGTCAGGCTCCATCTCTGGCAGTATTCAAAGCCAGACTAAAAACCTACTTATTTGAAGCTGCTTTTAAACATTGACCCAACCGACATATCTATCTGTCATTCCCTTAATAGTTCCCTACCACCTTTTAGCCCTCTTTGTGTGTCCTGTCATAATTAGATTGTAAGCTCTTCTGAGCAAGGACCATCTCTTACATGAATAATGTACAGTACAGCGCTTTGTGCACCTGGTAGCGCTATAGAAATAATAAATTATTATTGTTGTCCAAACTTCAGCCGGTCAAGTTTGTTTAAGAGCCTCCTATGAGGAACCGTGTCAAACGCTTTGCTGAAATCGAATTAAATTTCCCAGTGCAATTGGCTGGCAAAATCACACACAAGAAAGGCATGGATATCGCATCATTCATGAAGAAAGTGTTTATGAACAACTTGAAAAATTTAAGGTGGACAAAGCCATGGGACCAGATGGCATCTGTACCATGATATTGAGGGAGCTCAGAGAGGTTCTGGCAGCTCCACTTAAAGATTTGTTCAATAAATTCCTGGAGACAGGAGTGGTAATGTGGGATTGGAGAAGAGTGGATGTGATTCCTCTTCACAAAAGTGGTCACAAAGATGAAGTGACAAGTCTGTAAGCCTCACTTCAGTTATTGGAAAAATAATGGAAGTACTGCTGAAGGAGAGAATAGTGAAATTCCTAGAATCTAATGGGTTACAAGATCTGAGACAACATGGCTTTACTAAAGGTACCGTATATACTCAAATATAAACTGGGATTTTGGGGCCAAAAAATGGGGCCAAAAATGGGGGTCAGCGCCCACCTGTCCCCCTCCCAAACTTTTTGCAGGCCTCCACCAGGCCACCAGGCTCTGCACCCTGTGTGTCCCCTCCCTGCCCAGTCTGGTTTTGGCTGTTGAGGACTGGAGTTGCCCACCCCTGTTCTAGACAGGGGTAGGAAACTCCGGTCTTCGAGAGCCGTATTCCAGTCGAGTTTTCAGGATTTCCCCAATGAATATGCATGAGATCTATTTGCATGCACTGCTTTCAATGCATATTCATTGGGAAAATCCTGAAAACCCGACTGGAATACGGCTCTCAAGGACCGGAGTTCCCTACCCCTGTTCTGGACCATAGGGCTATTTCCCCTTACTTGCATGAGCTGCAAAAGAAATCCATTCCATCTTTTTCACTCTGCCTCCAGAGAACTTCACAGGCTAGTTTAGCGCCCTCTAGTAGTCTTTTCTTCTGCATGGATGACTATAGCTGTGTGGATTCTGCTCTCCCCATTTTATTATTTTTAATTCAATGCAGTTTCATCCCTTTCGCAGATATTTTCACGTTTAAAGTGGATTTGAAGCTGTGCCTGCTTGAGAATTCACAGACTTCGGTCTGTAGTTGACAGGCTGATCCCTTCGGAGTACCTGTTAGCTAGTCTTCTTAGTCTTTCTTGGAGCGCAGGGCCGTCCCTGACCTAGTCTTATTTCCTGTTAAGCGGGGGGGTTGAGCGCAGACTGTGTAGCAAGCTTAGGTGATTCAGTGGTGTTCCACAGCGTGCTGGTTGTGTTTTCGCACCTCCGCCAATCCATGTGCACATCCGGTGGTCTGCAGGGGTGGAGATATAGTCAGACAGTGTAGTCTGACTGGCAGCCCGAAGATCAGCTTGGAGGATGTATTTCCGGAAGTGTGGCAGTTAATTCTGAACCAGCCATTGAAAAGGCTAGAAGCAAGTGCAGCAGCTGTGTCTCTGGTATCAGTGAGTAAAAGGAGCTGATAGGTTCCAACGACGATTTTCAAAAGTTAATTTTGAGGGGTTTTGAAGGTTTTCTAGTGTCCCTCTGTGTTCCCCCACCTGAAAAATACTATTTTTGTAATTTTCTTAATTCTGGGAAGTGCTGTTTTTATCGGGTTTTTGGCGTGAATTTGGGTCCATCGGCCATCTTGGATTTTCAGCTATCTTTTTTCAACTTCTCCCTGCTTCTTTAAAATTCAGATTTTTGCCAGGAAAACTTCTGGAATGGAGTCCTTTTGGTCTCCTAGTTTGGATTCATACCAAATTTGTACAAAATTACTGCCTTTAGAACGTTTTTGCACCGAGTGGAGCAGTTGGGAGCGGTAACTACTGGTTCAGCCTCCCCTTTACAGAAGCTCTACAATACAATATTAAAAAAAGCTAGGAAGAACTTCTTCGGTGACAAGATCTCCAGATCCAACAACCAGAATAGTGCATTGTTTAACTTCTGGCGCTCCTTAACCTCTAAAAACGACTCCACCTTGCTCCCCTCTTCTCCGTCAGCCGATGTTCTAGCAAAATTCTTCAATGAAAAGGTTACTTCCTTAAGATGCTCGTTCCCGCCTGCAGTCTCCTACAACTCCATGGTGCCCACCGATTCCAACCCTACCCTACCTGTCTCCAACCCTATCCCAGCCGACAGATCCTGGACTGCCTTTGAGTTTGTATCCGAATCGCAGGTCTCTAAACTCTGCCTCAAACTGAAAACTTGCAACTGTACCTTGGACCCATTCCCCTCCTACCTATTTGAGAAATTCCCGCACAGGCCGTCGCATCTCTTACCACAGTGATTCCCAACCCTGTCCTGGAGGAACACCAGGCCAATCGGGTTTTCAGGCTAGCCCTAATGAATATGCATGAGAGAGATTTGCATATGATGGAAGTGATAGGCATGCAAATTTGCTTCATGCATATTCATTAGGGCTAGCCTGAAATCCCAATTGGCCTGGTGTTCCTCCAGGACAGGGTTGGGAACCACTGTCTTACCAAACTTATACTTTTACCAAACTTATACTATCAGGCCTATTCTCTTCTGAAATGGGACACATTGCTTTGACCCCATTATTGAAAAAAGCTGACCTAGATCCCTCCACACCATCCAGCTATCATCCAATAGCAAATATCCCACTCCTAACCAAGATGCTAGAGTCTATCATATCTATCCAACTCTCATCCTACTTAGAAAGATTCTCTATTCTCCTACCTTACCAATATGGCTTTAGACCCAATTTCAGCACCGAATCCTTATTGACCTCACTAATCTCTAAGGTTCAACAACTTCATTCTCATAATAAGTTCGCTGTTCTTCTACAATTTGACCTTTCTGCAGCTTTTGACGTTGTCTATCATGATATTCTAGTTTTCCAACTCTCCGAGACAGGCATTAACTCCACAGTTCTAGACTGGTTCTCAAAATTCTTACGTTCCCGCTCTTACACCGTTAACATGAACGGCACCTAATGCTCCCCCTGGAAACCGACGTGTGGAGTCCCGCAAGGTTCACCTCTATCTCCTATTCTTATCAACATCTATATGTCCTCTCTGAAACTCCTCCATCTATCCACCCTAGAAACACTTTACACTTATGCTGATGACATCCTTGTCCTCCTCGAGACCGACTCGAACCTCACTAACCTCTCTGAGAACATATCCTCATGTATAATGAACCTCCAATCCTGGGCCCTCACTGTACAAATGAAACTAAACAAGTCCAAAACAAAACTACTTTGGCTTGGCCCAATATTAGACCATTTACCCACCTTCATCCCATTGTCCTCTGGCTCCACACTACAGCTTGAGTTCTCAAGCAAAGTTCTGGGCATCATTATGGACTCTTCACTATCCTTCAATGACCACCTCAACTCCTTGGTAAAAAAAATGCTTTTTTAGCCTTCATATGCTGAGGAAAGTGAGATCCTGTTTCCATCAAAAACACTTTGCCGTCCTTGTACAATCCATCATCCTCTCCAGATTGGACTATTGCAACTCTATCTACTTAAGCCTAACAAAGAAAAGCCTCCATAGACTTCAGCAGATTCAGAATGCCGTGGCTAAGCTTATTTTCGCAAAAAGTAAATTTGACCATGTCTCATCACTCCTGTCCAAGCTTCACTGGCTTCCAGTAATCTCCAGGGTCCACTTCAAATGTGCCTGCCTAACTTTCAAGATCCTACACGGCATCCTTCCTCCCGTTTTTCCACTATCTTGGAATTCCTCAAATCCTAATTCCACCAGATCTTTCCAAAAATTAAAACTATCCTTCCCTTCTATAAAAGGTATATCCCATGCTGGAAAACTAGGGACATCCCTCCCCTTTAGAATCACTGAGCTCTGGAACAACCTTACATCCCCACTCCGAAATTCGAGCTCCCTCCAACTTTTCCGTAAACATCTGAAAACTTGGCTTTTCTCAAAAATGTAACACTTCCCCCCTCTCTGGTACCCTAAACCCCTCTATATCTTCTTTACAATTAATCCTATAACCCTCCATTAGAGTTCCTTTCTATCCCAGCCCTGTAAACTGTGCCAAGCTCTACGATTGCGGAGAAGGTGCGGTATACAAACCTAAGGTTTAGTTTAGTTTAGTTAGATTACACACTTAGCTAGCCTGTTGGGGCAGTCACCTTTGCTTTTGGGGCTTGGTTCTGCGGCTTCATCTGTCAGCCGTGAGACGGACCCTCCGCAGCCTGAGAAGCGTAAGTCTATGTCACTTAAAGGTGACTCTGTGCCCCAGGGTCACAGATACTTCTCAGAGTTCATGAAATTCTTGTGGTCTGAATTTCAATCCAGGGGTCTGGCTGCTGGGTGCTCTTCTACTTATCTCAGCGGTGGGTGTCCTCGGGGTTCTCTGCGCCTCTGTTTGCGCCATCTGTTCCTTCTTCCCAGACAGTTTCAGGGGTTACAGCGGCTGATCCTGACCTCCCTGATCATTTGTTGGACAGTGCTGCCCTTCCCAGATTAGAGGATCCGGACTTGGGTGCTGGATCCGCGGATCCCTTTGGGGTCTGGATCCTGCAGATGATCTGACTGACAGGCGCTTGTTTAAGTTTGAGGCACTGTTGGATCTGATTGCTGCATCTTTACAGGAGTTGAGCTTAGATACCCAGTCCGCTCCTTCCATTTCTTCAACTTCTTCTTCCTGGCTCTGCAGCATTCATTCGCAATCTACGACCTTTCCTGGCATCCGAATATGAGTTCAAGGTTATGGAGCAGTTTGACTCTCCGGAGGGTCCTTTATGGAATGCTAGGGCTATGTCCAGCTTTTATCCTCTGGCGCAGGAGTGGCAGCAGCTTTTGTGGCAGCCCAAGGTGGCTCAGTTGACCCGGCGCACTTCTCTGTCTAATGTCGGGAGAGTTGTGTTGAAAGCTTTGCAAGACAGTCGGGTGGATGTGGTTCTCCAGAAAGTTTTGAACTGACTAATTTAGGCATTAAAGTTGCTATGACTCTGTCCTATGTTGCACGCACCTATCTTGCTCAGCTACGAACGCCTTTTCCTCAGCTTATGTTGGCTGGCATGGACTACATGGTGGATGTCGTATATGACATTTTGACAATGCTGGCAAAGGTGTCAGCGTATTCTATTTCAGCCCGCCAAATACTTTCAGTTCGGCAGTGGGCTGGTGATTCCACCTTCAAGGCAACTCTGGTGCAGCTGCCTTTTAAGGGGAAGTTTGTTGTTTCGTCCCTTTTGGAGCAGCCAGCTCCTTCTGCATGAGATATCTTCAGGTTCTGGGATCCATGGTTGCCACGTTGGATGTGATTCCTTGGGTAAGGGTGCACATGCATCCTTTTTATCATAGTTTGCTCTCTCTCTGGGCTCCGCACAGGGATGCCTTGCAGATGCGTCTACCTCGGTCTCTGGAAACTCAAGCAAGCATGGACTGGTGGTTTCTACCGCAATCGCTCCATAGGGGAGTTCCACTACACATTGCCTCCTGGATTGTGGTGATGACAGATGCCAGCCTTCAGGGCTGGGGAACACATTGCAATTGTTACCCTGTTCAGGGGTGTTGGACACCCTCTCAGTGAAAGTGGTCTATCAACCCGTTGGAGCTCAAAGCCATTTCACTGGCTCTGACGAGATTACAGAATACACTGGAGAGCCAAGTAGTCCAGGTCTTCTCCGACAATGCGACGGCAGTAGCCTATGTCAATCGCCAGAGAGGAACCAAGAGCACTCCTCCAGCTCAGAAAGCCCGCCTTTTTTTTTTTGGGTGGAACGTTATCTCAGCCCTGAAGGCAGCACATGTGTGAGTAGACAATGTTCAAGCAGATTTCCTAAGCAGACAGACTCTGTATCCAGGCAAGTAGGTCCTGTCCCCAGATGCGTTCCAAATGATAGTGAGGCGCTGGGGGAGATCCCACTTAGACCTCATGGCCATGGCAAGAAACAAGAAAATGGATCACTTTTTAGTCAAAAATCTGAGCCTGGAAGCAAGGGGCTCGATGCTCTGATGCAGCCGTGGCCTCCGGAGATTCTCCTGTATGTTTTTCCTCCTTGGCCAATGCTGGTCATTCAGAGGATCACGGCTCATCTGGACCGCATCATTCTGGTGACTCCAGATTGGACACATAGACCATGGTATGCAGATCTGATGAGGCTGTGCAAGGGTTGCAGGCTTCGGCTGAATGCCTATCTGGATCTTCTCACGCAGGGTCCGGTATCCATGAAGAATCCAGGTCACTTTGCTCTTAAGACATGGCTCTTCAGCGCACAGCCTTAGAGCATAAGGGATATTCTGCCTTGATTGTTGATACTCTTCTGAAGTCTAGGAAGTCATCTGTGGTGTCGGCTTACGCTAAGGCGTGGAAGGTCTTCCAACAATGGTGTGAATGATGCAAGATATTTTGAATGTTATTCATGATGGGATGGGTAGCCAGTGCATTTGTTTGATGAAGGTTGTGACTGAGTCGTATTTTCTCAGGTTGAAGATAAGTCTTACGGCAGTGTTTTGGATGAGTTGCAGTTTGTGAATTAGAGCAGTGTTGATTCCCATGTAGATGGAGTTACAGTAGTCCAGTTGTGGTAGGATCATCAGTTGTACGATTAAGGCAAAGTGATATTGGTGAAAGTAAGGTCTGATTAGTCTTAATTGTCTCAGGGTGTAGAGGGATTTCTTTCAGAGACTAGATATTTGGGGTTCCATGGTTAGAGTGGAGTCCAGTATGCAACCTAGGATTTTGAAGGACTCAACTATGGAGAGGGTTTCGCCTGATCGAAGGGTGATGCTTGTAAGTGCTGTTTGCTAGGCCGTGTGGAAGTATAGAACTATGGTTTTAGTTGTGTTTAGCTTCAGTTTGTTGGGTGTTGCCAAATTTTGGGTTTTTTCTATATTGTATGAGATTTTGTTGGGTAAGTCTGATTGATTTTTGGTTATGGGAATAAGGAGAAAAATGTCATCTGCGTATGACATGCTTTCGTCTTTGATTTTGATGTTACCTAGAGAGCTCATGAAGAGATTGAATAGGATGGGGGAGAGTGGAGAGCCTTGTGGCACACCACAGAATGCTTTCCAGGGATTGGAGGTCTTTCTGCTCTTATGGACGATATATTCTCTGTTTTTTAGGAAATCTGAGAACCATTTTAGCACTGTGTCTGTTATGCCTATTTCTGATAGTTTATTAGTAGTAAATGGTGGTTAACTGAATCGAAGGCTGCTGAAATATCAAATTGGAGGAGTATTGCTTGGCATCCTGTGCTGAGCAGTTGTTTGTTTTTTGTGATTAAGGTGAGGAGGAGAAGCTCTGTGCTATGTTGACGGAATCCGAATTGGGATAGGTGGAGGCATGAGTGTTGCTCCTTGTAAATTATGAACTGTTTACTTACGTAGGTCTCAATGATTTTTGAGAAAATGGGTATGCCTTGGCGGATTTAAGTAATTTGTACAGCAATCCTTTGTACTGTTGTAGGATTTAAGGTCATCTGGAAATATTGGATGATTGGAGGCATATGCACTTTAGATGATGTTATTTCTGATGGTAAGATGCTTGATTTTTCACAATTGCAACGCAAATTTGGTCTTAATAAAACACAAAATTATAGATGGTTGCAGTTGAAGCAGGCCATTCAGGAAGGGCTCCCTGAATGGAAAAATTTGGAGGTTCAAAATAGCTTGCCGGTCTTATGTTTTCAGGTAGACTTAGTCTTGCTTAGTCTTGTTAACCATCCCTTTCTAAATAATTCCTAGCATCTTGTTTGCTTTTTTGGCCACTGCCGCAGATTGGATGGAAGGTTTCATCATATTGTCTACAATGATACCCAGATCCTTTTCTTGGGCGCTAATCCACAAGGTGGGCCCTAGTATCCGGTAAAGTGATTTGGGTTATTCTTCCCAATGTGCATCACTTTGCATTTGTCCACATTAAATTTCATCTGCCACTTAGATGCCCAGTCTTCTAATTTCTTAAGGTCTGCCTGCAATTTTTCACAATTTCCATATGTTTTAACAACTTTGAACAGTTTAGTGTCATCTGCAAATTTTATTACCTCATTCGTCTTCTCAATTTCCAGATCATTTATAAATAGGTTAAATAGCACTGGTCCCAGTACAGATCCCTGTGGCACTCCACTGTTTACTCTCCTCTATTGAGAAAAATGACCATTTAACCCTATCCTCTGTTTTCTATCTGATAACCAATTCCTAATCCACAATTGAACTTTGCCACCTAACCCATGACTCTCATAAGGAACTTTGTTAAAAGCTTTCTGAAAATCTAGATATACTACATCAACCGACTCACCTGTATCCACATGTCTATTCACACCTTCAAAGAAGTCAAGCAAATTGGTGAGGCAAGATCTCCCTCGGCTGAACCCATGCTGACTCTGTCTCATTACAGGACCCGAGGCAACATGGCTTTACAAAAAGTAAATCGTGCCAAACGAACCTGATTGAATTTTTTGATTAGGTGACCAGAGAGCTGGATCGAGGACATATGCTAGATGTAATTTACTTGGATTTCAGCAAAGCCTTTGATACAGGGCTGAAGTTAGGACCCAAAGTGGTGAACTGGGTCAGAAACTGGCTGTTGGACAGACGCCAGAGGGTGGTGGTTAATGGAAGTCGCTCGAAGGAAGGAAAGGTGACTAGTGGAGTCCCTCAGGGATCAGTGCTGGGGCCAATCCTGTTCAATATGTTTGTGAGTGACATTGCTGAAGGGATAGAAGGAAAAGTGTGCCTTTTTGCAGATGATACCAAGATTTGTAACAGAGTAGACACCGAAGAGGGAGAGGAAAATAAGAAAAAGGATCTGCAAAAGTTAGAGGAATGGTCTAATGCCTGGCAACTAAAATTCAATGCAAAGAAATGCAGAGTAATGCATTTGGGGATTAATAATAGGAAGGAACCGTATATGCTGGGAGGAGAGAAGCTGATATGCACGGACGGGGAGAGGGACCTTGGGGTGATAGTGTCCGAAGATCTAAAGGCGAAAAAACAGTGTGACAAGGCAGTGGCTGCTGCCAGAAGGATGCTGGGCTGTAGTCAGTAGAAGGAAGAAGGTGTTGATGCCCCTGTACAGGTCATTGGTAAGGCCCCACTTGGAGTATTGTGTTTAATTTTGGAGACCGTATCTGGCGAAGGACGTAAGAAGACTTGAGGCGGTCCAGAGGAGGGCGACAAAAATGATAGGAGGCTTGCGCCAGAAGACGTATGAGGAGAGACTGGAAGCCCTGAATATGTATACCCTAGAGGAAAGGAGGGACAGGGGAGATATGATTCATTACATTACATTACATTACATTAGTGATTTCTATTCCGCTTGTGCCTTGCGGTTCTAAGCGGATTACATTAGAAGATGGCTGGACATTTCCAGGCGATGACAATACAATTATTTGTATAACTTTACAAACTTTGCAAACCTAACTTTACTTAACTTTTCGTACATAACTTTACATAACTTTACGTACATAACTTTACATAACTTTACGTGGAGTTACTTTGTGTTACTTTACATTATCCTTACCGTGCTTGCATAACTTGCATTAAGTTTACATAATTTATCTTACATAATTTATCTTACATAACTTTACAAGACTTTACGTAGAGTTATTTTATGTTATTTTACCTTATTATTCCAGTACATTGCATAACTTACATTACATGATATTACAAAGCATAACCTTATGTTATATTACAACGCATAACCTTATGACGTTCAAATACTTGGGTATTAACGTAGAACAAAATCTTTTTCAGAGAAAGAAAAATGGTAAAACCAGAGGATATAATTTGAGGTTGAGGGTTGGTAGATTCAAAGGCAATGTTAGGAAATTCTACTTTACGGAGAGGGTGGTGGATGCCTGGAATGCGCTCCCGAGAGAGATGGTGGAGAGTAAAACTGTGACTGAGTTCAAAGAAGCGTGGGATGAACACAAAGGATCTAGAATCAGAAATTAAGATTAAATATTGAACTAAGGCCAGTACTGGGCAGATTTGCATGGTCTGTGTCTGTACATGGCCGTTTGGTGGAGGATGGGCTGGGGAGGGCTTCAATGGCTGGGACGGTGTAGATGAGCTGGAGTAAGTCTTAACAGAGATTTCGGCAGTTGGAACCCAAGCATAGTACAGGGTAAAGCTTTGGATTCTTGCCCAGAAATAGCTAAGAAGAAAAAAATTTAAAATTTAAATTGAATCAATTTGGGCAGACTGGATGGACCATTCGGGTCTTTATCTGACGTCATCTACTATGTTACTATGTTATTAATAATAATAATTTATATATATATATATATATATATATATATATATATATATACTGCAATACCACAAGCAGTTCAGAGTGGTTTACAGAGGAAGAGACTGTATCAAGACAGCGATATTACATACATTTTTTAAAATTACATTAGCATTTTAAGAGTAATCAAATTTATCTGTAAGTGTTTTAAAAATACATCAAGGCAGAAATGGAATCAGAGAAATTTATCAAAGAGATGGTTTTGATTGACTTCCTAAAAGTTTGATAAGAAAGTTCATTTGAAATAAAGTTGGTTTGAACATTTATTCCATTTGCCTGCTTGGAATGATAATGTTCTATCAAGGAATCTCTTGTTGATACAGCCGTTCAAGGATGGAAAAATGAACAAGTAAGCACTACGTGTACAAGTTAGTTATGCCTGGAAATTCGAAATGATGAGATAGATAGATTGGGGATGAATCTGTTATGGTTTTGAAGCAAAGGCAAGCAAACTTAAAAATGACCCTTGCTTCCACAGGCAGCCAGTGTAGTCTTTTTTTGTCTATCTGTTCCACGATTTTATTTTTTATAATTATTTCCAGATCTTACCTATTTTCTCAGTGAAAAAAATTCCTCCTATTGGTTTTAAAAGTATTTCCGTGTAAGTTCATCAAGTGTCCCCTAGTCTTTGTAATTTTTGACGGAGTGAAAAATCGATCCACTTGTACCCTTTCTATTCCACTCAGGATTTTGTAGATTTCAATCCTATCTCCCCTCAGCCGTCTCTTTTCCAAGCTAAAGAGCCCTAATCTTTTTAGTCTTTCCTCATACGAAAGGAGTTCCATTCCCTTTATCATCTTGGTACAGGAAAACAACCAAGCAGAGTGAACAAAATAGCTCTCAATAGAAGGCTAGTAAAATACAATCCCCTCCTCTTTCCCATTACCCCCCACCCAATGAACACTCTGAAAAAGCTGAACCCAAAGGCAAACCACACATGGAAACGCTTTTAAAACAGAGAATGGTGAAGTTTCTAGAATCCTATGGATTACAGGACCAGAGATAACGGATTCACTAGAGGTAGGTCTTGTCAGACAAATCTGATCAATTTCTTTGTTTGGGTGACCAGAGAATTGGATAGAGAGAATACGTTAGATGTGGTGTATTTAGATTTAAGCAAAGCTTTTGACAGTGTTCCACATAGGCGTCTAATAAATAAACTGAGTGCTCTCGGAATGGGTCCCAAAGTGATGGGCTGGGTCAAGAACTAGTTGAGTGGAAGGCAACAGAGTAACATAACATAGTAACATAGTAGATGACGGCAGATAAAGACCCGAATGGTCCATCCAGTCTGCCCAACCTGATTCAATTTAAACTTTTAATTTTTTCTTCTTAGCTATTCCTGGGCAAGAATCCAAAGCTTTACCCTATACTGTGCTTGGGTTCCAAATGCCAAAATCTCTATTAAGACTTACTCCAGCCCATCTACACCCTCCCAGCCATTGAAGCCCTCCCCAGCCCATCCTCCACCAAACGGCCATATACAGACACAGACCGTGCAAGTCTGCCCAGTACTGGCATTAGTTCAATATTTAATCTTATTTTCTGATTCTAGATCCTTTGTGTTCATCCCACGCTTCTTTGAACTCAGTCACAGTTTTACTCTCCACAACCTCTCTCGGGAGCGCATTCCAGGCATCCACCACCCTCTCCGTAAAGTAGAATTTCCTAATATTGCCTTTGAATCTACCACCTCTCAACCTCAAATTATGTCCTCTGGTTTTACCATTTTCCTTTCTCTGAAAAAGATTTTGTTCTACTTTAACACCCTTCAAGTATTTGAACGTCTGAATCATATCTCCCCTGTCTCTCCTTTCCTCTAGGGTATACATATTCAGGGCTTCCAGTCTCTCCTCATACGTCTTCTAGCGCAAGCCTCCTATCATTTTCGTCGCCCTCCTCTGGACCGCCTCAAGTCTTCTTACGTCCTTCGCCAGATACGGTCTCTAAAACTGAACACAATACTCCAAGTGGGGACTTGTACAGGGGCATCAACACCTTCTTCCTTCTACTGACTACGCCTCTTTTTATACAGCCCAGCATCCTTCTGGCAGCAGCCACTGCCTTGTCACACTGTTTTTTCGCCTTTAGATCTTCGGACACTATCACCCCAAGGTTCCTCTCCCCATCCGTGCATATCAGCTTCTCTCCTCCCAGCATATACGGTTCCTTCCTATTATTAATCCCTAAATGCATTACTCTGCATTTCTTTGCATTGAATTTTAGTTGCCAGGCATTAGACCATTCCTCTAAATTTTGCAGATCCTTTTTCATATTTTCCACTCCCTCTTCGGTGTCTACTCTGTTACAAATCTTGGTATCATCTGCAAAAAGGCACACTTTTCCTTCTTACCTTTCAGCAATGTCACTCACAAACATATTGAACAGGATTGGCCCCAGCACCGATCCCTGAGGGACTCCACTACTCACCTTTCCTTCCTTCGAGCGACTTCCATTAACCACCACCCTCTGGCGTCTGTCAGACAGCCAGTTTCTGACCCAGTTCACCACTTTGGGTCCTAACTTCAGCCCTTCAAGTTTGTTCAACAGCCTCCTATGAGGAACTGTATCAAAGGCTTTGCTGAAATCCAGGTAAATTACGTCTAGCATATGTCCTCGATCCAGCTCTCTGGTCACCCAATCAAAAAATTCAATCAGATTCGTTTGGCATGATTTATCTTTTGTAAAGCCATGTTGCCTCAGATCCTGTAACTCATTAGATTCAAGGAAGTACACTATCCTTTCTTTCAGCAACACTTCCATTATTTTCCCAACAACTGAAGTGAGGCTCACCGGCCTGTAGTTTCCTGCCTCATCCCTGTGACCACTTTTATGAATCGGGACCACATCCGCTCTCCTCCAATCCCCAGGAATCACTCCCGTCTCCAGAGATTTGTTGAACAAGTCTTTAATAGGACTTGCCAGAACCTCTCTGAGCTCCCTTAGTATCCTGGGATGGATCCCGTCTGGTCCCATCGCTTTGTCCACCTTCAGTTTTTCAAGTTGCTCATAAACACCCTCCTCCGTGAACGGCGCAGAATCTACTCCATTTTCTCGTGTAACTTTGCTAGACAATCTCGGTCCTTCTCCAGGATTTTCTTCTGTGAACACAGAACAGAAGTATTTGTTTAGCACATTTGCTTTCTCCTCATCACATATTGGTTCCCAGCATCTTTTAGCCTAGCAATTCCATTTTTCATCTTCCTCCTTTCACTAATATATCTGAAAAAATTTTTGTCTCCCTTTTTTACATTTTTAGCCATTTGTTCTTCCGCCTGTGCTTTCGCTAGACGTGTCTCTCTCTTGGCTTCTTTCAGTTTTACCCTGTAGTCCTTTCTGCTGTCCTCTTCTTGTTTTTTTTTATATTTCACGAACGCCAACTCTTTCGCCTTTATTTTCTCAGCCACTGGGTTGGAGAACCATATCGGCTTCATTTTTCTCTTGTTTTTATTGATTTTCTTCACATAAAGGTCCGTAGCCATTTTTTATCGCTCTTTCAGCTTAGACCACTGTCTCTCTACTTCTCTTATGTCCTCCCATCCTAACAGCTTTCTTCAGATACTCTCCCATTGCATTAAAGTCCGTACGTTTGAAATCCAGGACTTTAAGTATCGTGCGGCCGCTCTCCACTTTAGCCGTTATATCAAACCAGACCATTTGATGATCGCTACTTCCCAGATGAGCACCCACTCGAACATTAGAGATACTCTCTCCATTTGTGAGGACGAGATCCAATATCGCTTTTTCCCTTGTGGGTTCCGTCACCATTTGTCTGAGCAGAGCCTCTTGAAAGGCATCCACAATCTCCCTATTTCTTTCCGATTCTGCAGACCGAACATTCCAGTCCGCATCCGGCAGGTTGAAATCTCCCAACAGCAGAACCTCCTCTTTCCTTCCAAACTTTTGGATATCAACAATCAGATCCTTATCAATTTGCTGCGATTGAGTCGGAGGTCTGTAGACTACACCAACATAGATAGAAGTTCCATCTTCTCTTTTCAGAGCAATCCATATCGCTTCTTCCTCTCCCCAGGTCCCTTGCATTTCGGTCGCTTGGATATTGATCTTTACATAGAGAGCTACTCCTCCACCTTTTTGACCATCTCTGTCCTTCCTAAAAAGATTATATCCCGGTATGTTTGCATCCCATCCATGTGATTCACTGAACCATGTTTCTGTGATAGCGACAATATCTAGATCTGCCTCTAACATCAGGGCTTGCAGATCATGAACTTTGTTGCTTAGACTGCGAGCATTTGTGGTCATCGCTTTCCAGCTATTTTTCAGCGATAATCTCCTTTTTCGTATGGATTTTTGTTTCGTTTCACTTTCCATTGCAATACTAAGAAATGAGTTGCTGATATATCTTATGTTGCAGTCTTTACTACTATCACATCTTTTCTTTTGCCGGGGGTGGTCTCTATAATTGTCTTTCTACATACACCACCCCCACCTTCTAGTTTAAATGCCTAGAAAAATATTGTCTAAATTTCTCTGCAAGGTTTCTTTTTCCTGGTGTAGTAATATGTAGCCCATCAGTGCAATATAGCTTCTTGTCCTTCCATGTATTTCCCCATCCTCCTATGTACCTGAAGCCTTCTAATCTAATCTAATCTAAATCTTAAGTTTATATACCGCATCATCTCCATGAGTATGGAGCTCGACACGGTTTACAAGACCTTAAATAGTAGGTAGAGAAGAAGAAAAAGGATTACATGAACTTATGTGTAGAAGGGAGGAGAAAAAGGGGGGAGGATAGAGTTACAATTTGATGAAAAGCTAGGTTTTCAGTTGTTTGCGGAATAATTGAAGGGAGTCCAGGTTCCGCAACGGGATGGTGAGGTCGTTCCAAAGACCTGTGATTTTGGAGAGAAGGGATTTTCCCAGTTTGCCTTCTTGATGACACCAGGCTTTGAGCCATCTATTAAAGTCCTCTGTGTTTTTCACTCTTTGCTCTCCCTTTCCATATGCAGGCAGTATTTCAGAAAAAGCTAAAGTGTTTACAAAAGGTTTCACGCCCTCACCAAGCTCCCAAAAAGCTTTCTGTGCTGCAAGTGTGGTGTTGTTGGCAAGGTCGTTTGTTCCCAGATGGATAACAACATCAGTGTTAAAATCCTTAGTTTCTTCCTTAATTATAGTCTGTATTTGCCTGGAACTCCTGGTAGCTGAGGATCCTAGAAGACATTTCACTATTTTGGTCTCCTCGCCTTGTGTTCCAAGGTTAATGCCTCTGATGATGGAATCCCCCAACAGTAATAGTTTTCTGTTTTTGGCCTTTTTATTTGTGCTTAGGGTGCGCTTGTTCTCTTGAGTTTCCTTCATTGGTTCCAGTCCCACCTCCCTTCTGTTTTCCTGAGTATCGCAGTGCATTAGTGGAGCGAAGGAATTCTGTAGAGGTAATATAAGTGAAGGTGGATGTTTCTGTGTTACATGTCGCAGTCTTCCTGAGCCTACTGTGACCCATTTATTCCTGGGCTGTTTTATTCTTTGAGGTAGAGGTGGTAAGTTGGTATGATTTTGTGGAGTGATGGAAGCTGCTTTAATTGTATTCAATTCCTGTTTAAGTTTGCAGAGCTCCTCCTTAATACTAACAAGTTGAAGACAGATGGGGCAAGCCTTAAGCCTCCAAATAGTATGTCTTGGAATTAAAGCACCACAGTGATTGCATAGAATAAAGGTCATCTTGACTGGTTGTGAAGTGACTTGATTTGAGTAGTCCTGATTATTTGGGTCTCGATATATGAAAAGTGGTCCCTGGGGTTGGTGGGACTATAACATAGAAACATAGAATATGACGGCAGAAAAGGGCTGTAGCCCATCAAGTCTGCCCACGCTAATGACCCACCCCCAGACTTCACCCGGCTAGAGATCCCACATACATATCCCATTTCTTTTTGAAATCGAGCACGCTGCTGGCATTAATCACCTGCAATGGAAGTTCATTCCAGTGATCGACTACCCTTTCAGTGAAGAAATACTTCCTGGTGTCGCCATGAAATTGCCCACCTTTGAATAAGTCTTACCCTTATTCCTATGAAGGGAAAGGGAAAGAGGAAATATGATTTAACAAAGGAAAGACAAGGGTTTGTTTTTTTGTTTTTTTAATTAAGAAACAGGGAGGAGAAGAGCAATTAAGCAGATATAATGCTGAAAACCAGTGAAAAGAGCAGAATATGAAATGCTGAGCAACTTAGCTTTTTGAAGTTCACAGGGCAGCCTTGTTCACAGCACTGACCCAAAGATAATGCAGTTAATGTTAGAAGTAAATCAGAGCCCCTCCCTATCCAACTAATCAGCAGACACAATGGCTAAGAACTAGTAAGTCAGAAATACAGGCTCTATACCACCTAAAACACAGTATTTTAAACAAAAATGCAGGTTCTATAACAAATCAGTGGCTACCCTAAAACACAGGATTTATAAAAGGATTTTCCCTACTTTAGTCACCCTGAGCCACAGGCACCAGGATTTAATTAGAGTTAATAAAGTCTTACCCTTATTCCTATGAAGAGGAAGAGGAAATAAGAAGATTTTACAGAAGAAAGAGAAGAGTTTATTTTTTTTTTGCTTTTTTGTTTTTGTTTTTTTAAGTAAGAAACAGAGAGGAGAAGAGAAATTAAGCAGATATAATGCTGAAAACCAGTGAAAAGAGCAGAATATGAAATGCTGAGCAACTTAGCTTATTGAAGTTCACAGAGCAGCCTTGTTCACAGCACTGAGGGAAAGGGATGTTACCAGTGGTGTGCCTCAAGGTTCTGTTCTTGGGCCTCTTCTTAACATTTTTATAAACGATATTGCTGAAGGGCTGTCGGATAAAATTTGCCTCTTTGTGGATGATACCAAAATCTGCAATAGAGTAGACACCCAGGATGGTGTGAATAACATGAAGAAAGATTTGGCGAAGCTTGAAGAATGGTCTGAAATTTGGCAGCTAAAATTTAATGCTAAGAAATGCAAGGTCATGCATTTGGGCTGCAAAAACCCGAGGGAACAGTACTGTTTAGGGGGTGAAGAACTTATGTGCACGACAGAAGAGTGGGAGCTGGGTGTGATTGTATGTGATGATCTTAAGGTGGCCAAACAGGTTGAAAAGGTGATGGCGAAAGCTAGAAGGATGCTAGGGTGCTTAGGAAGTAGAATGGCCAGTAGGAAAAAAGAGGTATTAATGCCCCTGTATAAGACTCTGGTGAGACCTCATTTAGAATATTATGTACAATTCTGGAGGCTGAATCTTCAAAAAGATATAAAAAGGATGGAGTCGTTCCAGAGAAAATCTACTAAAAAGTGTGTGGTCTTTGTCATAGGGCATATGGGGACAGACTTAAAGGTTTTAGTATGTATACTTTAGAGGAGAGGCGGGAGACGGGAGATATGACAGAGATGTTTAAATACCTACCGTGTTTCCCCGATGATAAGGCAGGGCCATCAAATAAGACAGCCCCCCCTTTTTAGAAAAAAATGTAAAATAAGGCCCCCCCCCCCCCCGCAAATAAGCCACCCACCGATACCTGCGCTTACCCGAATCGGGTGGTACGGTGGGTGACTCCGTGTGGTCCCTCCGTCTACCGTATTTGCCTCCATGGCTGCGTGCCGCGCCTCATCATGAAGTGAAGAGGAGGAAGTGACAGGACTGCAGCGCGCGCACGTGACTCCGCGCAAGGAAACACAGGCAGCTTCCCTCATCCCTCCCTAACGGAGACTGCAGGAGTTTGTTCACGGCCAGAACATCCAAAAGTGAGACACGCAGACAGGTTTCTTTTGCTGTGAGCAATACCACTTACTGTATATAAAGCCTGTTTAAAATGCATACGGTATATAAACAATGGTTTCACATTGTCAAGTCCCCTCTGATGCTGCACTACAGAATAATCTCTTTACTGTGTTTCCCTGATGGAGAACATTGGGGACATTAAATGGTACAATATATGGTATGATGGATAAAGCTGGCCATACACGGTACGATTTTCAACAATAACTGTGTACTGTAGTCTTCTTCATAGGTAAATAAGGCATCCCCCCGAAAATAAGCCCTAGAGCATATTTTGGCCTTCCAAAAAAAATAAGACAGTGTCTTACCATCGGGGAAACAGGGTATGTGATATAAATGTGCGTGAGTCGAGTTTTTCATTTGAAAGGAAGCTCTGGAATGAGAGGGCATAGCATGAAGTTAAGAGGTGATAGGATTAGGTGTAATCTAAGAAAATACTTTTTTACTGAAAGGGTGATAGATGCGTGGAACTGTCTTCTGGAAGAGGTGATGGAGACAGAGACTGTGTCTGAATTAAAGAAAGCCTGGTATACTTACGTGGGATCTCTTAGAGAAAAGAAGATTTAATGGTTACTGCGGATGGGCAGACTGGATGGGCAATTTGTTTTTTATCTGCCAGGTTGAAGCAATCCTGGAAAAAACAATATTTTTTTTTAGCCAGTCCTAATGATAAAATCCAGGAAATAATTATTCATCTGAAGGGTCAAAGTATTGAGATTGTGCCATATTTGAAAATCTTGAGTATAACTTTGGATCGTAGTTTAACTTTTAGGAAGCATACAGATGTGACAATTTAAAAATTTATGCCATATTGTGGAAATTGAGGACCATCAAGAAGTTTTTTGACATGGAGTCCTTTCGGATGCTGGTTCAATCAACTGTACTGTCCATTTTTGATTATTGTAACATTGTTTACTTGGGGTTACCTAAAAACACAATATTAAGACTGCGATTGGTTCAGAATGCTGCGGACCGCTTGATTTTTGTTCTCAAGAAGTATGATCGTGTCAGTCCTTTTTATGCTAGACTGCACTGGCTGCCATTTGAGGCCAGAGTGTTATTTAAGTTTGGGGATATTTGTTACAAGGAACTTTTTGGATTATTACCCTTTTATTTGGTACCCTATTTGAAATTGTCTTAATCAACAAAATGTACTAGAAATTCCGGTATGTTCATCTTCCCAAGGACCTGTCGTTATAAGACTTTTTTGGACAGGACATTGGAATATCAAGCAGGGAAGATGAACTCCTGGATGGGTCCGTTGATTGTTCAAGCACATTCATATTTAACATTTAGGAAATTATTAAAAACTTACCTATTCGATGAACAAAATTGTAGATTTGAGTACCATAATATTTTAGATGAGGTTTTTATATTTCTTTTTAATTTCTGTCTACTATATTAATTGACACGTATTAATGATTGTATGTAGAAGTTTGTTTTGAAATTGTATTTTTCGGCTGACTTGTTTCAGTTTTTCTGTTGTGAACCGCCTAGAACTATTGGTGGGGTGATATACAAGAAAATAAGTTGTTGTTATTATTATTATCATGTTTCTATGTTTCTATATTACAGTTAACAAGGAACAGAAGACTAAGGCAATAGGGTACTGTGAGATGCGCCTAGTTTAATTGTTCTAGATTAGGGAACACTTGGAGCCTGAAGTATGCACAGGGAGGCGCATGAAGTGAGGAGCATGCATAGCGAGAGAGTCAGTGTATGCACAGGGAGAGAGTCGGTTGAACATATATTAAGAATGCAGTGGTTTTGGAGTAATAGTCTGAATGCTAGCTTGTCCTGAGGAGTCAAGTGAAGAGGTAGGTTTTTATTGCTTTTCTAAACCTGAAAAGTCCATTAAGGGGTTTGATGTTAGAAGGTAGCTGATTCCAGTACTTTGGTAAGAAGTGAGAGTATGGCCTTCATCTGGCACTTTCTAGTTGGAGGCTCCTACCAGGGAGTATTTGAAGACGCGTTTCCTCCTGAGAGCGGAGGAGTCTGTTTGGGACATAAGGTGGGAGTTTGGATGATATGTAGCCGGGTGCCATGCTGTGTAAGAACTTGAATGGAAGTAATAAGCCTTTGAAGATGCAACGTTTGGCAATGGGTAGCCAGTGGGCTGACGCTAGCGCTTGGGATACTGAATCGCAGATGCGAAGGTTCTTCAGTAGTCTGACTGCTACGTTTTTTTACAAGGAGACACTTTATATTTTTTGCCGTCCATTGAACAGTGTATTACAGTAGTCCATGTGAGAGAGGATGAAGGCATAGAGAAGTTGTATAGAGTCTGGTTCAGAGAAATAGTTTCTTATTTTCCGTAGTTGTCGTAGATAATAGAACGAAGACGAGACCACTTTTGAGATATGGTCAGTAAGTGATAAGCTAGAGTCAACAAATACCCCTAGGATGCATATTTGGTCTTTTGTGGTTATGGTAGATGATTCCCACAGGAAAGAGGGATGGTTGCATTAGAAGAAGCTTTATCAGCCAAAAGCCTGAAGTTATACAAAAACACTCTTCAACTTAGTAAAAAAACTTACGGACACAAACCCATTCCTTGCCATTCAAGGCAATAAAACACCAACAGCTTCCCAACTAGCAGACCATTTCAAACACAAGATCATCAAAATCAGAACTACCTTCAACAACTCAACTACCACACTCGATGAGTTAATAACAACCCCCACAACGGAAGAAGCCATAACTGCAGACAGAACATGGACCACCTTCCCAACTCTACAATGGCCTGATTTGAACTGACTATACAAAAAATACAGCCACACCTCATGCGACTTGAACTACTGCCCATCGTATCTACTTACAAATGCCTCCCCTAAATTCAAAACCAGCCTCACGCAATGGATACAAAGCACTCTCATAGAAGGCCAATTCCCACAAGATCTTGGAGAGATTATAATCACACCCCTACTGAAAGACCAAAAAGGTCCTATAGACACACCTACCAACTATAGACCTATCGCTTCGATCCCATTATATGTCAAGCTGATTGAAGGACTTGTGGCTCAATACCTCACCAACTACCTAGCTGACCACAATATACTTCACTCATCTCAATCAGGATTTAGATCTTACCACAGCACGGAAACACTACTAGCAACACTACTGGACATAGCCCGACAATACCTCAGTAAAGGACACAGGATCCTAATTATCCAACTAGATCTTTCCGCCGCCTTCGATCTAGTTGATCATACCATACTACTCCAGATACTTGATGCAATAGGGATCTCAGGGGTGGTTTACAACTGGTTCCAAGGATTCCTTAAAACAAGAATGTACAGAGTTAAGATAAATGATACGAAATCCAACCCATGGTCAAATCCATGCGGAGTCCCGCAGGGATCTCCACTTTCACCCATTCTATTCAATCTCTACATCTCCTCCCTTGGTACCACTCTAGACAACCTAAATGTAACATCATTCAGCTACGCAGACGACATAACTATTCTCCTCCCCTTCGAAACCCAAGACCACACCTCAACAGGACACCTGGAAACAATACTGGATGAAGTAGAAAAATGGATGACAAACCACAAATTAAAACTAAACTCGGACAAAACCAAATTCTTAATGCTTGAAATGGACAAAAACCCATCCATAACAGACCTGGAAATTAAAGCAATCAAATACCCAATCCAAACCTCCCTCAAAATCCTGGGAGTGCTGATAGACAGATACTGCACTATGCAGACTCAAATCAACAAAACTACCCAAAAAGCATTCTTCACAATGCGCAACTTAAGAAAAATAAGGAAATTCTTTGACAAAGAACACTACAGAATAATTGTACAATCCCTGGTACTAGGTCTTGTGGACTACTGCAATATCCTATATCTACCATGCCCTACAAACATGATCAAAAAACTACAGACCGTTCAGAACACAGCTCTCAGACTAATCTACTCCCTCGGAAAATTTGACCACATCACCAATGCCTACCTAGACTCACATTGGCTACTGATTCGAGCCAGAATTCAATTCAAACTATACTGTCTAATCTTCAAAGTAATCAACGGTACTGCACCTGCCTACCTAAACGATCGCCTAAACCGTAACCTTCCACCCAGAACAAGAAGAACACTGACACCATTCTCATACCCACCACTCAATGGCACTCATCGTAAAAAGCTTTATGATAACCTAATAGCAACGCATGCAGCAAAACTCGAATCCTCCATCACCAGATTGTTAACCTCAACATCTGACTTCAAAGCATTCCGTAAAGAAATCAAAACGCTGCTATTCAAAAAGTATATACAATCTACCTAATTTCCCTCTCCTCGTCCCATAGAAATCAAAACACTACTGTTCAATACCATTACAATCTTCCTAATCTCCCTCTCCTCTTCCACTTACACCGACCAGGTTCTGCGCACTCCCTGGCACCATACCCTCAATCGACCAATAAAAATTAAAAAAAATGAAAAAAAAAAAAAAAGCCAACAAAGCTACCTTGAACCTAAATCATCCTACTGAAACCGATTACCTACCAACGTATGGAAACAGACAATTTGCTATGTAATGTAATGTTAACTGATTTATCTTCCAATGTTATTATGTCTATACACTCATTCTGTTATTAAGTCTATACCCTCAACCTGTATTCTCCAATGTCATGTACCCTTCTGGAAATGTCCAGTTCTCTTCTTATGTAAGCCGCTTTGAACCGCAAGGTACAAGCGGAATAAAAATCACTAATGTAATGTATACTGCCGTTATACAGATCCATGGTGAGACCTCATCTGGAGTACTGTGTTCAGTTTTGGAGGCCACATTATCAAAAGGATGTGAAGAGAATGGAGTCAATTCAGCAAATGACCACTAGGATGGTTTCAGGACTCAAGGATCTCCCATATGAAGAACGTCTTAACAGGCTGCGCTTATATTCTCTAGAAGAGCGCAGAGAAAGGGGGGACATGATAGAAACATTCAAATACGTCACGGGCCGCATTGAGGTGGAGGAAGAAATCTTTTATCCTATGGGTCCCATGGCAACAAGAGGGCACTCGCTAAAACTCAGGGGGGGGGAGATTTCATGGGAACACCAGGAAATACTTCTTCACCGAAAGGGTAATTGATCGATGGAATGGTCTTCCACGTCAGGTAGTTGAGGCCAGTACCATGCTCGACTTCAAGGGACGATGGGACTGTCTGATGGGGTCGCTCCAGAGAAATGCTTAAAAAATGGATTCTCGAGGAGGGAGGATTCTTGAGTGGGCAGACTTGTTGGGCCGCCGTCCCTTTTCTGCCGTCACACTTTATGTTTCTAATATTCTTTGTGGATCCAAGCTTGTGGGAGATGGGAACTTACAGATTGAGAGATGACTTGCCCATAAAAGAGTGAAAAGTTTGGGGCAGTGAAGGGATGAGTAAGCCAAACCTGCATGAAAGAGGAGCCAACTAGGGAGGGGTGCATTGTAACCTGCTGAAGAGTGAAGTGAAACAAAAGCCTACGTCAAGAGGAAATGGGGAGTAGACCAAGCTTATAAATTTTGGAATGTAGAAAGTGGAGAGATATTAAACCCTATGGGCCAGATTCTACAAAATTTGCTCCTATGTCCTTAAATATGTTCAGAGGGGGAAATGAGGAGGAGAGAGCAGCCAGAAGAAATTAGCAGAATGTGAAAGTGTAGAGGAGGAAGGAAAATAGGACTTTGAGTATTCCCTTAGCTTCTGATTTGGCTTCATGAATCTTCCTCTAGTCCATATTGCCTGCCCTGTTCTTAACATTTAGATAACGAATGATCATTTATACTCACAAGCATAGGAGCCAGCTCTTTGGGTACTTGAGCACCCCCAATATTGAACAAGCTGATTGTGTCCTGGGAAATGTCATTTCTCTTGGCTCCTATGCTCACAAGCAACCATGCCTTGTTTTGAGATGAGAGACAGAGAGAGGACATTTGTATTGGGTTCATAGGTTTAGCACCCCAACACACTTTCAAAAGTTGACTTCTGTGTTGGGAATAGAGGCTTTTGATGAAAGAAGGAAAACTGAGTGTTGCAAAGTATAGGCAGATTACAAAGAAAACCTTTTGCAATTTGCCACAGATCTGGCACTAGAAAGCAGGTGCACCTTTCAGGAGGCAATGATTCTTGATCTTAAGCTCAAAGCAAAAGTACTTGGTAAGAAAAAAAGTACTCCCAAACTTTCTACTGAAAATTGGTTGCAGGATTTGAAGATTTCAGTTTGCTGCAGATATTCTGCTAAGAATAGACAAAAACTGCTATGCAAAATTCTCATGCCTGTTATTGCTGTGGAAGGGGCTTCTATCGAGGAGTCGAGAGGTTTTGAAAACCTTATACATTCAAGACATGCTGGGTTTTTTTGTTTGTTGTTTTTTATAATTCTTTATTCGTTTTCAAATTAAACAAGTGCACAAAAGAGTATATTACAACAAATTATTCCAGAATAGCACTTTGATATCTGCCATATAAACATCTAGTAAAATCAATAACCCCCCTACCACCTACCCTTCATCATATTTTCAATAAAAAATATACACATATTATATATCATAGTATAACATGATATGTAACATTATTTCCAACTCCCTCCCCCCATTAGTGTTCTAAAAAAGGAAAAGAGAATATACTACAATATTTTGCCAATGGCCCCCATATTTTTATAAATTTAGTATATGTCCCTCTTTGTACTGCTATTGCACGTTCCATTTTAAATATATGGCATAATGTATAACTAAGGTTTCTGTAATTTTTCCAATTGTTGGTTATGTGTTAGATGGCAACCCCTGTCATAACTAATAAAAGCTTGTTGTTCTTTGATGAGACATGCTGGGTTTTTATTCTTAATTGTTTTTTGAATATTTCTGCAATTGTTTTTTCATTTGGTAATGTATGTTAGATCAGTGAAACAAACACCTACTTTAATGCATGGTTTGCTTTAAGTGGGTATTCACTGCTTTTTGATTTTTTTTATTTATTTTTTTCTCCTCCCTTTCTGCTTGCCCCATTTTCTTGCTTGTCTCAATTTCTTCTTATTTATTTTTCTTTGAACAGTGTTCTTGTAGCATCCTTCTAGCAGACATGTATCCTTTCTTTCATAGAAGGCAGCTCAGCCAAGCGGAAGAGGGAGCAGGAAATGCCTGTGCTGGAGCAGCGAGAGAATAGAATGAATCCTTTGCGTTGTCCTGTCAAGTTTTATGAGTTTTATCTCTCAAAATGGTGAGAAACATGATCTTTGTCTCCTTTTCAACAATCACACACTCCTATACTGACATGCACCCCATATAATTCTGATTCTCTGTTCTTTGTTCTGCCATTCAAATCACAGAATTTGGACTGATGTCATTTCCTTTTGGGTGGGGGGGACAACACTTGGGCTAATGAGTAGGGCCAGGCATTGTTTGGCCACATTTATGGAGATCAGTATTTCTAAAGTGAGGAAAAGAGGTCCAGTTGGGCTTTTTCTAGTTTGAAAAGAGACCTGTGATTTAAAAGGGCTCTTTTCAGGGTGGCTAATCCTTTGCCTCACACCATTCTGTGCACCATCTTCCCTCTCTTTCTGTCTTCCCTACTCTTGCACTCTCTCTTTGTTCACTCACCATGTCTCGTTGTTTATTTGCTCCTTCTTCAGACTTCTTTCTTCCTCATTCTCTTGTGTCCCCTATAGTTCCCTATTTCACAAGAACATAAGAAAAGCCATCTGAGTTACACCAAGGCCCATTGAGCCCAGCATCCTGTCTCCAACAATAACCAATCTGGGTCGCAAATACCTGATTGACCCAGAAAATAGGTTTTATTTCCCATAGCTCCTTTCCAGGGATAGTCTGAATAACAAAAAATGGAAACATAAAATAACCAAAATCACCTCACAAACTGAAAATTCCACCAAAATATTTACAGTCAAAATGGAAATTAATTCTTCAGTCTTTATAATTAAACCATTTTTATTGAACAAACGAATAAAGGTACAATTAATCAAAAAATACTCAAGTTGTTCAGTGTTTTACAGTTTCTTTACTTGCCCTAACAGCCTTTCCTCTTTCAGCTTCCGTACTAAGGAGGAAATTCTGTATAGGATGCTGGTTTCTGCAGCCACCTAAGAAGCAGCTGAAAATCGCACACCAACGTCCTATACAGAATCGCATCTGCCCTAAAGGACAGATGCCCGATTCTCTAACTAGTACCCATGTCACAGGTGCCGGTTAGAGAATCATGCCTGATTCCTTGCCATCAGCTGATCGTGGCAAGAGAATACCCCTGCCATGAGCAACTGAGCAGCTGTGGCAGGGAACCCCCGATCCCCTCTCCCTCCTGCGAAGTCGGCCTGCAGAAGGGATGCTCACTTCCTCCTGCTGGAACCTCCGAAACCCCTAAGGCAAGCCAGGCAGGATGGATACCCAGTCCCTTCTGCCACCCCCTCCCCAAAACCCTCACCACACGCCCCTAACTCTATCCCCAACCCCCTTGCCCCCCCTCCCCCAGGTACCTTTCAGTTGAATGTTCGGCCGGAGGCCAGTATTTTAATGGCCTACATTTCAGATGTCTTATCGCAGCTCTAAGGAAACACCTAGGTCCACTTAAACTTGCCCAAGGCCACTTCCAGGTGAAACCATGCCCAGCCTTGGGTGAGTTTAGGTGTTCCTATTCATCTCCTTAGACCTGTGAAAATGCCTACAGTTTAGGCCACCTGTCTCAGGTAGGTTTTTTTCCCCCTAAAAATGTGCGTCCCAATTGGCTGGTTAGGCAATGGTAGGATTCCTACCACTGCCTAAAATTGGGACACCATTTATTGAATTTGCCCCTAAGTGACACTTAGATTTTTATGAATATCTCCAAGAGAACAAAATGAGTCATGAAAAATATAACCAAAATAATCCACATACCCCCATTAACACCCCTCCCCCCTGCTAATGAAACCTCAACCAACCATAAGCCACAACTGAAGTCTTGACTCTGATATCTGCACCAGTCTTTACCAAACCAGTTGGTCAGATGTGATTCCAAGCAATTACAGAGGAAAAGGGGAAAAAAAACGACAAACTTACCTCTCCTGTTCCCACTTGATCAAATCATATTAGAGTATATAGGGGGGGTGGGGAGAATATAAAGTTTTTTAATTGATTATTTATACGGATGGTAATAGGGGGAAGGGTGATATTCTTGAGGTTTGATAAATAAGTCTGATTGATTATATATGTGTAATTTATGTTTAAAATATGTATAATGTATTTCTGAAACTATGATAAAATTTTATAGTTACTTTATTGATAAAAATTAGGTTGGGTGGGGGGAGGGTAATGATCTGTATGAATCTTGTAAAATTTAAAGTGATGTCTAAAGTGTTAAATGTTTAATTTATTCTGTTTCCACTTATTGAAAGTGTTTTAAAATGAATAAAGATTATTAAAAAAAAAAAAAAGAGTATATAGCCGGACTTGATGGACCTAGGGTCTTATCCGGAGATGGCAATTCTTATGTTCTGTTTAAGAGACATCCCAACCCTATATTTCTCCATTAATATGAAATAATGTTGTCTCCCATGACAGCCCCAATAAGGTGGGTTATTCACGCCAGTCCATACATTGAGGATCACTATTTACCTCAGCAAATGTGTCTTTTGTAGTAAGAGATGGTTCCCCCTACCCTGCAGCACAAACATCTCAGATCTATCCAAAATTAAGCCTACCATCAACAATGGAATCAGGGCATCTAAAAGATATTCCAAATAGGTGACATCACCCTCCAAAACCTTCCGTCTTCAATAATTCAAACCAAATAAGATAGAGGAAAAAGACCTCAGATTCCCAGTCAACTTGATCAAATACATATTAATGACATGCAAAGAGCAAACACCACATATGTCAGCAAACCTCAAAAAAATTTTCAAAAACTTATTTCAATGATGAGTAAACAAATGTCAAAAATGCCCTTATAATGTAACCTGCATTTTTCCTGTTTGTTTACTCATCATTGAAATAAGTTTTTGAAAAAATTTTAGAGGTTTGCTGGCCTATGAGGTGTTTGTCCAAGATCTATATATGATCAAGTTGACTGGGAATCTGAGGTCTTTATTTTATTTGGTTTGAATTATTAATTAAAGACTAAATATTTAATTTCATTTTGATAAGAGCTCTCCCACATCTGTACTAATAATTATCCCAGGACAAGCAGGCAGCATATTCTTGACTGATGGGTGACGGCACCGACGGAGCCCCGGTACGGACAATTTTAAAGTGATTGCACTCTAAGAACTTGGAAAGTTCTGGTAGGCCGCACCGCGCACGCGCGAGTGCCTTCCCGCCCGACAGAGGCGCGCGGTCCCCAGTTTCTTAGTTTCCGCGGAGCTAAGAAGACGCGTTTCTTTCAACGGCTGTTGAAAGTTCTTTTTTCTACTAAATATCGCCTTCCCGCTCGCATAAACCCTTTTGGAAATTTTATTTCCGTTGTTTCTTTTCTTTTCTTTAAAAAAAAAAAAAACTTAATTTTTTTTCTTCAGTTTTCGGTTAGCCCCGGCGGGGCCTATTGCCATCATCGAGGCCTCGGCCTTCGATTTGGCAGAAGCCGTATTCACTTTCATGCCCCCTCAACCCGGGTTTAAAAAGTGCCAGCGGTGCGCTCGACCAATTTCACTGACAGACCCACACAACTGGTGTCTGCAGTGTCTTGGTCCTGACCATCGAGCGTCTACCTGCTCCCGCTGTGCGACTTTAAAGAAGAGAACACTTAAAAACCGCCAGATACAGCAGCAGTTATTGTTCGGCGCCGAGATATCTGATTCCGCACCACCGGCACCAACGTCGGCTCCATCTCAGTCGGCACCTACTTCGTCGACACCGCGCCGGCGTCGCACCCCGCAGGTAAGCCGGCTAAGAAGCCTTCCCCGTTGGAGCGTCCTCCAGTCTCAGTAGCAGCGAGTCCAATCCTGCCGACCACGAGGCGCCCACGGAAGCGCTCCGCTCCAATTGAGGTGAGCCCTTCGACATCGGGTTCCTCTTCGGAGTATAGAGCGGCACCCAAGGTACCGCAGAAGAAAAAAGCGGTACCGGTGCCTTCATTGGACGAGCGCATTGCTGCAGTCCTGCAAGTCCAGCTAAAGGAACAACTCCAACAGCTACTACCTGCTCTTTTGACTCCGAGCCTTCCAGTCCCGGTCCGGTCTGAGCCGCCGGTACCGACGGTGCAGCAGCCCCCTTTATCGGCATCCACTTTGTCGGTACCGGGGCACATCACTTCTTCGGTATCAATGCCAGTCTTGGCACCGGAACCGAGACACCAGGCTGTTCAAACATCGGCACCGGCACAACCCTTAACATCTCCCGGTACCGGTTCACAGAGGTCTGGTAAGTCGACTCATAAAACTCGACACCTAGAACCCTCCACACCGGAGTCACGAGACCGCAGTTTTCAGGTGAGGGACCCTGATCTGTGGGGTGATTCAGAAGAGCCTTTCCTCTCTGAGGGAGAGTGTTCATCAGGGGACGAGGATCCTTCTGGTTTTGATCCATCTTCCAAACCTGATGCAACTTCTTTCACCTCTTTTCTTAAAGAGATGTGTGACTCTTTATCTATTCCCTTGGAGGCTGAATCCAAAAAATCCAAGGCATTTTTAGATGCTCTTGACTTTGACCAGCCTCCAAGGGAATTTCTCAAGCTGCCTCTCCATGATATTTTAAGAGAGACATTTTACAAAAATCTAGACACCCTTGACCATTCCAGGAGCTCCCCGTAAACTGGACTCCTTATATAAGGTTATACCAATTCCAGGCTTTGACAAGCCTCAACTCCCCCATGAGTCTTTATTAGTAGAGTCTACTTTAAAGAAATCCATGGGGGCTAGTGTATATGCTTCCGTCCCTCCTAGCAGGGAAGGTAAGGCCATGGATAAGTTTGGCAAAAGGCTGTATCAAAATGCAATGCTAGCGAACAGGTCAGGAAACTATGCTTTCCATTTTTCCTTTTATCTTAAGCATCTTATTCAAAGTTTGTCATCTTTTGAGAAATATCTCCCTGACCGTAAGAAATCAGCCTTTCGCCAAACTTCTTCATCGCTCTTGCAACTGCGCAAGTTCATGGTCAGATCAATCTATGACACTTTTGAGCTGACCTCTAGAGCCACGGCTATGTCAGTGGCTATGCGACGACTGGCCTGGCTCAGAGTGTCCGAACTCGATGTCAATCACCAAGATCGACTGGCCAATGCACCTTGCTTAGGGGATGAGCTGTTCGGAGAATCCATGGACTCTACTACTCAGAAACTTTCAGCTCATGAGACTCGATGGGATACTCTCCTTAAGACAAAGAAGAAGACCCCACCTTCTAGGCCTTTTCGTCAACAATCGGCCTACCAACGAAGGTTTGTGGCTCGTCCCTTACCTCAAACACAGCAACAACCCAGGCGTCAGAGGCAACAACAGAGGCAACCTGCTCGACCTGCCCAGCAGCAACAGCAAGTGAAACCTCCTCCTTCTCAAAAGTCAACTCAGCCCTTTTGACTTGGTTCTCCTGGACATAGCCAATCTTCCTCCTTCTACTCATCTTCCACAGCCCATAGGAGGACGCCTTATACATTTCATAAGCCGTTGGGAAATCATCACCTCGGACCTATGGGTCCTCAACATCATCCGCCACGGCTACTCTCTCAACTTTCAGACACCTCCTGCCCAAAGTCTGCCAAGAGAGTCTGCTTTCAACACTCCTCGGTCTTCCCTCCTTCTTCAAGAGGTTCAATCCCTCCTCCTTCTGATCGCTATAGAGGAAGTTCCTCTAGATCAGAGAGGGCAGGGATTCTACTCCCGTTATTTTCTAGTCCCCAAAAAGACAGGAGATCTAAGACCCATTCTAGAACTTCGCGATCTAAACAAATGCTTGGTCAAGGAGAAATTCAAAATGCTTTCTCTGGCCACTCTTTACCCTCTTCTCAATCAAGGTGACTGGCTATGTTCCCTCGATCTCAAAGAAGCATACACTCATATACCGGTCAATCTGGCCTCCAGACAGTACCTACGCTTCATGATCAATCGTTGTCATTACCAATACAAGGTGCTGCCCTTCGGTCTTGCCTCCTCTCCAAGAGTGTTCACCAAATGTCTGATTGTGGTGGCTGCCTTTCTACGATCTCACCACCTTCAGGTCTTTCCTTACCTGGACGACTGGTTAATCAAGGCCAATTCATCTCAGACTGTTCTCCTGGCCACCAACCAAACCATCATGTTTCTTCAACTTCTGGGGTTCGAGATCAATCTACCCAAATCTCATCTCATCCCCAGTCAGAGACTTCAATTCATCAGAGCTGTCTTGGACACAGTCCTCATGAGAGCGTTCCTGCCATCCAACCGTCTTCAAACGCTTCAATCTCTGTGTCAGCAGGTGCTTCTACAACTTTCCATCTCTGCCAAGCAAATGATGATACTCTTGGGTCACATGGCCTCCACAGTTCATGTCACACCCTTCGCACGTCTTCACCTGCGCACTCCTCAATGGATCCTAGCTACCCAGTGGTCCCAAGCGATGGATCCTTGCTCACGTCACATATCTGTCACATCATCTCTTAGTCAGTCTCTACAATGGTGGTTGATATCCTCAAATCTCTCCAGAGGTCTTCTGCTCCATCTACCTCCTCATCAACTAGTCATCACCACCAACGCCTCCCCTTATGCCTGGGGAGCTCATTTGAACGAGTTCCAAACTCAAGGCCTTTGGACAGCCCAGGAAAAGAAGCATCACATCAATTTCCTGGAACTCAGAGCGATGTTTTATGCCCTCAAGGCCTTCCAACATCTTCTCTTTCCTCAAGTTCTCCTGCTGTGCACAGACAATCAAGTTGCGATGTACTACATCAACAAGCAGGGTGGGATGGGCTCTCGCCTCTTGTGCCAGGAAGCCCAGAAGATCTGGGCTTGGGCCATAAATCACCATCTATTCCTGAAAGCTATCTACATTCAGGGAGAAAAGAATTCCTTAGCGGACAAGCTCAGCAGAATTCTCCAGCCTCACGAGTGGACACTCGATCCTTTCACTCTACAGTCCATCTTCGCTCAATGGGGCACTCCTCAGATAGACCTCTTTGCAGCTCCTCACAATCACCAGCTGCCCCTATTCTGCTCCAGACTCTACTCTCCTCACCGTCTGGCAACGGATGCATTTCTCCTCGACTGGTCCAATCTGTTCCTGTACGCTTTCCCTCCTCTGCCTCTCATGTTGAGAACCTTGTTCAAGCTCAAGAGGGAACGAGCCACCATGATTCTGATTGCTCAGAGGTGGCCCAGGCAACATTGGTTCTCCCTTCTACTTCAACTCAGTTCCAGGGAACCTTTTCTTCTTCCACTATTTCCTTCTTTGCTTACACAGCATCAGGAGACCCTTCTACATCCCAACCTCCAGTCTCTGCACCTGACAGCTTGGTATCTCTCGGGCTGACTTCTCATGATACTCTTTTGTCTCAGCCCGTTCGTTCCATTCTAGATGCCTCCAGGAAACCAGCCACTCTGCAATGTTACCATTAGAAGTGGACAAGATTTTCTTCCTGGTGTCTTCTTCACCATCTTGATCCCACTTCCCTGGCAGTGGAGACATTGTTGGATTATTTGTTTTGTTTGTCTGACTCTGGCCTTAAGTCTTCTTCCATCAGAGTCCATCTCAGTGCCATTGCTGCCTTCCATGAGCCGGTTCATAGAAAACTTCTCTCAGCTCATCCCCTGGTGTCCAGGTTCATGCGAGGTCTTTTTAATGTGAAACCACCTCTTAAAGCCCCTCCTGTTATCTGGGATCTCAATGTGGTTCTTTCCGCCTTAATGAAGCCTCCATTTGAACCTTTGGCTACCACTCCTTTCAAGTTTCTCACTTGGAAGGTACTTTTCCTTATTGCTCTTATCTCTGCCAGGAGGGTGAGTGAGCTACATGCACTAGTTGCAGATCCACCTTTTACAGTCTTTCATCATGACAAGGTGGTTCTGCGTATACATCCAAAGTTTCTCCCTAAGGTTGTCTCTGAATTCCATCTCAACCAATCCATTGTTCTGCCTGTCTTCTTTCCGAAACCTCACTCTCATTCTGGGGAACAGGCTCTGCATACTTTGGATTGTAAGAGGGCTCTAGCTTACTATCTAGAGCGTACGAAACCCCACAGATCAGTTCCCCAACTCTTTCTGTCCTTTGATCCGAATAAATTGGGACGTCCTGTTTCTAAACGTACGTTGTCTAATTGGCTGGCAGCGTGCATTTCATTCTGTTATGCTCAGACCGGACTGACACTGGAAGGTTCTGTCACGGCCCATAGAGTCCGAGCGATGGCAGCATCTGTAGCTTTCCTCCGTTCCACTCCTATTGAGGAAATCTGCAAGGCTGCTACTTGGTCCTCAGTTCATACTTTTACATCTCATTATTGTCTGGATGCATTCTCCAGACGAGATGGACACTTCGGCCAATCTGTTTTGCAAAATTTGTTTTCCTAATGGCCAACCTTCCCTCCATCCCTCTTTTTGTTAACTTGGAGGTCACCCATCAGTCAAGAATATGCTGCCTGCTTGTCCTGGGATAAAGCACAGTTACTTACCGTAACAGGTGTTATCCAGGGACAGCAGGCAGATATTCTTGCGTCCCTCCCACCTCCCCGGGTTGGCTTCTTAGCTGGCTTATCCTAACTGGGGACCGCGCGCCTCTGTCGGGCGGGAAGGCACTCGCGCGTGCGCGGTGCGGCCTACCAGAACTTTCCAAATTCTTAGAGTGCAATCACTCTAAAATTATCCGTACCGGGGCTCCGTCGGTGCCGTCACCCATCAGTCAAGAATATCTGCCTGCTGTCCCTGGATAACACCTGTTACGGTAAGTAACTGTGCTTTATTTCTCCAGGAAATTGTTAAATTCTATTTTGAATCATGCTATGTTGGTCATTTTGACCATATCCTTGGGTAACAGATTCCTCATTTTAATTATGTGCTGCCCTGGTCATCAGTTTAATGGAGTGTCAGGTTAAACAGCCCCTCCTTATTTAACCATTTCATCCCACTGTAATTCTATGAGCTTCTGTTGTAGCTCCTCTCAATCATCTCATCTCCAAGTTATTTAGCTTCTCTTCAGAAAGGAGGCGTGTCATTTCATCAAAATTTTTTGCACTTCTCTAAACTGAACCTTTTCTAGTTGTTATCATTTTTTTAAATGGGTGTCCAGAACCGCACATAGTATTCAAAGTGTGGGACCTCTACATAGGGATGTCCTCCATTTTGTTTCAGAATGTTAGGAATTGTCTGTTTGTGTTGGATTTTTTTTTTTGAGGGGGGTGGTTAGCAGCCAAGGTATACTGGGTGAAAATTGCCAAAAAATTATCCACAATGACCCTAAGATCTTTTTCTTGATTGATGACTCTTTAACTCACAACCCTGCACTTTGCATCCATAGCTGGAATTATTTTTCACTATGTATATCACATTGCAGTAGTCTGCATTAAATATCATCTGTTAAATGATGCCCAGTTTACTAGTCTTAAAATTATCCTTCTATAAATTTTCACAATCCTGAGTCATTTTGATGACTTTACTTTTGTGTCATGCAGAAGTTTTATCATCTCGCTCATCATTTCTGTCTCCAGGTCATTTATGAATATATTAAATAGCACAGGTTCCAGTGCAGACCCTTGAGGAATTCCATTAGTGACAATATTATTGGATGTTCAGAATAGGTCTTTCCAATATATTTTATGGCATTCTTTTTCTTTATAATTATGTGTATGATTTTATTGTAAACCACTGAGTTTTGTTAAAGGTTATATGCAGTACATCAAGTTTAATAAAACAGAGCATATACATAAACATGGATTAATGAGACAAAACATGGATTTAGTCAAGGGAAATTTTACCTTGACAATCTACCACAGTTCTTCAAAGGGGTGAATAAACATGTGGATAAAGGTGAGCCAGTCAATATTGTGTATTTGGATTTCAAAAGGCAAAGTACCCCATGAAAGACTTTTGAGGAAGATTAAAAAGTCATGGAATAGGAGATAATTTCCTATTATGGATTAAGAACTGTTAAAAGGATAGAAAACAGACAGTTCAGTTAAATGGTCAGTATTCTCAATTGAGAAGGGTAAATAGTAGGGCTGTACATCAGTTAAAATTTTTTAACTATATGATTAATCACAATTAAAATTTTTAATCGGATAAAGCACCCCTTCACATTTCCTCCTGTATAGTGCAATCTATACATAGGAGCCACAAATTCTCAAAACTGACATATTTCAATTCAGTTGTCCCATTGAAAGGTGATATATCAAATCCCATTACCTTCCTTACTAAACTAAAAATAAAATCATATATCTTACCTGTGTTATCTGGTGATTTTATCTTTCTAATCATGTTCCGCATCTCTGATTCTGCTTCCCTGTGCTCTATCTATTCACTCTTTTCTCTTCTTTACTTTCTGTCCTATATCCATCTTTCATGATCAACTTTTTTTTCCACTTCTTCAAATCTGTCTAGTTTCCATCTCTTCTCTTCCTTTTCCTGACATTTTTGGGCACCATCATCTCCCTGCCCTCCCCTTCCTTTCCTGTCCATGGGTACCTTCTCTTCCCTTTTCTCTTCCCTCCCTTCCCTATGCCCATCACTCTGTGCTCACCATTTCTCTCCTTCCCTCCTCTGTTACCATTTCCCTTGTTTTTTCCATCTCTATTTCCAGAATCTAGCCCTCTCAAACATCACCCTTTCTCCCAGCAAATCTTCCTATCAATCCTGGGCGTTCTCGCTCTCTCCTTCCTCCCTCCCTTCTTCCATGTTTGGGACTTTCTCTCCTCTAACAAACCTTTAATAGCCTGCTAGCAGTGCTAGTGATTAAAGCAGAGCACTGCCAGCAAGCTTGCCATCTCCACAGCCTCTCGCAGTCTCTTCAGTTCCTGCTTACACTGGAACACCTAATGTAACTTCCTGTTCTGATGTTACAGGGATTGAAGAAATTGAGAGATACTGAAGCCAGTGAGCTTACACGCAGTTCTCTTCTTTAATCACTAGCACTGCCGGCAGGCTATAAAAGGTTAGTAAGAGGGAGGGGCTATAGTGAAACATAGCAGGCGGCAAGGCAGCTGTCCTGGAGTGGGCAGCGACAGAAATGGCAGCTCTCCAGGGCTGGATGGCAGCAGCAATGCAGATCTCTGGAGGTGAGCAGCAGTGGAAATGGCAGCTCTCTGTGGGTGGCAGTGGCAAGGCAGGTCTTTTGGGGTGGGGAAAGCAGAGAGAAAGCAGTAATACAACATTCCTCCGACATCGTCTTCAGCCTGACTTCACTTCCAGTGGAGCCCATTACATTTTTTTTGTTCCCATTGAACAATTGATGCATTAATCACATTACTAATGCATTAATTGTTCAGCCCTAGTAAATAGTGGGGTTCCCCAGGGGTCTGCGCTGGGACCGCTGCTTTTTAACATATTTATCAATGATCTAGAAATGGGAATAACTAGTCAGATAATTAAATTTGCTGATGACACAAAGTTGTTAAATTGCAAGAGGCTTGTGAAAAATTGCAAGAGAATCATGTGATACTGGAAGACTGGGCATCCAAATGGAAGATGACCTTCAATGTGAGCAAGTGCAAAGTGATGCATGTGGGAAAGAGGAACTTGGAACTACACCTGAACAGACTGCTTGAGTCAGTACTAGAGAATGACATGGGAACTCATTTTCCTGTCCTGTCCCCACAAGTTCTTTTCCTATCCCTGTTCCATTCCTGCAAGTTCTGTCCTCATGTGCACAAGCCTCAAACATTTTAAAATCATAAGTGTTCAAGGCTTGTGTGGTTAAGGCAGAGCTTACAGAAATGGGTCAGGGACAGCAACAAAACTCATAGGGACGGGATGGGAAAATTGAGTTCCTGTGGGGACAGGGACAAATTTGTCCCCGTGTCATTCTTTAGTTAGTATGTCAAGCCCCATCTCTGGCAGTATTCAAATCTAGACTTAAAGCCCACTTTTTTGAGGCTGTTTTTAACTCGTAACTCCTATTCACTTGTAAAGTGCCTATGTCTGTTTTATCATTCCCTCTGTGAGACATTCCCTAACACCTATTTGTCCTGTTTGTCTGTTTTAATTAGATTGTAAGCTCTATTGAGCAGGGATTGTCTCTTAGATGTTTAATGTACAGCGCAATGTACTTCTAGCAGGGCTATAGAGATAAGTAGCAGTAGTAAAAGGGAAGATTAGGTTCTTACCTCAATAATCATCTTTCTAGTAGGCATACAAGTCTTAAACCAGTAGATTATTCACATCTAGTCACACGTTGTGTTTCTTGGCTTCACCTCCTGCCTCCCAGGGCTGTGATGTAGCTCCTGAGTTTGTACCCAAGCAGTTGACATTTACTAGAAGAGAAGAAATAAGGAGGCAGGATACGGGGAACTCCATGACCGAACCCATTCTATTCTGCCATGCAGCAATTAAATGCCCCCACCCAAAAAAAAAAAATCAATGCCAATAAAAAGCATCCCTCAAACAAGGTGGAACCAAACAAGCCACTTACCTGAGACAACCATCACTAACACATATGTAGTTCTAAGAGGCCATGCAATAAAGCGTTAGCTCATCACTCTTCTGACCTGTTGTATAGGAAAAAATTCCATCATCTGAAAATGCCTACCTGTCTAAGACAATAAGCACTGATAGGCAGGCCTTTCTACTAGAAAGAAGATTATTGAGGTAAGAATCTAATCTTCCCTTCTAATGCAAAAGGCCATGAGTCTTGAACCAATGGAATGTACCAAAGCAGTCCCCTGAATCTAGGGCAGGGCAGGGCAGATGAGCCTACTGCTAGCACCAAGGACCCAAAAGTAGTGTCGAGTTGTGCCGCTACATCTACCCTGCAAAATTCTGTGAGAGTATGTAGGGTGGACCACATAGCTGCACAATCTCAGGCGGAACTTCCCAGGACTCCACAGATGAAGAAGCCACACTCCTTGTAGAGTGTGCCCTCCAAAAAAATCTGTGGCTGCTTACCACACCCAGTGTACACTGAAAAATTAGCCCTCCGAATCCATCTTGACATGGAGCCCCTAGAAGCTGGCTTCCCCAGGCGGCTAGTACTCATTAGTGGAAAAAATGGTCTGAGAGACAAAAATCATTTGTTGCCTCGAGATAATGGAGATGCACTCTCCTAACATCTAGCATGCCAAACTTTTGGCCTTTGTCTTCAAACCTGTGCCCAGGATCTCTGACAGTTGGACTTCCTGATTTGCGCAGAAAGCCAAGGCCACTTTTGGCAGAAAAGAAGGTAACGCACGCAGGGAGACACCAGCCTCCGTAGATCTGCACGACAGAGCCTGGATCTCCAAGACCCCGCTCTCTGAAATGCTAACTAACAGGGAAAACCATCTTAACTGTAAAATCTATCAGCAAGTCCTCATGTAAGGGCTCAAACAGAGCCTTACTGAAGTCCTGTAAGAAAATGTTAAGATTATGCATCAGGTAAGACTGCCAAACAAGAGGATGCAGCCGCAACGCTCCCTTCAAAAAATCTGGCTATATCTTGCTGGAAAGCCAAAGAACTTTCTCCACTTGAACCAGAAAGTGCTAGAGGCCTGCCACCTGCACATTGATGGAACTAACTGCCAGGCCCTTCTCAAGCCTGTCCAGAAGACATGAAAGTACCTTGGACATCAGAGCCTATAAAAGGCTCTACATTCTGCTTAGCACACCAGTGCTGAAAAGTTTTTCCAAGCCTTAGCATAGGTTGCAACAGTCGCTATTACATAGCCCTTAGGATGGTAACAATTACCCCCTCCAAGTAGCCCTTCTGCGGTAAGGCCACACACACAAGTGCAATCTAGCAATAAATAAAATATGTCTGACCAAGTGGTCAATTTAATACTATTTCTAGGTATAATTCCCACTCTCAAATTGTAGGGTCTCTTGGCTAATAAATGTTATGAACATTCAGTTGAGGACGGGCTGGGGAGGGTTTCGATGGCTGGGATGGTTAAGATGGGCTGGAGTGAGCTTTGATGGAGACTCCAGTAGATGGAACCGAAGCACACCACTGGGCAGGGCTCTGGGTTTTTGGTCCAGATATATCTAAGAAAAAGGTCTATTTAAACTAAATAATTAAGAAAAAAAGATCTTTCTGTTGTTAGGGGGGAATAAAGCCTCGGATTCTGGAGCCCTCTGCACAGTCAAGATATTCAATCTGCACTGTTAGAATATTCAGCATAGTTTGCTTAATTTGCTCCATTTTCCAGTCATTGGCAACCCCCCCCCAGCCATATATTTGTTTATATTTATTTTTCTTTTTTCAAATTATTTATTCTTTAATTAATTTTCATCAATATTCTGTTAAAATCACTACCCAAAAATTTCTTTAAAGCTTTTACTGTCAATTGGATCAGATCAGAACTTTTTCATTTTTTTCTTGTAGCCAAAAGGGGCCAATACAGCTTGCTACTATCAGCAGTATATACCGTTGCACAATTAAATCACTTTTAAAGTAACACTTATTTTGCAACTTTGTATCCAGAGAGTTTCACTCTTCCTCAGACCAAGCTTCTTATGCCGCTTCAGTCAGAACAGGTTATCTGTGCCACTAACATCAAAGCCGATGTGGGCAGTATTTTGCAGATGTCCTCCTTATTCTAAATCTGCTGCATCAGGGCAAAATTTAATTGGTACCCACTCTTTTAGATCATCCAGGACTTCTGCCAATATCTTCAGACGATACACAAGTGCCATGTCATAGACTCAAACAAACTGAATTCCCCAGGGCAATTGGACCCTGCGAGAGAAGAGATAGAAGAAATAGCAGTTTGAGACACTTGTCCCTCTGTAGCCTATCTAGATCCATAAGAACATAAGAATTGCCGCTGCTGGGTCAGACCAGTGGTCCATTATGCCCAGCAGTCCGCTCACACGGCGGCCCTCTGGTCAAAGACCAGTGCCCTAACTGAGATTAGCCCTACCTGTGTACGTTCTGGTTCAGCAGGAACTTGTCTAACTTTGTCTTGAATCCATGGAGGGGAGTTTTCCCCTATGACAGACTCCGGAAGAGCGTTCCAGTTTTCTACCACTCTCTGGGTGAAGAAGAACTTGTTTATGTTCGCACGGAATCTATCCCCTTTCAATTTTAGAGAGTGCCTTCTCGTTCTCCCTACCTTGGAGAGGGTGAACAACCTGTCCTTATCTACTAAGTCTATTCCCTTCAATACCTTGAATGTTTCAATCATGTCCCCTCTCAATCTCCTCTGTTCGAGGGAGAAGAGGCCCAGTTTCTCTAATCTTTCGCTATAAGGCAACTCCTCCAGCCCCTTAACCACCTTAGTCGTTCTTCTCTGGACCCTTTCGAGTAGTACCATGTCCTTCATGTACAGCGACCAGTGCTTGACGCAGTACTACAGTTGATGCGACCAATCTGGAGCAACTCTAATTACCAACTCTGGGTGGATCGTTATTCTTTGAATGACCTGGCCTATCAATGGCCAAGGGAGAAACCTATACAACAGCCCTTTCTCTGGCTGATGTTGTACTAAAGCACCCATGCTGGCGCTTCTTGGTTCAAACTTCAACTGCATAACTGAGAAATTTTTTTGTTGGCTATTGACACCAACAGGGCGAACATCAAATGCCCACAGGCCTTCCAGGCCAACTACTATTCCTTCGAGTCTCAGGGCTTCCAGCTGGGATAGACAGCCTGCACATTGTCCATTCCCGCTACATGTGCTGTTGATAGAGCCTGTATGTTGCTTCTGCCCAGTGAAATAACAACTGGGCCTGCAGACTCCACAGAGCACACTTGGTGACTACCTGGCTGCTGATGTATGCCCCAGCTGTGGCATTGTCCGAGAGAACCCTGACTGCTTTGCCTTCTAGGGTGTTCTCTAATGACTGCAGTGCTAGATGAAGGCCTAACTTCAGTCTGTTGACAGACTATTTCATCATAGAGGGCAACAATCTGCCCTGAATGGATAACCCTTGAAATGACCCCCCCCTCCCCCCTGGCTTTAAAGACTGGCATCTGTCATCAGGATTACCCAAGAGTATATGTGTAAGGCAAGCCTTTGGACATCGACTCTGGCTGGAGCCACCAAATCAAACTGTGATGCACCTCTGCCATCCAGGTCAACAGCATCTGAAGAGAATCCATCTGCAGTGATCAGCAAGACAATAGCATGTCCTGGAAAGGGCAAAGATAAGGGAAAGAATATCTATAGTCACCTCTCTCAACGTCAGCACCTATAGATAGTGCCGAGCCATAGGAGCTTGCCTTGCCAGGATCTCCAAGATCCAGCATCTTAGCTTCAGTTTGTGTGGCTCTGGAAGAAAAACACAGCCTTCTACCGTGTTGAAACGGATCCCCAAGTACCCTAGGGATTGTGTTGGCTTCAGGTGGGTCATCTGCATTGGATAATCCAGCCCAGGTCCTGTAGCAGTTTCGCAACTGATGCCAGTGATTTCTTGCCATCTGTTTTGGACAAAGCTCTGATCAGTCAATCATCCCAACATGGATGCAGCTGGATCTTGCCTTGTGCAGGTGCTCTGTTGCAACTTACTAGCATCTTGGTAAAGCTGCGAGGTGCTGTTGTCAAACCAAATGGAAGCACCAAGAATTGGAGATGCCTCTCCAGCACGTGGAATCTTAGTAATTTCCTGTGAGCTGGAAATATGAGAATATGCAAGTAAGCATCTGTCAAATCCAGGAGAATTAGAAATTCCACCTGCACCACTGAAGCTATAACCGAACACATGGTCTCCATCTGGAATTAGGACACTTTTCAGTGCTGTATTAACTGAGCTCAGAATCAGGATTGGCCTACAGATGTCTGAGTCTTTCCTAGGCATGATAAAGTATATAGAGTATACCCGATTCCTCAGTTAGTATGGGTTCTATGACATGCATATCAATGAGCCGTTTTACTGTTGCTCGGACCTTGACTGCTTTCTCTGGCGGTCCTATTGAAGAGTTTACAAATAAGTTCAGTAGAGGACAAAGGAACTCTAGCTTGTAGCCCTCTTGAATGATGTCCGGTACCCAGGGGTCCAAGCCAGTCCTCGCCCAGGCCTCTCAGTGAGCTTCCTCCTGTTCACAAGAGTTCTGAGACTGGGATGACATCATCGGGACTTCCTGGAAACTGCTTCTGGGGAATCTGAGGGTTGAGCTCACCTGGAATCTCGAAAGCCCTGTCAAGAGCCATGAAATAATCTCTTGAGCATTGGACCTCAAAGAGAAGTGACCAAAAAACCATGACTCATCTCTACTGGGGCAGGTGGTCTACTGTCTGGCAAAGACTTACGATGATGAACTGCCATACTGGCCATTAGATAATCCAGCCCTTCGCTAAGGAACATTTGTCCTTTGAAAGGTAGCCTGCACAACATAGTTTTGGAAGCAGAATCTCCCACCCTTTGCCTGAACCAGAGCATTCTACAGGCGGATATAGAATAAGCAGAGTCCTTGCTCATGTCCCTGAACATGTCATATTGAGCATCTTCTACATAATCCACCCCCTAAAATTAACAACTGGGGATAAGCATCCTCCTCCTCCTCTGAATGGAGCCTGATGCAATATAGTATAGCAGGCACATGAAATAAAGGAAACCGTTGCAGTTGCCTATAGCCTCAAGGACAAGGCCTCCACTGGACCCTCCTAAGCCTCCAGTGTTCTGTTAGCATCATTGAAATGTCAGAATGCGAAGGAAAACAAGGTGGTTTGAGGCATAGAGCTGTTCATGATAGAGCACAGAACAGCAGAGGTTTGCAGGATTTAGCTTCAATACCCACAAGGATGCTGTGATGATTTCCAGCAAAATTGCTGGTTTAGATAGGCTGTTGGGTCTTCCTATTGGTCCAGGGGTAGCCCTAGCCTGAGGCCCTGAGACTTCCAAAACTGATTTATTTTAAGGGAGTAAAAGCATTGAATGCAATCCTCAGTCATCCCAGTTTTTCTTCGACAGGACCTCCAATTCCAGCAGTTGAACCTTCCAAGTTGGCATTGCACTCTGTGAGGGTAAAGCCCCATGAGCAATAGCTGGTGTGACCCCAAAGGGTGCAGCTATACCTCCAATAAGTCATATAGGCCAGTGTTTCTCAACACACAGTATGATATACAGGCTGCTTGTTGGGGGTATGCAGCATAGCCGCTGCAGAGAATATTCCCTGCCCACTCCGTCAAAACTATGCTGCCACCACCACCAGGGATCCCTCCTTGCTGCCCGTCCCACACGTTGAAGCCGCTGCTGGGGATCCCTGCCCATCCTCCCCCTCTCCTCCCTCCTGAAGCCAACCCACAGGGCTTCACTCCGATGTCAGAGCTGACATCAGAGAAAAGCCTTCCGGGGGGGGGGGTTCCCAGTTACCACCTTGCTGCACTCGCTCCTTCTGCCTTCAGCAGCTTGATGGGGGGACGCGTAGAAGGCAGTGGTTCACATGCTGCACATAGCTGACCCGGAAACCTTCTTTCCAACATCAGAGCTGACGACAGAGGGAAGGCTTGTGGGTCAGCCAAGTGCAGCATGTGAATTACTGCCTGCGCGTTTCCCCAACAAGCCACTGAAGGCAGATGGAGTGACTGTAGCTCGAACAAGTAAGGGGATATGATCTTTCTGGGACAAAGGGAGAAAGGAGTGGGGGCTGGAGCACTTTGGGGCATTCGAGGGGCACGATTCTGGATCAACGGCTGGAAGGAGGGGTAGGGGGTACGAACTCAACTCGGAAGGGAGGTGGTATAAACATGGGACACAGAAGGGAAGGAGGAAGGGGGCACTAACTTGGGACATAGGAGGGAGGGAATAGAAAGGGAGACTTATTAAAGAGTGTGTGAGAGAGGGAAAGAGATGGTGCACATGGAGAAAGGAAGAAAGAGGAAAATCGGGCAGAGAGAGGTAGAGATGCATTTGGAAGAGAAGGATGAGAGGGAGAAATGTTGGATGTGGTGGTGGAGAGGGAACAGGGACAGATTGAAGGGGATGCAAGGGGGAGGAATATTGGACATAGTGGTGGAGGGAGAGATGTGGCATGATGCTGGAAAGGGGTGATAGAAGGAGAAATGGGCATGGGGTTGGTGGGCAGTGGTGAGAAATGTTTGATTCATGGAGGGACAGAGAGAGAGATGTTTGGGGAAAGGAATGAGATCCGGAGGAGAGGAAGCGTGCAGGAGGCAGAAAAAAAGAAATATTGGATGCACAGTCAGAAGGAAGTGCAACCAGAGACTCATGAAATCACCAGCCAACCAAAGGAAGGAAAAATGATTTTATTTTCAATTTAGTGATCGAAATATGTCCATTTTGAGAATTTATATCTGCTGTCTATTTTGCACTATATTTTTCTGTTTTTCTATAGTTGTTACTGAAGTGACATTGCATATTTTAAAGTCATCTGTCTTGACTTCTTTGGGAAAAAACCCTAAATATAAATAATTAACATTTTCTCTGCATAGAGTGCACTTTGGTTTTTTTAAAAATTTGTGGTTACCATTATGTATGGATATATTAATAAGATTATATTGTGTGTATATTAAAAATGGATGGAAGAAATTGCATTATAATTAGTATTATTATTATGGGGGTGGGGTCAGGGGTGGAGCCTTGGCAGAGATTGGGCGGGGGTACTCGTTGATATTTGTTAGGCTTAGGGGGTACTTGGCTTGAAGAAGTTGAGAAACGCTGATATAGGCCTCAAACATAATACAAACAAAATCATGGGTAAAAGCCCTGAACAGGATGCCCCAAGGATGTCTGCAGGAACTCTCCCTGTCTCCTCATGGGTTCAGAGGCGTTAGTGCATCTGCATCACATTAAAGACGCCAAGTCGCTATTCGAGGGCTCTAGGAGGGATTTTTGACCCCCAGAATGAACCATCTGTTACTGCATTGCCCTAGAGGGGCCAGAGGAGACTTAAGGCCAGTGCTCCCATCCCCTTTTCATATGCTCTGCAGCACGTGAAACAGGGATTCTCCTTATCCGACCATGCAGCACAAATCTGGCATGAAACAGGGATTTAACAGCCTGAGGAGCCCACCTCAATCAATTGTAATATAAATCAAGGCGTTTTTGAGGTAGATAGAGGCTTTTAAATTCAAATCGGGAAATCTAAGATGGCCACTGTTTCAACATTTTGTCAACAGAAGGTGGCTCGGGAGAGCTGAATAAAAGTTCATAGAATTCAGGGAAGGGATTTTTGGAGACAGGAAACCTTATACAAGTCCCAGAAACCCCCAAAACTCCCATTAGAGTCACCCCCTCCCCAATGTATGCCATAGATAGCAATAAACTATACTCACAGTTCTTTCAGTACTGTGCATGCCTCAGTTGAATCAGCAGCTGGGGTATGGAGAAGAGAACTGCCTCAGACAAGTCTTTCATGCTATGGCCACACCTCAAATACTGTGTGCAGTTCTGGTTGCCATATCTCAAAAAAGATATAGCAGCATTAGAAAAGTTACAGAGAAGGGTGTTGAAAATGAAAAAAAGGATGGGATGACTTCCCTATAAGGAAAGGCTAAAGCGGCTAGGGCTCTTCAGGTTGGAGAAGACAGCTTAGGGATGATATGATAGAGGTCTATAAAATGAGTTGAGTGGAAAGGTTAGATTTGAATCGCTTGCTCACCCTTTAGGACTAGGGAGTATGCGATGAGGCTACTAAGTAGTAGATTTAAAACAAACCGGAGAAAATATTTCTTCACACATGTATTTAAACTGGAATTTCTTGCCAGAGAATGTGAAATCAGTTAGCTTAACAGGGTTTTAAAAAAGGTTTTGATAATTTCCTAAAAGAGAAGTCCATAGGCCATTATTGAGATGGCTTGGGGAAACCCACTGCTTATTCCTAGGATAAGCAGCATAAAATCTGTTTCACTACTTGGAATCCAGCTAGGTTCTTGGGACCAGGGTTGGCCTCTGTTGGAAACAGGATACTGGGCTTGATGGACCTCCGGTCTGTCCCAGTATGGCAATTCTTATGTTCTTAAGCATGTAAAAATAATACAGATGCTTGTTTCTTTGGGCTGCCAGTCAGACCCTGAGAGAGTCTGAGACCCCAGACCCCCACAGCTCCACACATGTTTTTGGCGGAGGTACAACTGGCACCCGATAAAGTCCTCAGAACTGACATGGGGGCCACACAAACTGTACTCAATATCCGATAACAACCAGAAGCAAGCCTTCCTACCAGGAAAATGATCCCTGAGCCACCAAAATTATTAAAGCTGGCTGGCCAGAAGGTGGATAGGGCTCTTTGTTTGTCAATGAAAGAGTGCAATTGATTGAGTACTGCTTTTTCCAGAATCTTGGAGATAAAAGGATAGGTTTGAGGCTGGTCTAAAGTTGTTGTCCACGCTAGGATCGAGAGTGGTTTTTTTTTAGCATTGATCTGATGATTCCTGACTTCCAGTTTGTGGGCACTGATCCTGATTGCAGAGAGGCGTTGATGAGAGGAAGGGTGGAGTTAACAAAGGCGTCTTTTGCAAATATTAAGAGGTGTGGTGGTCAAGGGTCTAAGATGGAGCCAGAGGGGCGAATAGAGACAAATATCTTGATGAGGTTATCATGGGAGACCGTTTTGAAGTGAGTTAAGTTTTCATTTGTAGGGTATTATGTCTGGGTTGTTGGGGGACGTTGGTAGTGTGATGGAGCCAAGATGAGACCATATTTTGGTTACTTTGTCTGTGAAGTAATCTGAGTGTATTTTGCTGTCAGGTTCGGGTTTTCAGTAGTTGTTGGGAGTAGTATATCTTTTTGGCGCCTTGGATAACTTGTTTATATTATTTATGCAGATTCTTTCAGTTGGACTTGTCGCTGTTAAGTCTGGATTTGTACCATTTCCTTTTCACTTGTCTTTAGTTCTCTTTTCTTGATTCTTAGGTTGTTGGTAAACCAGGGGGAGGAGAGTTTGAGGGGCTGGTATTTGATAACTTTGATTGGAGCTAAGTCTTCATAGAGGACTTTTACCTCAGTATGCCGCTTTGTGGCCACCTATTCAATGGGTTAGGAATTTGGTTTTAGTGTATCTATTAGGTTGGAAAGGCCTGTGGAGAGATCCCTTAAGCTGATAGCATCATTGTTATGTATTATTTTGGCTTGGGTTTGCTTCCTGGTTGACAGTTGTTTCATTGTATAGGTGTGGTTGAAGGTAACTAGATGATTAGACCAAGGGTACTGGTTTGATGGTGCAGCTGGGAGTTTCTGCGGTGAGTGATGTATTTTTTTTGGATAAAGATTAAATCTAGGATGTGTAGAAACCTTTGCTGAAAGCTTAATTTCTATTATTGATTTTCACTTTTGGAGGATGATGTATAATATATAAATGCCATTTGCCTGTCCTTAGATGGTAGACAGATAGATTTGATTTTTCTTTTTAAAATACTGGTGACCATAATAATGTGGACTAGGACACGGTTGATTAATTGCCTTATACATGTTTTAATGTTCTCTATATGGAGTTTTTTCGTGGTCATTCATGAATATTTGTTATTAATGTATTGTAACAAATAATCAAATAAAGAAATTAAAAAATAAAAAAATCTAAGATGTGGCCTGCTGAGTGAGTTGGTGAGGGGAATATTTGATGGAAGCCTAGGTCTGATAGTGATGTGATGAAGTCTTCTGGGGATCTGGACTCGTTTGGGTAGTCTGTGAAGTTAAGTCCCCAAGTATGATAATCTGGTTGTAGGCGATGGCTACTTTGGCAAGGATGGATAATAAGTTATCTAAGACAGCCATTGGAGAGTGGGTTGTTCTGTCTATCAGGGCAATGGTGAGATCTCTGTTGTGACCTGTTGAGAAGATGAGGTATTCTAGTGCGTTTAGTGTGATGGTGTCTATTAGTTTTGGGTAGAGGTTGGATTTAATGATGGCAGCTACACCTCCTCCTCTAGCGTTGGTGTGTGAGCTAGCTAGCACTTGATATCCAGGTGGGCAAAACATACCAAGAGTGACTCCATTATTGTGTTTGAGCCAGGTTTCAGTAATTAGGAAGATGTCTCAATTGTTGTCTATGAGGAGATCGTTTAGAATGACATCTTTGTTCACAGATCTTGCATTTGCAAGGGCAGTTTTGATGTTTTGTGGTGGGGGGGGTAGGGATAGGTCTAAAGTTGTGGGGTCACTGTTAGTGGTTTGTTGCAGTATTCTTAGGATAAGCAGCATAAAATCTGTTTTACTCTTTGGGACTCTTTGGGATCTTGCCAGGTACTTGGGACCTGAATTGGCCACTGTTGGAAATAGGATACTGGGCTTGATGGACCTTCAGTTTGTTCCAGTTCTCATGATCTCATAAAGAGATGCGACTTGATATACTGCCATTTTCTGTGGTTATAATCAAAGCAGTTTACATATTTTAAGCATTTAGACATTTAATCCTTTATTGTGCCATTTTTTAGCCAGATTGTGATCCAGAAAAGGTCTTAGACTCCTATCTCATGACTCAGTTTCATAAGGAACCTCTCATGAGGGATTTTGTTAAATGCTAATCTAAATCTTATATTTGTGCGTCGCGCATACCTATACAGGCTCAAGGCGACATAAAGAGAGGAGAGGGAGGAGGATAGGTAAGAGAGTGGAAGTGGGTCGAGAAAGAAGAAATTAGGAGAGAAAGAAGAGATGCCTTCTGAAAAGGAGGAGAGTGTAGTGTAGTGGTTAGAGCTTCGGTCTCAGCAACCTGAGGTGGTAAGTTCAAATCCTGTGCTGCACCTTGTGATCCTGGGCAAGTCACTTAATCCTCCATTGCCCTAGGTACATTAGATAGACTGTGAGCCCACCAGGACAAATAGGGAAAACGCTTGAGTACCTGATTGTAAACTGCTTAGCCAAAAAGCATTATATAAATACTAAAATTTAAAAAAATAAAACATACTGTTATCAACCAACTCACCATTATACTCTTATTCAAAAAAGATCTAATAAAGTGATACGGCAAGACCTGCCTCGGTTGAATCCATGCGGACTCGTTCCCATAAAGTGTGTGTATATGGTCAGTAGCTTTGTTAGTTTTTTGGGGGGGAGTTGAGGGAAGAGGTATATAGCTCCAACCATTTTTCACTCTATATCTGTGATTCCCACTTCCTGTCTTCTCCTCTCTCTCATCTTCCAATAGGGTTCTGCCTCTTCTAATCTCTTTGTCTCTTTCTCTTTAGCCCTGAGAACCTCCGGAACCGGCATGATCTCTTCTATCTGCAGCCAGAACGGTCCTGCACTGCAGAATCTCCACTCTGGTATTCAGTGATCCCTATGGACAAGAGTACATTAGAGATCATGCTGAACCGTATCCTAGCTGTACGAGAGATCTATGAGGAGCCCCATCGAGGCCATGGCATGAGTGAAAATATGGATTGAGCTGCATGGTCAGGACTCCCTCTCAAACAGCCTTGTTTTCTCAGTTTTAAGATTGGAAAGAGTAAGGCCTTCTACTAGGAAGATCCACAAAAGAGATCCAGAGGCTGAAGCTTGGATACAGTGAAACTCAGTCATGTAAAACTGTTGGTGTACCACAGGATTAAGCCCACAGAACCATGAGCAGGAAAACAATTGACCAATGACTCTGAAATTCAACACGCAGGTCTCCTCAGTATGATCAGCTTGACCCTTCTCTCAGTGTTGCAAGTTCCCACCATATTATCAACTTTCCCCATCATCTGTCCATTAAAAGTACCTTTCTCCCACCTCTGCTAAAGGACTAAATGCTTTCTTGTATCCACCTGTCTGTGCAAGAAAAGACGCAAGATAATTCAGAGAGAGGGGAGACCTGTGTGTATACCATGAGATGACATTATTGAGCTCATAGAGAGAGGAGAAAAGTGCCAGTGCAGTTGGAGACATTAGCAGAAGCAGTGAAAGAGACCTCTGTGCAGAATGGCACATTTCTAGGATTCAGAAGTAAGAAGGGAGAAGCCTATGTGAGCAAGGAAGGGGATATTACAGGTATTTGAGAGAGGAGTATCCTATTTGCATAGGAGGGACATCACTGGGTTTGAAGAGAGGGGAGAGGCCTGCCCATACAGGGAGGGACATTAGGCTCTGAGAGTAGGAGACAAGAGGCCTATCTGTGCCAAAGTGGGTTTTACTCTCTTCTTATAAGTGTTGCATGCACAGCTCCCTGACACCAGTTTCCTTTTCCATTCTGTGCTGAGATGCACTGCTTAAACTCTTCCATTGGTGTGCTTTTCTGAAGCTCAGGGATGGACTTTTCAAGTGTTATTTTCCTCTCACTGAAGGGATCTGTTGCCAGGACCCAGCAACAATGTGATGGTCAGACTGATAACCAGAGATCAATGACCCTTTGCTGAGAAAGGCTTTGTGCTCATTGATTGCCCTTATTCCCCATTCTCAGTCCTAGCTGTAGGCAGTGGCAGACCTATGAACTGAGCTGTGTGTGAAGTATGAGAAGGTACTGGAAGCACCCCATCACAGTCAGACCTGCTGACCTCTCACCCTGTGCCTGAAAACAGTCATGCTCAGACTGGCTTGTGACAGCATCATAACTCAGAGCCTTTTGTTATGTTTCCTTTTCAACCTAAGAAAAGTTTCCAATATGCTCAAAAATAGAATTTATATTTTTAAACAGAATCGTTTAAACACTGCTGGGTTATTTTTGACAGTAATGGCACTTGCCCAAGAATATGAAAAGAGCATCTTCCTGGGGTATGAGCCATACTAGATGGGGTTTTAGGGCTCTGGCATATGCTACTTGCCCTTGTTAAGGAGAGAATAGTGAATATCGACAGTGGGCTGATGTGGAGAGAAAGGGGGGGGTTCTTTCTTCCTGCTGCTGTTGAGTATCTTCCAGCTATCCTGCACTCAGGCTGAAGAGATGAAGGACACTCATATGCACGCAAGGGAGTAGAGAGAGGGCTCACTGTAACACTCCTGTCACAGCCAGATTACCCATGGATTCCCAAGTACTTGTTAACTCTCACAGCTCCCTGCATACCTACATCATAATCTGGTGCCACCTCTGTTTGCTTTTGTTATGGATTTTTATTTTATTTTTGATAACTGTAAATTGGTTTAGCTCCTGTTTAAAACTGTATATAAAACTGTTTTAGGGCTTTTGCCCTACCCTGCTGTGACAATGGACTCTGCTTGCTGCAGGCACCTCTTTATGTGTTATCCATGGCAGGTGTCCTTGTTGTAGTTTTAAAAACAATGGTTGTGACTCAACCCTGTGTTTGTGAAAAAGCATTCACTGCAAATAAATACATTTAAAAACAGACATGTTCAATAATAAATTGTGAAGTGGAAGGAGAAGGGCTGAAGGCAGCATAATGAGATGGTTTAAACATGCAAAAGGTTGTCATCTAGGCAGAAATTGAAGGTGGTGGTACACCAGTGAACTGAACGGCTGCCTCAGAACCATCTCCATTGTTATCATCACAATCTCTATAGCTTATGACTGATATACAGACAGAAAAAGGGGCATAGGATAGTAAGAAGGGACTCGAACTCTCTGCTGAACAATACTGCTTGATTGAAAGAACATAAGAATAGCCTTACTGAGTCAGACCAATGGTTCATCAAGCCCAGTAGCCCGTCCTCACAGTGGCCAATCCAGGTCACCAATACCTGGCCAAAACCCAAAAAGTAGCAATATTCCATGCTACTGATCCAGGGCAAGCCGTGGCTTCCCCCATGTCTTTCTCAATAAAAAAAAAACTATGGACTTTTTCTCCAGGAAATTGTCCAAACCTTTCTTAAAATCAGCTATGCTATCTTCTCTTACCACAATCTCTGGCAACGTGTTCCAGAGCTTAACTATTCTCTGAGTGAAAAAAAAAATTTCCTCCTATTGGTTTTAAAAGTATTTCCCTGTAACTTCGAGTGTCCCCTAGTCTTTGTAATTTTTGATGGAGTGAAAAATCGATCCACTTGTACCCATTCTACTCCACTTAGGATTTTGTAGATTTCAATCATATTTCCACTTAGCTGTCTCTTTTCCAAGCTGAAGAACCCTAACCTTTTTAGTCTTTCCTCATACAAGAGGAGTTCCATTCTCTTTATCATCTTGGTCACTCTTCTTTGAACCTTTTCTAGTTCTACTATATCTTTCTTGAGATAAGGAGACCAGAATTGAATGCAATACTCGTGAGATTACACCATTGAACGATACATAGGCATTATAACATTCTTAGTTTTGTTTAACCATCCCTTTTTAAATAATTCCTAGCATCTTGTTTGCTTTATTGGCCGCCATCACACATTGGGCAGAAGGTTTCATCGTATTGTCTACAATGACACCCAGATCCTTTTCTTGGGCACTAAACCCCAAGGTGGACCCTAGCATCTGGTAATTGTGATTTGGGTTATTCTTCCCAATGTGTATCACTTTGCATTTATCCACATTAAATTTCATCTGCCACTTGAACACCCAGTCTTCAATCTCCTAAGGTCTGCCTGCAATTTTTCACAATTTTCATGCATTTTAACTATTTTGAACAGTTTAGTGTCATCTGCAAATTTAATCACCTCACTCGTCATTCCAATTTCCAGATCATTTATAAATAAGTTAAATAGCACTGGTCCCAGTACAGATCCCTGTGGCACTCCACTGTTTACTCTCATCATTGAGAAAAATTACCATTTAATCCTACCCTCTGTTTTCTATCCGATAACCAATTCCGAATCCACAACTGAACTTTGCCATCTATCCCATGACTCTTTAATTTTCTCAGGAGCCTCTCATGAGGAACTTTGTCAAAAGTTTTCTGGATATCTAGATACATTACATCAACCGGCTCGCCTTTATCCACATGTTTATTCACATCTTCAAAGAAGTCAAGTAAATTGATGAGGCAAGTCCTCCCTCGACTGAACCCATTTTATTTTTTATAATTATTTCCACTATTTTGACGGCACTGAAGTTAGGTTTACCAATCTGTAATTCCCTGGATCTCCCCTGGAACCCTTTTTTAAAATTGGCGTAACATTGGCCATCCTCCAATCTTCAGGTACGACAGACAATTTTAGTGATGGGTTACAGATCACTAACAACAGATCAGCAATCTAAATCTAAGGGTAGTCTAATTTTCTGTTAGGCTTGTCTATCATGAAAGTATGGTTTATGGTTTATTTACATTTGATTGACCATATTTTGCAATACAAATGGATCAATGTTGTTTACAATAATCAAATAACTGGTGATTGGGCTTAGTATACTGCTACTGAGGCTGTAATGAGTGAGAGAAGGGGCTCATAATGTGAGAGTGAAATATTCTTCAAATGAGTGTGATGCACTCCTAATGAGTATGAGTTGTCATTTTCTCTTGAAGCCTCATCAGATGTCTGCTAAGTAGGATCAAGGAATGGGCCTGTCAGAAAAACCCCTGAACCAGCTCGTTCCCTCTTCCTTAGTACTTGAATCAAATCTAAATCTTAGATTTATATACTGTGGCAGCTCCCCAAAAGGAGCTCGACTCAGTTCACATAAAAATTGATAATCAAAGTGAAAGTAGTTAGATTAGAGAGAAAATAACTTATTAATGAAGACCCTCATCCGACATCCTAGAGAGAAAATAAGTAATTTTCCTTAGAACAATTTTCTAAGAGCTTGAATGGGTTCTCTTCAACCCCTGCCACACCTCATCCCTCACAACTTAGTTGTCGCTGATAAAGAGTAATGGTAATAGTTCCGTACTTTTCATGTTTGAAATGGTTTTTATTGTGTATGCAACATGAAACACTGCTTGAGAAGAAAATACAAAGCATTCAAAGCAAGAACAATAAGCATAGCTAATATTCACTAGAGAAGCAAAAAGCACAGTTAGTACACTACAGTTTCACCATAAGAACCTGAACAGATCTATCCCACCCTTCCCTTCCTGTTCCTTCCAACCCCATAAGATTCCATCATTCATGTAACTCTCCAGACCTCAATGCATATGTTACCATTTAACAATTCAGGATCCCTCCTTCTCTTCCATTTCCCACTCTCCTCCTTGCCTTTCCTCTCCCTCCCCTTCCCACCTCCTCTCCCTTCTCTCTCTTTCCTTCCCTTTGTAAGTCACCTTGAGCCTAAATAGGTATGTGCAATGCACTAATAGAAGATTAGATTAGATTCTACTTTGGGCTAAAAGGGCTCCCATGTTCTCTGAAACTGCTGTCCCACCAGTGACTCCCAGTTCTGGATTTTACACTACTAGCTAAAATTGTGGAAACACTTCAAGTTTTTTGAGATCGCAAAACTTTATTCAGCTGTTGTTCCAGTTACTTATTTGATCCTGCAACGTATGATTTTTATAAACATTTTTGATTATTTATAAACATTACTGGTAATATTTGTGTAGTAATTTTGTGGTTAAGAATTACTTTTAGTGATTTTGACATCAAAAAGGTAAGCAATTGGTCGTGTTTCTTTTGATATGTATTGCTTAGATTTTGAGCCCATACAGTAGGTTGTTTGTGTTTTCATTTTGATGGTCTGATGTCACAGCTTGTGGGTATTGTCTAAAGGCCTGTGCAATATGACAAAATTTAATTTGCTATTTTTCATTAATTTTGATTTAATTGAATTAAATTAGTATTGTCTAAATATACTAAAATTACAGCTTTATGCTAAATTTTTCAGAATAGACTTGACAGGTCATCTAAAAAGAGAGCAACAGCCATAACTCTTAAGAAAAGAAGGCTACAGTTACTGAGATTGCAGCCCAAATTGGTCAAGGTACTGAAACTCTGCAAGCACTTTGAAGAGACTAGAAGCATAAAAACCGAGGCTGTAAGGGGCCAGAAAAAGGTTACAACACCTCAGACTAATAGAAGGATAGTGAGAATGGCTCTACAGAATTGGAAATTAACTGCCGCTATCATCAATAAGTCACTGGATGAAACGGGTGATGTTATCAGGCTGGATAGTTTGCCCTGGTGAAAATAGGCCTGCGAGCAAGAATTCACAGAAAAAAAGCCCATCCTCAATGCAGATCAGTGTCGTAAATGTTTGAACTGGGCTAAATAGCATGCCAACTGGAACCATAGAGCATTGGAAGAAGGTATTGTGGAGCGATGAGACCCAAATCTCCATATTTGGCAGTGACAGTGTCTGCTATGTTCATCAGCGATCAGGCGAAGACTGCCACCATGAAGCATCCTCTGAGTGTGATGGTGTGGGGCTTCAGGTTCAGAAGAGAATAAAGATGAGTTTCTGGACTGGCCAGGAAACGGCACAGATCTTCAACCCTATTGAGAACCTGTGGGCCAGATTAAAGAAAGCAGTTGCAGCAAAGTGACTATCCAAAAAAATATGAGCTGATAGCAGCAATAAACTCCTGGTTCCACATAACACCTATTGATATCCAAAGACTTGTGGACAGCGTGCCAAAAAGATGAAGCAGTAATCAAGGCTAATGGATATCAAACACAGTACTAGTGAAACTGATGAAGTCATCAGATAACTGGACAAATTATCATTATTAACTTGAGTAGCTTAGGAACAACATTATTTTGTGAAATGTGCCAAATATGCTGGTCTTGTTAAGTGATTACAGGGTTTCTGTTATTAGTCAAAAATTTGTGCATTAAATACAATGATGTTAAAGCCTAAAATCCTAGGTGTTTACACAATTTTGGCCACTAGTGTATGTCTTTCCGTCATAAGAGTGGATATCCTAGGGTTCTCCAATTTTGTATAGTTGGACCATCAGAAAAAAGCCAAGTGGTCATTATCACCTTGAGCATCATCAATGAAGTTCACTGTAAAATTGTTTGAAGCT